>NC_141076.1:852500-1512500 GCF_041138505.1 Cibotium barometz
TGGGAGCAGTTAAATATCATGTTTTTGACACTTGGTATGGTTCATGCAAATCGATATAGAATATGCCAAGGATTAGAGAATTCTATACATGATGCTGAGCTCTATCCACCAAGTAAAGATGACAACTACATTGGTGACACTCTTGAATGTCAATGCAATAACAATGAAAGAGGCAAGAAAAAATTAAAGCGTGATTGCTTCACATGCAGTGAGAAGTTTCAAAGTGTGCCAAGCTTAGAAAGGATATGTTATGTTTTGATTATGTTCCCATTGGTGAACAATTGAAGCTTCTTGCAAAAAGTAGATCTTTGTGCCATGACTTGTTGAAAATGTGGCGAAATAAAGAGAGATGGTTGGTATCTAATAGCTCTAATGATTCGAAAAGAATTTATGATTTTTGAAATGGTACAAAGTGTAATAGTGTTAAAGAGTTTTGGGATCCACAATCATATTTTAAGTTACCCTTGATATGTGATAATGTCCATTGTAAACAAGCTTATCGAGCATGGCCTTCTTCACTAAAATCTGAAGCACTTCTAGAGGGTTGGAATGAAAGTGAGCAAATGTATAAGTTTATTTGTAAGGGTTGTCGAGCTCTAATACAAGGTCTCAAAAGACTTCATAAGGTAAGACTTTTGTTATATGTATATTCTCTATACATATATATTAAAGTGTGTTACATACTACTACACCTTAATGTGTTACATACTACTATAGCCTAATGTGTCTTCTTTTGAATGGACAGGGAGATCCATGTAATTTTGCTTTATTATTGCATTGGGATGGCTTCCAAGCATCAAAGACAACCCAAAAAAATTGTGGTGTGGTTGAGATCAAAGTTCTCAATTGTGGGAAGAAATCTTTGGTTGGAGTAATACTTGTGTTATTTATTCCATTCAGTTGCAAGAAAGTTGTTGGAAGCTCGAGCAAACTTTTCCATGTTTTTATGAAACCTTTGATGGATGAGTTGGAAAGTCTCTTCATACATGGAATTGACTTACACTTCAATTATCATGTGAAATCCTAAAAGAAAGCTTCTCTCTTAAGAAGATTGGTAAGAGGTGCCGCTATCTTTGGAGATGACCACTTTTATAACCAAAGATTCCAAGCTCGTGCTATGCTAATGATGGTGATTGGAGACCATCTGGCTCAATGCAAGATTGGATCATGTAAAGAAGGTGGCCAAGCTTTCTATCGTAGAGACAAAGCAATAGCCACTTTGGACAGTGCAGGCTCGGGGCGGTACTTGTATGATCAAAACAAGTATCAATTCAAATATGCTTCAATGAAAAGATCTACCAAAGAGATGTCCAAACATTTAATTCTTGCAGAGCAAGCAAGCACCCAAGCTCAATGTGAAGAGATACTAAAAGAGACAGGTCGTTCAGGTAGATCAAGTTTGTGGAGACTATATGATCTATATGGCTTTGACATGTCTCTTGATTTGGTATATGATTGCATGCACATCATTAGGAATTTTTTGGGCCCAAAAAGGGCCTCCTAAATAAGGATTTCTAATTTGAAGGGATTAGAGCTTAAAAAGCTGAGCTTAAGGGAGACAGGCTATGATGACCCCTATTTTTTGCCTTGCCACATCAGCTATACCCCCCTAGTTTCACTTTTTAAAGAGAATATTCTCATACTCTCCCTCTTACTTTTTGACTTTTCTCATACTTTCTCTCTTACTTTTTGAATTTTTTATCTTCACTCTCTATAAATTGAATCTTTCTTGTTAGTTTGAAATCTCCTTTCTCATTAACTCCCACCATATCTCCCTTCCACATCAGCAAAACATTCTCGTATTTAGGTGGGTCTCAAAAAGTGATTTTTTTTATTTTTTATTTTTTTACATTTTGAGGTAAAAAAACACCACCCAACCAATATGTATGATGAAAATAAATTTTTTTCTCCAAAAAGCTTGTAATTCAAGGATCACATCAGAAGCCTGTCAAGAGCCAGTACATCCATAACTAACTGTCAAGTCCCCACAACCCCATAGACATAACTAACTGTTAGATCCCGAAATTGTGGGAACCCCAAAAATTATTATTTTTTAATTTTTCTCAAAAATATAATTTATTGATGAAAAACTCCATGTTAGTATATTTGTATCTCAAAAATATCATTTTCTACTTAGAAAAATAGATTTGTGTTAAACCCAACAGCAAAGTTTTAACAGTCTCTCTCACTCACTTCCTCTCTCTCTCTCTCTCTCTCTCTCTCTCTCTCTCTCTCTCTCTCTCTCTATGAGGATCTCTCTGCTTTAGCTTCTTCCTCTGCTTAGCTATGGAGCCTTTGCAAGTTGTGTGTGTAGCCCCTTGTGAAGCTAGAAAATGGAAGATTGATTTACACATTGTATTCCTAAAGAGTATGGTAGCTCTAAAAAACCCATCCTACTGATGCACAATCTGTCGAAGCTCGTAAGATAGCTAAGGAGAAAAATGTAGATCTTTGGGTTGATGGGCATCTCTATCCAATTGACCCGTCATTAAGAGCAAATCCTTCTTTCCGTAATTTATCATCTTTTATGCAATTTGTTGGTGAAGGAGAGCTTGGCTTGTTAGGATACTGCAGAAGATTGACTACAAGTGGAGCTTGGCAAACCCATATTCTCCAATCTCAATTGCAAGCATTACAATTCAGCCTTTTACAATGTCAAGAAGGACTTAAAACATCCTCAAATAAAATGAAAGAGATCCTTGCAGAGAATGTGGAGAAGGATGCAAAGATTCAAAGGCTAGAGGAACTTATCAAATGACTCAAAAAAGCAACGCCAAATAGTGTTCGTGAACGCAATCTCTTGCATTTAAAGGTGGAGCACGGAAGAAAAGGATTCGTACAACAAAGTAAGTAACATAAACTTTCATTATGCACTCAGTGATTTAAACAAAATAGTCATGATTTGTGTTCTGCGAGGAATTTTTTGCAAGAGGTGTGTGGTTCTAATGAAGAGGTGTGTGGTTCGAATGAAGAGGGATGGAAGGATTTGGTCAAAGCCATTTTGAATACCAAGGACATTCTCTCAATTATTACTGACTCTCATCATTCTAAAATACGCCAAGCTGAAATAGTCATGATTTGTGTTTTACCAGGAATGTTCTGCAAGAGGTGTGTGGTTCTAATGAAGAGGGATGGAAGGATTTGGTCAAAGCCATTCTGAATACCAAGGATATTCTCTCAATTATTACTGACCCTCATCATTCTAAAATACGCCAAGCTGTTGTCAGCAGCTATGTAGTGAGTGAGATTACCACCTCCATCGATTCTTCATTAATTCAACATGCTTGTGATGCGGCTGGAATCAGCATGAAAGGGTACCAAGCAATCTGTCAGGTTGTAAAAGATGCATTTCTAAGTTAAGGAATCACTGGCACTTTATTTTCTACACTCAAGGTGATTCACAATATCAAGCGTATCAATAATGATGATGTGCAGCGAGCTATAGGACAGTTTTATCACGTTGAGGGCAGACTAACATTAGACACAGGGTCGAGCAGAAAGAAAATCAAGACAACAAGTACAGAATTTCACTATGATGTTTACAATAACATCTTTGTTCATATTGAGAGACTACAACAAGCTATGGTGAAGTTCTATGGTCTTTCACCAGAAGGTGAGAACTTGCAATTGCTACTATTCATGTTTTTCATTAGAAAATGAAGACGATTATTTTGTATGTGAAAGGTCGGATGCTGGAATGTATGAGCATTACGCTCATAAATGAGGCCATGATTTGTGCATGTGAAAAGACTACAAAACCAAGTTTTAGTGTGCAATCTGAGAAAAAGAGGTCTGGTGGCTTGGTGCATTCGAGGTATTGAAGAAGACATGTGAGGTATTGACATGGACGTTTGAAAGGACTCCTTGGATAACAGATGTAATCAAAAAGTAAATTGATGGTCAACTTTTAGATGTAGAAAACATAGGAAAGTTCAAGGTGGATTGGCATCTTGGAGGAGATTTAAAGACAATTAAATGCATGATGGGTTGTGCTCAAGGCGCGACATCAAGATGGCCTTGTTCATAGTGCAATGCTCAGATTGATATTCCTAGGCAGAAAAAGACAAATGGAAAAGGTATACAAAAGGTTGGTTCTGTTGGGAAGGATGCCTCGAAAGGTCCCAAGAATGGGAAGAAGCAACAAGAAGATGCAGTAGATCCAACCGAGTCAACTGATGATGAAGATGAGGAACAATCAAATGCAAGATGGGTGGAAGGTGTCATGTCTCGTAATATGCTAGGAGAACCAAACAGGAATTCAAATTGGAGCCCCATCATTAATTTTTCACTAAAGAATATTCACTTTTGTACACTTCATGCATTCATGAGAATCTTTGATTGATTGCTTAAGTGCCATATAGATTATGCATTCATAATGTCTACACAAGAGAGAAAAGTTACAACCCTTGGTAAATTAGAGCATCTTTTGAATTCTCTGGGCTGTCATGTGGCGAAAACGTGAAAATTGAAGTGAATAAGCAGGCCTCTGGTATGTCATACGAGGTTGCTCAAAAGGTCTCCATGATTGGATCAAAGGCAAGGAGATTTTTGGAGAAGCCAGCAAACATAGAGAATTCAAAGAAGACTTGGGGACTTTGGAGAGACCTGTGTGCAATCACCACAACTGCAGATTGTCCAATGCCAGCTCTTGTAAATATGCGCAAACAGCTTTGGATAAATTTCAATAACATGGTTTGCATTATGAATCAAAGTGCCAGAACAATGCGAACTTTGAGCCTGCACCACCCGCTCGTAGAGCCTAAATTCGCACTGTTATAGCATAGCTTCCCTAGTCCCCTCCACGAGCAATTCTGATGCATTGGATGATAAACACTATATTTTTACACATGATTAAAGGTATTTTTATCTTATAAACTACTGTTTCTCACAATTAGTGTGCTCAACGTCATTATAAATGCATTAGAAATGATCCTGAGTGGCTAGGGGAGAAGTGCTAGAACAGTGCGAGCCTACATCGCCATTGTAGAGGCCAAATTCGCACTATTCTGGCACAGCTTTCTCAGTCCTCCAGGAGCATTTCTGATGCCTTGGGTGACAAACTAGCACATGATAGACACTCCATGTTAAACAAACATGATGACACCAATTACTTTTTGATTACATCTGTTATCTAAGGAGTCCTTTCAAACGTCCATGTCAATACCTCATGTGTCTCCTTCGGTACCTCGAATGCACCAAGCCACCAGACCTCTTTTTCTTAGATTGCACACTAAAACTTGGTTTGGTAGTCTTTTCCCATGCACAGATCATGGCCTCATTCATGAGTGTAATGCTCATACGTTCCAGCTTCCGACCTTTCACAATTTGGCACTCATCTAGCTTGAGCACAAATGAAAGTGTGCTCCCCAAAACTACATATAAACGGTAATTTACAATATTCAAAACAAAATAATCGTCTTCATTTTCTATTGAAAAACATGAATAGTAGCAATTACAAGCTCTCACCTTCTGGTGAAAGACCATAGAACTTCACCATAGCTTGTTGTAGTCTCTCAATATGAACAAAGATGTTATTGTAAACATCATAGTGAAATTCTGTACTACTTGTTGTCTTGATTTTATTTTGCTTAACACTGTGTCTAATGTTAGTGTGTCCTCAACGTGATAAAACTGTCGTATAGCTCGTTGCACATCATCATTGATATGCTTGACATTGTGAATCACCTTGAGTGTAGGAAATAAAGTGCCAGTGATTCCTTGTCTTAGAAATACATCTTTTACAACTTGACGGATTGCTTGGTACCCTTTCAAGCTAATTCCAGCACATTATTGATATGCTTGACATTGTGAATCACCTTGAGTGTAGGAAATAAAGTGCCAGTGATTCCTTGTCTTAGAAATACATCTTTTACAACTTGACGGATTGCTTGGTACCCTTTCAAGCTGATTCCAGCACATCACAAGCATGTTGAATTAATGAAGAATCAATGGAGGTGGTAATCTCGCTCACTACATTGCTGACAACAGCTTGGCGTATTTTAGAATGATGAGGGTCAGTAATAATTGAGAGAATATCCTTGGTATTCAGATGGCTTTGACCAAATCCTTCCATTCCTCTTCATTAGAACCACACACCTCTTGCAGAAAATTCCTGGTAGAACACAAATCATGACTATTTCAGCTTGGCATATTTTAGAATGATGAGGGTCAGTAATAATTGAGAGAATATCCTTGGTACTCAGAATGGCTTTGACCAAATCCTTCCATCCCTCTTTATTAGAACCACGTGTACCTCTTGCAAAAAATTCTTGGCAGAACACAAATCATGACTATTTTGTTTAAATCACTGAGTGCATAATGAAAGTTTATGTTACTTACTTTGTTGTACGAATCCTTTTCTTCCGTGCTCCACCGTTAAACGCAAGAGATTCTATTGCGTTCACGAACACTATTTGGCGTCGCTTTGAGTCGTTTGATAAGTTCCTCTAGCCTTTGAATCTTTGCATCCTTCTCCACTTTCTCTACAAGGATCTCTTTCATTTTATCTGATGATGTTTTAAGTCCTTGACATTGTAAAAGGCTGAATTGTAATGCTTGCAATTGAGATTGGAGAATATGGGTTTGCCAAGCTCCACTTGTAGTCAATCTTCTGCAGTATCCTAACAAGCCAAGCTCTCCTTCACCAACAAATTGCATAAAAGATGATAAATTACGGAAAGAAGGGTTTTCTCTTAATGAAGGGTCAACTGGATAGAGATGCCATCAACCCAAAGATCTACATTTTTCTCCTTAGCTATCCTACGAGCTTGGACAGATTGTGCATCAGTAGGATGGTTTTTTTTAGAGCTGCCATACTCTTCAGGAATACGAATGTGTAAATCAACCTTCCGTTTTCTAGCTTCACAAGGGGCTACACACACAACTTGCAAAAGCTCCATAGCCAAGCAGAGGAAGAAGCTAAAGCAGAGAGATCCTCGTAGGGAAGAGAGAGAGAGAGAGAGAGAGAGAGAGAGGGAGTGAGTGAGAGACTGTTAAAACTTTGCTGTTGCAGGTTTAACACAAATCTGTTTTTCTAAGTAGAAAATGATATTTTTGAGATACAAATATACTAACATGGAGTTTTTCATCAATAAATTACATTTATGAGAAAAATTAAAAAATAATAATTTTTGGGGTTCCCACAATTTCGAGATCTGACAATTAGTTATGTTTATGGGGTTGTGGGGACCTGACAATTAGTTATGGATGTACTGGCTCTTGATAGGCTTCTGATATGACTCTTGAATTACAAGCTTTTTGGAGGGAAAAATTTATTTTCATCATACATATTGGTTGGGTGGTGTTTTTTCACCTCAAAATGTAAAAAAATAAAAAAAATAAAAAAATCACTTTTTGGGGCCCACCTAAATACGAGAATGTTTTGCTGATGTGGAAGGGAGATATGGTGGGAGTTAATGAGAAAGGAGATTTTAAACTGACAAGAAAGATTCAATTTATAGAGAGTGAAGATAAAAAATTCAAAAAGTAAGAGAGAAAGTATGAGAAAAGTCAAAAAGTAAGAGAGAGAGTATGAGAATATTCCCTTTAAAAAGTGAAACTAGGGGGGTGTAGCTGATGTGGCAAGGCAAAAAATAGGGGTCATCATAGCCTTTGTCTCCCTTAAGCCCAGCTTTTTAAGCTCTAATCCCTTCAAATTAGAAATCCTTATTTAGGAGGCCCTTTTTGGGTCCAAAAAAATTCCTAATGATGTGCATGCAATCATATACCCAATCAAGAGACACGTCAAAACCATATAGATCATATAGTCTCCACAAACTTGATCTACCTGAAAGACACATGTCTCTTTTAGTATCTCTTCACATTGAGCTTGGGTGCTTGCTTGCTCTGCAAGAATTAAATGTTTGGACATCTCTTTGGTAGATCTTTTCATTGGAGCATATTTGAATTGATACCTATTTTGATCATACAAGTACCGCCCCGAGCCTGCACTGTCCAAAGTGGCTATTGCTTTGTCTCTACGATAGAAAGCTTGGCCACCTTCTTTACATGATCCAATCTTGCATTGAGCCAGATGGTCTCCAATCACCATCATTAGCATAGCACGAGCTTGGAATCTTTGGTTATAAAAGTGGTCATCTCCAAAGATAGATGACACATGATAATTGAAGTGTAAGTCAATTCCATGTATGAAGAGACTTTCCAACTCATCCATCAAAGGTTTCATAAAAACATGGAAAAGTTTGCTTGAGCTTCCAACAACTTTCTTGCAAACTGAATGGAATAAATAACACAGGTATTACTCCAACCAAAGATTTCTTCCCACAATTGAGAACTTTGATCTCAACCACACCACAATTTTTTTGGGTTGTCTTTGATGCTTGGAAGCCATCCCAATGCAATAATAAAGCAAAATTACGTGGATCTCCCTGTCCATTCAAAAGAAGACACATTAGGGTGTAGTAGTATGTAACACATTAAGGTGTAGTAGTATGTAACACACTTTAATATATATGTATAGAGAATATACATATAACAAAAGTCTTATCTTACAAAGTCTTTTGAGACCTTGTATTGGAGCTCGACAACCCTTACAAATAAACTTGTACATTTGTTCACTTTCATTCCCTCTAGAAGTGCTTCGGATTTTAGTGAAGAAGGCCATGCTGCTCGATAAGCTTGTTTACAATGGACATCATCACATATCAAGGGCAACTCAAAATATGATCGTGGATCCCAAAACTCTTTAACACTGTTACACTTTGTACCATCCCAAAAATCATAAATTCTTTTCGAATCATTAGAGCTATTAGATACCAACCATCTCTCTTTATTTCGCCACATTTTCAACAAGTCATGGCACAAAGATCTACTTTTTGCAAGAAGCTTCAATTGTTCACCAATGGGAACATAATCAAAACATAACATATCCTTTCTAAGCTTGGCACACTTTGAAACTTCTCACTGCATGTTAAGCAATCACGCTTTAATTTTTTCTTGCCTCTTTCATTGTTATTGCATTGACATTCAAGAGTGTCACCAATGTAGTTGTCTTCTTTACTTGGTGGATAGAGCTCAGCATCATGTATAGAATTCTCTAATCCTTGG
This sequence comes from Cibotium barometz, assembly GCF_041138505.1. NCBI lineage: Eukaryota > Viridiplantae > Streptophyta > Polypodiopsida > Cyatheales > Cibotiaceae > Cibotium > Cibotium barometz. The sequence goes on from NC_141076.1 coordinate 861,567, forward strand.
CATATTCTATATCGATTTGCATGAACCATACCAAGTGTCGAAAACATGGTATTTAACTGCTCCCAACATGTGGGAACACTTATGCCATCTAGATCTCCATCCCATGTTTCTGGCAACTACACTAATAGTTTACTCAGGCTTGGTGTATTGATTTTATCTTTATCTACTCTATTCCTAGAACCACCCATGTCTCCAAATAGAATCCTAAGCATACTATCTTGAAAATCCACTGAAGCTTGATGTTCATCCCAAAGTGCTTGCAATTCAATCACCCTCTATATGATTTTATCAACCAAAGACAACTCCATGTCAACCATCTCCTCATCTTCCTCCTCCTCATGGTGATAATGTTCATCATGTGTATCAATAAACACATTATTATGATCTTCATGCATCATCCCATGCAAAGGTCCATTGTCTTCTTCTCTAAGTTCTGAAGAGCCAAATCTTGAAGTTTGCAACCCAAGATTTGTTGCAATAGTTTCAAATCTCTCATCAATTAGCATATGCATTGCATAAGTTAATGGAGAAACCATTCTTCCACCATGGCAATAAGTTCTACATCTACACCACACTTTCCTTCGTCCAATAGATGAGTTGGGTGGCTCTCCATGCATTGATCTATTATTTTCCATAGAATTAAGCTCACTCACATTTACCAAAACCGATGGATGTATATTTCCACGTAAGTCTTGGTGACAATGTGAATAATATGTCCTTCTACTCACACCTTCATAACCAAGATGTGAATTCCTGCACTTGTAATTACATTTACATCTCCGTAGACTATTATCTATTGTTGCCATCTGAAATAACAATCAAATATTGTTATAAAAATACAACATATAACATCTCTCTCTCTCTCTATCTCTCTCTCTCTACTTTGTTACAGAAAGAATCTCACACAATGGTGTAAGCTAATCCCACACAATTGTGTTTGAATTAATAGACCAACATGGGTGGAAGATGGAAGCCGATTGTTGTCATATGTATATAATATGTATATATATATATATATATATATATGTATGTATGTATGTATCTATGTATATATGTATGTATGTATGTATGTATGTATGTATGTATGTATGTATATACATACATACATACATATATACATAGATACATACATACATACATACATACATACATACATACATACATACATACATATATATATATATATATATATATATATATATACGTATGTATATAATAAATATACATGTATATATATATATGTATATGTATATACATATGTATGCATGTATATATACGTATATACATATGTATGCATACGTATATACATATGTATATATACGTATATACATGTATACACGTAAGTCTTGGTGACAATGTGATTAATATGTCCTTTTGCTCACATCTTCATAACCAAGATGTGAATTCCTGCACTTGTAATTACATTTATATCTCCTCCCGAGTAGGTTGGGGATCATGTCCTGGTAGTAGGGTCTTGCCACCTATGGTGCTGCCAAATGTAGGAATGTTTTCACCAACCCAGTCAAACTGCTCATCATCGACCTCTCTGTGTCTTTATCTCCATGGAGCAAGCCCTAGTTCTCCAGAGGAGGAATTCACAACCTTACAAGACAAGCTAGAGGTTGAAAAGGATACCCTTGCTGTGCTGGAGTGATGGAGGAGACCAAAGCACCAAAAAAGGATGAGGCTAAGTCCTCGATTGACCTCTCCGCCCCCACCAGCACTTTGGCAAAAAAAGACATTGAGCAAGAGGTAATAATCGACCTTTTATAACCTAGAAACATTTGTAATTATGTATAGGAAAATATTTTGATTTTTCCTTTGATTGCAGAGGGTGGTTGAAATTGACACATTTGCTGGGAGAGGCGGCGACAGACAGCAGTAATCGAGCTAAGGTCCATGGACATGATGCTGCGTTGGCGCACTATGTTGGTCGACTTCCTGTGGTGGATGGCATCGCCATTATACACAGGGACTATACCCCTCAATCTGCCTTCACACTCTCTTCTTTTTGAAAGCCCTCTAAGGTGCTCTGTGTAGCCTCTATGGCACAGAGCACCAAATGTATAGTTCTGATTTAAAAATCCCTTGCCTTCGATGTTTTTGGTTCTGGATTTAGGGGTAAGCTTCTTGCTTGTATAGGTATAGCCAAAAGCATACGCATAGAGGATCCTCAAGAAATAGCCCAATCACTCCTTGAGCACACTCTGCCCAATAAACAAGAGAAGGAAGCTCAATATTGTAAGAAAGCTTTTGTAAAGATGATGTATCACTTTTCTTATTATGAATACAATAAAATTTTTACAAACTTATTTTCATCAAGTATATCATTATTTTTTCTAGTTTGTACCATCAATGTTTTTGTGAATGCATAAAAAATGACCTTGGAAGAGCCTAAGGGAGCAGTGCCAGAACAATGCGAATTTTGAGCCGGCACCGCTGCTGTGTAGAGCCCAAATTCGCACTATTTTGGCACAGCTTTCCCAGCCCTTTAGGAGTAATTGTGATGCATTGGATGACAAATAATGTATTTTTACACATGATTAAAGGTATTTTTATCTTGTAAATTACTATTTCTCATAATCAATGTACTCAACTTGATTATAAATGCATCAAAAATGATTCTGAGTGGCTGGGGGAGCAGTGCCAGATCAGTGAGAATTTTAAGCCTACACCGCTGCTGTAGAGCCCAACTTTGCACTGTTCTGGCATAGCTTTCCCAGCCCTCCAGGAGCAATTCTGATGCATTGGATGACAAATAATGTATTTTTATATATGATTAAAGGTATTTTTATTTTATAAATTATTGTTTTTATAATTAATATACTCAACTTCATTATAAATGCATCAGAAATGATCCTGAGTGGTTAGGAGAGCAGTGCCAGAATAGTGCAAATTTTGAGCCTGCACCGTCGCTCTGCAGAGCCTAAATTCACACTGTTCTGGCATAGCTTCCCCAATCCTCCAGGAGCAATTCTAATGCATTGGATGACAAAGAATGTAATTTTACACATGATTAAAGCTGTTTTTATCTTATAAACTATTGTTTCTCACAATTAGTGTACTCAACTTCATTATAAATGCATCAGAAACGATCCTGAGTGGTTGGGAGAGCAGTGCCAGAACAATGTGAATTTTGAGCCTGCACCGCCGTTGGAGAGCCTAAATTCGCACTGTTCTGGCATAGCTTCCTAGTCCTCCAGGAGCAATTCTGATGCATTTTGAGCCTGCACCGCCGTTGGAGAGCCTAAATTCGCACTGTTCTGGCATAGCTTCCTAGTCCTCCAGGAGCAATTCTGATGCATTGGATAATAAACACTATATTTTTACACATGATTAAAGGTGTTTTTATCTTATAAACTACTGTTTCTCACAATTAGTGTGCTCAACTTCATTATGAATGCATTAGAAATGATCCTGAGTGGCTAGGGGAGAAGTGCCAGAACAGTGTAAATTTTGAGCCTATATCGCCGTTTGCAGAGACCAAATTCGCATTGTTCTGGCGCACAGCCTTCTCAGCCCTCCAGGAGCATTTTTGATTTCTTGGGTGACAATCTGTTGGCACATGATAGACACTCCATGTTAAACAAACATGATGACACAGACATTGTAAGAGAAACTTAAAATTTTAATATTATCAGAAGGTTACAAATGAAAGCCAGATAGGCTTGTTACAAAGGGGAGTTTGAAACAAAAGAGTTGCTTAAAAAAAAAGGATAACGTCTAAGATCTCTAGATCGTGTCTCACACTCGCCTCGAATCCGCTGAGCTAGTTGCATGTCCTTGTCAGATATGGTAATCCTCCTTGCATGTATTGCAAGGAGGTTGGTATCTTCAAAAAACCCTCCAAGGTAAACCTTGGAGGCTTCTTGCAATGCTTCAAGGGCAATCCCCTGCACACGGAACTCTGTTCTATATCGTTGGAGAATCTCCTTCATTGTACGAGCGAAAGGGGCTCTTCTTATCCAGCAACTCAGTGTTCCTCTAATAAAACTTGATTTCTTGTAGAGCCCTATGCCCTTGGTGCATCCTTCTGCTTGGAGCTCTCTGTGTTGTGTTAGTGCATTGGCGAGGTTGGGATTTCCTTGGCTTCAAGAGCTTGACCTTTCTACGCTTGCGCGCACTTTTGCAGGAACCTCCTCTTGGTCTCTCTCATAGTCTAAATCCTCCTCCTCCTGTTGCTGTGATACTTGTGTATCAAGTTCCTCCCGGGTAGGTAGGGGACCCTGTCCCGGTAGTAGGGTCTTGCCACCCATGGTGCTGCGCAATGTAGGAATGTTTTCACCAACCCAGTCGAACTGCTCATCATCGGCCTCTCTGTCTTGATCTCTGGGGTGGGTGCATTGTGGGGTCTTCTTCACATGCTTGCTCCCACTAGAAGGGCCTGTATGTGTGTGCGCTGGTGTTGCTGTGGGAGGAGGGTTGGACTTTGGTGATCCCATTGGGCGTGTCCTAGAATCCAAGGGGTCACTCTCTTCCGTGGTGTTGCCAGTATGTGGTCGTTGGGTGCCTTGCATTGTGTTTTGTGAAGGCATGGTAACACGTGCGGTGTTCTTGGTGCATGCCATATTCATGTACGACTATGCTAACGTGGTGATGTGCTGGTGTCCTTACGTGGGTGTCTATGTAGATCTTGAGCTCAAGCTCTCTAAAAAAGTGAAATGAAAATGAAGTGAGAGAAGAAACTATTAATAGTTTTTTTAAGAGAAAAAAAAACCTAACTAAACTTATTTTCTTAGCCTTATTACATCTAGATTTATGCTAGTGCATGCACAACCCAACGCCTCCCTTGTCTCCTCATTCGTGCATGCCAAGCACCATGCCTATGGGGAGCATTGGTCTACAACCATTCAAGCCGAGCATGACTTTTTGTAGCCTTGCGTGTCTCTTGCGTAAGGAATACAAATGTGTAAATCTACCTTCCGTTTTCTAGTTTCACAAGGGGCTATACACACAGCTTCCAAAGGCTCCATATAGTAGCTAAGCAGAGGAAGAAGCTAAAGTAGAGAGAGATCCTCATAGAGAGAGAGAGAGAGAGAGAGAGAGTAAGATTCCTCCCCAGCCTCTCAGGATGTCCAGTATCTTCCCCTGTAGTCAAATCCCTCTTCAAAAATATAAAAGATCTTATTTCTACCTGTTTTGGCCTAGAGAGAGAAAATGTTCTTGAGAGAGATTATTCAGATTTTGGATATTTTTGGATGGAAAAATATCTCTTCATATTTAAATAAGTTCCCTCGAAACAGAAGTTCAAAAAGATTTTCAGAAGGTGCATTCGAAATAAATTATAATCTGTTCAAAAGGCCTTATCCTGGGGGTCCAGATTTTCTGAAAATTTTAAATTAAGGTTTTGAGGGGCCAATCAGATTCATCCAAATGTGTGGAGGAGATAAATGGAAGAAATAAAGAAAATTCTCCCAAAAATAAGTAAATACTCACATAAGATGAAGAGTTGACTAAGGACAAGGATATTAGTTAAAAAAGAAGAGATATTTAGTGAAATGATGAATTTTTGACACCTCAAGATGGGGATTCCCCCTCATGAAGGAGGCGTCTACTTCACATGTGTGGTGGAGTTTAAAATTATCAAAAATTGAGATATTTCATCTCTCCTCTCTCCAAATTCAAGTCTAGTTCCAAAAAGTAAGCTAAATTGACCTAAAAATGATCAAAAATTGACCGAACTGATTTGAAAAATTCTAGAATCAGTTTGCTTGGTTAGAGGCTCACCTTTTGCTATAAATAGAAGCCTTCCCCTTTGTTGAAGCTTAATAGTGTTTTTTTGCACTGTTACCCTGCTTCTCCCAAGAGCCAAAAACTATGAATTTACTCAAAATTCATTAGTTTTTGACCTTCTCTCTTCTAAAGATTGGTGGCCACTCTTGTTTCAAACAAGAGCAGATCCCTCAAACCATCAAGCCAAAGGAAAGCTCTCAAATTCCTTCGTAAGTTGAAAATTCTCTCTTTTTTTCTGTTTATTTTATGGTTTTTATGATTTTTATCTTCTCTAAAATGAATATGATGTTATGCCTCATTGAAAAAAGGCATTCCCCTCTCTTCTTTAGTAAATCCAACCATTCTTTATCCTAGATGAATGATTAATGGATAAAATCAAGTTTTTCATAATGTCTCTTAAATAAGTTAGAAAATCTTTACATTAGAATGATTTAAATACTCTTGGTGAAATTCTAATTAATTTTAGAGAGTTAAAATTTGAAAAATGGTCAGCCATACAAAGGAGATTATGACGAAATTTTTTAAATTTGTGTAAAATAAGTTTTACTTTTTTTTTAAATTCAAAAAGAGCAATTCCTATCGTATATGTATTCTTGTAAGTATAGAAAAATGCATACTAAAAATATTTTATTAAAAAAGTGTTACCTTCTTTAGAATTAAATTCTATGCATAGAAGGAAGCATATTGAAATTGTTATTTTGATTATAAAAGTGTGATTTTTATCATAAATGATTTGTATGCATAAACATATGCATAAAATATATTTTTTATATTAAAAGTGTGATTTTTATCATAAATGATTTTTATGCATAAAAGAAATTCTTTTATATTAAAAGAGTGATTTTCATCATAAATGATTTGTATGCATAAAAGATTTTTTTTAATATTAAAAGTGTGATTTTCATCATAAATAATTTTTATGCATAAAAGAAATTCTTTTATATTAAAAGAGTATTTTTCATCATAAATGATTGTATGCATAAACATATGCATAAAAGATTTTTTTATATTAAAAGTGTGATTTTTATCATAAATGGATTTTATACATAAATTAGATGCATAAGAGAAATTCTTTTATTCTAAAAGTGTAATTCTTACTAAATTGGATTTATGCATGGAAAGATGCATAAAGAATTTATTTTAATCCAAAAGTGTTATTCTCATCAATTTTGATTTTATGCATAGAAGGATGCATAAAGAAATCTATTTCTATTTCAAAAGAGCTATTTTCATCAATTTTGATTTTATGCATAGAAAGATGCATAAAGAAATCTATTTTTATTTTAAAAGAGCTATTTTTATCAATTTGGATTTTATGCATAGAATGATGTATAAAGACATCTATTTTTATTTCAAAAGAGTTATTTTCATCAATTTTGATTTTATGCATAGAATGATGCATAAAGAAATCTATTTTTAGTTCAAAAGAGTTATTTTCATCAATTTTGATTTTATGCATAGAAAGATGCATAAAGAAATCTATTTTTATTTCAAAAGAGTTATTTTCATCAATTTTGATTTTATGCATAGAATGATGCATAAATAAATCTATTTTTAGTTCAAAAGAGTTATTTTCACCAATTTTGATTTTATGCATAGGAAGATGCATAGAAGATTGATTTTTAATTCAAAAGTATCATTCTCATTTAAAATGAATTTATGCATAGAAAGATGCATAAAAGATTGATTTTTATTTCGAAAGTGTTAGTCTCCTTATTAAAATGGAATTTATGCATAAATAGATGCATAAAGAAATCTTATATCAAAGCAAGCCTTCGTATAAGCTTAGCGCTAGTGAAGCCAGTGAGGTAGAGCATCAACTTGCTGACTACCTCACCAGGGGCTTCATTAGGCCTAGTAATTTGCCATGGGCATCACCAATTTTATTGGTGAAGAAAAAGATGTGTCTATGTGTTTATGCATGGACTATTGTGGTTTGAATGCAATCACGATAAAGGATAAGCATCCATTACACCGTGAGTTGATGAGTTTTTTGATCAACTGCAAGGTGCGCAATACTTTAGCAAGATTGACTTAAGATTAGGCTATCATCAAGTTCGCATCCACATGGAGGATGTGCCTAAGACAACTTTTTGTACACTAGATTCGGGCAGTATGAGTTTTTAGTTATGCTGTTTAGTCTAACTAATGCTCCATCTACGTTTATGACGCTTATGGATAGTGTGTTACGCTCTTATCTTGGTCCATTCATTGAAGTATTTCTTGATGATATTTTGATCTTTAGCCGCACTGAGGAAGAGAATTTGTAACACTTACGATTAGTGTTTGATTTGCTAAGGCAAAATGCACTTTACGCTAAAAAAAGCAAGTGTGAGTTTTTTTACCTCGGAGATCCATTATTTGGGTCACATAATCTTAGCAAAGGGAATTCAAATGGATCCTACAAAAGTGGAAGCAATCCTTAAGTGGCATCATCCAACCAATCTAGAGGATTTACAAATATTCCTTGGGTTAGCAAGGTTCTATCGTAAATTCATCTGGGATTATGCTAACTTAGCGGTTCCAATGATGGACTAATTAAAATCTCAGGGTCAACTTTGTTTGGGGTACTAACCAACAACAAAGTTTCGATCGTCTTAAGGTTGCCAATACCGCACCTTTTTTGGCAATAGTAGATCCTAATTAACGGATGCTAGCAACCATGCAGTTGGTGCTGTGCTTCTTCAAGGAGGAAGGCTGATAGCTTTTGAGAGCAAGAAGCTGGATAGAGCTCAGCGAAATTATTATGCGTATGAATGTGAGGTTTATGCCATCATTTATGCTCTAGGGAAGTGGAGAAATTATGTATGCGGTGCTAAGTTTGAGATTGTCTTTGATCATGAGAGCATCAAATGGTTGACAACTCAAAGTGATTTGAAAGGCTGTAATCTCGGTGGGAAAAAATCCTCCAAGAATTTGACTTTCAATTAAGGTATCGCAAGGGTCGATACAATGTTGTGGCCGATGCCTTAAGTCACATGCCTCAAGTCAACTCATTGAATTTTACGGAGTTGAAAAGTGAATTTTTAGATTCACTCAAAGGCAAGTGCGAACATGATCAATCATATGCAAAGGTGTGGAAATTTGTTAAATGTAGGGATCCCTCCCACTTTGCAGTAGTAAGTGCAGATGATAGTTCCACACCTAGCTCTTCTCTTTCTAGGGACGAGCTTAATTGTTGGAAGGATTTTTTCATCAATAATGGGTACTTGCTACACAAAGGAAGAGTATATGTACCCTCAGACTCAGACACTAGGTGCCAAATACTTTATGAGTGTCATGATAGTCCAAGTTCAGGTCATCCTGGAACTAGGAAGACCTACGTCTTAGTGGAGAAGGCAATTCTATTGGCCTAGACTTCACAGGGACATCCAAGAATATGTTTCGCATTGTCCAAAATGCCAGGTGAATAAGGCTGAGTGTCTTAAGATAGGGGGCTGTTATAACCCTTAGAGATCCCTGATGGTAAGTGGAAAAGCATCTCTATGGATTTTATACAACTAGTAGAGGCCATGATGCCATTTGGCTTTTGTATTTGACAGGTTGACCAAGATGTCTCGATTTATTCTGACTAAAACCACAATGAAAATGCCAGAGTTAGCTCGGCTTTTCATTGAGAATATTTATTAACTCTATGGGCTACCAGTCACCATATAGTCAGTGATAGAGATCAGAAGTTTAATAATCACTTTTGGCAGGTAGTGTTTAAAAGATTGGACACATGAATGCTCAATATGAGCACTGCTGACCACCTCCAGAGTGATGCTCAATAATGAGCACTGCTGACCACCCCATGAATGAAAATGCCAGAGTTAGCTCGGCTTTTCATTGAGAATATTTATTAACTCTATGGGCTACCAGTCACCATATAGTCAGTGATAGAGATCAGAAGTTTAATAATCACTTTTGGCAGGTAGTGTTTAAAAGATTGGACACATGAATGCTCAATATGAGCACTGCTGACCACCTCCAGAGTGATGCTCAATAATGAGCACTGCTGACCACCCCTAGAGTGATGGTCAGACAGAAAGGGTCAACCAAGTACTCGAGGATATGCTAAGGAAAAATGTGAGTAAACAGTAAATGAATTAGGAAGATTACCAATTTTAGAATTTTCCTATATTAGTGCAAAGCATATAGCTATGAGCTTTAGTCCTTTCATGCTTATGTATGGTTTTCAACCATGATCTACATTAGCTGTGGGGTTAGCTCTACTGAAAGAATTCAAAAGGTTAAAGATTTTCTGCAAGATCATAACGATATGCTAAAGATCGCTAAGGAAAATGTTAAATGGACCCAAGATCATTACATGCACTATGCGGACCAAGACCACAGAGTGGTCACATTTGAAAAGGGTGACCAAGTATTTCTCAAGGTTCCCCGAGTTAGGAAACTTTAAAGACGATGTTAAATGGTTTTTGTGAACCCTAGAATGCATAGAATAACACTGGGATTGTTGTGAGAATTTTATTTAGAATGCATTTTTTACTATGATATCATCATTGTATATATAGCATGATATGATTGCATGAGGAAAATAGGGTGGTGTCTATTTGAGAAATATCTCTCGAGGAAAGATAGCCTATAAATAAACCAATGCACAATGGTGCTGATATTAGGATCATATGTTAACGTGAATGGAGTCTCAAAGACTGGCAGCTAATGTGTGGACTGTTCTCATTGCATGAAGGGAGCTTACAAGATATCAACCTTTTGGTGGTGGCCAATTTTTTCCCTCTTCATACATGAGGACATGGATAAGGTGCCTAGTATATAGGTCATATGGGAATTCATTATAAAAAAAAACGCTTAGGCACAGTGTTGGCATTAAGTATTTTTAAAAAAAATAAAGAGGAAGGTTGGTAACCGGCATATGGGAAAGCTCGAAAAATCACGCAAGAAAGGGAGGAGGAAATTGTTGGATTCACAAGAGCATCATAGAGACTAAAGTAGTGGAGAAGGATAATATAATGTGCAGCATAGATAGAAAAGCAAATGAATAAAAGAATGGTAGTACGATTGCATACTACAGATATAACTGGAGAGGGAGTTGAAAACGTAGAGGAGGCATTGAGCCTTGCAGTTGGCCACCCATCATGACTGCAATTGCCTTGAATCAAAAGGACGCATGGAAAAGAAGTGATGCTAGAAAGCCAAGCCAAGCGATGAAGCCAAGAAAAACTATAAAAGGGGTCGACCTTGTTAAGAACTAGAGTTGTTGTGTGTAGTTTTTTTTTGTCAAAAAGCACTGTTGTGATTCCGCTTCTTGTTTCAGTGAGTGAGGAGATTTTGTGAAGAGAAGGTGTTTGTGAAGAAGGAAAGAGGGAGACTTGATGCCGTGTAGAATCAACCCATTGTAGGTGGCAAAAATCGATTATACAATTAAAAAGAGAAGCTAGCCGTTGCGATCACGCGTTTCTTGGATTGGAGATTTTCTAAGAATTTTAGCTCTTAGAAAATAATTGTATCGACATGATCCTATCCCTAGTCTTGGGTACTGAGATTATTGAGGTGGAATGTGTTGGTTTTCTTGCTTTCATGGTTTTATCCTTCCAAATCGACTATGAGTGGTTTATCCTTCTGCAGACTCATTACAAATTAATGAAGTTGAATCTCATCTTCCTGATGAAGTCTATCATATAGAGTTATGTGAAGAGAAATCTATATTCGAAATTTCCATTCTTGTAATGATCCAATATTGAGAATTATATATGTAGTAAGAGTGAATTTATATTTCACTCAATATCAAAGTTTGATGTCATAGTTGATATTCTTGGTATCCATAGTTTTTTTTTCTTAAAAACTGTGTCAACCGTTTTCTATTTCCCAGTGTTGTGGTTATTTATTAATGAAGTGGATATGATACGGCGTGAAAATAAATAGAGGCATTGTGGTGCCCTATCAACTCTTAACAATGGGAAAAGTGCCAAAGTTGTCGCCTAGGTATTGTAGACCTTTCACAATACTTAAGCATGTAGGTGAAGTTGCCTATAAGTTAGCTTTGCCAGAACATTCTAAGGTTCACCCAGGTTTTCATGTTAGTTGTCTGTGGAAACAACTAAAGCAAAGATGCCATTGTGGTGTGGATACAGGTGTTCTTATAGATTCAACTGAGCCTCTGGTTTTGCCACACCAGCTAGAGTGCATCTTAGATTTTTAAGAGAAGTGAACTCGTTAGAGAATTAGACAGTAGTGTCTAGTTAAGTGGAAGGATAGACTGGAAGAAGGTTAAACTTGGGAGGACGTTAGTACTCGCAAGGCCCAATATCCTACCTTTGTTTTTGAGGACAAAAACTCTTCCAAAAGGGGGGAGCAGTGTCAAGACAAGGGTAGGACTAGGGGAAGTCAGGCGGTTCAAGGGAGTCCGGACTAGTGTGGACGGCCAGGGCTATAGTTAGCCGACTAGGGTCTATATGCAACGGTTGTGGGTGGAGAGTTGCCCTATTATCTTCTAGGAGGTTACATGGAGGTCTCATGGGAGTCTCACAGAAGCCCCAAACCTGCGATGACGCGCAAACAAACGAGCGTAAGAGAAACGAAGAAGGCGTCGCCCAACAAGCGGCATTCATTAGATGGCATTTGAGCATAAAAAGGGCCCTGTATAAAGGATCCCTAATTTTAAGGAATTAAGACTAATTTTATTGAGGCTTAAGGAGACAAAGCTCATAATGATGCTTACTTTTGGGCCGAAAAGTAGGGGATCTCTCTAATTTTTGAACTAAGATTCTCTTTCTAGCTATTAAAACCCCCTACTAGGATCACTGATATCTACGTTTTCAATCTTATTTACTCCACTTTAATATTCATATTTGAAATTCCCCCCACATTCCGTTTCTTTCAATCATTACTATTATTCATCACATTTCCTACCAACCTCTGCAATAAGATTCTCTCTCTCTCTCTCTCTCTCTCCCTTTTTCCCAAGCTCTCTTCTCCTATTGCGAATACAATAATAGGTCTATCCCCCTCTCTCTCTCTCTCTCTTTCTCCATCTCTCTCTCTCTCTCTCTCTCTCTCTCTCTCTCTCTCTCTCTCTCTCTCTCTCTTCACAATAGAGCCCTATTGTGAATACAATAGGACAGCCCTGAGTCACTTCAAAATAGTCTCTTCTATTTTTCGAATGGCAAAAATTTCAGATTCAACAAGAGTCTGGAAGGTGGACTTGCATATTTGCATATTGAATGAATATGCAAATGAATATGCACCAATCAAGAAAGAGCGTCTGAATGCACATGAGAAGCATGCAAGAAGACAACATGGTCAGACTAATGTGGATCTTTGGGGGGTTGATGGATATTTATATCCTAATGATCCTTCTTCACATTGTCCTCCACCCTTCACTAATCTCCCTTCATTTATTCAGTTTGTTGGAGAGGGTGAGAATGGGCTGCTTGGGTATTGTAGAAGGTTAAGCATGAGTGATGCATGCATTAGGAAGTGAATGGGGTCTTCTTGGGCCCTTTAATTTGCCCAAGCCTAATCAAGGTGATTAAGGAATAGCCAAATGGGGGGTTGCCATGTGGACTGAAATGTTGGGTTTGTAAGAGAGGTGTAAGAGTGGTCAAAGGGTGCACTTTTTCCCCAAAAAAGGGGGGGAGGCAATTTTACAATTTTGGACCTCCATAACTTCTACATACAAGCTCCGATTTGAGCGGAGATTATAGATCCGTGATCTACGCATCAAGAGCTTTCCATAGATATGTTACATGATATGGTTTTGTCCGCTAGATTTTAAATTTCATTTTCCCTCCAAAATTCAAATTCGAATAAAGTAGCCGTTTTGAAGCTTCTAATTAGAAAACGTTTCTTCTTAAGAGAAAAGGTTTGACTCCTTAAACTGCCAAATAAAAGGGCCCAAGAAGCCTTCCATTGAGGTCCTAATGGAGAGTCCAATTTTTCCACTCACACACACAAAGCTTACAAAGCACTTTGAGTAGTGCGCAATATGTACTACAAGATGCGCAAAATAATATTGTAGAGCTAGAGAAAAGAGACAAAGAGAAAGAGGCTCACGTTATGAAGCTACAAGACACAATCTCTCGCATGAAGAGCACCCCCGTGGGAGAAAGAGAGTGAAAGAGGACAAGCAAATAACATTCAAAAACTTGTAGTTGGTGGTGGTGCTCGCAAGCGAAGAATCCATGCAGCAAAGAGGACATGCAATGATGATGTGCAACGCAAAATTGGAGAATACTATTGCATCAATAATACATTAACCATTGGAGCTTGGGGGAAAAAGCGAGGCATAAATGGTAAGATCATGTATCCCTACAATGAGTTCAACAATATATTTGTTGATCTACAACGTCTTCAGAGAGCTATGATCTTATTCTATGGACTGCCTAAACAATGTAAGTAATTTTTTACATTCTTTTATACATTATTTTGCGAGCTAATAGAAAAATATTTTAAGTACTAAAACTTATCTACTTTTGTTTGTCATGCAAGGTGGCAACGTAAGTTTTGTGTTGAAAGTGGATGAGTGTCAGATTGTGAAACACAAGAGGCTATAAAACGAATGAAGATCACACTTATTAATGAGGCAATGACATATGCAAAGAGTGAGATCAACATGATTGAGGAGATTGAGTCACCTTTGGAAGGTTCTAATGAAAACCCAGACAATCAGAGGAGCAATAGGGAGAGGGTTTGCAAGTCAAGTTTTCCCTCTTTTAGTGCCCAATCTGAGAGAGAGAGATATGGTGGCTTGGGGCGTTTGAAGTACCAAAGGAGACACATGAAGTGCTGGCTTGGATGTTTGATAGGATACCATGGATTACCAATGCCATTAAAGCATAGATTCAGGGGGAAATTTTAGAATTGGAGGGTAAGGGCACTTATACAATAGACTGGCATTTAGGAGGTGACTTGAAGAAAATAAAGTGTCTTCTTGGGTGTCCACAAGGTGATAACACCCCAAATCCTTGTACATGATGGTGCATGAAACTGGTGAGATAAAAGAAACAGAAGGAGGTAGGAAGGAAGAGGAAGCTAGAGAATCAAGATGATGAGAATGACATAGTGGTGGATGATAATGCTGGCAATTGGGTTGGTGGTGTCTTGTCTGATAAAATGCTAGCTGAGCCAAAGAGGCATTTGAAAGACCCTGAATGGAATCCTATTATTCCATTCAAACTCAAGAATGTCCACTTTTGTACTTTTCATGCATTCATGCGTGTGTTTGATAAGTGTCGCATTGATTATGCATTTACTATGCAAGGCAAGCAAAGACAACATGAAGCTCTTCAAAAAGTAGAGGAGCTACTCAACTCAATTGGGTGCCATCAAATAGGTTTTCATTCTTGGCACTAGGCTCATTTGTTACCTCTTCAAGTGTCTCTACATCTTCCACAGGATCATAGTAGTGAACCACCTACTCCATGCTCAAATTGTTGGCCAGGACGCGAGGACGAACAACTAACTACTAGAAGTGAAATTGCTAATTCCATTTTGAACTGAAGGCGTGAGTGTGAAGGGGGACCAAAACCAATCCACGACGCGAGGATGAAGAACTGACCAGAAGAGAAATTGCTAATCGCACAGTGAATTGAAGGTGTGAGTGAAGGGGGACCGAAAAACGAATCTACGGTGCGAGGAAGGGGCACCGAAATAAAAAAATAAAATTTAAACAAGGCAAGACTATAGATAGATATTATTAGTGTTGATGTCATCCATGTATGATGGAAGTGAAGGCTTGACATCATCGAAGTGTGCCGTTGTGCCACGTGTATCATCACCGGAGAGCCACGTGTAAGGCTTGAATCATCCTCACAAATGATGACATTGCATTCTATAAAAAGGAGAAAATAATCATTTTTTTGTAGGGTACCATTGACGGCGCGAGAATTATTTTCAAACTTTTCCTTTCACTCCGTGGACGGTTGTAGCATCGGCCCTCCCTCTACAGCACGATTTTGAGGATTGTCTATCACTAGCCATTAGAGAAGAAACCAGTAAAGGGTAGAACCAATATATCTAAGGCAAGAACTTGTCTTTAGAGATAAAAGAAATTGTTTGCTGAGATAAGGCAAGCATAAGAGTCTACACATCTTCTCATTCTATGGCACCATTCCTGAGAATTGTAAGAGCAATAAGAGACAGTTTCAAAGGACAAGGACATTATAGATGGCAGAGCGGTGCCGTGGCATGTCTACAAGAAGCTTGTGAAGACTTTATTATATACTTTATAAATGATAGCTTCATATGTGCTGCCTATGCAAGAAGAGTCACTTTTATGGACAGAGACATGACACTTGTAAATAAGCAGGGTGAGGTATAGGTTTGATAAATTTCTTCATCCCTTGCCAATGAGGGATAAGAAAGCCTTTGAGATCCTCGCAATTCGCCCAGCATTGAAAAGGAAATCAGAGGTAGATAATATAAAAGTTGAATATGTCACTTCCCCTCCCAAGAAGAAAATAAAGTTAGTTAGGAAATCTAAGCCAGACGATAAGAGCTATGGGGAGGAGGAGGAGGTGAAGGAAAAGGTCTCACATGTCCATGATAGCTTAGAGACCCTTGTGCAGTTGGAGAAGGCCAATTCTTAGAGGCTTGCCCAAGTACCAGGGCAGCTAATTTGTAATGATGGCACAGTGGAGGAAGACTACCTCTATATTGCACCTGGGGACATTTACATGCTTGTAGAGAAGGATAGGGAGATCAATGTGACAGTGTTGTTCTCATGTGTTTAAGGTATGTCTACATTTTTCACATATGTTTATTTTCTCATATGTTTAGTTTTCCTTTATAAACTCTTTCAGGGCACTTATGAAGGAATTGCTTCCAAATCAAGTCAACGAAGTATTCATTTGTGATCCCTTAGTGTCGCTTGTATTGATTGATATGAAGAAGAAGACTTCCAATCTGGCATCCTATTTCATTTGTGATCCCTTCGTGTCGCTTGTATTGATTGATATGAAGACTTCCAATCTGGCATCCTATTTCAAGACAATGAAAAATAAGAACATTTATTTTGTTGTTTTGCCATATGTAGAGAGGTTTGTCTCTTACTGATGATTCCTATGTTTTTACTATATGACATATGTGTAGAATTCTTTTAAGGATATTCGCTTTCTTAAATATTCTTTTACTTTTTTTTAGTGGTGGACACTAGAGTGCTTGTGTTATCAATCTTCTGAGAAGAAGTGTTATTTTCATGAATAGCCTAACTAGCATGCATGGGCAGACTAAATTGTAAGTAGTTCTCCTTAATAACTTGAATATTGATCTTCCTTCTAAGCTTCATACTATATTTTTTTCTTATATTCAAATTTAAGTTTTAATAGGGCATGTAAGAGAGCTATTGTAGCTCTATTGAGAAGATAAATATCCAAATTTGAAAAAGGAGGCAGAGTATAAGTTTCTGAATGAGCCAGTGGCTTTACAAAAAGATTCTACCTCATGTGGATGGCATGTTATTGCCAATGTGTGGAAATATCTTTTGTCTAAATATACCGAGATTGATAGTAGTGTAGGTTAAGTTAAAAACCCACTATTTTTGTAGTAAATCTTTACCTAATTGTTTAACTTATTTTTTATAGTTCTAGGTTCTTAAATCTGAGAAATTTTCTTAATTTGAAAAACTCTTGGATCTCATGAGTTTTGGATGTGGAGTGTCCGTGCAAGAGTAATCAATATTATTTTGAATAATTCAATTACTCCTAATAATCCAGATTCTCCACCACCTCCCCAAGGCAAGCCTCTCCATCTAAGAAGAAGAAGAAAATGCATGTACATTCACCACTAAAGCATTGTATGTTTAAGCAAGGAACTCTACATAAAGAAACCAAGGGTTCTCCTCAACAAGGCCATAAAGAAACCAAGGGTACTAAACCAGGAAGTACCTCAAAGAAAAGTGGTCGTCAAGTGGGTGCCAAGAAGAGTGTTGGCAAGAAAGCTAAGAAGGAACTCAAGTTTGCTTGGTAAGAATAAACTAGAAACAGTAAAAGGAAATGGACATGGAGACAAAGGAGGCCACAAAACTAGAGGAGACAAAGGGGGACATGGAGACAAAGGGGGACATGGAGACAAAACCAGAGGAGATGGAGACAAAATAGAAAGCTTCATTCTCCTCCCTATTTATCATTATAAATATTTGTAAATTTTATTCTAATTTAATAATCTTTTTTGTAAAGCATGAGAAATTCTCTTCTCATTTATGATGTTTTTTTAACTCAAAACACATTTGTACTTAATGTTTTTAAGGTAGAAACATGAGTTTGTAAAACGGGCTGGCTATGGTTTTGAGATATTGTGCCATAATTACCTTCAAATGTCATCTCGTGACTCGAGTACATCTCTAAAAGGAAAATATTAGAACTCTTAAAGGGCTTCATAAAAAGAGCTCCAAATATTGTAATTCTAAAAGAACAACATAAAAAATTACAAAGGCACAACAATCACAAGACAAAACTTTTCATTGATGAATTACATATGTAAATTTACAAAATTGGTATGAGTGGAGCCCAAGAGTCGAAGGCAAATATTATAATTCTAAACAGACTTCATAAAAAAACTCTAAAGCTTTCTTATTAAGTCATGCTTATACAATCATATTCCCAATCAGTAACTACCAAGGTCTTTGACTCCATTCGCATTCGAATCTTTCTATTCTTCACCTTGAACTATGCTCCACTTATATCCTCACTTCCCACCATGATATTGAGGTGCTCCCTAATATTTAGGGGACTCCAATGCACTTACAATTTCCACCACACCATTGGGAAACCTAACGCATATGTCAAGAGGCAAAACAACTTGTTCATCCGCTTGCAACGATGGGACCCAACTACTGTTTTTCTTCATCCACCGTTCGTAATAAAAGCAAATGTACAAGGTAGCACGAGATTTAAGATACCGAAATGTAACACTAGACTCTACTATTTTGGACTTGAATGTATCATCCTTATGCTGCTCCTCTACAATGTTCCACTGCTCTCCAAGCAAGGCAACCTAGTACTTTCTTGCACAAAAACATGGTAAGTGTTTGTGAGAAAGTAAATTGATTGAACATCTTAGCAAAAAGATGAATTGGGCATACCCAACTGAGACCCATAGATCGAGATGGCTTTGCAAACCTCAAAGATCCTTGTATGTCACAAAAGCATCTTTAAATTCATGACCATAACTGTCCAAGCATCGGGAGTTGGCCATTCAACAGAAGAGAGGAGAGCAGATGTGATGATCTCTAGCTCACCAAACCCACCATCATGCATTGGCACCACATAGGAGTGCCGGTAAAAGAAGATATTTTCCTTACGAAGGTCTACACTGGTTTTACAAGAAAACAGTGCCTCACCAATGTCTGCATGGAGTGCTTGAAATGTTCCGGTAAGGCTTTGTAATGGTTGCTCCTCTGCCAAGTTGGAAGGAAAAATATCTCCAACCCAATAATAAGATTATTAAACATGAAAGATGTAGCTATTGTAATATCACATGCCTCTTTCCTTCCCTATGATACTTATAGTTGCATGGGAATCGAGTTTATTTATGAAGATGTATGTCTCATGCCGTGTACACATGTTGTACAATGGTCACCAGGTCTCCATTGCTCAATTTTTTAAATCCCTCTAAATGACCCTTCCAATGAAGCTCCATCACATCTCGTCGTCGAACTCAATGTGGACCAATAGTACTAGGCTATAGGAAAACCCAACCACCCTTGCGAAATGCCTCTCTCACCCAAGCACCATTATCGTCCCTCTTGTTGTACAGTGAGATCTCCTAAATCTCATCTTTTGGTCTTCTTCGTGGTGCAGCCATATCAATTGTGAAGCTATATTAGTGAGATTAGGGTTGGGAAAATGAGATAAAGAAAGAAAATGCGAAGAAGCTATGCAGATTAGGGTTTCGGGCTTGATGGATATTGAAGAGATGGAAGAGGAAGGGAGGAAGGTTAACGAGAGTTTAATTTGGATGTTCAAGAGGGAAAGCGGACTTGAAAATGAAATTTTTGACTACAATGAAATTTGAGATGGGTTTTTGGGGGGAAAAGTGACTTTTGGGGGAATCTCAAAAATTTTAAAATTTTAAGGATTTTTTGAGCCACGAGAATGGTGGGACCATACATACCCTAACCCCCTTAGTTTTTGAAAAGTACAAGTGTAATTATTAGTACTGAAAGCCTAGTCCCCCTCCCTACAGCCTAGTCTCCCTCCCTATATTCAAAGGAGACCAAAAATGTGCATAATCCTCTATTCCTATTGGTCCATTGCTAAAATTACTTTCATTAGCAAAAGGCCCAAAATATGTTCAAAGGCCCCCTAATAAAGGTCAAGGAGTTTTCACCTAACAAGTTGTAGTAAGGCTCAACCATAGTGGTTGTTAGCTATAGCAAGCCCCATAAAAGGGAAAATAAATTAATAAAACACAAAAAAACATTTTGTGTCCTTATTCACCTTCCCTCTATCTTTGTTACTATTAGCTAATTACAAATTATGGTTTCCTTATCTCTTCTCTCCTATGTATCCCGTGTGGTGAGCACATTGATTGATCATGTTGTGCCCTCTCCGATTGATTTGTCAATGATTGATGATGTTATTCCCTCTCTAGTTAGCATCATGATGATTTGTCAATGATTGATGATGTTGTGCCCTCTCCGATTGATTTGTCAATGATGATTTCTCAATGATTGATCATGTTGTGCCCTCTCCGATTGATTTGTCAATGATTGATGATGTTATTCCCTCTCTAGTTAGCATCATGATGATGGGATGAATCTCTCTCACAAAAAGTTGTTAGTGGTGCAACAAGAGCTTGCTGTGTCATTGGCAGAAGATCTGGTCTCTTTGTTTACATGACAAGAAATCCATACAGCAGTTGCTCTCTCTTCATGCTCACGGGGTGTCAAGAAAGTTGCCTACTATGCTCCTCCTCCTCTATCTAGTTTCCTAGTTTACTACTTGTGCTACGATTTTCACATATTCTTTGATTTAATTTCCATGTCCTAAGCAAAGAGACTATGTGGTATCACACTCCCCCTCTTCAAAGCTTGCAGAGGATTGCCTCATGTAAGGTTTACTCCTTGTTGTGAGTGACTCATTTCTCTCATGGGAAATCAACGATGAAGCATCCCCTCTGAGGACTCTAGTTTATTTTCACATTCAGTCACACTAATGATGGTGCTCATGCTCTCTTTATAGCTATTGCCAGCTCTTTGCCATCATGCAGTTTTCGATTGATTACCCATATCCTATTATGGGCCACCTAGGTAGATGGTTGACCCTAAATCCTAGACCCCAGATCCTTATAACCCTAAAGCCTAAAGCTTAAACATAAATAAACTGTAGACTCTAGATGTTAAACCCTAAACTCTAGTCCCTAAACCCTAGACCCTAGACCCTAGACTATAAACCTCAAACCTCACCCCAATCCTAAATCTTAAACCCTAAAATCAAAACCTTACACCCTAAACTCTAAAAACCTAAACCCTAAAACTTAAAACAACCCAAATCTCTCACTCTACCTTACAAAGTTTTGTCGCTAGGTAGAGAGGGAGAGATAAGGAAAGAGAGAGAGAGTCGAACCAAACACTTTTTGGAGAAAAAATAGAAACACTAATAGAAAAGTAGAAATATAAGAGATTACTACATGCACATAAGTACAAAAATACATCTCAAAAAATATGTTCAGCTAAGTAAGTACAAGGATCTATGTATAAGTACAAAAGAACATCTCAAAAAAACTGATCAATTAAGTACAAGGATTTGTGAATAAGTACAAAAATATATCTCAAAAAATATAATCACTAAGTATAAGGATCTTCACATAAGTACAAAATTACATCTTAAAAAACATGATCACCTAAGTGAGTACAAGGACCTACATGCCGATAAGTATAAAAGTACATCTCAAGGCGCATGATGAACTAATTACAAGGATATCCACATAAGTACCAAAATACATTAAAACGTGATGAGATAACATATACGTAGTCATCAATGCCCTCTCTAGCTCTCAAAGTATCACAAATGCTGCTACTCCAAGGTGCCAATGTGAGTGAGAGTTGTGTTTGGTATGAACTAGATCAAGACAAAGCTTGATCACAACCACTACGTGAGAGTATCGAAAGGCCTCCACTACCATTGCGAAAATTGAATCGTCCTCTCATGCCATCTAACCTTTGGTAGAAACGGCCTACCATAATCATGTGGGTATTAACCATGAGAATGCACTTAGGTCTAGTGTGTCTCATCAAGTATTAGTTCACCCCCTCTCGCAATTCTGCTCATCTGTAATGAAATCAAATACATCACTCTCTTGTAATAAATTATATGTTAGTATGTCATAGTTTACCCATAAACATAGGAACAATATGCTATGAGGATTACACTATGTGTGAAAGACACATGGGGATCAACATTTGATTATGCCAAGGATCTGCCCAAGGAAGGGCATAGTCCTTGGCTCTTGTAAACTTTTGAATAGAATTGAAAACTCCTAACCTATATTAAATTATGGTTTTAATTATTATATTATTATATATTAATTCATGTTCTTTTAAAGAAATCCATTTCTAAAATTGTATATCAAAGTTTCAAACATACACCTCATATACCCAGTACCAAAGTGCTCAAGAAGATGGTTTTGAGTAAAATCATAAGTATAATGGAATCCACATTTTACAAAGCTCTAATTTCAAAGAAAACAATGTGAATGCAAATTATAAAATCTCTACTACACATAAATGAAGTCAATTTTTTTGATGACTAAACATTCTTGTTTTGGATTTAATTCCAAAATACTAACGTTAAAATATCACCTACGAGAATAAAGGTGAATGCTATAGGATTATTTAATCACTCAAAACCCCCAAAATTTTTTGGGGTGCATATTCAAAACATCATTTTCTATCTAGGTTCATAGGCATAAACTAATACTAGGGTTGACCTATGGAGGTCTACCTTAGCTATCCATTTTTTGGGCTTATAACATGCATGCGCATGCCTCAAACCAGACTGCAATTCCAATGTCGCACCTCAATAACTTCTCCTCTATTTGTCTCTCATATCCTCCTCTTCGGAGTTTTATGCATCACCCTCCTTGTCAACGTGCACCCTGCATTGTGGTACATAGTGAGACACTAGCATCATCATCACTACAACATTTATATACTAATATTACCTTTTTTAGAAACATTTGTCGTATGCCATGACCCCATAGTGAGCCCGAGGGACAATCAGACAGAAGATACATAGATCAGCCTTTGAGCCATAGAGTTTAGTTTGGAGTCATTTCTCTCTTAACCCACTTGGAGAACTCCATAGTCTCCATTAGATAAGTGCATGTAGTATTGAGCCTTAGCATAGGTCTTGCATGTAGTAGTGGCATAGGTCTTGCATCAGAAGAATTAGCAAGCATGTAGCCTTAGCATAGGTCTTGGATCAGAAGAATTAGCAAGCATGTGTAGTTTGGTTGCATGTTGATGGGCCAGAGCCCATGGCTATAAGTATTAGTTCACCCCCTCGTAGTTACCCTCATTTGTAATGAAAACAAATACATCACTCTCTTGTAATAAATATGTTAGTGTGTCATAGTTTACCATAAACATAGGACCAATATGCTATGAGGACTGTAATATGTGTGAAAGACGCACGAGGATCAACATCTGATTATGCCAAGGATCTACCCAAGGAAGGGCATAGTCCTTGGCTCTTGTCAAATTTTGAATAGAAGTGGCAACTCCTCACCTATATTAAATTGTGCTATTAATTATTATATATTAATTCATGTGCTTTTAAATAAATTCATTTCTAAAATCATATATCAAAGTTTCAAGCACACACCTCATATGCCCAATACCAAAGTGCTCAAGAAGATGGTTTTGAGTAAAATCATAAGTATAATGGGATCCACATTTTACAAGGCTCTCATTTCAAGGAAAACAATGAATGCACATTATAAAATCTCTGCTACACACCAATAAAGTCAATTTTTTGATGACTACACATTCTTGTTTTGGATTTAATTCCAAAATACAAACGTTAAAATATCACCTATGAGAATAAAGGTGAATGCTATAGGATTATATAATCAAAACCCAAAAAAATGTTTGAGGTGCATATTAATAACATCATTTTCTATCTAGGTTCATAGGCATAAACTAACACTAGGTTTCTGACCTATGGAGATTTACCTTAGCTATCTTGGGTTTAGCAACGTGCATGCTCATGCCTCAAACCGGACTGCGATTCCCATGTTGCACCTCACTAACTTCTCCTCTATTTGTCTCCCATCTTCTCCTCTTTGGAGTTTTATGCATCACCCTCCTTGTCAACGTGCACCCTGCACTGGGGTACACAATGACACACTAGCATCATCATCACTGCAACATTTATATAGTAATAGTATCTTTTTTAGGAACATTTATCGTATGCCATGACCTTATTGTGATCCCTCAGTCTAGCGACAATCAGACCTACATAGGTCAGTCTTCTCTGAGCCATAGAGGTCTTAACCCAATTGGAGAACCCCATAAGATAAGTGCATGTAGTAGTCAGCCTTAGCATAGGTCTTGCATCTAAAGCATTAGCATGTGGAGTTTGGTTGCATGCCTATAGCCCAGTCAAACCAGCCCATGGCTATAGCATGGTTTAGTAGCTTGAAATGTGCATTGATGGGTGGTTTTTGTATAGCCTACTTTAGGCCAGCTGAGTCCCAAGTCCCGACCCCCCAAGTTTTAGTACCAACTTACCAAGCTTTTCAAATTTTCATGCCAACATTATCAACTTCAAGGATATTAACAACACCCTTGTTGTAAATTTGTTTTTGACAACCAAGGATATTTTCCTCCTTAGCTTTTGGCATGCTGAAAGTGCTCTCTCTATTCACCTTCCCTCTATCTTTGTTACGAATTACGCTTTCCTCATCTCTACTCTCCCATATGTACCCTATAGTGTGGTGACCACCATTGATCATGTTGTGCCCTTTCTGATCGATGATTTGTCAGTGAGATTGATGATGTTGTTCCCTCTCCAATTAGCATCATGATGAGACGAATCTCTATCACACGAAGTTGTTAGTGCTATATAGCAAGGGCTTTGTGTGTCATTGCTAAAAGATTCAGTCTCTTTGTTTACATCACAAGAAATCCACACAACAATTACTCTCTCTTCATTCTTAGGGGTTGTCATCAAGATGGTTTCCTACTCTCCTTGTGTATCCTCCTCCTCCTGTATCTGGTTTCTTAGTTTACTTCTTGTTTTGTGATTTTTACATATGCTTTGATTTCTCCATGTCTTAGGTGAAGAGAATGTGTGGTATCACACTCCTCCTCTTTGAAGCTTGCAGAAGATTGCCTCTCATGTAAGATTTAATCCTTGTAAGTGACAGGTTTCTCTCATGGGTTGTCCCAGCGATGAAGAATGCATCCCCTCTGAGGGCTCTGGTCTATTTTCAGATCCGGTCACCCTAATGATGGTGCTCCTAGCTATTTTCACATCCGGTCACCCTAATGATGGTGCTCCCAGCTATTGGCAGCTCTTTGTCGTAATGTGGTTTGCCATTGATGCCCAGATCCTGTTTTGGGCTATGTGGGTAAATGGTTGACCATAAACCCTAGACCCATGTGCTTTTAAAGAAATCCCTTTCTAAAATCATATATCAAAGTTTCAAACACACACCTCATATGCCCAATACCAAAGTGCTCGGGAGGAAGATGGTTTTGAATAACATCATCTCTATATTATTTTAAGGAAGAGTTTCACAAAGCTGCCCCACGTGGCAAGAATTTGGAGGTTCGGGAAGGGTTTGAGGAGGTTTGGGTAGCATTTGATTTTGGAAGCCTCAAAATACGTGTGAAGCACGGGTTCCCACTAGTAAGTATAATGGGATATCTAATTTCAAAGAAAACAATGAATACACATTATAAAATCTCTACTACAAACCAATGAACTCAATTTTTTGATGACTACACATTCTTGTTTTGGATTTACTTCCAAAATACAAACGTTAAAATATCACCTATGAGAATAAAGATGAATGCTATAGGATTATTTAATCAAATCCCAAAAAATGTTTGGGGTATATATTCACAACATCATTTTCTATCTACATTCATAGGAGTAAACTAACACTAGGGTTGACCTATGGAGGTCTACCTTAGCTATCCATTTTTTGGGTATAGTAACGTGCATGCCCATGCCTCAAACCGGACTGTGATTCCAATGTTGCACCACCTTACTAACTTCTCCTCTATTTGTCTCCCATCTCCTCCTCTTTGGAACTGTTTTATGCATCACCCTCCTTGTCAATGTGCACCCTGCACACTGGGGTACACAATGACACACTAGCATCATCATCATGTCAAATGAAAATGAAACTTCTTGTGTTGAAAATACTTAGTAAAAAATAAAATTTCTTTTAGAAAGTTTTTTCAAACTCATTATTAATCTCTCGCTATTCACCCTCCATCAAACCTACAAAGTAGGTCAATTTACACTACATCTCCATGATATTTTCACTTTCTATAAACTTCCTTTTACAAATAGATTAAACATGAAAAATAAACTTAAGTTTGAAAAATAAACTTAAGTTTATTTTTAATGGAAAGGAATGGTATTGCCTCGGCCTTTAAAACACCAAAACGTCCTCTACATTTCCTCTTCCAACCAAGAACTCATCCTTACCACTAATCTCTCTCTAATCCATGGTTAATTAGGTTTAGAAGCAAACTAGTGAAGAAAACTAATAGCAAGGAGGGTTCCAATCACTCAATGGACAGGGGATTCAGCCAAGCATGTGCACAATGTCCTGAAAATTCCCTCCTCTTTCCCCTTCCTCTGCATGCCTACTTCTCATGCATAACCACCCATTTCTTGTGAAAACTAAGGACTTCTTCCCACTTACTCATGTCTTTTCATATCTCTAGTGCTCGAGCGGCCCAAAATATGGTCCTAAGCACTAAAACTCGCCTAAAATGACTTGTAATTGGCATTTTCATTCACTCATCCTCATTCCCCATACATTCCACATCCCGTCAAGGCTGGGCAACACTAGTTCCACTTCTCAACACTTCATTAATTTTCCTGTGAAATTGGTGAAAATACATAAAAATAGCCCAAAAATGAGCTAGATGTCCTAAAAATAGGTAAACATAACCACAATAAAAGAAAAGATAAATTTCCTAAATAAATTTAATTTTCCCACTAAAAATAGCTAAATTTGGTAATTTTTACACCCAAAATAGCTAAAATGAATAAAATTACCTAATTTTGCTTTAAAAAAAGGCAAATTAAGCCCCAAAATTAGATATCATCCCCCCCACACTTAATTGCAAAGCGTCCTTACAAGCATTTCATCTTCAAACTACTACTCTGCAACTTCTTTCTTCTCTCGACATCGCTTCAACAACATCTCATTCCCTTTATCGTCTTCTCGATCACTCTATCTTTATTTCTTTATCAATTCTATCAACATAAAATCCACTAATAGTTGTCAAAGTTAGTAAAACTAGATGAGGAATGATTCATAGCTCTTCAAAGTTTAGAGGCTATGCAGAAACGTAGAAAAGCTTGGCATGATCACAATATAAAAATTTGTCATTTTAAGGAAGGAGAATTAGTGCTAGTCTATGATAGTCATTATTATAAGTTCCCTGGCAATTTACAGGTTTGATGGGTTAGGTCCTTTTACAATTTTGGAAGTGAATGATAACGGATATTTACACATAAAAGATTTATAAAAGGCAAATATACCATTTCGAGTTAATGGTGAAACATTATGTGGCATGAGTTTGAATTTGTAGTAATTAGTTTTTTCTTCTTCTTCTTTTTTCTTTTCTTTTCTTTTAAAGGTATAGGAATTGTTGTTTTAACTTCTTTTTTTTTGTTTTGTTTTGTGTCTTACTAGGGGGTAAATAGATATTTGAGATGGATCTTACTTGGATAGATATGAGCGTACCAGTGATTAATGATGAGGACATTACAAATCAGTTTCATCAGGGATATTTTTTGTTTACATGATCTTCTTACTTTTTCTCACTTTTACTTCGCTAACAAGGGTGAACGGTGTTGTGGGTCATCATTCATTGAATTATTGTTTCTTCAATTTTACCCTATCGATCCTTGCCATGCTTGTGAGAGGAGGATTCTTAGAGTAGCCTCATTTATATTTTCGCAATGTAGGATCTATTTTAGGCGAAATGGCATAGTTTGTGTGGGCGTGACTCCTCAACGTCATGATTTGATGAATATAATTTGTCATGAGAGAGAGCCTTCCTAGCAGAGTGACTACCTAGCCATGAGGAAGATCCTAAGATTTGGAGCATGCAGAGAATTTATGATCTTACTCATTCCATGAGAATATGCTACCTTCTGTTTGCTCATTTTGGGCTATGGTAGGTGATCATTTAGAGGAGTGTGAGCAAGTTAGTAGATATTCCACAATATCAGTTTTGGCATGTCTTCCTCGAACCTCTATGCCCTTTCATAGTTTGGCTACATTACGAACATATTTATGGCGAGATTTGGTTTATGTAATCTCTATGCAAGACTCTTACCAGCTAGACACTTTTGAGCTTTTTGTCGTGTTCCCTTGAGATGATGAGTCCATACACCTAGAAGAAGCAGAGGAAAATTTACTTAGGTGATAGTTTTTCTTTTCTTTTTTCTTTTCTTTTCATGATTAACATTCTCTTACTTTTTAATTTGAAAAAAAAAATCCTTAAAAATAAAAAAACAACCTAAAATAAAACAAACAAACAAAAAAAACTCAAAAAAAATAAATTAGGACCGCTATGTACAGGTGGTGTTGTGGTTATGAAAATAGGTAACCCTAAGAATGACAAGAGATTGGTGATGATGGAATATTTGAGCAAGTGTGGATGACGAGCAATGAAGACATGAGGGTGCAACTATTTAACTATTAATCAGGTGTATTTGAACCGGGCTTGTTTATGTTTGTGTGATTCTGTTTTAAAAGAAATACTATGAGTTTAAGTGAAAGAGTGAAATCAAAATGAGTGTAAATGTGGGTGACATACGGAATAAGAATTGGAATGGTGTGTGTAATGAAGCTATAAGTGGTTCATATTCCATACTAGCTTGTTATTTAGATAGGTTCTAACGCTTGATCTTCTTAGGAGCTAGTGTTAGTTCTTTTTATACTTAGGTTCTATTCGAGGTATGTCGAGGGAGTATGCCAAGATACTTTAGCTGTATTTTGATTAGAACTATTTTTGAGCTTTATATTCTAACTTTATTAGTTAAGTTGTGAAGTGAGTAAATACCCTAGTTTTTTTTTTAAAAAAGAGAGCAATGAAGTTATGAGTTAGAGAGTATAAATAAAAACCAAAAAAGAAATATAATACAAAATACAAAATTTATACCAAGAAGATACTCATTGCCTTTTTAGATTAGGTTTTTGGGGTTATCCTTGACAGTGATGTTGAGACTTGGAGACGATGCCTTGGTCTAATTTGGGGTGGGACCTTGTGTCCATAAAGAAAATATGCTAATAACATGAGATGTTTATCATCGTCAGATACTAGCAATTTTTTAGATTCTCTATGGATGTATTTGAGCCATTGCTTTGGTCTGTGCGGGGTGATACCTTGAACCGTTTAATAAATGTGATGGGAGAGGGGAGTTTCACAAATTTTAATAAGAGTGGGAGAAATAAATATTTTCTAGGGAAGTCTAATTGCTTAGCATTCTTGGTTATGGGGCTAGAATATTTGGTTTTGGGATTAGTTCTATGAAGAGATATTGTGCTATAGACTTAGGTCATAACTTTAGACATTCTTGAGTAGTGTTTTAGTTTAAGAGTAGGCTAGTATTACTTTCTAAGTAGGATTAGTTTTACTGCTAGTTTTTTTAGCATGCTAGTATGGATATATGGCTTAGTTATAATTATCATGAGTGAAGTGTTAATGAATGAGGGGATGCAAAAGTATTTGTTTAGTGTTAAATGTTGTGAGTTATTTATCGATGAAGCACGATCACCCAATCGCATAGCTAATGCTATTCTCAGCATAGGAATTTCTTGTTCAATGGGAAATATTGCATCTGTCCCATAGACTAAATTAAATGCAGTATTTTGCGTAGTAACTTTATAGGCTGTACGGTAAGTCCATAATGCTTCATATAATCGCTCATCCTAATCTCGTCTATTCTCAACCTACTACTGTCTTAGTCAATATCCCACAAAGAATGCGATTAGTAACTTCCACTTGACCGTTTGCTCGTGGATAGTACAATGTAGATTTACGATGTTTAATCTTATAGAGTTTGTTTAATTCCTTAATTGTATCATTCAGAAAATGAGAACCTCGATCACTTACCAACTCTAATGGGCACCCAAATCGTGTAATAATATTCTCATATAGAAACTTCGCAACATCTATTGCCCTATCCGTCTTCAGAGGTTTTGCCTCTACCCACCACTAATCTATGCACACCGATATATATCGATTAGATTGGTATCTCGATGGGGTATCTATTGGTCTTACAAAATCTATTCCCCACTTCTCAAAAGGACTCATAGCTAAGATTGGCATTAATGGAGTAGCGAATTATTTTGTTGGTCTACCAACTCACTGACATTTATCACATTTTCGGCAATAATGATAATAATCTTTATATAAAGTTGGCCACCAATATCCTGCACAAGGAGAACCTTACGGGCGGTTGTCTCACTTGCTATCCTTTTGCTCACATCTTCATAACCAAGATGTGAATTCTTGCACTTGTAATTACATTTATATCTCCTCCCGAGTAGGTAGGGGACCATGTCCTGGTAGTAGGGTCTTGCCACCTATGGTGCTGCGCAATGTAGGAATGTTTTCACCAACCCAGTCAAACTACTCATCATCGATCTCCGTGTGTCTTTATCTCCACGAAGCAAGCCCTAGTTCCCAAGAGGAGGAATTCACAACCTTACAAGACAAGCTAGAGGCTGAAAAGGATACCCTTGCTGCTGGAGTGATGGAGGAGACCAAAGCACCAAAAAAGGATGAGGCTAAGTCCTCGATTGACCTCTCCGCCCCCACCAGCACTTTGGCAAAAAAAGACATTGAGCAAGAGGTAATAATTGACCTTTTACAACCTAGAAACATTTGTAATTATGTATAGGAAAATATTTTGATTTTTCCTTTGATTACAGAGGGTGGTTGAAATTGACACATTTGCTGGGAGAGGCAGCGGCAGCAGAGATCGAGCCAAGGTCCATGGACATGATGCTGCGTTGGCGCACTATGTTGGTCGACTTCCTGTGTGGATGGCATCGCCATTATACATAGGGACTACACCCCTCAATCTGCCTTCACACTCTCTTCTTTTTGAAAGCCCTCTCTAAGGTGCTCTGTGTAGCCTCTATGGCACAAAGCACCAAATGTATAGTTCTGATTTAAAAATCCCTTGCCTTTGATGTTTTTGGTTCTAGATTTAGGGGTAAGCTTCTTGCTTGTATAGGTATAGCCAAAAGCATAGGCATAGAGGATCCTCAAGAAATAGCCCAATCACTCCTTGAGCACACTCTGCCAATAACAAGAGAAGGAAGCTCAATATTGTAAGAAAGCTTTTGTAAAGATGATGTATCACTTCTTATTATGAATATAATAAAATTTTTACACTTATTTTCATCAAGTATATCATTATTTTTTCTAGTTTGTACCATCAATGTTTTTGTAAATGCATAAAAAATGACCTTGGAAGAGCCTGAGGGAGCAGTGCCAGAACAATGTGAATTTTGAGCCGGCATCGCTGCTGTGTAGAGCCCAAATTCGCACTATTTTGGCACAGCTTTCCCAGCCCTTTAGGAGTAATTGTGATGCATTGGATGACAAATAATGTATTTTTACACATGATTAAAGGTATTTTTATCTTGTAAATTACTATTTCTCATAATCAATGTACTCAACTTGATTATAAATGCATCAAAAATGATTCTGAGTGGCTGGGGGAGCAGTGCCAGAACAGTGAGAATTTTGAGCCTACACCGCTGTTGTAGAGCCCAACTTCGCACTGTTCTGGCATAGCTTTCCCAGCCCTCCAGGAGCAATTTTGATGCATTGGATGATAAATAATGTATTTTTATACATGATTAAAGGTATTTTTATTTTGTAAATTACTGTTTTTATAATTAATATACTCAACTTCATTATAAATGCATCAGAAATGATCCTGAGTGGTTAGGAGAGCAGTGCCAGAATAGTGCAAATTTTGATCCTGCACCGTCGCTCTGCAGAGCCTAAATTTGCACTGTTCTGGCATAGCTTCCCCAATCCTCCAAGAGCAATTCTGATGCATTGGATGAAAAACAATGTAATTTTACACATGATTAAAGCTATTTTTATCTTATAAACTATTGTTTCTCACAATTAGTGTACTTAACTTCATTATAAATGCATCAGAAATGATCCTGAGTGGTTGGGGGAGCAGTGCCAGAACAGTGTGAATTTTGAGCCTGCACCGCCGTTGGAGAGCCTAAATTCACACTGTTCTGGCATAGCTTCCCCAGTCCTCCAGGAGCAATTCTGATGCATTGGATAATAAACACTATATTTTTACACACGATTAAAGGTGTTTTTATCTTATAAACTACTGTTTCTCTCACAATTAGTGTGCTCAACTTCATTATGAATGCATCAGAAATGATCCTAAGTGGCTAGGGGAGAAGTGCCAGAACAGTGTAAATTTTGAGCCTACATCGCCGTTTGCAGAGACCAAATTCGCACTGTTCTAGCGCACAGCTTTCTCAGTCCTCCAGGAGCATTTCTGATTTCTCATTGGCACATGATAGACACTCCATGTTAAACAAACATGATGACACTGAGACATTGTAAGAGAAACTTAAAATTTTAATTATCAGAAGGTTACAAATGAAAGCCAGATAGGCTTGTTACAAAGGGGGGTTTGAAACAAAAGAGTTGCTTCAAAAAAAAGGATAACATCTAAGATCTCTAGATCGTGTCTCACTCGCCTCGAATCCGCTGAGCTAGTTGCATGTCCTTGGCAGATATGGTAATCCTCCTTGCATGTATTGCAAGGAGGTTGGTATCTTCAAAAAGCCCAACAAGGTAAGCCTTGGAGGCTTCTTGCAATGCTTCAAGGGCAATCCCCTGCACACGGAACTCTGTTCTATATCGTTGGAGAATCTCCTTCATTGTACGAGCGAAAGGGACTCTTATTATCAGCCTCCACATGGCTCATCATGTAAAGCCTTCAAAATAGTTGGGACTTCATCCTCACGTCTATATCGACGATGAATTCCTTTCCGCAGGAAATATTTATAAAGATACCCACCCAATAAGCTATAAGACCTAGATTTTAACAAAATCTTTTTCTTTTCCAGATTATCCATGTCGATTGGATATTGAGCAATGCTTAAAAAGTTAGCAATGTCCACATACCACAAAACTTGTGTCTCTACTAAAAATAATTGATCATCGAGAAGATCGTCCTCTACACTTACCTCATGGTCATCCAGTAATCTAGATGACTAATCTACTAACACGTCATCTTTCCCACTTTTTTCACTACTTGGAAATCAAACTCTTAAAATAAGAGCATGCAATATATAGGATTCTCCACTTTATTATCATTAGATTGGCATAAAACAACACCCACTGCTGTCATGGAAGCGTCTGTGTGGATATGGAATTCCTTCATCCAATCCGGAGGTACCAAGATTGGAGCTTCCACTAACTTCTGTTTGAGAAGTCCAAAGGCCATTTGACACATATCTATCCACACATATGGATTGTCCTTCCATAATAATGTAGTCAAAGGCAATGCTATTACTATAAAGTTTTCAATAAAACGCCGATAATAGTTCACATGGCCTAGGAACCCACATAACTATTTAAGGGTTTGAGGCGGTGGTAACTCACTAATTTTTTGTATCTTACTAGTATGCATGGAAATACCATCTTTGGATACCACATGACCTAAAAGCGTACCTTTACTCACTCCAAACACGCACTTATCTGGGTTTAACCTCTGTACTCCTATCAAACACTTGATCCAACTTTTCTAGCATATCCTTACAAGTACCACAAACACAAAAGTGATCTAAGAAGATCTCCATCTAGTTCCTTAGAATCTCTTGATAAAAGAAGATATCATAACGCATTGAAATGTGGCAGGGGTATTGCATATCCCAAAAGGCGTCACTCTATAAGCAAATGTCCCCCATTCTGTGATAAACGTATTCTTAGGTTGGTCTTCAAGATGAATCAACACTTGATTGTATCCCACTGAAGCCATCCATGAAATAATAAAGCTTATAGCTTGCTACTTTGTTTGGAACTTGATGAGTGAATGGCAAGGGAAAGTGGTCCTTCTTTGTTTTATTATTTAATTGCCCCGATAATCCACACAAATACGAATATTCTTATTATTTTTTGGAACTATCATAATAGGTGAGACCCACTCACTATAAAACATTGGATAGATGAACCTTGCATCTAGTAACTTAGTGATTTCTACTTTAACTAGCTCCGCATAAACTAGGTTTGCTAACGCTGTCTTTGACAAATAGGACGTGCATCAGGCTCTAAGTCAATATAGTATTGGCATAATTCTGGTTTAATTCCATTCAAATCCTTATAAGTCCATTCAAACACACCTAGGTGTTAAATTAACTAAGACATTTGGAAGATTTTCCAAATGAGATCCCTCTAATGAAGAGCCAATTAGCATAGATTTCCATTTGGTT
This sequence comes from Cibotium barometz, assembly GCF_041138505.1. Lineage (NCBI taxonomy): Eukaryota > Viridiplantae > Streptophyta > Polypodiopsida > Cyatheales > Cibotiaceae > Cibotium > Cibotium barometz. The sequence goes on from NC_141076.1 coordinate 895,953, forward strand.
ATCTCAAATTTTATTAATTTGACACTAGAATCACCTACATATTTAGAGCAAGCTTCCCTAGGAGATACCCTAGAATCTCTTGAGAGATACACATTGGTACATCTTCTAAAAGACCGTGTGGATTCGACTTAACCATCTCTTTCTCTTCATCTTTCACAATGATGGACACAGGTGCATAAGGCACAATCTCATGGCACTCATAAAACTCCTCTTCCTACACCTCCGTTAATTCCACCATCAAGCAATTAAGTACTATTTCTTTTTCCCATCCTCAACTTCCTCAGATTGATGTAAAGAACAAGAACTTCTTTTCCTCATCTTCAGCTCTCTCGCTTCTTGCTTTTGTCGCTTCTTTCGTTTCCTTTGTCCTTTGTCAATGTATCTATCTTTTGTAGATCCCTCTTCCCTTCTCCAAACACCTCCTATATCCACCGTGGGTTGGAATTGATTTTCCCTTATGGGGGGATATTACCTTTTCACATATCTCGCACATCCTTTGTTGAGCGTGATCAAATAATGGGGTACTTGCATGTCCAGCCTCTCGTCTCTAAGGATTGACTTCGCTTTTTAGCAATTGAACATAACCCTCATTTAGGGGGGCTATTGGCTCCTTCAATGCCCATATAACTTCTTATTTTTCTCTCTTGAATTGTTGAATGAGAACGTAATCCTTCTGCCTAAGTTGGCATATAAGCAGTTCTCGTTTTTCTATAATTAAATTTTTCTCTTCTAAAACAGCATCTAACATGACTAGTTCTTCCTTGTGTCACACATCTGCCATCTCTCGTAATTCCTTGCTTTGGCATAACTCTCACAAAGCTTGTGCTTTATCTATTTCTAGACACGAGATCACTTCTCTTGCTACCTTCAATTCTTCTTTGGTTACCATCTTCTCTTCTTCTAATGAACTATACCACTCCCTTAATTCATTCACACTATAGTTTCCAATCTCACCTAGGTCATTTTTTGAATTAACTTTTTGATCCATGTCATCGATGCATCGTTTCCTAAGGTCTTCGCTACCTTCAGACTTCATCATGGACTTCTTTTCCTCTAGGGTTTCCTCTTCTAGCGCTTCACAATCCTCTCCACAACTATCGAATGGACTCCTAACATCTTCATCACCCATTAACAACTCCTTTCCTTCTTTCTCACATTTCCTTTCTAACTCTTCCTCAACAACTTCCAACTTCCTTCCATCTTTCTCACTATCTACTACTATAATTTCTGTCATAAAATAGCCAGTCGTCCATTCTTCCAATGCAGACAGCCAATCAGTGATGTCTTTGTCTGAATCATTCCCTAAGGAATAATGCACTTAGTATTCTCCTAACCCATTTTGTTTTGCATAGTTTCTTTAGTGCACCATGTTAACTTCCATATTATCCCTCAAAGGGGATACACTACGTCTTAAGGATCTAATCAAACATGAATAAGGTTGTTCACCTTCAAAACCCACTTCCTCACTTGCATTTGTGGCTTCCCCTTTGGAGACATCCCCACCATAATCTATGGTATCTTCCTTGATATTCCTTAAGCCACTCCTTAGGCACCATAATCCGTGGTATCTTCCTTGATTATTTCCTTAAGCCACTCCTTAGGCACTACTCTTATCTTATCCCAATCATCCCAAGGGCCAATTGTGATCAGGCCCTTGTGCTAACTTTGGTGGTCACAATGAGCTTTCGAAAGCCATGGTCTCCCCAATAAAATAGGATATGATGTGACATGAGAAGTAGGACATACAACTAAGAAACTAATTCTAAACTCAAGTCTTGCAATGGTAGTATTTAGGGCACATAACACCCCTAAGGGTTTAACTCTTTGTTGATCTGCTAATTGTAGGACTAAATTAGTTGGCTCTAAGTTCTTTAATCCCAACTCTTCCAAAGTTTTCTCTATCAGTAAGTTGACAGAGCTGCTCCACCTTCTAATTGTGTTCCTAAAATTGACATATTACCTTTGTTCACATCTATCACCATGGGGCTCCTGGATCTAGGAAAAGATCTACTATTCGTACATCTTTTGCTTCTCCTAGCTTAGGGTTTAGTCTATCGGATGCCACTCTAACTCTACGTGCTCTTTGTCTTACCAACTTTCGATAGAGTTTTTTCTATAGCTAGGAGAAATTTTTAATAATTACCTTATGTATTTCCACATGACAGAAATGTGAGCAGGAATGTACTAGATGTTGTGCATTCAGATGTATGGGGTCCTCCAACGACTATGTCTATGGGTGGTTGCAGGTACTACACGTAACATTCATTGATGACCACACAAGGAAAGTGTGGGTGTATTTCATGAAGGAGAAGAGTGAAGTGTTCACTCATTTTCAGAATTTCAGAGTTATGGGGCTGAAAAAGAGACAGGAAAACATGTGAAGTGCCTAAGGTCAGATAGAGAGGGAGAATACTTTTCAATGAGTTCTCTAAATTCTTGTTTGACAAAGAATGGCATTCAAAGACAACTTACATGTAGATATACTCTGCAACAAAATAGAGTTACTGAGTAGAAAAATAGGCACATTACAAAGATAGCACGAGCATTGATAGTAAAAAAGAATATACCGCATAGCTATTGGGCTGAGGCTGTGTCTACAACATTTTATATCATGAACATGACTCCTACTTCTGCAACCATACATGATGTAATGCTAGAGGAAAAGTTTACTGGGCAGCACAGAAAACCTTATTTGTCTCACTTGAAAGTTTTTGGATGTATTGCATACGTGCATGTGCTAGATGAGTTGCATCCTAAGCTCGATCCAAAAGTAGAAAAATGTGTGTTTATTGGGTATTCCCTTGAGAAAAAGGATATAGATGTTATAATCCTGCTACACGTGAATTGAGGGTAAGCAGGGATGTTGTATTTGATGAGATGATTAGCCGGTATGCTACTGAAAAAGATGTTGTTATTAGGACTGATGTAAGTGGAAATGTGGTTGCACAGAATGCAAGTCAGCAATCACAGTCATTGAGTGGACCAGGAGAGTCCTCATCTAGTGGTTTTGTTAATAGACCATGGAGTGGTAGGCTGCATCATAATACCAATCCTGAAATGTAGCTGGTACATCACATAAAGGCAAACAAAAAGTGGTTGAGCCCCTTGGTATGCCTGATATTTCTTCAGGGCATTCTCTTGTTAATGGAGATTCTAGTGGCTCGAATATAAGCCTTGATGAGAAACTTGGAATTCCAGTAGTGTGAGAACACTTGGTGTGAAGAAGGCTATGGAAGCCATGAATGAAAAGTTACGAAGATTATGGAGATTCTAGTGGCTCGAATATAAGCCTTGATGAGAAACTTGGAATTCCAGTAGTGTGAGAACACTTGGTGTGAAGAAGGCTATGGAAGCCATGAATGAAAAGTTACGAAGATTAGGAAGAGTCAAAAACCCTATGCAGAGGTTGACTTATGATGGTTATGTGGCACATCACTATGCTTATATGGCAAAAGTTGTGCAAGTTGTAGAACCCACATGTTTTGATGAGGCTATTGGAAATGTGTGTTGGGATAAAGCTATGGATGAGGAGATGGATGCATTGTATGGAAATGAGTGTTGGGAGAAAGCTATGGATGAGGAGAGATGGATGCATTGTATGGAAATGAGACATGGGATTTGGTGCCATTGCCTAAAGGCAAGAAAGCTATTGGCTGTAAGTGGGTGTATAAGGTGAAACATAACAGTGATGGTAGCATAAGCACATACAAGGATAGATTGGTAGCCAAAGGATATGCGCAAACAGATGGGATTGATTATGAGGAGACATTTGCCCCAGTTGCAAAGATGGCAATTGTGAGAGTTGTGATTGCAGTGGCTGCAACTAAAGGCTAGTTTTTACATCAGATGGATGTAAAAAATGTGTTCTTGCATGGTGACTTGCAAGAAGAGGTGTATATGGATTAGCCACCAGGTTTTGAGGATACATGTCATCCAAAGTATCTGTGTAAGCTTCATAAGGCCTTGTATGGGCTGAAGCAAGCTCCACGAGCATGGCATAGCAAGATTGCTGAGTATCTTGTCACTATTGGTTTTCATATGGCAAATGCAAATCACTCCTTGTATGTGCGCAAGAGTGATAAGGGTATTATGATCATCTCTATATATGTTGAAAGATCCCTGCCCCCTCCGCACAACGGATTCAGGGGTGCTACCAGCGGAAGTAGCACTTCTCGTAGGATAGAGTCTCCCACTCGGGGCCTCACCCATGAATATCTCGACAAGAGACTAATCTTTCGGTTCTTCCAAAACCAAACTTGGAAAAACTTCCCTCGCCTAGAAGGCATAGGCGATTCCTCCAGGAAAAATTATTCCAATGCAGTCAAGAGCTTTAAATTACCTTTTTTTATTCCAACCGAACCCGCAGAGGGCACATGGCCGGGTCAAGGGAGGAAATTGCACTTGGATCATAGAGACCAATGCTTTTTTCCCCGTTAAGAGACGCAGCCATTGATTCTTTTCCATAGAACAAGGATTATCTGTGATTTACTTCAACTATCGTAACTTAACAGAATTGAGTCTTATTTTAGGGATCCATCAGTCTAGCCTAACCCCATCCAATCCCATCCGTGATTTACTTCAACTATCGTAACTTGACAGAATTGAGTCTTATTTTAGGGATCCATCAGTCTAGCCTAACCCCATCCAGCCACTGTATTGATAGGATCCATTTAGAAAATTTGGTTTTGTTTCGGCCCAGGTACCAAGGAAAAGAGTTCCTAGGCCCCCTAGCCAGCGCTTGGCAAGCAAAATCCAAGACAGTCACACCACTTGCACACCCAATATGAAATTTCCTTTTTCACAGATTCAGCTATCTTTAAAATAATCTTTTAAAGAAACCATAGTATCACTTATCATAATCCTCTAGAATATCTAGCTTGAATTCCAATTTGCAATCATTCCTTCATCGATGTACTTATGGCTTCATTGGCAACCAGAACGCTCACCACCTACTCATTCAAGGGCCTTTTCAATAGTTCCTAGCTCATAGTACCCAGGAATATAATTATATAAAAATCCAGATGGACTCTCCGTTGAAGATCAGCTAGATCAATCATCAACAAGATCCATATAAAAGGGTCATGAACTCATCCATTAAAGACCAGCAAGGTCAATCAACCAGATCCATACCCGAATTCAGAAAACAACTTGAACTCATTTTTCTTCCCTGACGCACGCGTGGGTATCTTCGACAACTCAGAGCCTGAGCACTGTATGATCAGTACCCTCTAGGCTCCTTCGCAGGTCACCTAGTGCTTCACTCATAGGCCACTTCCTTGGTCCCTCATCCACCATATCGGAAGCTCACCATTTTAATCGAATTGAGGCTGGTCAAGACCTCGGTCGACCTTGCCACACAAGACGTCCTTCATTGACTCTCTGTCAGCTGATTGCAACCTTATCACTTAGGTCCTCACACGACCTTAATCTACAAGATAGTCAAAATGCTTCCCAACATTCTTGACATGAAATAGTCTTTTAAAAACAGGTTTCATATATAATTACACTTTCAAACAGCTCCCATCTGTCCACATCGTTCCACATCATTTCTCATTATTCCACATTCTTCTACATTAATTCACATCACACATTCCACATCCATCCATCATCATACATCCATTCTCATCCATTTACATCCACTCTCATCATATCACATCCATTTACATCCACTCTTATCATATCACATCCATTCAGATCCATTCATCTCACATTACATCTATTCACATCCGTTCTCATCCATTTACATCCACTCTCATCATATCACATCCATTCATCTCACATTATATCTATTCACATCCATTCACATCCATTCACATCTATTCACATCCATTCACATCCATTCACAACCATTCACATCTCATCACATCCATTCACAACAACCATTCACACCATTCACATCTCATCACATCCATTCATAACCATTCACATCTCATCACATCTATCCATATCACATTACATTCACATCCATCCACATCACAACCATTTACATCCATCCACATCACAACCATTCACAACCATTTACATCCATCCACATCCATCCACATCACAACCATTCACAACCATTTACATCCATTTACATCCATCCACATCACATCACATCCCTTCACAACCATTCACATCTCATCACATCCATTCACAACCATTCACATCTCATCACATCTATCCATATCACATTACATCCATTCACATCCATCCACATCACATCACATTACATTACATCCATTCACATCCATCCACATCACATCACATCCATTCACATGCATCCACATCTCATCACATCCATCAACATCTCATCACGTCCATTCACATCCATCCACATCCATTTACATCTATCCTCCAGATCCACATCGAATCACATCACATCACACCACATCCATTTACAACTATTCAGATCCACATCACATCACATCCATTTACATGTATTCAGATCCACATCACATCACATCCATTTACATCTATTTAGATCTACATCACATCACATCACATCCATTTAGTACGGTTACTCTACTTTCGATACTGATAGAACTTTTCTAAGTTTCTGCCAATTGCTTGGCTTAGTTGAAGGTAACTTTTTCTCAATCCCATTAAATCTACGTATCAAAGTGTTGTTGAAGGTTTAAAAAGGAAAAATGAACCTTATCAGAACTTTACGTAAAAACTCAGAAAGAGCATTTACGTATTGTGTAAGCTTCATTAATGAAGACTAATTCTAAATTTTCATTTACTTATTTGATCCTCGATCCTCCCAGGATTCCAGATTTCCTTTTTCTGATTAAGAATTTTCCAAGTTTTCTCGATGGATATTTTCACATTCTTTCTCAAATTTCTCAAAATAAGATATATTCAATATTCTTCTTTTTGAATAAAAGATTCATGGGATTTACAAAATCAATTTTACCTATAATTCTTAAGAAAATGATAATACTAAGAATTCTACTTTTGATAAATACTCATTTTTTTGAATTATGCCAAAAATTCCTCTTTTAACAATTAATTGTTTGGATCTCGAATATAATGGGAATTCCTCTTTTTACATCTAAATTCTTATGCATAAAAATAAATTTATCAAAAATTCCTCTTTCCTCTTAATTAAATATTTATGCATAAATACTAAAAAATTATTTTCCATGAATATGATAAAAATCATTCTTTTTGCATAAATTATCTAAACTTAGAATATGATAGGAATTCCTCTTTTTGCTTTATTCAAAATATGCATAAAATTAAGATTTATCTTTTTTTCTAAAAATTTTGCCATAGCTTTGCTACAATTACTGATAATATTCAATTTTCTAATTGAATTGAAAACTTGTAATGAAAATATGATAGAAACTCCTCTTTTAGACTTAAAATTAAATTATGCATACATAGCATAATTATAGCCATAATTATAAGCATAGTTATGAATATTTCTCTTAATTAAACTAAAATAACCATTCCTCATTTCTAAAATGGTTGGTATAATCCTCTTTCAATTTAGAATGAGTTAATGTGATTTCTCCTACTCATAATCAAGCTAAAAGGAATTAACCATCATTTTTTACTGAATTAAAAATCATGAAAATTTCTAATCTCATTCTCTAGCCCATCAAGCCTAGAGTTTAGATTGAAATAAAGAGATTATCATTGAAAATCATCCTTTTACTAAAAGGATCTAGCCATAAAGATGATTGCATAAAGATTAACATAAATCTAATTAGACATTATGAATCTTTGGAAAGCTTGATTTGAAGAAAAAACCATTGCTTTGAAAGCTTCTCAAGCTTGAGAAGGGTTGAGAAGAAGAAAATCATTGAGATAATTGAAAAAAAAGGCATTAAAATAGGATTACCTTTGAATTAGGTTGGATTCTTTGGCTAGAAGTGAGGCCCCCAAAATCAAGTCCTTGGCCACCAAGAGAGAGAGAGAGAGAGAGAGAGAGAGAGAGAGAGAGAGAGAAATCTCCAAGAGAGGTTGGAGGAGAGAGAAGCTCCAAAGCTCCCAAGAGAAGAGGTAAAATAGAAATATGCTAATTTTAAGGACAATACTGGCATGGTATAGCTCAAAGATGAAAACACAAAGGAATGAGGGTCTATTTATAGGTGAGGGAGGCCACTAACCAAGTCCAACTGGGTTTTGGAGCCTTCCACCTTCAATTTGACTAAATTTGGACAAGATTTGGATCAGTTTGGCTTCTTTTTTGATCCAGTTTGCTCTAGGAGAGAGGAGAGATAAAAATATCACATTTTTTTAAATTAAAAAACCCAAGCAATCATGAAGAAAAATTTACCTACCTCAAGGGTCTTCTTCTCCTTACAAAGGTGTCAAAAATGCATCATTTCACCAAAATGTCTCATTTTTTACTAGTATACCTTAATTTTTAACTAATAAACCTTTTACTCAGCCAACTCTTCATCTTATGTGAGCATTTACTCATTTTTGGGTATTTTCTTTTATTCTTTGCATTTATCTCATCCGAACACTTGGATTAATCCTATTGGCCTATTGGAATCTTAATTGGACCATAATGCAAATTTTTTTTAAAATGTGGACCCTTAGGCTAAGGTCCCTTATACACATTTTCAATTAATTCCTAATGCACATTGGAAAGTTCATTTTGAACTTCTATTTCACGGGAATCTATTTTAGACATTAGGAGAATTTTTGTATCCAAAGATATCTCAATTTTGAATTACCTCTCTCTAGACATTTTCTCTCTCTAGGCCAAAACAGGATAAAACAAGATCTTTTTCCATTTCTGAGGGGGGGGGCAATTACAAGAGACAGAAGGGGAGGTTCTTACACCTTTACATCTCAAAAGATGGAGGGAGGAATCTTACATATGTAGACTGATTGTTGGGCGTGACAACTTGGATGAGATTGAGCATGTGAAAAGTCTTCTTAAACAAAAGTTTGAGATGAAGGATTTGGGAGATTTACACTACTTTTTGAGAATTGAGGTCATTCGCACACCTAAGGGTATTTGGCTGTCATAGAGACAGTATGCATTGGACATGTTGTCCAAGTATGGGATGGCTGATTGTAAGCCATCCCATACTTGGACATGTTGTCCAAGTATGGGATGGCTGATTGTAAGCCATCCCGGTGCCATTAGATCAAAATGTTGTCCAAGTATGGGATGGCTGATTGTCAGCCAATCTCGCTGCCATTAGATCAAAATGGCAAAAGTTAGTGCGGATGCAGGTTATGTGTTGGAGGATCTATGTACAGGATGATTGTGGGGAGTTTGATCTATATCACAATCAGTAGGCCAGATTTTAGCTACACTGTTGGCTTAGAGAGCCAGTTTATGCAGGTTCTGCACCAAACCATGTCTTGACAATGTGCGACGCACACTTTGGTATTTGAGGGCCGCTGTTGATTATGCATTGTTTTATGCAGCAGGTGTACCATTGGAGCTATATGGGTACATAGATGCAAATTGGGCATGTAGCATCTCAGACAGGAGATCTACTAGTGGATTTATGTTTTCATTGGGAAGCACTGTTATGACATGGAGTAGCAAGAAGCAGCCCCCAAAGTTGCCTTGTCGAGCACATAGAGGCAAAGTACAAAGGAGCTGTGGTGGCAACATGTGTGGTAGCTTGGTTACGCAAGCTACTTGTGCTGATTTGGGGTTGCATGTGGAGAGAAAGGTTTTCATATATTGTCACAATCTTAGTAGTATACAGTTGGTGAGGAATCCATTTTTCCATGCTTGAACGAAACACATTGAGGTGCATTACCACTTCATCAGGGAGAGAGTGGCAGGCGACATCGACTTGGCCTACGTTAGCACACAGAATCAGGTTGTGCTGGCATCTTCACGAAGGCCTTGGGAGCTAAGAAGCTCTGCAGATTGCATTGGAGTTCATGAGCTGGAGTTGAGCTTGAAGGGGAGTGTTGAGATGTCAAGCTCAACATGAGCTGATACTCACGAGGCACCTGCATGACCGTTCGACATTTATATCACTGGTGAGTTTGGTAGCTGGCACCCGATATATCTTTGCCAGAGATTCTACACTGGACTACACCGACTAGTCCACATCTATCCACTCCTCTTAGTGTGTTCACATTATCGACCACTTGTACATACTCTATTATGTGTGTTAGTCACTTTATCTTCACAGTAGACCTCTTTTGTTGAAAAGAAGAAGAAGAAGAAGAATTTTCAACCTCTCACCTTGTGTGTTACTCATGTAGGCCTTTGTCAGATGCATATGTCAAATATTTGCAGGGCATTCAAGGTTAGGCTCTATTGTGGTGGCAGATTTGATGCCTTATGATCCCTTGACAAACAAGCCTCTCAAATCAGAAGATGTGTAATTGGACAAGCTTGACACATACCATTAATGGATTCTTTTAGACTAGCACTACTCAAGCATGGCTACTAGAGCTTTCTTGTGCAACACAAGCAAAAGAAGTATGGCATAAGGAAAGTATTCTATGAAAGAAGGATTTCTAGGATAATTGTCAATGCTCCCAAAGAGGTTTTCATGCGGATATCTCGGATGGAGAACATTGAGACACAAACTGCATTGAAGACTTAGCCCTTTGTGGAGATCCTAAAACATGCACATGGACAATGGTTGGCTTACTCAAAGCCAACAAAGCCAAAGGCTGGAGTACCCACGAGCCATGAAAGCAGAAAGCTTTTGGGATGTAAGTGTCAAATTCTTTTCATTCTCACCTAGTGCTAATTACATAAGTATATCTACCAAATTTAAAAAAATTTGTGATCTTAAGGACTTTGTGGTCATGTGGCAAAGATCATATTCAACACCTTGACATTTGCCACTAGAGATGCACACATGGTTTTTTTCGACACATGGCATTTAAAAATCGAAATGCTAGGCTATTACCCATACATTGTTGCGAGGGATCAAAGACAAAGATGTGAAGTTCATATAATCTGAGTTATTAGAGGGCAAGATTGCTCTTGTGAAAGCAAGCTAATCAGAATGACATTGTTGACATCACTGCAGTGCAAGGGAGATAAAGCAAACAAAGGTCTTTACTGAAGAGCTTGTAAATGTCTTTAAGGAAGTTGATCCCTCCTCAAATGTAAGTACATGGGATGATTTGATCACCTTATACAACATCACAGAAAAGATCTACAAGTCACCAGTTACACACCTTGGCTAGAGTTAAAGCTACAAGAGACTAAGGAGACACCTGATTTCCCTAGGGGATACGTTCATTGGATCATTGCTCAAAATAACGATGCTTCATCTTCAAACAAAGGTCTTTACTGAAGAGCTTGTAAATGTCTTTAAGGAAGTTGATCCCTCCTCAAATGTAAGTACATGGGATGATTTTATCACCTTATACATGATCACAGAAAAGATCTACAAGTCACTATTTATCAGTTACACACCTTGGCTAGAGTTAAAGCTACAAGAGACTACGGAGACACTTGATTTCCCTAGTGTCACTAGGGGATACGTTCATTGGATCATTGCTCAAAATAACGGTGCTTCATCTTCAAACAAAGGTCTTTACTGAAGAGCTTGTAAATGTCTTTAAGGAAGTTGATCCCTCCTCAAATGTAAGTACATGGGATGATTTTATCACCTTATACATGATCATAGAAAAGATCTACAAGTCACTATTTATCAGTTACACACCTTGGCTAGAGTTAAAGCTACAAGAGACTACAGAGACACTTGATTTCCCCTAGTGTCACTAGGGGATACGTTCATTGGATCATTGCTCAAAATAATAGTGCTTCATCTTCAAATGATACTTTCGAAGGCCCACTTCTCTCCCGACGGGAGTGTGATTGTATTGGTCTTCTTCAGCTCCTCTAGCTGCTTTGCCACTTTGTAGTTCTATTGGAGCTCCTCCCATGGTAGCTCCGCAAACTCTTTGAGGCCCATCCTGTCTAGCCATTGTGCATGCTTGTCCACCTCCTTGTATACTGTGGACGACAAAGGCTCGAACTCCAGCACCATCTCTTTTTCTTCAGGAACATTGTGATAGCTTGGGAGAAGGCAACAAAAAGAGCAGGGTTTAGCAGAAAGAGAGTTGAGAGTAGGAAAAGGGTCAAGAGCTCGGGGTAGCTTTTTGAGGGTGGAATTGGAAATTAGACGTTCAACAGAGAGGCATCCAATCATTGCCGTGAGGTGCACCCTTCCCAAAGGCATCCATAATTGTGTCATCTTCCCATGATTGCCACGTAGATCTCCCTCGTTTTTCCACCATCGATCCCTTCTGCACTTTTTTTTAAGGTCATTAATGGCCTTTATATGCCCATGCTCCCCTTTTTGTGGTGGTAACCTTGACTTTCCTGTTTGTGCCACACTGCTGCCACCTAGCTCCTCGGTATCTATACACACCGTTATCATATTTACATGCCCATGCTCCCCTTTTTGTGGCGGTAACCTTGACTTTCCTGTTTGTGCCACACTGCTGCCACCTAGCTCCTCGGTATCTATACACACCGTTATCATACTTCTTCCTGATCCTAGCCGGATGGTACATCAATACTTTTGGATTTGGATTCTAATTCTCTTCTGGACACTTTCTTCCTTCTTCTGGCATCTTTCCATAGTAGGGCTTCAGCGTGTGCATTTACCAGCTTCCTGAGTTTTTTGCCATACAGACTTGCCAACTCAAAAGTTCCTGTCCCTAGATTCTTGATGATTCAGTATGGGCATGTCCATCTCATTTTCAATTTTCCTGGGTGGGGTTCCATTCTTGATGTAAACAGTAGTACTGCATCTCCTTCATCAAAGATCCTGAACCTTGTGTACCTATCTACCTATAGCTTTCTTCTTTTCTGTACGATCTCTGTTATCTAGGCACTGTGCAATCTTCTTTCATTAAGTTTCAAGAACTGTTCAATCATGTGCACCTCTAATTCTTCCGGATAAATCCTTTTGAGCTATCCTAACACTCTATGTTAGGAACTCCATGAGTACCACTGCTTCCATTCCATACACCATACTGAGTTATGTTGCATTCTTGTAAGCCGTGTGGAATGCCCATAATTTCAAGTGTAGTTTCGTGTCCCAATCATTCCTATTCTCATTCACTATCTTGATCAAGATTCCCTTGTTGAGGATTTTGTTGGTGGAATCTGCTTGCCCATTGGCTTGTGGGTAGTAGACTGCTGACTTCTTGTGTATTATCATGTGCTGCTCCATCAATTTACTGATCACTTCATTGATGAAATGGGTTCCTTATCATCAATAACTATCTCTACAAGGCATCCGAATCTTGTCATTATGGTTTCATAAAGAAATTTTGCCATAGATGATGCCTTGCAATCTTTAAGGACCTTTGCCTCTACCCATTTAGTGCAATAATCAGTGGCCACCAAAATGTATTTGTTTCCTGTCCTTTGAACAGATGGTTTGAATGGGCCACGAAGTCCAAACACTATTTTTGGAATGGCTTGAGAGCGGCAAGATTGGATTATGGGGCATTCTGACTGGTTGCCCCATCCTCTGGCACATGTCACTCTTTTGAGAACTTATGCGCATCTTTTAATGTTGTTGGCCACCATAGATCCGCCTAGAATATTTTGTCGTCCTGTGACTTCTCCAAAAAAATGTCCACCGCTTACACCTTGATATGCTTCTGCTAACATGGCATGCTCCTCATGCTCGAGGACAGACCTCCTAAGAATTTGGTCGATGCCAATTTTGTATAGCTACCCAGCCACTACCATGAATGACTTACTCAAGAGAGTCAACTCCTTCCTCTGATCTCTTGACATGTATTCTAGAAAGGACAGATTAGACAAGAATTGTAGCATTTAATCATGTCACTTGGGCCTTTCTTCTTCTATCAAGAAAAGATGTGCATCTTGGAAATCGTCTTCCACCTCATTCGGTTCTTCTCCTGTTTCCAGTCGTGAGACAAGAAGTCTGCCATTGCATGTTTGTTCCCAGGGGTGTGCCTTATGTTGAACTCAAATTCCTGCAAACAAGAGCATCCATCTAGACAACTTTCCTACCATGTTTGGCTTGTTTATTAAGTACAGGAGAGCTTTATGATCTACATGAAACTCAAACATCTTACCCAGCAAGTAGGCCAAAAATTCTTGATGGAGTAGATCATTCCCAGTGAAAACAGTCGTGAAGCTACACCCTGCTATTGAAAAGATGCAGGGGGGAAGAGAGATTGAGCTCTTGCAAGCACACACACACTCACAAAACCCTAATAGAGAACACATGAGGTGAGAGGCTGAAAATCTTCTTCTTCTTCACTCAACACTCAACACACCATATACAAGATAAGAGTACACACAATATGAAAGGTACTCAACCTAGCGCTATAACTATGCCAGTCTCTAGAATGGCTGTCACACAGCCTGTCATCCCACTGGCTGCATATCACTCAAGATCTCACCCAACCATGCCAATGGTATAAGTGTGGGCCCTATCCCCTAGGCGGGTCATCAGTGTCCACCGCCTCACTAGATGAGCTCGATATCTCAACACTCCCCCTCGAGCTCAACTCCATCTCATGTACACCAAGTGAAGCCCTGAATCTACGGAGCTTCTCTGTACCCAATGCTTTGGTGAACATGTCAGCTACCTGATCCTGTGTGCTAACATAAACAAGGTCAAGGTCTCCTACCAAGGCCTTCTCTCTGACAAAATGGTAGTGGACCTCTATATGCTTCGTGTACGAGCATGAAAAACTGGGTTCCTAGCCAACTGTATACTGCTAATGTTGTCACAAAAAATGATAACTTGTCTATCCCACTGATAGACCCAAATCTGCAAGTAGCTTTCTCAACCAAGCTACCTCACATGCTGCCATAGCAGCTCCTCTGTACTCAGCCTCTGTACTCGATAGAGCATACGTAGACTGCTTCTTGCTGCTCCAAGTTACAGCAGCACTCCCCAAAGAAAACATGAAGCCACTAGTAGATCTTCTATCCGAGATACTACCAGCCCAATCAGCATCTGTGTACCCATGTACACATATCTCTGTCCCAATTTCATAAAACAATCCACAATGCAAAGTAGACCTTATTAGAATATAGGCATTGTAACCATTAGTCTTGGGCACAATATTGGATGGTTGAAATTAAGGTCGTGTGTAAAGGCACCCCAAAGGGGTGGCCTCCTCCTATTTAAAGGATGGGAACTCTTCACAATTTGTGTGAGAGTAGAGCCCAATTGCATTTGTAAGCAATTTAATAAGCAAGAGATTTCTTGTATGACTTTGTGTCTTCTCTCCCCTCCACTTGTGTCACCTAGCATGAGCACCACAAACTCTCAACATGGTATCTAGAGCTTAGGTTTACTCTTGTGGTGTAGAATAGGTCGACTTCAAGCCAATCTGTGGGAGATTTGGGCCAGATTTGGGCATTTAATGCCATTTTTGCTTTTTTCACTAGCTTCCAAACTAGCCAGCCCATACCACAGCTCATTGGAGGGCTCATAGCACGCATTGTAGGCATTTTTGGCTTGAGGTTTGCTCTAGGGTTTTGTAAATTAGGTCATTTCTAAGCTCCATGGCCCATCAATGCCTCTGATTAGCCCCTAGTGTGGCCAATTTCTTCCATGCCCCCAAATCAGCCCGTTTTTCTGCTGCTTTGTGGTCGTATAGTCCATACGCATTGCTTGTGCACAATTGGGACAAACCCTCTTACGTGTAGGGGCGCCATGATGTGCTAAAGCTACCTATAAGAGGGTTTGGCATTTGGTGGACCACAGAAGGAGAGCCAAGCAAAAGAGCAGGCTGCTGTCCAGAGGTGCCATAGCCAAAGCTTCACCAAGCTTATAAGTGAGATTAAAAATTAATTATTTCTCATTATTTTTCAAGTGGAGTTGATTTTTTGGTTAAATAATGGTAATTATAAGCTTTTCCCAGTATTTGGCTAATTCCTAAAGCCAAAATCTAAACCAAGTTTCCCTCTCCATCTTCTCCATAAAAGCCTCACCAAAAGCTTGTTTAAAGCAGGATTAAGGTGTTTTTAAACACTAACAAGTGTTGCTAAACACTAGTGGTGGCCCAACTGAAGAGGAGTAGAGTCCCTTGGCTCTAAGGGGTGGTGGCTTCATCAAAAATCTCTAAAGGCGGCAACTTCAACAACAATTTACTCAAGCAATAAAGCTCCCGGTGGTGACTATTAGCTTGGAAACACTAAGGGTGGGCATAACCATCAAAGCGGGAAGTTTTGGCAACTAAGGAAGAGTTCTACATCAGCTTCTTCATCAGCAAATCTTCTATTATGAAGGTTTTTGGTAAGCACATCAATTTTGGGTGCTTCTATTCAACTTCCACTTATTTCTTGAGCTTGTTCCATGCAAGTATGGTGCAATGGCCTCCCATAAGCCATGTGCAAACCCATGAATGGTTCAATGCATTCTTATTCCGCTGTGAACTCATTGTGTTTAGCATGTAAGCTGAACCTAAGAAGAGGTCAATGCATCCTAACATGCCTCTATTTCATTTTTTTAGTGACACTGCATGAGCTCTCTTGGCATTGTTTATATAAGAGACATTGGCACATGTATAAGCAATGTACTCATGAGTCAAGAAGAGTGTTTCTTGTCATTGTGAGCCATGAAATCAGCTCCTTAATCACTCTAAATAAGCTTTTACCTTCTCATTGTATTAGTGTAGACACTGCTCTTGTCAAATCATTAAGACAAGTGGTAAGACCCTCCCAAACCCATTCCCTTGAACACTTGTTTGAAAGGTCAAAGTGGAAAGATGAACGAGCGCTCTGATACCAACTGTGAGATCCTTGTCCCCACCGAGCAACGGATTCGGGGTACTAGCAGCGGAAGTAGCACTTCTCGCGCGGGACAGGGATCTCACACTCGAGGCCTCGTCCACGGATATCCGGATAAGAGACTAATCTGTCGGTTTTTCCAAAACCGAACCCGGAAAAACTTCCCTTACCCGGAAAGCATGGGCGATTCCACCAGGATAACTTTTTACTCTAACGTAGTCAAGATCATTACTGATCACGTTGATCCCAATGATCCAAGTGCAAGTTTCTTCCTTGATCTGATCGAGTATTAGTCAGGTAGCTTTCCAACAGATTAAGTGAAAGCCCTACGTTAGATAGTTAGGTTCTTGGGCAACTCTATTCTAGAAGACTAGGCCAGCGGCGGCTGTGCCTTGCATAAGATGAGGAAAAAAGCGTTGTCTCTAGAAATCAAGTCTAGTAGTTGTCCAATTTATGATCAATTGCCCTATGGGTGATTTGATGTTTAGAAAATCACGCTCCCCCTGCGGGATAGAGCTAGGTCATACCTATGAATCGTATCCTTGAATCTCTACAGGGTCAAGGTGTCGATGAATAGGAAGTTTTTCCCAAGATAAGACTTAGCAGACTATCTTAAGTGTTTCTCCCATTTTAGAAGGGAGGAACCTTACAATTGAATCGGGAGGATCGAGCGATGGAGCCTGAGAGGGCGACAGGCTAGCTTGAGTCCTCGCCAGCGGTCGACGATGAGGTGTATGGTCCCGTAGGGTTTTGCCCAGCATGTAGAGGCTGGAAGGCCGAATTCTAGATCATCGGCAGAATAAGAATAAGAGAGCCGGTTTGGCTTGTATGGGATTGGTTCATGTATAAACTTTTTTATATAATTACATCTTGTCTTTGGTATGATTGTATTGTGTAAGAAGGCTATTTTAACGAACCTTGTGAAAAAGGGCCTTAATTAAGGAATATGTTTATTTATGTCAAACAGTGTGGTAGGATTAATTAGAAAACAAATTGATGCGTGAGTAGGGTGGAAAGTGGGAGGATGGAATGCCCTGACGGCACCATCCTACGGACGGGTGGACCCGATTAGTCGGGTAGCTTTCCAACAGATTAAGTGAAAGCCCTACGTTAGATAGTTAGGTTCTTGGGCAACTCTATTCTAGAAGACTAGGCCAGCGGCTGTGCCTTGCATAAGATGAGGAAAAAAGCGTTGTCTCTAGAAATCAAGTCTAGTAGTTGCCCAATTTATGATCAATTTCCCTATGGGTGATTTGATGTTTAGAAAATCACGCTCCCCCTGTGGGATAGAGCTAGGTCATACCTATGAATCGTATCCTTGAATCTCTACAGGGTCAAGGTGTCGATGAATAGGAAATTTTTTCCAAGATAAGACTTAGCGGACTATCTTAAGTGTTTCTCCCATTTTAGAAGGGAGGAACCTTACAATTGGTATCAGAGCTTGAAATAAAGACTGCCAGAATTTTGAGGTGAAGTCAGAATCCCGATCACTTACTATCCTTTTTGGGAGACCATGAAGTTTGAGGACTTTCTTGATGAATATTCGAGCAACATCAGAAGCTTTGAAGGTCTTCTTTGCTGGTATAAGGTGAGCTACTTTGGTAAGTAAGTCCACTACTACTAGAATGGAGTCATATCCTCCTTGAACAGTGGGGAGACTTGTGACAAAATCCATACTAATGCACTCCTACTTCATTTGGAGAATATCTAAGGGTTGAAGTTTTCCAGGCATCTACCACATTATCTTTCCCAGGGCGAAATTTGATGTCGAAGTCATATTCTTGTAGAATTTCAATCCATCTCCTTTGTCGCATGTTGAGGTTAGGCTGGGTGAAGATCCACTTTAGACTTTTGTGGTCAGTTTTACAAGCTGGAATTTGCCCCCCAAGAGATAATGTCTCCATAATTTGAGGCAATGAACAACTGCTAAGAGCTCCAAATCATGGGTGGCATAGTTTGCTTCATATTGCTTCAGCTTGCGGGAAGTATAAGCGACTGGTCTTCCTTCTTGGCCTAAGACACCACCAAGTGCTAGACTACTAGCATCGGTAACCACTTCAAATTCCTTAGAGAAATCAGGAAGCTTTAAGACTGGGGCAGAAGTAATAATGACTTTCAGCTGATCAAAGCTATTTTGATGGATTGGCAGCCACACTATTTTGCAATCCTTCTTAAGAAGATCCGTCAAAGGTGCAGCCACCAAGGCATAATCTTTGATAAAAATCCTATACCAACCCGTGATTCCCAAAAATCCACGAACTTCACGAACTGATTTAGGGGGTGGCCATTCTAGAATATCCTTGACCTTGGCGGGGTCTACTGAGATGCCATCTTTGGAGACGATGAATCCAAGATACTCAATTTGATGAGTAAAGAAGGTACATTTGCTCTTCTTGGCATAGAGTTTGTGTCTGCGCAGCAATTGCAGAACTCTACGCACATGCTCCTCATGCTCTTCCATTGATCTGGAGTAGATTAAGATGTCATCAAAGAAAACAAGCACAAACTCATCCAAGTAAGGGCGGAATATATCTTGCATTAGGCGGTTGAAGGTTGCAGGAGCATTGGTTAACCCGAATGACATTACAGTAAACTCATAGTGGCCATAACGGGTATTCAAGACAAGATTTATAAAAACAAAGCTTAAACATGGATCAATTTTATACAAGCCAAACCGGCTCTCTTATTCTTTTCCTTTATACCGCCGATGATCTAGAATACGGCCTTCCAGCCTCTCCATGCTGGGCAAAACCCTACGGGACCATACACCTCATCGTCGGCCGTTGGCGAGGACTCAAGCCGGCCTGTCGCCCTCTCAGACTCCATCGCTCGATCCTCCCACCCCTCAGAGGGATGTCTGTTCACTAGGGTGGGCTAATTCACTGCACTAGCCTAGGCCCTCAGGACTAGGCAGCATCACAATCACTCACCTCAATCGGCGAACCTCATTCTCCCAATGGTATGAGGGATACCATGGGCCAACTCCGAGCCTTACTAATGTCTCCGCCGTCCGGCTATACAAGCACAAGAACGAGGCAATGTCAAGGCAGGGAGAGTTGTACCTGTACCTTATTTTAACCAAGATAACAATCCATTTACTCACTAAATCATAGGACTAGAATCCATGTTACCTTCTTAAGAAAACAATCCTTTTCTCACACAGATTTTAGCATTTCAACTTGAGATTACGATAAGACATTCTTTATTAAGGCATATGCTGTTGTTTAAAAGAATACAAACTTTAAATAGTAAATCAATCAAATAGATCACTATTAACAATTAATAGAGTAGCCGGGGCCATACCTCAACCCCTAAGAATGATATATAATTGAAAAACAAAATATGTATATACCTTATAGAAATTTGTCGTTTATCGTTGCCTTTGCTCGTTAACAAGAGCTTTAGAACTTGACATATGAGAATAGATTCTTCTAATACCTTCTCTTACGATTGAGATCATCCAATCATCCCCAAGCTTTGTCTCCTCTTACTTGTATTGTGACTCTTCTCTCCTTCTAAGGTCTATAGCAAAATAGCCTTCTTCTCTTACAGGGCTACGAGATACTGTTCTTTCTCTAAATGAAAAGCTATGGAGTTTTGGTCTCTTCCTCCAAAAGACCATAGCAATCTAAGCTTCTTTTCTAAGATATTAGATAAGAATGAAGGGATATATACATCTCAAACTCTAGAATTATCTTGAGGCTACTTGCTGCCTTCTCACAGTTTTCTCTGTGTAGAGACCCTGATAGAAACAGCAAATTGTTTCGGCCATAACTCTCTGATAAAAACTCAGAATATAGTTATATAACCAGCCAAAAGAATGGGAAGGCATCTGGTCTACAAGCCAACGCGGGCAGAATAGGCAAAAACGTCTGTATATAGCCACAAATGCACCATCTTTAGAAACACGTTGTTTTTCCATATTTTTAGTATGCATGGGCTCTAAATGTGTAAAAGTACTCTAAATATGACCTCTTATCACCTAAATTCGAAATTCTATTTTTGGGGATACTTATCTCTTAATAGGACTATTCTTATGTTCTTATTTCTTTTAGGATTTTTGGAGCTAATATTTTTATTCTAACACTTTTCTAATGTTTCTAGCCTTATTGTCTCACTCTTCTCTAATTACACTCTCTTTCCTTATTGAAATCTATATTAAAAGAGACACATACATACATGGCTTGGGAGGGACCTTACAATCTCCCCCACTTAAAAGATTCGAGATGTCCTCATCTCGCGAGCTGAGGTAGTATCTAAGTAAATCCTCTTGTCTCTTTCAAAGTGGTGTCTCCACTAGGTAAAAATCTTCTTTTATCTAAAAATTGTTCTTAAAGAGTCATTTATTTCATGTGCTTGGCTCGTTTTGTTGTGCCTCCAAAAGGTCTTTATTATTCTAAAGTTAATTGGCCTTATTATTCTAATTTCATGCATCCATATACCTCTCATATGATATGAATCTTCGAATTCCTTATTCTATACCCCATGTAATATGGTACTTAATAAATTATCATAAAAAAACGTAAGAGAACCAATCCTTTACGCAATCTAACCAAAGAAAGGAAGACTCTAAAAGAATACCACCACACTTTTGTTAAACTTCTCCAATTTGCTCTAGAGATGGATGAGGTAACTTTCTCCATCGATTCATTTGGAAGCTTAATCTACCTTTGAATAACCTCGTCAAGAATGCAAAACCATCCTCTATTTCAGAAGCCATAATTATAACCAGAGACTATGATAAGTTTAATTGTAAGGTTCCTTCCTTCTAAAATGGGAGAAACACTTAAGATAGTCCGCTAAGTCTTATCTTGGGAAAAATTTCCTATTCATCGATACCTTGACCCTGTAGAGATACAAGGATACGATTCATAGGTATGACCTAGCTCTATCCCGCAGGGGGAGCGTGATTTTCTAAACATCAAATCACCCATAGGGCAATTGATCATAAATTGGGTAACTCCTAGACTTGATTTCTAGAGACAACGCTTTTTTCCTCATCTTATGCAAGGCACAGTCGGCTGGCCCAGTCTTCTAGAATAGAGTTGCCCAAGAACCTAACTATCTAACATAGGGCTTTCACTTAATCTGTTGGAAAGCTACCCAACTAATCGGGTCCACCCGTCCGTAGGATGGTGCCGTCAGGGCATTCCATCCTCCCACTTTCCACCCTACTCACGCATCAATTTAACTTATTTGTTTTAGTAGGATGTTTTTACTAATTAGCAATTGTAAGGTTCCTCCCTTCTAAAATGGGAGAAACACTTAAGATAGCAATTGTAAGGTTCCATCAATTGTAAGATCCCCTAAACCCTAAACCCTAAATCCTAAACCCTAAACCCTAAACCCAAAAACCTTACAATTGGCTCTGATACCCTTGTAAGGTTCCCCCCCCCTTCCAAAATAGGGGAAACACTTAAGATAGTCCACTAAGTCTTATCTTGGAGAAAATTTCCTACTCATCGACACCTTAACCATGCAGAGATTCAAGGATACGATTCATAGGTAAGACCTAATTCTATCCCGCAGGGGGAGCGTGGTCTTCTAAAAATCAAATCACCCATAGGGTAATTGATCATAAATTGGGCAACTACAAGACTTGATTTCTAGGGACAACGCTTTTTTCCTCATCCATGCAAGGCACAGCTGCTGGCCTAGTCTACTAGAATAGAATTGCCCGAGAACCTATTTATCTAACGTAGGGCTTTCACTTAATATGTTGGAAAGCTACCCAACTAATCAGGTCCACCCATCCGTAGGATGGTGCCGTCGGGGCATTCCATCCTCCCACTTTCCACCCTACTCACGCGTCAATTTGTTGTCTAATTAATCCTACCACACTGTTTGACATAAACAAACATGTTCCTTAATTAAGACCCTTTTCACAAGGTTTGTTAAAACAGCCTTTTTCTACAATACAATCATACCAAAGATAAGATTTATAAAAACAAAGTTAAACATGAATCAATTTCATACAAGCCAAAGTGGCTCTCTTATTCTTTTCCTTTATACCGCCGATGATCTAGAATTCGGCCTTCCAGCCTCCACATGTTGGGCAAAACCCTACGAGACCATACACCTCATCGTCGGCCGCGCTGGCGAGGACTCAAGCCAGCCTGTCGCCCTCTCAGGCTCCATCGCTCGATCCTCCCGCCCCTCAGAGGGATGTCTGTGCACTAGGGTGGGCTAATTCACTGCACTAGCCTGGGCCCTCAGAAGTGGCAGCATCACAATCACTCGCCTCAATCGGCAAACCTCATTCTCCCAATGGTATGAGGGATACCATGGGCCAACTCCGAGCCTTACTAACATCTCCGCCGTCCCGCTATACAAGCACAAGAACGGGGCAGCGTCAAGGCAGGGAGAGTTGTACCTGTACCTTAATTTAACCAAGATAACAATCCATTTACTCACTAAATCATAGGACTAGAATCCATGTTACCTTCTTAAGAAAACAATCCTTTTCTCACACAGATTTTAGCATTTCAACTTGAGATTGTGAGCGATAAGACATTCTTTATTAAGGCATATGCTGTTGTTTAAAAGAATACAAACTTTAAATAGTAAATCAATTAAATAGATCACTATTAACAATCAATAGAGAAGCCGGGGCCATACCTCAATCCCTAAGAATGATATATAACTGAAAAATAAAATATGTATATACCTTATAGAAATTTGTCGTTTATCGTTGCCTTTGCTCGTTAACAAGAGCTTTAGAACTTGACATAAGAGAATGGAGTCTTCTAATACCTTGTCTTATGATTGAAATCATCTAATTATCCCCAAGATTTATCTTCTCTTACTCGTACTGTGACTCTTCTCTCTTTCTAAGGTCTATGGCAAAATAGCCTTCTCTTACAGGACTACGGCATACTATTCTTTCTCTAAAAGAAAAGCTATGGAGTTTTGGTCTCTTCCTCCGAAGGACCATAGCAATCTAAGCTTCTTTTCTGAGATATTAGATAAGAATGAAGGGAGATATGCATCTCAAGCTCTAGGATTACCTTGAGACTACTTGCTGCCTTCTCACAGTTTTCTCTGTGTAGAGACGCTGACAGAAACAACAAATTGTTTCAGCTATAACTCTCTGATAAAAACTCAGAATATGGTCATATAACCAGTCAAAAGAATGGGAAGGCATCTGGTCTACAAGCTTGCATGGGTAGAATAGGCAAAAACGTCTGTATATAGCCACAAACGTACCATCTTTAGAAACGCATTGTTTTTCCACATTTTTAGTATGCATGGACTCTAAATGTGTAAAAGTACTCTAAATATGACCTCTTATCACCTAAACTAGAAATTCTATTTTTGGGAATACTTATCTTTTAATAGAACTATTCTTATGTTCTTATTTCTTTTAGGATTTTTTGAAGCTAATATTTTTATTCTAATACTTTTCTAATGTTTCTAGCCTTGTCTCACTCTTCTCTAACTACACTCTCTTTCCTTATTGAAATCTATATTAAAAGAGACACATACATACATGGCTTGGGAGGGACCTTACAATCTCCCCCACTTAAAAGATTCGAGATGTCCTCATCTCGCGAGCTGGGGTAGTATCTAAGTAAATCCTCCTGTCTCTTTCAAAGTGGTGTCCCCACTAGGTAAAAATCTTCTTTTATCTAAACATTGTTCCGAGTCCCTTATTTCATGTGTTTGGCTTGTTTTGTTGTGCTTCCAAAATGTCTATTATTCTAAAGTTAATTGGCCTTATTATCCTAATTTCATGCATCCATATACCTCTCATATGATATGAACCTTCGAATTCCTTATTCTTTACCCCCATGTAATATGGTACTTAACAAATTGTCATGGAAAAACGTAAGGGAATCAATCCTTTATGCAATCTAACCTATGATAGTAATTTCATAATCTTAGTATCGTCTTGTAGAATAGCTCTATTCATCATGCACATTACTTCACATGAATCTTGTACCAATCCTCTTCTATTTACTCATAGAAATACTTGTTGAATTTGATTATCTTTAACCCTGCTATCCCTATTTCTTGACCTAATTTTTGCTCTAGCTCATGATTCCTTGTAGCCAGGGGTGGGCTTGACGTTCCTCTTGAATTAGGAGACCTCTTCTTGATTAACATGGAAGGACTCATGTCCTTCTTGACACATTCTATATAAAAAAAACTTTATCACAGTCTCTGGCTATAATTATGGCTTCTGAAATAGAGGATGGTTTTACATTCTTGATGAGGTTATTCAAAGGTAGATTAAGCTTCCAAATGAATCGATGGAGAAGAGTTACCTCATCCATCTCTAGAGCAAATCGGAGAAGTTTAACAAAAGTTTAGTGGTATTCTTTTAGGGTCTTCCCTTCTTGGGTTAGTTCCAAAAGTTCATTCATTTTATCCTCTCGAAATCCTGGAGGACAAAACCTTTCACGAAGGTGTAATTTCATGGCATCTCATAACTGATTCTAGCTCCAGTGGTTAGATTGACAACAGTGCTTCCAACTAATTTGGCATTTCTTATGATTTTTAGATGAGCAAGGGTGAACTTGCTTCTTTCATTGTATCCATGAAAAGCTCAAAACTATCAAATACTTATCATAGTGCCACATCTAAAGGCACTCTGGATTAATATATATGAGATCTTCATTCATTTTTTTTTGAGAATTACACATCTGGTGCCTTGGGATTGACACATCTAAGAGCATGATCCTGGGAATTACACATCCGAAGTTAGACTCATGTTTGTCTGAGATGGATTCAAGATCTTGGATGATCGTCCTAGTGTAAAGTATCGAATGGATGGCATTCACACGTCAACTATTCAAATCTTAATGGAGTTACAATCTTAATAATTTATAATATGCAAGTTAATGAGATATATCCTGAAAATTTCTCCAAACAAGTTTCGGTCTATCCTTCTAGTCATTCAGTCTCTCACTAGTTTCTTAATTTGATCACCCTATGTTTTCCTTACAAAAGGTTTTCTCCCCAATCTTTTTTTCTCAAGTTTATTGTACAAATATCTTGCGTGTGCACCCCCAAGATACAAGCACAATTTCATAGGATGATTGTCTCAACATGTGAGGATATTCAAATCACTTCTATGGCCAGTAGAGATGATTGATTCGTCCTCATATGATAAACAATCACTTGTTTTAATCCCTTGATAGTTAACCTTTGAAAAACAAATCCTAGGAACTAAAATCCGCTCTGATACCACTTGTAAGGTTCCTCCCTTCCAAAATAGGGGAAACACTTAAGATAGTCCACTAAGTCTTATCTTGGAGAAAATTTCCTACTCATCGACACCTTGACCATGCAGAGATTCAAGGATACGATTCATAGGTAAGACCTAATTCTATCCTGCAGGGGGAGCGTGGTCTTCTAAAAATCAAATCACCCATAGGGTAATTGATCATAAATTGGGCAACTACAAGACTTGATTTCTAGGGACAACGCTTTTTTCCTCATCCATGCAAGGCACAGCTGTTTGCTAGCCTAGTCTTCTTGAATAGAATTGCCCGAGAACCTATTTATCTAACGTAGGGCTTTCACTTAATATGTTGGAAAGCTACCCAACTAATCGGGTCCACCCATCCATAGGATGGTGCCGTCGGGGCATTCCATCCTCCCACTTTCCACCCTACTCACGCGTCAATTTGTTGTCTAATTAATCCTACCACACTGTTTGACATAAACAAACATGTTCCTTAATTAAGACCCTTTTCACAAGGTTTGTTAAAACAGCCTTTTTCTACAATACAATCATACCAAAGACAAGATTTATAAAAACAAAGTTAAACATGAATCAATTTCATGCAAGCCAAAGTGGCTCTCTTATTCTTTTCCTTTATACCGCCGATGATTTAGAATTCGGCCTTCCAACCTCCACATGCTGGGCAAAACCCTACGAGACCATACACCTCATCGTCGGCCGCTGGTGGCGAGGACTCAAGCCGGCCTGTCGCCCTCTCAGGCTCCATCGCTCGATCCTCCCGCCCCTCAGAGGGATGTCTGCGCACTAGGGTGGGCTAATTCACCGCACTAGCTTGGGCCCTCAGAACTAGGCAACATCACAATCACTCGCCTTAATCGGCGAACCTCATTCTCCCAATGGTATGAGGGATACCATGGGCCAACTCCGAGCCTTACTAACATCTCCGCCGTCCCGCTATACAAGCACAAGAACGGGGCAGCGTCAAGGTAGGGAGAGTTGTACCTGTACCTTAATTTAACCAAGATAACAATCCATTTACTCACTAAATCATACGACTAGAATCCATGTTACCTTCTTAAGAAACAATCCTTTTCTCACACAGATTTTAGCATTTCAACTTGAGATTGCGAGCGATAAGACATTCTTTATTAAGGCATATGCTGTTGTTTAAAAGAATACAAACTTTAAATAGTAAATCAATTAAATAGATCACTATTAACAATCAATAGAGAAGCCGGGGCCATACCTCAACCCTTAAGAATGATATATAATTGAAAAATAAAATATGTACATACCTTATAAAAATTTGTCGTTTATCGTTGCCTTTGCTCGTTAACAAGAGCTTTAGAACTTGACATAAGAGAATGGAGTCTTCTAATACCTTGTCTTATGATTGAAATCATCTAATTATCCCCAAGATTTATCTTCTCTTACTCGTACTGTGACTCTTCTCTCTTTCTAAGGTCTATGGCAAAATAGCCTTCTCTTACAGGAC
The DNA here is from genome assembly GCF_041138505.1 of Cibotium barometz. Lineage (NCBI taxonomy): Eukaryota > Viridiplantae > Streptophyta > Polypodiopsida > Cyatheales > Cibotiaceae > Cibotium > Cibotium barometz. The sequence continues at coordinate 923,319 of NC_141076.1, forward strand.
TACGGCATACTATTCTTTCTCTAAAAGAAAAGCTATGGAGTTTTGGTCTCTTCCTCCGAAGGACCATAGCAATCTAAGCTTCTTTTCTGAGATATTAGATAAGAATGAAGGGAGATATGCATCTCAAGCTCTAGGATTACCTTGAGACTACTTGCTGCCTTCTCACAGTTTTCTCTGTGTAGAGACGCTGACAGAAACAACAAATTGTTTCAGCTATAACTCTCTGATAAAAACTCAGAATATGGTCATATAACCAGTCAAAGAACGGGAAGGCATTTGGTCTACAAGGCATCGCGGGTAGAATAGGCAAAAACATCTGTATATAGCCACAAACGCACCATCTTTAGAAACGCGTTGTTTTTCCACATTTTTAGTATGCATGGACTCTAAATGTGTAAAAGTACTCTAAATATGACCTCTTATCACCTAAACGCGAAATTCTATTTTTGGAAATACTTATCTCTTAATAGAACTATTCTTATGTTCTTATTTCTTTTAGGATTTTTTGAAGCTATTATTTTTATTCTAATACTTTTCTAATGTTTCTAGCCTTGTTGTCTCACTCTTCTCTAACTACACTCTCTTTCCTTATTGAATTCTATATTAAAAGAGACACATACATACATGGCTTGGGAGGGACCTTACAACGAGCAAGCATAAAGAGTGGAGTGCACCCGCATTAAGGTGTACGTCGTCATCGACAACAACTAAAGACTCAAAGGCCATTATTAACCTTTGAAGCTCTAGGGTATTTGGTAAACCCTAGTAAATCACATCACCATGAACACCATTGTACACCTATTTATAAAGGCATCTCCATCCATAGATTAAGGGGGGGATTCTATGTGCAATACCACCCATTCCAAGCACTCATAGCTGGTATTGAGGGGGGATATTAGAATATAGGCATTGTAACCATTAGTCGTGGGCACAATATTGGATGGTTGAAATTAAGGTCGTGTGTAAAGGCACCCCAAAGGGGTGGCCTCCTCCTATTTAAAGGATGGGAACTCTTCACAATTTGTGTGAGAGTAGAGCCCAATTGCATTTGTAAGCAATTTAATAAGCAAGAGATTTCTTGTATGACTTTGTGTCTTCTCTCTCCTCCACTTGTGTCACCTAGCATGAGCACCACAAATTCTCAACAGACCTCACATACCTCAGTATGCGTCTCAATGCATCCAAATGCGGTTTTTGTGAAACCTGCATCAACTGACTCACCAACCCAACAGCATAGCTCAAATATGGTCTGGTGATCATCATGTAGATCAAACTTCCTACTATGCGCCTATACATAGTAGAATCGTCCAAAATCTCTCCTGAATCTACACTCAACTTGCCATTCTGATCCAATGGCACTGAGATAGGCTTACAGCCTGTCATACCATACTTGGACAACATGTCCAAGCCATACTGTCTCTGCAGTAATCCAATACCATGTGGTGACCTAATCACCTTAATGCCCAAGCCATCTATTCACACTTGATTATAAGGCCTACAAGAATTGGTTACTAGGGGCCTATAATTGGAAGGCCATAGAATGTGTATTAACATAGACTTGTCAAGTAAAGAACGAGGGAAAAGCCTATGACCAAGAGGCCATGGGGTGTCTAGTTAAACTTGATACTAAGCCATATAAGACTTTCATTAGCACTGAAATCTACTGAATTTATCTTTACTGCACATATATTAGGGGGATTGCAACCAGAATTATATTCCTCATTCTCAATTTATATTAACAAAAGTAAAATTATTATTTTTTCGATACCTTTTTATTTTGTATAGAGCTACACCTCTTGCTTAGATAAAACAATGAATGTACAAAAAATATGAGGATTTACACGATCAACAATGTGAACACATGCTCAAAAATTATTATTGGGGCTACCACCACAAAAACAACGTTGCCTAGTATATTGTATTCACATTAGTGCATAAACTAATTAAGACATATGTAATTTAAACTTAAGCGGATCAAGCCAAATATTTGATGGCATAATATACAATTCAAATCCATAAATGTCCATGAGGAAGAATGTCCATACCAATTGGCATTGTACAAATTTACCAAAAATAGAACTCTGGTTTGTCCTGCACAAACTGATATATTTTCTGTAGCAGCAGTACTATAGTACTCTCAAATGTCACAACTAGTGACTTCAATATGCATACATACACCCAATGGCAACTGTTGACCTCTTTGCAGCACACACAGTGTCTGCACAGCCAATCTGTCTTCCTGCAGTTCTTAAAGCAGAGTTCTGCAGAGAATCGATGACTTACCTGCAGTGCTCGTCGAAATCGCATGCTTTCTGAAAAACGGAGGTCCAGACGTGCCCGAAACGCGTTTTGGGTCCAAAAAACTACGTCCGGAAGGACAATATAGTTGCCCTGTAGCTTTACTTCCACGAAGAAAGCTCCTCAATCAGAGATCGTTTGCCGGTGCCTCCCGTAGAGCTCCCGACAAGGGTGTAGTCACCAACACAAATAGAGAAGAGTAGTTGAAGCTCTTACCCTCGTCGGCTTCTTGTGGTTCTCTTACTTGCAACTCAGCCCTTAGCATGAACCAGGCTCTGATACCATGAAAAGATGTAGGGGGGAAGAGAGCTTGAGCTCTTGCGAGCACACACACACACTCACAAAACCCTAATAGAGAACACACGAGGTGAGAGGCTGAAAATCTTCTTCTTCTTCACTCAACACTCAACACACCATATACAAGATAAGAGTACACACAATATGAAAGGTACTCAACCAAATACATACAAGGGTTCTCTATAGTGTGAACCCAACTAAATGAGCTGGCGCTATAACTATGCCAGTCTCTAGAATGGCTGTCACACAGCCTATCATCCCACTGGCAGCATATCACTCAAGATCTCACCAACCATGCCAGTGGTATAAGTGTGGGGCCTATCCCCCAGGCGGGTCATCAGTGTCCACCGCCTCACTAGATGAGCTTGATATCTCAACAGCTATCTCTATCTATTCTCCCATGATTATCCCAACAAGTTGAACCCTTCTCTGGTCATCCATGCAAATCTGGAATGAAGCAAGTTGCATGTCAGTGATCCCTAGATTTTTGGCCATGCTATCTAATATTATGTTTACACCTGATCCTCCGTCTAGAACGACTCTTGTTACTTTCTCACCCCTGATCTTGATGGTCACTTTCGAAACAGAGGTATCACAGTCCTGCACAGTTTCCACATGTTTGCATTCCACCGCTTGGTTTTTCGGCTCTTGCAAAGACATTTGTGCCAATTTCTCACTTGGTCAGATTGTGCATACTTATTGCGTGTCTCTTAACTATAGCACTCCTCTTTTGTGTGCCCTTGATTATTGCACCTCGTGCACCAGACATCTGGCTGGTCTGAGTCTAGATCCTACTTGTCCTCTAGCAATCTTGGCTAGGGCGGCCCTTAGTTCTTCTTAAACTTTCTCTACCTGCTTCCTCCCTTTCTTTTTCTAGGGCTTCAACTCTTGGGCATCCGACTCCTAACTGGATTCTGAGTCTAAGGTACCTTCTCCAGAATCAAATTCCAAGGTTTCTTCCTCTTGTCCTTCTTTTTCTTTCTGGAATCTTTGTTAGTTTGCTTCAAGACTCCTTCGGCTCTGGCGGCTCCTGCCACCACTTGTTTGAAGGTCAAGGCTTCTAGGTCATACAAGGCTACTACCGTTTGGATTTTTTCCCTCAGTCGTCCTCTCACAAACTACTGGCTCGGTGTGGCTGGGGCGGGACGGTAGGCGCATCAGCACTGCTCTAAATTTGGCTACATAGTCTTCTATCGGCCTCTTTTTCTATGTCATCCTCTGTAGCTTTTCTAGTACCTCCGTTATGGTCTTGTCTTTTCTGAATCTTTTTAGGAAAGCCTTCTTCAGCTCTTCAAATTTTTGGAAGTGTACCAAACCGTACTAGGCATACCAGATTACCACCCAATGTTGTGGCGAAATATTCCGTCTTTTGCCCTAATGGAGCTCTGTTTGCCTGGAACATGGTTTCAAAGGTAAATATGTGAGCGTTTGCATCCTCCTCACTCTTGCCTTTGAATTTTGGGTATTTGAGAGACATCCTACCCCTAGCTGCTAGCTCTTCCCCTTCTTAAGCTTCCAGCCTCTTGTCTGGACAACCTTCTTCACGATCCCTTTGTGGTTCTGAAATTAGTCTTTCATGCCAATGTGGATTCCTGCCCAGTTATTACTGATGATTTTCATCCTGATTTCTTTGTTGTTCCAGAATCAGTCTTTCCAGTTGCTATGAAATTCTGTTTGCCAAACTTCTTGGTTGGCATAGAGGATGGTGCAGTGGTGCTTGTCCTACAGCTTGAGCTTGTCTACGTCGGTACCGCATTTCCTGCTCCATTCCTGCTCCATTGTGCGCTTATGCATCTCTTGTTAGCATTCCCACTCCTAGTTAGTGGGGTGCTTTCCTATATTGACCATGCACGACTTAACCTATACTAGAGCCTCTATCTTTCTACTCCCTACTTGACGTGCCATTCCCTAACAGGATCGCCAAACAAAAGTGTTGGTGTCCAGTTGAGACCCGGCACTTATGTGGTTCCGGACCACCTAGTCGACTCCAGCAGAGGAGACCAGACTAATGCTACTATGCCCAACAAGATAAGCCAACGCTAACGCGTTGTGCTACCGATCTGCCTAGGTCAAGGGAGTTGATTGTAATGGAGTTGTGGTTAGTGCCTGCATCTAGAGAGAGTCTTAACATAGCTCTCAATACTATCTCGAGAAGGGGATTACTTTTCAACAGGATTGGCTATGAATACAAACACGAGTTAAAAGACATGTTCAAAAGAAGAGAGAGAAATGACCCAACTTGAGAATCAAACAGGTTTACACAAAACTACTGAAAGACGACACCAAAAATCTTATGTATTACTGAGTAAGGCTTAGCCTATATATATCCCACACACCCTCTCTCTCTCTCTCTACTCTCCTTTTCTTTTATATTCGCCCGAGTACTACCCATTGGCAAGAATAGTTACAAGTTTGTTTACAAGAAAGATTCGGAGTTGTTACCCAACGGATAAGCTTGGCGGTAGTCCACTACTAGGGTAGCCCCAACAATGGTGCCTCGACAATTATGAGGCAAACTAGACAACAAGATTATAAAATGTATTTTTTGTGGGCTATAGTAGTGGCAATAAAGGTTATCGTCTCTACAATCCTTCCACTCAAAGGATTTTGTAGGGTAGAGATATCATATTTGCTAAAACTTCATCATGACCATGGATTGAATTTGGTAAAACAACCACATGATGGTTCACATAATGTATTTGAGGGACTACTCCCATTGGGCATTGATGGTTCACATAATGTATTTGAGGGACTACTTCCATTGGCCATTGATGTAAGGTCAGGTCAACCACAAAACATGCCTAATGGACAACATATTGGTCATCAAAATCGGCCCATAAATTAACCCATTACAACCCATAGTATAGAGGATGTGGTACATGAAGAGAGGATAGCTTTGCAAGAGGCTAGAACCGTGCCTTGTTGGCTAGTCATGGTACTTTGTAGGAAAGTAAACTTTCAATTCCTCTTCACAACAGGACAAGGTTTGGTTCTTGTAATGCCAAAAAAACATGCAGATATAGTCTGCATGAGTAGTTTATGTGACATAGATGAGCGAGACTCTTTTGAGGAGGCTCAAGACGAGCACTCCATGCAGCATGAGATGAGCACTAGATGACAACCATATAGCATGAGATGAGGATGCCATTCATAAAAATGAACTTGGGATCAAGTGGACTTGCCACCTATTGGTAAGAACCATATTGGCACTAAGTGGGTGCATAAGGTTAAGAGGAAAGTAAATAATACCATTGACATATACAAGGCCAAACTTGTGGCCAAAGGCTATGCCCAGCAGAAAGGCATAGATTATGATGAAACTTTTTCCCCCACTTCTCGTATGACCACTACTCATTGTGTTGTTGCATTGGCTTCACATCATGGATGGAAAGTGAATCATTTGGACATTAACATAACTTTTCTCAATGGGGTTTTGCATGAAGAAGTTTATGTAAATCAGCCCATTGGTTTTGTCATACATGGTCAAAAAGGCAAAGTATGTAAGCTCTACGAGGCTCTTTACCATGTCAAACAAGCTCCCATAGTTTGGTATGAGAAGATACATTCTTACTTGACCAATTGGGGTTTCAAGTGAAAGCGCAATCTATGTGAAAAGACAATAATGGGATTTTGTTGGTGCTCATGCTTTATGTGGATGATATGCTTTTGACAAGGAACAATCAAAAGACAATCATGGGATTTTGTTGGTGCTCATACTTTATGTGGATCATATGCTACAGACAAGGAACAATGAAGGTAAAATTTAAGCATTCAAGGATGATTTCCAAGCTTCTTTTAAAATGTTTGACCTTGCTCTCTTGGAATATTACTTGGGGATACAGTTTGTGCAAACAGACGAGGGCATTATGATGCTTCAATCCAAGTACATATAGAAGCTCGTACGTAAGTTTTGGCTTTCAAGATTGTAATCTTATTTCTACCCCAGTAGAGCCAAGATACATGCTTAAATTGAGCATGTATGATGCAAGAGAAACTTATGAAATGCGTGTGTACAACCAAATCAGTTGGATGTCTTATGTATTTGAGCAACACAAGGCCATATATTCAGTTTGGCATTTCCCAAGATAGCAAGTTTATACACACTCCAGGAACGAAGCATTGGTAGGCTATAAAGCGTATATTTCACCATCTTCAAAGCACCTTGGATCTTGGATTGTTTTATCGTGCATGCGCGTGGGGGGCGGGGGGGAGACAACCCTATAGTTACATGCTTTCAATAATTCAAACTAGCCTAATGATTATGACACTCGGCAATCCACCAACGGCGGAACTATATTTTAATGGAAAAATCATACATATCTTGGTTAAACAATCCATTGTGCCACCTCTACCTATGAAGCTGAGTACGTGATAGCTTTCACCTCTATAGTAGATTGTGTATGGCTAAGGAGGTTACTTGGCAGATCTTTGTGAGTGTCAGCACCACACACTCACTACCATACTCACTAGAGTGCTATAGCCATGCCATGGAATCCAATTTTTCATGCAAGTACCAAGCACATAGAGATAACTATGTTAGGGAGAGGCTTCATGCAGGGGAGATAACATTAACCTACTGCTCTACACATGATAATATTGCAGATTTGTTTACCAAGGCATTGCCTCAAGAGAAGTTTAAAGCTTTCCGCAAAGCTTTGGGCTTACTCTCCTACTACAGAGAGTGATTTGCATCCTTGTACAAGTTCACATTACCAATACATGGGGGATTTGAAGGCATATGCTTATATGTCATGCTGCATGTGAACATGTACTAACCCATGGGCACTTTTGTCCTACGGGTTTTTCCCCTAGACATTTGGTGTGAAAGGACACCTAGACTAGGTTATATTATATTATCCCTTGTGCTTGCCACTCATTATTATTGTGTGAATATACGTGCAAGTTCTTTTCCCTCTCTCTGATTTATACCCTGTTTTGGATTAGCAAATTGATCACTCAAATCAAGAGGCAAATTTGATTTGATGCTTTACAGAGGTTTAGCAACATTTAAATATGTAGATTCAAGCATAAAATGCCCAAAAAACCTCAGATCACTAGCACTAATCAAGGTATTACTAAGAGTATTTTTTTGTTAAACTATGTAAAAATAACCCTGATTTGTAGAGCACCGTCGGAAGGGTAAATCAAGGGGCTTTCTTGATATGAACCTTTGGCAAACTATAGCAAGTCTCCAATGGTATGATTGAACCCTCAATGGTCCAAGAACACACTAATTAGAAAAAGCAATTTACTATTTGTAGTGCAAGAGAAGGGGTGATTTTGGAGTATAAAATTAAAGCCCTTTCACAAATCTTCTTCAAAAAAACCTTCAAAGGGCACTAGTAGCAACATGTCTAGTTTAGATTGAAGCCTATAATCATGAGACTACCCAAAATAGTGAAGCACACAGTGCTGTACCGACTGCATCAAGATTTTTTTTTTTTTTTGCAAATCTGATGCTACAAGCGGATTCGCCACGATCAAAAACCTCTAGGGTACGCTGGATTTACGCTGATGTTTCTACGTTTGTGCACTACATCGTTTTTGTCCAAAAACGTTGCGTTTTGTTAATCAGCTTCTCCTAGCGTTAATCAACGCGATTCTGTTTCATTGAGGTGGCTGCCGTGTGCGCCCTTGATCTAGGAAGAGCCTCTACTTGATAGCTTAAGCAATGGCTGGCTAAAGAGGGAGCATTCAAGACTCCAATGGAAGGAGATAGAGCTGCTTTTTTGCAAGGAAGAGGAAAACTGATAACATGGGTAATTCTTCATTAATAAAGATTAGGGTTTGACGATGAGCAAGGATTAAGCATTGAGAATCATGGCTTTGATACCATGTTGGCTTTCATGGTGGATCAAAGAAGAAGATGAAGCTCATGATGATGAAGACAACATTAAGCTAAACAAGAAAGCTTAAGACTAATCACATGGGATTAGAATTAATGACAACATAATGATGAGAAAGAGAAAGTGAGTGTTGTACTCTTCCATTAGATGTGAGCCTCTTATATAGGTTAGAGTACAAGAGATTAGGGCATGATTAACCCTTGAAGAGAGCACCCATTGCCTAGATTTGAGGGAAAGCAAGATCCTCCTCCACTTGAGCTAGGCGCCTAGAATATGCTGATTTAGATGCCCATTTGACCATAGTCTACCAAGCATATCATAGCTATAAGACCTATGAACCATATGCCCTTCTCCCCAATGTCACGTGTATGATATTTTGGTGTATTGTTTTCAACACATATAAGGTTAGGCCAGCATTCAGTCCTTTCATCTGACCCTTTTGGGGCTGACAACGACATCAAGTCGGCCAGGTTATGGGCATGTGAAGAGCCTATATAAGGCTAGGCCAGCATTCAGTCCTTTCATCTGACCTGTTTGGGCAGGTCAAGTGTCAGTCTTTAGATGGTATTAGATTACCTCTTTTGGAAGGCCAAAGGCCACAGGTTTTGCAGTCTTTTGTACGAAATAATATACTGAAAATACAGCCATTTCTCTCTCTCCTGTCTCTTCTCTCTCTCTTTGTTGGTGATTTGCATCAAGGTTCCTATTCAGTTATTTAGGGCTGAAAGAAGACACACAGAGCTTCCGCGCATGGGAAAGTCAACTTTTTCAGAAACCTGATAGCATCTGCATCAGGGGTTGCAAACAGATGCTGACAAAACTTGTATGGGGACAACACCATATAACACCACTCTGATTTCCCAAATTTGGTCAACTCTTGAGCAGCAGAGGGAATGTCAAAATCCCCTTCTTGTTGCAAGACCTTCCAGGTATGGTCTGTCCCTGCTGCAATGTTTCCCCACTGGTCACGACCTCCCATCTGGATAGAAACACCTTCATTTCTGAACAGGTGCAAAAGTTGATAGCCTTGCAAGCGCTGATACGTGAACCCAGTGAAGCTCATGCCTTCTTCAGAATTAAGCCGCTTCTGCATCATTAACCATAGGAGTTTCACCGGTGCTCGTATCCTCAGAGGCATGGTTAATGCTGGCTGCATTGCTAACCCTAACCCTACATATTTCACCTGTTTTTGCGTTCCAGCTGTATCTGAAACCCTAAACCTAAAGTTTTCATCTGTTGTCATGCTCTTCAATGCTTCACTAGCCCTAATCTTGATCCTAAGAACTCGTTCTCTGTAGTAGGATCAGATGCCTTTTAGGTTTTTTCCAATTGTAGCTTCATTAAGAGAGGGCAGTTCGGCCAATGAGGTGATAGCTAAAGTGGTGAAGGCGTTTGTCTAGGACCAGGAGGTCCTGGACAAACACCATCTTCACCACTAGGTGCTTCCTCGGCGGGATCGCCTACGGGTGGATAAAAAAGGGCCTATGGGCAAGCGCCTTGGGGGGGTGGGGGTGGAGGGGTTTGAAAACGGTAACTACGGGAAGATCTTGGGCCCAAGGCCAGTCGGAGAAAGACTAAAAAAGGAGAAGGCAGTTCAACCTCTCCTCTCTCTCTCTCTCTCTCTCACACACACACACAGCCCTTTCTCTCCCTATCTCCTTCTCTCCCTTTCCCTCTCTCTCCCTATCTCCTTCTCTCCCTCTCCCTCTCTCTCTGGTCTCTCTGTTTGTCTCCATCTACCTCCGACCAGAGTGGTAGCGCCTCTCCAAGCAGAGCAACGGCGCAAGCAGACCTGATGTCTTTGTGTGTGATGAATTCGGTGAGCCCCTTTCTTCCAGTACTTCAATCACATTGCAGGAGATGGCATTAGTCCTTGCTGCAGTAGAGGCTGTGCGACCTTCTTGAGTTGGGGTTGGGATTGATACAGCAGCAGCTGACGATAATGGTAAGAGAGGGGGGAACTGTCTCATAGATTGTGGATGAGGAAGACAAGGTGAAGAGAAAATCTTGACGAGAAGAGGGGTGAGTGGGAATAATGTAAGACAAACACAACAGGACACCACAGCCAGAAGCTCCCCACATGCCTATGCAGCCTGGGGTGTTTTAGAAACCCCTAAAAGGAACCAGATGCCAAAGGGGGTGCTATTGGTATGACAAAAGCCAAGAAGAAAAATAACCCCAAGGCAAATTAAAAAGCATGCGTATGCTAAACAAATCAAAAATTGCATTTTATATCATAAAACAATAATGTCACGCGGCTCAACCACGTTTGAGCATTACTTTTTTTGCCTCATGGCTGCCTGCGTAAAATGGGTGCCCCTATAGAGAAAGGAATGTGGTGTTTTCAAAAGAAAGGATACTATATTCTTGTAATATAAAAGGTTGTCAACAATGGTGTTTGTTGTTCCTTTACTGACCTTGCATATTGCTGGCAGGCAAGGACACAAACTCAACCATAGCATAGCAAGAACCACCCAAGGAGGCACGTCAGACTACAGAGCCAGGCTCCCCTGACTGAAGTTATTGTGTACCATAAGATGAGGCAGGAAAAATGTCCTCATCACTTGAAACCTCTGAACAGGTCACTGATTATGATGATGAAATCAGTATATGTGGATGCTTGAAGTCCAACCTGCAGAACCGCCTGCAACAAAGAGCAGAGAGATGCACATACATCATTCGACTCACTGAGTCCAAGTCAGGTATGTATGCCCCTTTTAGTGTATAATGTAAGGCACAAGACATAGCCACCTTCTCATTATGCTTGTACATGCATCATCATGTCATATGCACACCTGTGGCATACCTTTCCTGTGAAATTTTGAGCAAAGACTTCTAGTTTCGCATACATATTTTTGCTTTGGAAGTGTCTTTTACTCCCAACCAAAAAGGAGTGCACCACTCTGTGGACGTCCCTCCACACCCACTATGTCCTGGCTTCTTCCATGCTTGTTTTTCTACTCTCATTGCCTCAATCTTGTTTGCTTCCTCCTGCATTGCAACATCTGCATAGATGTTAGACATGTACACATAAGCTGCTGGGTCCTTTTCATCCAAACGCACTGCATGTTCAAAGGCATGTCTTCCAAGCTCCACATTGCGCCAGTTTCGACATGCCCCCAACACAGTATGCCACATAACAATACCAGGATGGAACGGCATCTTCTTGATCATCGCTATCGCCTTGTCTATATGGCCTGCACGGCCAAGGAGATCAACCATGCACGTATAATGCTCAAGAGTTGGCATGAAACCATAGTCATTGGTGATGGCTTCAAAGTACATCTGGCCCTTATCCACTAGACCTGCATGACTACATGCATTAAGAACACTGATGAATGTGACCAAATCTGGCTTCAAACCTTCTCCTATCATTCTATCAAAGATATGAAAAACATTTTCACTCTCTCCAAGCTGGGCGTATCCTGCCACTAGTGCATTCCAAGAGACCACATCTCGAACTGGAAGCTTATCAAACACTTCTTGTGCTTCCGCAAGCACGCCACATTTGGCATACATATCCACCAAAATGTTCCCAACAAGGATCTCTCTTTCCAACCCTCTTCTAGAAATCTCAGCATGTATTTCTCGGCCCTTAACTGTGGCTCCTATGCTGCCACAAGCCTTCACGCTGCAAACAAATGTAACAGAATTCAGAGAGAGGCCCTCATGCTGCATTTGTTTGAAACAGTAGAGTGCCTCCTCACCACGCCCATGTTCAGCATATCCTGCGATCAGGGCATTCCATGAGACCGTGTCTCGAACTGGAAGCTTGTATAACATTTCTTGTGCTTCTGCAAGCGAGCCACATTTAGCATACATATCAACCAAGATGTTTCCAACAATGAGCTCTCTATCCAACCCTTTCCTGGCAATCTCAGCATGAATTTCTGCAACTCCTGTCCTGCCACAAGCTTTCAAGCTGCAAGTGAGTGTTAAAGCATCTGGAGAGATGCCCTCGTCTTGCATCTGTTTGAAACAGTTGAGTGCTTCCACACTACGCCCATGTTCAGCATATCCTCCAATTAGTGCATTCCAAGAGACTACTGTTCGAGCTGGAAGTTTGTCAAAAACTTTTTGTGCCTCTGCAAGCAAGCCACATTTAGCATACATATCAACCAAGGTGCTTCCAACGAGGAGCTCTCTTTCCAACCCTTTTCTGGCAATATCCGCATGCATTTCTTCTCCCTTGGCTTTTTCTCCTAAGCTGCCACAAGCTTTCAAGCTGCAAACAAATGTGACAGCATTCAGAGGGATGCTCTCCTGTTGCATTTGTTTGAAACAGTAGAGTGCCTTCTCCCCAGACCCGTGTTCCACATATCCTGCCATTAGTGCAGTCCATGAGACCACACTTCGAACTGGAAGCTTGTCAAACACTGTCTGTGCTGTTGCAAGCAAGCCACATTTAGCATACGTATCAACCAAGGTGTTACCAATGAGGAGATCTATTTCCAACCCTTTTCGGACAATCTCAGCATGTACCTCTCTGCCCTTGTCTGTCGCTCCTACAATGCCACAAGCCTTCAAGCTGCAAACAAGTGTGAAAGCATTCCAAGAGATGCCCTTGTGTTGCATACGCTCTACACAATTGAGTGCTTCCTCACCATGCCCATGTTCTACATATCCTGCAATTAATGCAGTCCATGAGACAGCATCTTGAACTGGAAGCTTGTCAAACAATTCCTGTGCTGTTGAAAGTGCGCCACACTTAGCATACATATCAACCAAGGTGTTGCCAATAAGCAGCTCTCTTTCCAACCCCTTTTTGACAATATCAGCATGCATTTCTTGGCCCTTTTCTGTGCCTCCTGTCCTCCCACAAGCTTTCAAGCTGCAAACAAATGTGACAGCATTCACAGAGATGCCCTCCTGTTGCATCTGTTCCAAACCGTAGAGAGCCTCCTCACCACGCCCATGTTCAGCATATCCTGCAATCAATGCAGTCCAGGAGACTACATCTCGAACTAGAAGCTTGTCAAACACTTCCTGTGCTGTTGCAAGCGAGCCACATTTAACATACGTATCGACCAAGGTGTTGCCAATGAGGAGCTCTCTTTCCAATCCTTTTTTGGCAATCTCAGCATGTATGTCTTGGCCCTTAGCCATAGCTCCTATGCTGCCACAAGCTGTCAAGCTGCAAACAAGGGTGACAGCATTTGAAGAGATGCCCTCCTGTTTCATCTGTTCAAAACAGTGAAGTGCCTCCTCACCACACCCATGTTCAGAATATCCTGCGACTAGTGCATTCCAGGAGACCACGTCTCGAACTGGGAGATTATCAAACACTTCATGCGCTTTTGCAAGCAAGCCACATTTGGCATACATATGGACCAACGTGCTGCCAACAAAAATGTCTCTTTCCAGCAACCCTTCTTTAGCAATCTCAGTGTGCAGTTCACAACCTCTTTCCAAATCTTTTAGTGTAGCACAGGCCTTCAGCAAGGCCACAAAGGCGTACCCACTAGGATGCAAAGAACTATCCTCCTGCATTTTCTGGTGCAATGTGAGAGCATGCTGTGACTCCCCGCGTTTGACATAACCTGTAATGAGCGAATTCCACGAACACTCATTCCGATACACCAGCCTGTTAAAAACTTGCTGGGCATGGCTCATGCTTCCAACCTCCACCAACATAGAGACTAGGTAGTTCCCCAGTGATGTATGAGATTCCAATCCACTTTGGTGCATGTAGGCATGCAAGCGCAGAACCTGGGGCAGGTTTTTCTCCTTTCTGCACTTGTGCAAGATGCATACAAAGTCCTCGACCGAAGCTTGAAGGGGTGGCGGCATTCCGAGTGAGTGCCTCCTCTATGTTGAGCACCTCCCAAGCAACAGCACCACCACTACTGCTTTTTGGTGGAGGTGGTTCAGTTGTAGTGTCTCCATAGCGCAAGGCTTTTCGGGCCTGAGCATCTTTTGAACCCAACTTGGATTGCACCAGCCATCCATCCATGGTGAGTCTATGCCGGTCTGTTTGTTGAAAGCAAAGGGCAGCCAAGTCTCACTCACGTCGGCAAAGGCCAGAGGGCAGAGCAGCTTCCTTCCTATCTATGCAAAGGTGAAATGCAATTTTACTTACTTTGCTCTTTCGATTGTGCCACCACCACGACGAGGGATTCCTCAAGTACGCCTTCCGTAAGCTCTCCGTATGTGCCTTGGGGCAAGATGCCATCTCCGCTGCCACTGTGTTCGAAACACCAAGAGAGAATTTCTCAGTTTAACACCTCTCTCTTTTTCCGGAAAAAAGATCCCCGTATTAGTTACCGAGAAGAAACAACCACGAAGGCTAAGTAGAAACTCGTTGAAGGAGCCATAACTGAAAAAGAAAGAAAAGGCCGTGATTACACCCACGGTTGTAGTCTAGTGGTTAAAGAGGCCAAGTGATATCTCAGAGTCACTCCTCGCTAGCTGCAGGTGGAAATCCACCAAAATAAATAATCTCGACTTCTTCTGTATGTCCTTGTCCACCATGTCGACTGTTGTCCTGACGTTACAGGGATTCTTCTCTGCAAGCTCTTGAGCCTTGCTAGTGCCCTAAGCCTACTATTTATCTACTCTCCAAATCAAGGATTAGCTTGGAGATCAGCCATGTCCATGTGTGCACATGACCTGCCCTCCTAAACTTGATGACGGGATTCCAACCTAACCTTGGATGACCGTCATTATACCCTTGTTGTTATGGCTCACCCTAATCCTCCTTGAAACACATCCAAAAAGAGATTACCTGGTGAACTGCACTGTCGTCCTCGTGAGGATCTTTCCAATCATAACCCTTGAGGTCTCCAAGCTCTACAACTCCTTGAGAAGCAATTCCACCGCGTCTCCCGGCGAGCGTTGTCACACCGCCACGTTGCACTACGGGTCCTCGTCCCTCCTCTCATCTCACTTCACTCACAGACACTCACTAGCATGCATTAGAGAGAGAGATTAGCAAGAGAATTAGCAAGAGCGAGACTCAATTGTACAATGGGAGAGTATATTGTATTATGAGAGAAATTCACTTATATACATGGCCATAAGTGTTCACACTCACTTAAACTGGGCTAACAGGGCACTTTAGGCTCATAAGAGGCCTAATGCTATTATGATGACTACTCTCATAATATATCCATGAAGTACATCACTTAGGACTTCATCCTATCTTGCTACCACACGCTCTTGCAGGAATCGCCCATAAATACTCCGTCACACCATTACGAGCGCCAGTCCAAGTTGTAACTTTGGACACTATTGCTTCATATCTTGAATGTATGACCCCTTTGGTGTATCTACCATGACTCCTTAATGTAAGATAATGGCGGTAGCTCTTGTTAATCCTCCTAGAATTGTTTTAAAACTTGTCTCTTCATGGACTCCCAAACTTGTCATCCTTCGTTCTTGGCAACCTTTTCACTAAAAACCTTGTCATGTCTCTGATTCCACTCCAAATCTGGTGTTGAGATCTGAGCATTTGTTCCACTTTGTTCCCTTGCCTTCATGCCGAGTCCCTGAACACTACAATGGTCTCCTTCTTGAAGTTCATCATGGCATCCTTGTTTCACTCCCCTTGGAACATGTCACGTAGCCTGTAAATGGCATGCGTGAGTCGCCCGTGTAGCGATGGCGGGGTAGAGCTCGACTAGACATGGAGTCCACATGCCGAAGTGCATGTGGCGAGTGTGTCTAGGGTTCAAGGGTGAGATGCTCGGGTCTGGTGACCGTGGGCGACTGCGCTAGTGTGGGCAAGCAGGCCACTATATAAGCCGGCAATGTGAATCCACATTCCTCTATGGTTGGGTGGTGACCACGAGCTCTTGCCCCTCTTTAGCTATGGGGCGAAGGAAATAGCGCTAGCCAGGATAGCCAATGGCCTCGATCACCGCTATGACCTACTATTAAGAACCAGTGTGAACAAGCAAGAACCGCATAGTCATAGAAGTAAGAAAATAGGGTGAAAGAAGTGGTTGTTGTTGCAAGCACCAACAAGAGCGACTTAGCCAGAGCTTGCATTCTACTGTTCCACCATAACCTGAGAGCTCTCAAAGAAGAAACAAAGGGAAGGTGCATCAAAGAGTTTGTTGAAGGCAGCGCCTTCCAGGGAAGCAACGTGTTGGATAAATTTTGCAGAGAGAAAGGTGTGCTACATTGATTTGTTGTTAAACAATTGAAGTGTTGTTTGTATGGTCCATAGAGATCAATTGTTCTAAGATTCGTAGTAATCTTAGAGGGAGATCTGTAGTGATCCTTGATTTCGAAGTTTACCAAACATAGAGAAACTTTGGTGTTGATGACTTGAACTTGGTTCAACATGACTTCTAGAAAGTACGTAGCTACTTAACCTACCTATGAAGCATGTCATTGTTACTTTTGTTTGAAATGAGAGTATCCTTAAGAGGTCTTGTTCTAAAGCTAGCTTGTCTAGCTAATCTCTAATATCCCAAGAGCTTGGCTTAAATACCAATTTAGGTAGCGGCCCATTGAGATCTTACTGGATTACTTTCAGAAATACTCTACAATGAGTATTGGAGGCTGTGGAGCTTGTTATAGTTCCTTAAATTGTATCCTATTAGACTTTGAAAACCCTGTGCACCATATATGATGTTGCATAGCTGGTCTAGTTGCAAACACCCTTGGTTTGGATGCGTGGTCATCCAATTGCTAGAGATTTTGTAACTATTTCTCAAGGAGAGGAAAACAGTCGTGGACTTATCTGTCACAAAATGAGCTTCATGCTCACTTGATGGTATGGGATGTCAAGTGCTCATAAAGGTCATTGTGGTCTTGGTGATATGGGACACCAAGGCTCATACACATATCTTGACCTTTGATTGGTTATACGCTACTTGTTCCGTGTAGTGATCAAGTGTTGGTATACTTGTTCCGTAGAGTGTGATCAAGTGTTTGGAGAAGATTGAGCTTTGAAACTCACTTGATAGCCTTTGTTGGGAAGAAATCCAAGTGCTTATAAAGGTCATTGTGGTCTTGATGGTATGGGACATCAAGTGCTCATAAAGGTCATTGTGGTCGTGGTGGTATGGGACACCAAGGCTCATACACAGAGGTTGACCTTTGATTGGTTATACGCTTGTTCCATAGTGATCAAGTGGTGGTATACTTGTTCCATAGAGTGTGATCAAGTGTTTGGACAAGATTGAACTTTGAAACTCACTTGATAGCCTTTGTTGGGAAGAAATCCAATGATAGAGTTCGGAGAAGCTATAGGTAGCATAGCCATGATCAAATACTAGTGCTAACAGAGTGGTTACTAGTTTGAGAATTCTATAGAACCATTGGTGCACAGGGGAACTAGTATAGTTGGATGGTTGTGATATGTGGGGGACGCCCTACAACATTTAGGGAGTATAATCAAGGAGTGTAATCTCGCCTATATCCAACACGTTGGATGGTTGTGATATGTGGGGGACGCCCTACAACATTCAAGGAGTGTAATCTCGCCTATATCCAACACTGGTGTTCATTTTTTAGCACATGTTTGGCTACTACCGTACAAATTATGGAAGTATGGAATGACTTTCATAAATTAAAAAAGTAAATTCTTATTTTACTTGGGCTATTTAGTGTTGCAAAATTCTTATTTTACTTGGGCTATTTAGTGTTGCAAAATTCATGTCCTTGTAGAACCTACCAGTTTGCAAGGCACTGAGAAATGAGTGGATCATTACCAGTATGTGATAGGGTTACTACCTGGTTAAAGTGAGAAGTACTTCACTCCAAACAAGCATGGTTATTTATTGTCATCGGATCCAACATAGTTTTATAAACCATGACTGTGTTTGTTAGAAAGAGTTCTAAGCCGAAGAGCTTAGCAGAGTATTCTAACATGTTTGGCAAGTTTCGGACTGAACATGGTGGTTCAGAAGTAAACTCAAGTTTTGAAGCTAATCCAAAGAGATTAGAGGCAAACCACAGTAGATTTGACGTTAATCCTAAGTGATTACATAAATCTTGATCTTGATGCTAGTACAGAATGCCTACCAATTATCTTGATCATTTTTTATACTTTGGCATGGTATTGTTGTATGCGCGTGTACTTTCCAATAATCATCGCCTTCCTCGTTAGAAATGTGTGCTAATTCGGAGTGATTAGTTGAGGTTTCTACGAGAAGAAGAGTGAGCACTGATCCAGAGCAATCAGACAAATCTCTTGGGTTATGTACTGAGACGGAGCGCTCAAGGGTGGACCCTTCATGCTCACTTGATCTTGTGTCGAATGGGGATGATAAATTTATTGGAAGAAAGTGATATATTCATTTAACCAATATAGGTGTTAACTTCCCACAACGAGCTCAAATTTTATGGAAAGTCACAAACCTTAGGTGCTTGTTATTCTAGATAAAGACCTTGTCAATTTGATGCTAAACCAAATCGGTAAGAGTGTTCAGTGTGTAGTTGAGTATGCATAAAATTGTTTTCACGCTATGCTCAGGCATGGTAGATGGCCATGAGGTGGTACCACAAAGTTTTGAGAAACTTCAGGGACTTTCCTGTTTATATTCACACTGAAAGTTGAAGAAGTCTAAGGCTGGTATCATAGCCTAGTAGGACTCATGGTTAGATGCTAACCATAAAGTTTACAGATTGACATACTTGTTGAGTGAATATCTTTGAATCAACAACAATTGGATTCTAAAATGCCCCATACTTTGTGCCATCCAAAGATTTTGAGTCAATATAGATAAGCACTTCGCAATAAGTGGCTCAAGCATCTTGTTAAAGACGGCTCTGTAAATATCCCAACTTGAGAAAAGTATATTCATAGGTACAGAGTTACTGTTAGAGGAGTACAGAGTTACTCAACCAAATTAATGGAAAGATTTGGTGTTTTGATAGACATGGTAAAGTGGATACTGTTCCTCTTTAATCACTAGGAAAAAGAATAATCATACACATTTGTGTTTTGTAATATGTTTATGAAGTGCGTACATTGACCCGTTAATTTTTCTTGTCTCATCGGTTACATTTGGGTAGTATATTGCCACCTATACGGATAGGTAGTGCATTACCATTGTCATGGGGAGGCAACAAAGATTTGTTATAAACCAAACTTCATAATAATATTGAACACAAATTGGATGTTGTCTTATTCATGTCAAAGCAATCTTGAAGTACATACTCGATTGATTTTGTTTGTCTATCAGTGTAAGGCGTGTTGGAGGCATACATGATCCACATTTCATAGCATATGTATATACAGACTGGGTAAGCGATAAAGAATTTCTTGTTTATTGCTTTATAGTAAATCATTTCCCATAATTGAAATGGTTTACGATATTGTTTCACATAGTAGAGATGTCCAGTGAGACCACACTTGTAGAGGTGTGTTTGGATAGTGCTATTAGCTTTCGGATGTGACCATAGATAGCCCATAAATATGTCCATAGAGACATGGTTGGCTGTAGGAACATAGATATGTATTGCCAAGCAACCAAAGTGGTTGCAGGACATGTGGATATGCATGTATCTACTCGTGGGCTGGGAGTGATACTCTTATTGGTTCACATTACCCTTGATTTTCTAGTAGTGCGTAGACACTATACATCACATAGATGCTGCCTATGTGGAAATCATCTTCATTTTTTGCAAGATGTTTAAACAGTTCTTGACGCAAGAACTTTTGGGGAGAGAGAAAAGTGTATCTCTCCTTAAACTCTGTGGTCAATTGAACTTTACCACATTATAGAAAAATTTGCTAAAGACTTGTAACAATTTCACAGATTTGTTGAATTAAAGTCCATGTGGTTTCTAACCACAAGAGGAAAATATCTTTGATGTCGTAGAACATGAAAAGAAATTCCTTGAATATTGGAGCACATTCATTATGAGGTTCTTGAGAATTTGCGAAATTTTGGTGTATACTAAAGGCATGATGTTATTCGATGCCTTAGTAGAAATTTGTGTTTTATTGACATTTTTCATAATTGCAAGTAGCAACTATGGTTTTATGTTCTAGATGAAACATGAGTGTTGCATGTTTCCTTGGTCATAGTACTTAAGGAAAATATGTGTTGTGTCTTGCTTTCCTTGCCGTAGTACTTAGGAAAGTTATAGGCGTAGATGACCAAAAACACTTCTTTACAAAGTCTGAACCGTTTTTGTGAACGAAAACTCTTCTTGAAGAGAAAAGTAAAAAGGTCAACATTTGACCAAATAATAACATGTGAACATCTGAGCTCGCTAGCTCTTTAATATCAAACATCTCTACAAACTATATGGCATGCCTGCAGATATAGTGTTTGATAGAGGTAGAAAGTTTGATAGTCATCTTTGAAGGAAAATCTTCAAAGATTAAATATCACTCTAAGTAAGAGTGAGGTTAACCATCGGTAGATTGATGGTGGTCAAACTAAAACCCAATGAGGTTCTAGAGCATATGTTTGCGCATAGATGAATAATTTAGCAGAGAGGAGTACCTCTCCCCTTTGGAATCTATTTTTTGTTGTTCATGACTAGATTTGCTCCATTTACGTTGTTTTGTGGATTGTAGTCTACATCTTCTATGGCCATTGAGCTATGCAAGGAGAAGAGTCAACAAGTTGGTAGCATAGCATGGTAGTATAGTCTACAAATATTTAGTAACGTAGTCTACAAATGGTTGGTAGTGTAGTCTATAAACTTGAGTTGTCAGAGAGCTCTCGAATACACCTAGTTTTCATGTTAGTGGCATGTGAAAACAATGTATCACCAAGACAACATAGTTTGTCTTAAAGTTGTAGTTGAATCCTTGGAGTTATTGCACTTCCACATGAACCAAGGAGAATTCTTAGGTTCAAAGACCGGAACACGAGTTTTACTATGTACTCGATGAGAAATTGTTAAATGGAAGGATAGGTCATAAAAGGTCTCAAGTGAGAACAACTATATATGCTTACCAACAAATTTTCCCAGTTTATTTCGTAGACGAAAACTCCTTAGAAGGGGGGGTAATGTCACATAGCCTGTAAATGGCATGCGTGAGTCACCCATAGCGGTGGCGGCAGAGCTCGACCGGACATGGAGTCCACACGCCGAAGTGCATGTGGTGAGTGTGTCCAGGGTTCAGGGGCGAGTCACCCGGGTTGGATCCACCTTCCTCTATGGTTGGGTGGTGACCATGAGCTCTTGCCCCTCTTTGGTTATGGTGCTGATTATGGCGATGTAATAGAATGGTTTTCTCGAGATCCTTCCTTTGGTATGCCCCAAATGGTATGCCGACCCTCAGGCTGCCATTCCCTTAGGTTTTGACAAAACCAACCAACCGCATGGCATGTCTACCCTGGCTATGTTATTCTCCTAGGACCTGGGACACCTTCATCTTAGCTTTGTTGAGCCTAATGCTTTGATAACAATGTCACATGCGCAGAAGCTTTGTGTGTATTCTTTTTGCCCCTAAATAACTAAATAGGAACCTTGATGCAAATCACCAACAAAGATAGAGAGAGAAGAGAGAGAGAGAGATTTGTACTTTTTATATATTATATAGTACAAAAGACCGTACAAAACATGTGGCCTTTTTCCTTTCAAAAGAGATAATTCAAAAGGGTCATATTAAAGGACTGAATGTTGGCCTAGCCTTATATAGGCTCTTCACATGCCCATAACTTGGCCGACCTCCTATCAGGCACTTGCAGCATAGATAACACCCATTAAAATTATAATCCTGACTTCTTTTGTATGCCCTTATCCACCCTGGTAACTATTTTCCTAAGCTTACAAGGATTCTTCTACATTCTTAAGTGTTGTCAAAGACTTCTATGGCATCGTTGTCGGGGCCACCACATATTTTTCACATTCATTGGCCTAGACACTAGAGAATTCATATTTCTCTTGTAATGGATTATTTTACATGCATGATCCCTACTTGTATATAAAAGGTGTGCCATGGCATAATAAGGTTAGATTTACGAGCTAGGACAAGGTGTTTGCGCTAGTGTAGGTGGTCTTGGATGCACTAGGACCTCATTTTTAACATTGGCCGGCCAAGTGTGAACATTATGAGCCAAGTGTAAAGGTCAAAGTGTAACTCTAAATCCTCATTCTTGTATGCACTCTTGTATGCTCTCAAGTGAAGAAAGTGATCTATTCTTCTCTCTACTTGGCCTATCACTTGCCTTCAATGCTTGTGTGAGTGTGTGTGTGTGAGGGAGGGAGTGAGAGAGAGTAGTGGCTACACTTGAGGTGTGGTGGTGGTGTCTTTGTTGAGCTACTTTGGCGTGCTTGCATTGACATAGCTACCACGAGGAGTCCTTGATTCAAGCAAACGACATAGAGGTAAGTGAGAGTTGCCTCACTAATGCATTGCATGTTTCCCATGGCATATTGGGTTTGGGTTAGAGTTTAGGCTCCCCAGGCATGAGAGAAGAGTCTCATTGAGTGGTCAAAGGCCCGACATAAATGGTTCTGTTGGCCGGGACACCAATCTCTTGTCAATTATCTTACATAACTTTCTTGTTTGAAGTGGGATTCACTAACGAGGAAAGGAATGATTCAATTAACAAAAATATGCCAAAATCATGTGTTTTCATTGATTTTGCTTCAATTTCATGCTTTTCATGTTTTCAATCACTTCTTGTTACTCTTAATCTTTGCAATTTCAAGTTTGTTTGGTTAATTTGTTTAATTTTGCACTCTTTTTTCAAGAAAATCAAAAAACAAATCGCTCATTTGAGCCCCCAAACGATGGGATTGGGCGAAACAAACACCATCATTGTGTTTAGGACGTGTTGATTAGTCTATTTGGCTATCTGTGCTTGCAAAGTGGTAAGAATTATGCTTGATTTTGGTGTATGGATCAAAGAGGATTGTGCTTAAAATTTTGGTTTTTTTTAATTCCCTCTTTGAAAATCACCAATTGGGCATGAAATTGGTAGATTTTGGGAAAACAGATCCCAAAATTGAATTCATGGCCATGGGTTAACTCTAATAACGATTATCTACGTGACCGATTCGGGTGGAAAATAGAAAACTTGGTAGAGTTGCCAAAATTCATATTAATTTCTGTTGAAATATACAAGTGAATAGGGTGTGTGCGGGAACAAGCCATTGGTTAGAGGCTGTAAAAGAGAATGTGTAAATGTGAGAGAACCTGTGAAAAGGTGAGAAGAATCTACTAGGAGAGAATAAAGGGTAGCATGAGAAGATTTAGGAAGTGTGGAGATATTTTGGGAGATATTCTGGGAAAAGTGAAGAGGTGGAGAGAATCAAGGAAAAGAGGTGGAGATATTCTGGGAGAGGTGGAGTGAATCAAGGAGAAATCAGTGGGATTAGATGCTTGGATGTAAACTCTATAAATTGAGGCATTGGCCTAATGAGAATTTGCTGGTTTTTGATTATCCATGCCTACATTAAGCTATTAGTTAATTTCTCACTAATTACGTCTTAATTATCATCTCATCACTTTGTTAATGATGTTGCTTCTAGCATTTGATCCACCATAGCTCATCACATTGCTGTAACTTCAACAATTTCTACCTATACCTGGTTTTTTGTACTAGTGTTAATCCAAAAATTGATTAGGCTTAATCTTCCATCCACGATGGTCCACTAGTGTGGTGCCATGTGTCTCACAAGTCAATAAATTGTTGGAATTAGGGTTGCAGGAAAGCACACAAAGCTTGGAAAAGAAGAAGCAAGAATGCACACAACACATAGTGTATTAGATTGTGTCAATGTACAAAAGATGAATTAGCCCTAGAATGATGGGCGTATATACAAGCCCGGGGAAAAAACCTGCCTCGGCTATCCTAAGTGTGTTTACACACATCACGTCCTATATATATGGCAACATAAATGGTTTTTAATGCTCCCATAAATCAAGGAGTGATTTAAAGGGAATTTCCAAAAAAAAAGGGATCACAAATTCTGATTATTAGAGTAGAGCCATCTCCTGCCCCCTTCGAAACTGTTGTGCCCTAGTATTCTCTTCATCCTCAGAGGTGCATGCCCCCCCCTTGGGTGCATGGGCACCAAGTAGAGGGGAACCCCCACTCTCCTTAGAGCGTAGAGCACCTCCTCTGGCCAAACTGTTACGATTTTTCCTCCCTTCAAGACTGTGCAATCGACCTCTTTCCAGCAATTTCCACAATGGCCTCCTACCATAGAGTCGAATAGAGAATCGATGATGAAGTTTGACCAAGTCATGGAAGATTTCATGGCTATAAAGAAACAGTTGGAGGAGTATAGAGCAAGGGTGGAGAAGTATAGAGTAAGGGTGGAGGAGCTAAACGTACTGTTGCTCAGAATCAAGTGGAGGAAGGTGCACCCGCCCCCAAGAAGTCTTCATCAAAGGACACCACTCATGTAGGTAATCTCGGTTCCTCTAAACCATTGGTATGCTTGCTACACCAGATCTAGTTTTTTCTTTGGAAAGGGACTACACAGCTAGATGCTTTAGTGGGCTTAACCTTTTGGCCCAAGGCCCCCTGTAGACTTCCTAAGAAATTGGATCAGGGACAACTGGATAGCTATTATAGGCATTGAGGTTGAAATCATTCAAGCTCTCCCCAATGGTTACTACATCTTCCTCTTCAAAGACCCGGACATGGCTCTCAAGGTCTAGGGTTCAGGACAATGGATGTACAAAAATATCCCCTTTTGCTTCTTCAGTTGGACCAAAATATCCCCTTTTGCTTCTTCAATTGGACCAAAGACTTCAACCCCTAGGGGGCCAAGCCCTCAGCCTCTGTCCAGTTTGGGTTGAACTCCGTAATCTCCCTTTTCTACTTGTACCCGTGGATTAAAAAAACTGTCTCACCTTTAGGTAAAGTCCAAGGTATGAGAACAAAAAATTATTACAATACTACTTGGCACCCTCAATTTCTTGTAGAAGTGGATCTGGAAAAACCCCTAATGAATGAAATTGATATCAATTGTGGTGAGTACAATATCCAGCAAGAAATCCACTATAAACACCTTCCCAATGCCTGCTTCCACTGTGGGAAGCAAGGGCATGTAATCAGAGAATGCATAGCCAATTACCCTAACTTGACAATTGCATGTTTCCCAATCCAGCAACCCCCAAACAATAATAATCAACCCACTGGGGCAAACCCAGGCACCCCCCTCCCAAGGCCCCTCTACCTCAAAAGACAAAGGAGATAAATTTTTTATTCCTAACAGAAGGAAGACCTTCAAACAGCATAGACCTGGGCACCAGAAGGCTTTTGCTAACTCCTATGCTTTGCTAGATAGCATTTCAGACCCTAAGGACTCTCTGTAGACTCCCAAGAGTACATCATCCTAGCCACCCCCTGGATAGATCCCAAATTCTGGCTGAAATCAATCAAATGGATCAAGATCTAATTCCCCCAACCTTGCCTGTTGGGCTTGGGCACTTGGGTGAGGAGCCTTTCAGAGATGGACAACCCCCCTCTGATTCAGAAAATGGCAACCCCAACGAAATGGAAATAATGAAAGAACTGAAAAGGAACCACCCCACAATCTGCTTCCAAGGCTAGACCCAAAAAGGTCAACACCCAGAAAAAAGGGAAATGAGATGCACCTCTCTAAATGTCAAGGGATTTACTGACCCCTTAAAAGCTGAGTTAGTGAAATAATGGCTAAGGCAACAGGGCAGGTTTTCCTTCATTGCACAGTCTAAAGTTAAAGTTGTTGGAGATGAGCTAGAGAAAAGGCTCCATAGTATCTCCAAAGACCACATTTGGATATACATAGCCCACCCTCAGGGGTCTGGAGGTGTGGCTGTGGGAATGTATACAGATCTGCAGAATGAGTTGAAGGATGTTAGAATTGACATGCATGACCAGTGGGCTGCATCTGCGCTGGATACCTTCTCTTACATTGGGGTTTATGCTAGAGAATCTCAAGCTAATTGAATTAGAACTTGGAGATCTTTGAAAAATGTCCCTGAAACAATCATATTAATGGGTGACTTTAATATGGTGGAATCTAGAGAGGTTAGACACAAAGGCTTGGGTCAAATACTCAAAGGGGCTGAGCTCCAGGAATGGCATTGCACTTTAGACCATTTTGAGATGTGTGATCTAGGGAACACTAGAGACCAAAACTATGCTCAGGGTGTTTAACAAGGAAGGCTAGGTTGGACAGAGGTTATGTGAGCAAGTCACTAGGTAATTCCTTTGTCAGAGGTGAATGTAGAACTGATGTATCCACTTGCCTTTCATATCATTGTCCTATTATCCTTCTATTGGACAATCATGACAAAAAAGTGTACAACCAATGGTTCCACACCTACCCTGCTCTGTTCAAGTTGTCGGTTGTGCAAGAGGAGGTGATAAGAATCTGGACAAACTTCTTCAACTGTGGTATCACTCCTGCCAGGGCTTGGAGTCTGGCCATCAAATCTACCTAGGCCCTGCTAATATGCATCAAGAAGGAGGTAACCAAAATCAGAAAAAACAGAAGAGATATGTTATCCCTCAAACTAAAGAAGTTGGAAGAGGCTGCTAACAAGGACGACCCCTCAGCTCAAAATGAAATCCTCAGCACACTAGGGCTGAATTCAAGAGAAGTGAAACAAGCTAAAGTGTAGCTTCCTCCCCCCAACCCCCGAAGCCCCTAATAATCCCCTCAACTACTCTGAAAAAACAGAAGAGATCTGTTATCCCTCAAACTAAAGAAGTTAGAAGAGGCTACTAACAAGGACGACCCCTCAGCTCAAAATGAAATCCTCAGCACACCAAGGTTGAATTCAGGAGAAGTGAAACAAGCTAAAGTGTAGCTTCCTCCTCCGCACCCCCCCAAGTCCCTAATAATCCCCTCAACTACTCTGAAAAAAGCAATAGATCTAGAGTCTTCAACCGCTTTAACAACATTTTTAGCAAAGGAGGAGAAATCTCTAAGGACCAATTTTGTAAGATTCCTCCATCCAACTTTTGAGGTGTACATGTATAACAATCTCCCCTTCTGATCTTATAATTTCCCCTCTCTGAAATAAAAGAAAGATCCTGTTTTGGCCTGGAGAGAGAAAATATCTAGAGAGAGATAATTCAAAATTGAGATATTTTTTGATATAAAAATCCTCCTCGTGTCTAAAACGATTTCCACTGAAACAAAAATTCAAAAAGAAATTTTCAATGTGCAATTGGAATTAATTGAAAATAGGTAAAAAGGACCTTAGCCTAAGGGTTCGGATTTTCAAATTTTTTTGAATTATGCTCCAATTAAGGTTCCTATGGACCAATAAGATTGATCCAAATGTAGGGAGGAGATAAATTGAATAATAAAAGAAAAACCCCCAAAAATGAGTAAATGCTCACATAAGATGAAGAGTTCACTGATGAGTACAAGGTTTATTAGTTAAAAATTAAGAGATATTTAGAGGAAATGATGCTTTTTTGATACCTTAGTGTGGGGATCTCCCCTCATGAAGGAGGCGCCTATTTCATGTGGAGGAGTTTTAAACTAAAAAATAACGAGATATTTTCCTCTCTCCTCTCTCTTGTTTCAACTAGATCCAAAAAGTAAGCTAAACTGACCTAAAAATGGTCAAAAATTGACCAAACTGATCTCAAAAATTCTAGAATCAGTTTGCTTGATTAGAGGCCCATTTTTTCCTATAAATAGAAGCCTCCCCCTTTGTAAAACCTTAATGGTGTTTATACACTGTTACTCTGTTCCTGTTCTGAGCCATTTACATTGGATTTTTTAATAATTCAATTGTTTTTGGCCTAATCCTCTCCAAAGAAATTGGTTGGCCAATCTTGCTTCAAACAAGAGTAGAACCCTCAATCCCTCAAGCCAAAGGAAAGCGTACGACTCCATGTAAGCTAAATTTTCTTACTTTTTTAATTTTAAATCTATGGTTTTCTTGATTTTCTTATTTTACAGTTGCTTGAATTGAATTCAAATGCTATGCCTTTGAGGAAAAGGCCACCCCCCTTCTCTTCTTTACAATTCAGCCTTTCTTAATCCTTGAAAGATTAGTTAAATGATTAATTAAACTTTTCTTATTGTTTACTCTCTTGAATTCTGAAAATTGAGTAGATAAAGGTCCTATACATCTTGATTGGGTTAATTTAAGTTAAAATTAGAATGATAAAAATGATAAATGGTCAGCCATACAAAGGAGGTTAGGGTAAAATTTTCTAGAATTTTGTGGAAAAGAAACTTTATTTTTATGTTATTCCAAAAGAGTAATTCCCACCGTTTGTGCATTCTAAAAGAAATATTCTAATTACTCCATGTACATATTCACCTATGAATATGCATGGATATCACTGATATTAATTATTAAAATTGATTTCTGTGCATAGAATAGCTAAAAAGGACCTTAGCCTAAGGGTCCACATTTTCATAAATTTTTGAATTATGCTCCAATTAAGGTTCCTATGGACCAATAAGATTAATCCAAATGTAAGGGGAAGATAAATTGAAAAATAAAAGAAAAACCCCCAAAAATGAGTAAATACTCACGTAAGATGAAGAGTTGACTGAGTACAAGGTTTATTAGTTAAAAATTAAGAGATATTTAGAGGAAATGATGCATTTTTGACACCTCAGTGTGGGGATCTCCCCTCATGAAGGCGACACCTATTTCATGTGTGGAGAAGTTTTAAACTAAAAAATAATGAGATATTTTCATCTCTCCTCTCTCCTGTTTCAACTAGATCTAAAAAGTAAGCTAAATTGACCTAAAAATGGTCAAAAATTGACCAAACTGATCTCGAAAATTCTAGAATCAATTTTGTTGGTTAGAGGCCCACTTTTTCCTATAAATAGAAGCCTCCCCCCTTTGTAAAAGCTTAATGGTGTTTATACACTATTACTCTGATCCTGTCCTGAGTCATTTACATTGAATTTTTTAATAATTCAATTGTTTTTGGCCTAATCCTCTCTAAAGAAATTGGTGGCCACTCTTGCTTCAAACAAGAGTAGAACCCTCAATCCCTCAAGCCAAAGGATGTTACCATATATATAGGTAGTGATGTGTGTGAACACACTTAGGACCGTCAGGGCACTTTTTCCCTCTTTTGGAGGTTTTTTCTTTGTATATACGCCCATCATTCTAGGGCTAACTTATCTTTTGTACATTGACACAATCTAATACACTTTGTGTTGTGTGCATTCTTGCTGCTTCTTCTCCACGCTTTGTGTGCTTTCCTACAACCCTAATTCCAACAATTGGTATCAGAGCAGGCATCGGCTCCCAGGGCTACGCCGTCGGTACCCTCTGACTCACGTTCTCCGATTGAGGTGAGATTTCACGATCGCTTGCAGGTCCCTATACTCTGTAAATTAGCCCATAGAGCTAAGCGTTCTCAAAAATCGCATATGAGGTCGTTTCGGGCTCCGTTTTTGCATTGCAAGTTCTGCACAGGTGTTTTCGTCATTTTCTGTAGAAATTTTGACAGTGCAGTTTTCTGCAAAACAGGCATACGTATTCTATTGTGGACCGTGCTACATAGCACGAGTTGTTTTCTGTTCAGTCTTTGCTTCATTACAGGCAGCTTTTGCATCAGTTTCAGTCAGTGGCCATGGCTGATAACAGCAATGATGTATTTCGCATGTTGTCTGCTGAAGACAAACTGGATGGAGATGGCAACTACCTACTTTGGGCATACATGATGTAGCATGTTTTGGTTGCAAAAGGAGTGTGGAACATTGTGCAGGGTATGGATGTACGTCCACTTTCTGTGGATGTAGGATCTGTTGAGGATGTTGCAGGTTCTAGCAGCTCTACTGTTGCTGCTGTTTTACCCACTGCTGAACAAGCTCGTTGTGATGGTAAAGATGCGCAGGCTCATGCCTTGATTGCACTTTCTGTCAAACGTAACATCACCCCACATATTCGTTCAGCTAAAACAGCAAAATAGGCTTGGGATATTCTAGCTGGTTTGTATGCAGGTCGTAACGAGGTAGAAATCTCTTACCTGCGTAAAGAGCTAGAATTGAAGATTATGCAGGAAGATGATGACATGAATGTTTTTCTTGCTGAGATTAAAGATCTCAAAGAACAGTTGATTTCTGCAGGTGAGATTATTCCAGATCATTCTCTTGTGCAGACTGTTCTTGATGCTTTACCTGAGACATATCAGACTTTTGCTTCCATGTGGAGACTTCTTACTGAGGACAGACCTGATGCTGTCAAGTATGATACTTTAGTCAACAAGCTCTTACAAGAAGCGCAGTCCAGGCAAAACAGGGCCAAGCAACGTGCAGTTGATCAAGCATTTATTGCTGTCCAGCAGCAGAGAAGAAGTGGTAAGGCAGCCCCTTCCACTGTTTCTTCTCCTATTAGTAGGTATGTAACTTCTTCTCCTTCCACAAGTAGCAACAATAAGTCTGAGAAGGCTCTTGATAAAGGCAAGAAAAAAACCAGGTGCAACTATTGTAAGGCAAATGATCATGTCATTAAGAATTGTCCTAAGCTAAAGGCTAAAGAGGCAAAGAAGAAAGAGTCAAATGCAGCCACAATAGCAGATGCTTCTACAAATGCAGATTCTGCAAATGTTGTGCAGGATACAGAATGGGTGTTTAGCGTGTATTGCCAGTATGACCCATCTGTACATGATGCATGTTTGGCAGTTTCTGTTGACTCTAATGTATGGTATTTTGACAGTGGTGCTACAAAGCACATTACCTCACATCGTGATATGTTCACTTGTCTTGAGGCTGTCTCTAATGGGAATACTGTCACATGTGCCAATAATGCTTCTTACCCAGTGAAGGGCGTTGGTAAAATTATGCTTACTGCTGCAAATGGCAGCGCTTTCACACTTTCAGATGCTTTGTATGTGCCAGGAATAAAGAAGAATCTATTGTCTGTCTCTGCGCTTGCTAGACTTGGATTTGTCGTCAAATTTGTGGATGACAGATGTACTGTTCATGATTTGACTTCTGGTGATACGATTATTGCATCTGGCATCTTGTTTTGTGGGCTGTATAGGCTCAATTCTTATGATAAGTGTGTGGAAGATTCAGCAAATGCAGTTTCTGATGAAAAGGCAGTTTCAGATGCAAAACTATGGCATGCTCGTTTTGGTCATATGAACTTTGCTAGTTTGCAGAAATTTGATATGGTTGCTTCATTGCCCCCTCTTGAGGCACCATTGAAACATGTTTGTGAAGGCTGTATTTTGGGCAAAATGCAGCGTTCTGCGTTTCCAAAGGATGGTTCTGTGCGGGCCACTCGCAAATCGCAACTTGTACATAGTGATGTATGTGGGCCTATGCAAACTCCGTCATTTGGTAAACACTTGTACTTCGTGACTTTCATTGATGATTACTCAAGGCATGCATGGGTATATCCACTGAAGACAAAGTCCGAAGTGTTTTTGTGCTTCAAATAGTTTTTTCTTATGGTTGAAAATGTATCCAATTGTACTGTGGGCACCCTCCATTCTGATCGAGGGGGGGAGTACTTGTCTAAAGAGTTTGATGCATTTCTGGCTAGTCGTGGGATAAAACACCAATGTACAATGCCGTATACCCCTCAACAAAATGGTGTTGCTGAGAGGAAAAACAGGGCACTTATGGAGATGGCACGATGTATGGTCAAGAGCCAAGATTTGCCACATGCGTTTTGGCTTGAGGCTGTCATGTGTGCTGCATATGTACTCAATAGGTGTCCCACTAAGGCCTTGCAGTCTATTACTCCATACGAAGCTTGGCATGGCAGGAAGCCTTCTATTGGTCACTTGCGTGTCTTTGGTTGCTTGGCCTATGCTTTAATGCCTGTGCAACAATGCAGGAAATTGGATGATAAGGCTATCAAATGCATTTTTGTTGGTTACAGTGTTGAGAGCAAAGGTTACAGATTGTATCATCCGCAGTCAAAGCGTATCTTGATTAGTCGAGATGTTGTTTTTGTGGAAGATGCTGTGCAGCCTTTGTTATCATGTACCAAAGAGACAGGTGTGAGCTCACGGGATGTATTTGATACATTGTTGCCTCTGTTTATACAGGTGGAAATTCCAATGTAAGTCCTAATGAGGCAAATATTCAGCCTATGCAGATTTCAAACGACATCATAGATCAGCTTACTTTTGATGCAGATTTACAGGATGTAATTTTTGAGGATAGGGCTGAAAATGAGCAGGCTAGAGGTATGCCTAAATGGCTGGTGCAAACCTTGCGTGATAGTAAAATTGATGCACCTATATCTAGTCGTACTCGTTCAGGTTTTCAGCATGCCTCTTATGCATCAAATTGTTATTCTTTAGCTGTGTCTAGTATGTGTGAAGAGAAAGAACCTCTTTCATTTGATGAGGCACAAAAATCAGAAAATTGGTTGGCTGCAATGCAAAGTGAATATGATGCTATAATGAAGAATGGTACATGGTTTTTGTGTGATTTGCCTATTGGTAAAAAGTCCATTGGATGTAAGTGGGTTTTTAAGTTGAAACGAAAGCCAGATGGCAGTGTTGATCGCTATAAGGCTAGACTTGTTGCAAAGGGTTATGCTCAAGAAAAGGGCATTGATTTTGATGAGAACTTTGCTCCCACTTGTCGTATGACTACCATTCGTAGCATTTGTGCATTGGCAGCTCATAATGGTTGGAATGTACATCAGTTGGACATAAAGACTACGTTCTTAAATGGAGATTTGCATGAGGAGGTGTATGTATCGCAGCCTCGTGGTTTTGTTCAAAGAGGGCAGGAAAACAAAGTGTGCAGGTTAAAAAAGGCTTTATATGGTTTAAAGCAAGCTCCACGAGCTTGGTATGAAAAGATACATGCATATTTGACTGCACATGGGTTTCAGAATAGTCCAACAGAAAGCACTTTGTATGTTAAACGTGTGGATGGTGTACATCTAATCATTGCTCTCTATGTCGATGACATGCTACTCACAGGACCAAATGAGAGTCATATTGCTGATTTCAAGGCTGATTTGAATGCCTCTTTTGAGATGTCAGATTTGGGACATTTGCATCATTATTTGGGGATACAATTTAAGCAGTGTGATGGAGGTATTGCTTTGTGTCAGACAAAGTATATTGAGACATTGTTGCGGAGATTTGGCCTTGAAGACTGCAAGCCTATTGCTACTCCAATGGAGACAGGTTTGAAGTTGCGTCTTCATGATGCTGGAGATCACTTTGATATCACACTCTATCAGACAGCTGTTGGTTGCCTCATTTATGTATGCATTACGAGGCCGGACATTCAGTTTGCAGTCTCACAGGTGAGCAAGTTTATGCATAGCCGAGGGTCTCAGCATTGGAAGGTAGTTAAATGCATCTTTCGCTACTTGAGTGGCACCATACATCTTGGGTTGTTTTATCCCAAGGGGAGATCGTTGCCACCAGATTTACATGCTTTTTCGGACTCAGATTGGGCTGGTTGTTGCTATGACACAAGAGTGTCCACAAGTGGTTTTTGTTTCATGCTCGGTAGCTCATGCATATCTTGGTTGAGCAAGAAGCAACCTACTGTGGCCACTTTTAGTTGTGAAGCTGAGTACAGGGCAGCTTTCACAGCTACGGTTGAGTGTGTGTGGCTCAGACGGCTTATGGCTGACTTGGGTGTTGGACAGGAGTCTGCCAAATCTATCTTCACTGACAGTCAGAGCGCATTGGCAGTTGCGAGAAACCCAGTTTTTCATGCTTGCACAAAGCACATTGAGGTGCATTATCACTATGTCAGGGAGAGACTCTCAGCAGGAGAGATCAGCTTGGCCTATGTGCCAACACAGGACAACCTCGCCGATATTTTCACAAAGGCGCTTCCTCGTGAGAAGTTCGAAGCTTTCCGCAAAGCTTTGGGCTTGCTCCCCTTTGTGGATTGATCTACTTCGGGCATGGCACTCCCCTATACATGAGTGCCAGCTCTCGTTCACACCATCACTCCCAGGGGGGATTTGTTACCATATATATAGGCAGTGATGTGTGTGAACACACTTAGGACCGCCGGGGTACTTTTTCCCTCTTTAGGAGGTTTTTTCCCCCGGCTTGTATATACGCCCATCATTCTAGGGCTAACTTATCTTTTGTACATTGACACAATCTAATACACTTTGTGTTGTGTGCATTCTTGTTGCTTCTTCTCCAAGCTTTGTGTGCTTTCTTGCAACCCTAATTCCAACAAAGGAAAGCTTACGACTCCATGTAAGCTAAATTTTATTACTTTTTTAATTTTAAATCTATGGTTTTCTTGATTTTCTTGTTTTACAGTTGCTTGAATTAAATTCAAATGCTATGCCTTCAAGAAAAAGGCCACCCCCTTCTCTTCTTTACAATTTAGCCTTTCTTAATCCTAGAAAGGTATTCAATCACAACTCTTAATTGTAGAAGCTAAGGAGGAAAAAAAACACTAATTGACAAGACTAAGAAAGCCTTAATCACATTCTAATACTAAAGAACGAAGCTAAGAGAGCTATACCTAAGCTCTGATACCATGTTGAGAAATAGGGATCGTGCTGTCCTAATGACACATCCTAGTAACAAGACATTTATCTAATCATAAACTAATCCTATACTAATCACAATACTAAACTAAGATGGATAGAAATGAAAAAGGCTCATCATCATGACTTTAGACTCAAGTTTAGTTAGGTTACAAGATGGAAACTTGTACTCATAAAAGACTTGAGAACTTGTGCTTGTATTCTAATGCTTGAAATGTCCTCCTTTTATATGAGGAGAATACAACTTGGCCTTTCTCTTTCATGTGGGAAAATTCTCACTAGGTGATGTGGCTTCTCACACTCACTCCATATTTTCCTTGTGCTCCATGGTACCATATTTCTCAACAAAAATCTATGCAAATAGAGCCTTCCCCCAACTGGTAAACTCATTAGAGATTCCACAAAACCTTAGACAAATGGATTGATGGAACCCTTAAGGGAGTAGAGTGGGAGTACAACATAAAAAACAATATGCTAATGGACCTACTCACATGCAATCTCATCGTCTTTTTTGGTATGAGATTATCTCAACGGTCTTCCAAGCTATGGGAATGGAGCCACAACTCCAAGAGATTCTTGAGTGCATTGATCAAACACTTGTGGCTATATGAAAGGTACCAAACATTGTGACCTCTACTCAAGAAAACTTGATGCCAATTAAGTCTTCTACCACAAAAGAACATCTCGCCTTAGTGCTATTGAGATGTCAAGATCAACATGAGTTGACACTCACGAGGTGCCTGCATGACTGTTCAGGTCGACATTTATATCACTGGGCGGGTTTGGTAGTTGGGGGTATATTTTTATGGCGAGCATTTTTGAGCGATTTGGTGTTTAGGCAAGCGGTTTCTCTCTCTACACTTCCTTCCCTCTATCAGCTATCTATGGTCTCTCTCATGTGGTGATAGTAGAGGATAGGAGTGGATGGATACAAGAGCACTATACACATTGCAACTCATTTACAACTCATTTACAACTATCAATGCATATCAAGTTATAACTACCATCAGATGCAATGTTGTTGCAGTGTCTTGCATGCTCTAGCCATGGACCTAGTACCAGCAAAACAATCTAGGATAGCATCCCCACGATCAGTGAATGTCCCGAGTAACCACCTGCCATAGTAGAAGCCCACAATTACCATATGTACAAATGGATGACAATGTCTAAGACATTGATTATATAACGATTTCACTACTGAATTCTGCACATGATTACCTTGCGAACGAAAGGCTCGCTACGCTCAACAATATATTGGATGGGATCCTCGTCTGCATCCAATTGGTATAGGGAGGTTTCCTCATGTGCTTTTGGCTCCAAGAAGATATCACCGCCAACCTCAAAACCTCCGCAATTACAGCTACCTCGCCTCCCTGCCTATCATACTTTGGAGTGGACGTACTCTCACTGGGGTGCATGAGGATAGCGCAATGACCAAAGCAGAGACCTACTTACACACACTAGTAAGTACTTTAGGGAGGGAAATCATTGAGCTTGACTTTCACAAAAACCAAAGAATCCTGCACTCACCTCTTCTTGGACATCTTCTGACATAACATAGAGATATTGTGGGACGCGCAAGAACAAAGTCCTTTGTGAAGTTCCAAGTTCCTGCCTCCTGCACACCAATCCCCAAGTGCTTTGCACGTAGAGTGCACACCATAGCGCCATCGGCATGCAGGAACTCTGCAGCAAGCACAGAAGCCGACTCCACAAGTATCTCCCGAAAAACATTCCACTGAGGAACCTCTAAAATGCCCTTATGGAGACACGTATCTGTAGGAAAATTAGTCCACACCAAGCGCACGCCTCCAAGGCTATCGAACGCATCCATGCTTCCCCACCTCGTCAAAGATCCCATGAATCGTTTTGCAATACTGCAAGATTCCTAGAACAACAAAGCATGTAAGGGGAGTGCAAACGCTATAATGACGATGAATGGAGAGAGTCACTCGCACTTCTGAGAGATCGTACCTGTGTTTTTGCTTTCCCATAGGCACAAGATGGAGGTGATCAATGTTTGAGCTCAAAAGTAAGTGTAGGGGGTTCACCACAATGGGATGGTAGTCTTCTACATTTACACAACACCAAATACATGTTATGAGCATTGATGAATAAATGATCTAATGAATGATTTAACATGTTAAATTTACTTACTAGATCCCAAGAGGTCTGCCTTGTCATCTTTTGAACTCTCCGACACCTGCTCTTGGGTCTCGCCATTGTGAAGGGGTCACTTGCTCTTTGCCCTGTGCATGGGACTGCCGCTCATCTTCATGCTCATCATCCTTGGAATGGCTGTCCTCAGATTCCTCATCTGAGTCATTCCTTCTCAGTCTGTCTGGCCGTGACCGTTTTTGGGATGATGGAGGTGTGGATTTCTTATCCTTTTTCTTCACGGGGGTCAATTCTTGCTCGGTGGCAAGCTTCTTGTCCTTTCTGGCCAGTGCATTCAACCAACATTAGAACTATAAACTCCCAAAAAATAGGCTTCATACCTCGTACAAATAAAATACTGTGCACAAGGAAACGTACTCTGAAACTGCTCTACCTCCTGTGGAGGAAACTCCCCCTCTAGGTAGTCTAACCACCATGGACAAAGTATCCATGTGTTCTTGCCTTGAAGCTCGTCAATCCACTCTTTGGGGTACAATCCTGTCTCCTCCACCTCAGATAGCACCCATGCGTCTGAAGGGTGCTTGGGAATGTAGACCCGATCACGTACACTTCTCCACCACCTAATATAAAGCCGTTAAAAAGGTCTAAGAAACCAATACAAGAAGTAGGAGAGCTTCTCCACCATGCAAGGTTTTTTTTTTTAAGAGTTGAGGTACTTTATACTTGTACAAGAGGCGTCGTGGTGTGCATGGTAGGTGTGGTTACTGGTCACAATCCAAGAAGGTAGCACGCATTTGTCCTTTCCACCTAACAAATGCCTTCTCAAAATGAGACTTCGTGTAAGATTTTAAGGCATCCGTGATACCTACTCCAAAGTCTTCTGTGGCTCTTTCGTGCATGCCAACTATTGCAAGTGAGCCCGCCTCCACCTTTGCGTACAATTTGAGCATGTACTCGGTCAATTGGACCAGTACACATGATGATAGATCCAGTTTCTAATAACTTTTCAAAAAAGGTAATGCATCAAGAGAGCTGAAGATCTTACTCTTCATTTGAAACATGTGCTCGAGCAATCTCTGCTAGCATTGGTGTAGTGAATTTACTAGCCTTTTCACCCCACCCCCTTGGTACTAGATCACTTTTTTAAAGAACTCTTTCCCATAGTCGGGGTTGGCAGTTTGTGCTAGCTCATGTCCCCTTTTAGTGAAGAGTGCCTCCCTCTCCTTTAGGGCTTCCCTATAGTTCTTGTCAAATAATTTTGCATCCATCATGTATTCTCTACTCCCTCTCTTAGGCAAGCCATTGATCTTGGCCTAGTACGTGGCATCGAATTTTGACTGCAATGCATTTATATTTATTTAAGAAACATACTTCGAATTGAAAACATTACTTGAAATATATTTTGAAATCAAAACATACTACAATGCGCACACACTTGAAAACTAATTGTGACAAGAGTGCCATGGGAAGCTTCAACCACTTGGATCTATTGGGTCCCCAATGAGTAAGCACTTTCTGGGTCCATGCACAATCATCACTAAACTTTGACAAAAACAACGATTGTGGATCGACAAGACCCACATGCTGCATCATAAATATATCATGTACCATTGTATTCGGCACATGAATGGTGGTGATCCTAAAAAATTTGCATGCATTATAAACAAGATAAAAGATGACATACACAATGTTTCTTCATCTCATATACACATTGTACAATGCACTTACTTGTTGATTATGCACAGCACCAACAAGAACTCCACCTCATCTTCCTCAAGGAACCGGACCACTCTGCAATTCACCTTGGAAATCCTCTCTAATTTGACTCGATTGGTATTCACCCATTCTTGCCAAGCTTTGAGTTGATGGTTGCCATCCCAAACAATGAACATCTTGCTAACCATGTATTTCCATCCTTCGATCTCCTCCAATATCGTGTCAAATTCACTTAACAATGATAGATTGTGGCCGGTTGCACTTTGATGGTCGAATGGAATGGGGACTTTGCCTGGGAATCCCTCTGAGACAATGAATGCCGCCATTGTTGATTGGTACTTGCTCTCCTCGATTCTTCTTATTAGCCCCTCGACAGAATCCTCGTTCTTCGTGTGGATGACTAGGTTTGCAAGGAGGCGACAAAGCGGCACTCTAGGAAGGCGGTTTTGGTTGTCGACCAAGTGATCACCCAATTTCTAGAGATGTGTCGATCAACCACTTGGCCGAAAATCTCTTTCACAAACTCCTCTTCTTCTACATCGTGGCACTACTGGTGGTCGTCACACGATTGTCGGCGGCCACCGTTGAAGAACCAACTTCCATAGCCAGCTACAATTATGAGGTGTTTGTAGCCTTGCGTAATGTGGCCACTTGTGATATGCCCTCATCTTGTGAGAGAATGATCTCATCTTGCGATCCAGTGAACCCTTTCAATTGCAGACGAGTCCGTGAAGGCATTTTGTCTTGAATATGCATCCATATTACCATCAATACTTCTTAAATTAGTCTTTTGTCATTCCAGATGTGATGTAATTATCTTAAATTAATATTTAAATTGCATTAATTTTTTATTCCAATTACATGTGATGCTATTGGAATTGTTATGCTATCCATATGAAGTCTACTTGGAGAACTTTGATGATTGAGAACTCTTCCTTCGACGTTGAGAGCAAGTGATGAGGACCGTTATTGCTTGAGGGAGTTCCAACCATTGAGACCGCTTCCAACTGTTGAGGCGCGCTTATTGAGAGAGAAAAGACGTCTCTTTGTGATGGGAGAGAGAGATCTCGACTCTATGGGAGGAGTTGAGAGAGAGAGAGAGAGAGAGACGTTGGCTGTTGAGGGGTTAAGAGAGAGAAAGGGGATCGAGGGAAAGAGGAGGGTGAGCGAGAGAGAGGGACAAGAGGGGGAGTGAGGGAGAGAGAGAGAGAGGGCGAGTGAGGGGGAGTGAGGGGAAGAGGAGTGTGAGTGAGAGAGGGGGACAAGAGAGGGATCGAGGGAGAGAGAGAGGGCGAGTGGGGGGGAGCGAGTTATGTGGGGAAGAGGGGGGGAGCGAGAGAGAGATGTGAGAGGCTGTTGAGGGCTCTTTTGTGAGCCCTCACAACAGTCGCTGTGCAACGGCTTAATATCCATTGCACAACCGCCCATGTGGCCAGCCGCCGCGTGTGGCCTGTGTGGCCTTTGCCACTCGGGTGGCAAAGGCCACGAGACGCCACGTATAATGCTCGCATGCAGGCATTACATGTGGCATCACCAAGTGGACTGGCTAGGTGTAATGCCCAAGCATGGGCATTACACTTGGCCACGCCACATAGACAAAATAGCCCACGTGGGCTGTTTTGTCCACGTGGCTATGCCACGTGTAATGCCCGCACTCGGGCATTACACGTGGTTGCACCACATGTACTAAACAATCCACGTGGATTGTTTAGTGCACGTGGCATGACCATGTGGCTCATCATGTGTAATGCTCGAGTGCGGGCATTACACATGGTAGTGCCACGTATAACCACGTGTCCACATGGCGAGCTAAAGGATCACCACGTGGACTGTGCAGACCACATGGTACACTATGGTGTGCCATGTGGCACCATCTAATTGGCACTACGTGTACCTAGCGTGGTGCCCATGTGGACTGGGCCACCGTGCAATCCATGTGGATGCCATGTGTAGTGTGCCGCCTGCACATGGCACCACGTGCACGACACACTACATGTGGGCTGCCATGTGTTAGGCCCACTATCGTGGGCTCAGCGCGGGGTAGTAAGCGTGGGCACGTGCATGGCCACACATGGCTATTTCAACCCTTCTGAGCCCTCTCAGCTCTCCTCTCATGCTCTCTCGGCCCTCCTCTCGTGCCCTCTCAGCCCTCCTCTCGCACCCTTCTCTTGGCCTTCCTCTCACGTCCTCCACTCCACCTCCTCTCATGCCCTTCTTAAGCGTCCCCTCCACCCTGAACCTCTATCAAGTGCTCCCTCTTTGAGCACCCCTTCCTCAAGCACCTCTTCAGCTCCTCCCAAGCATCCACTTCCGTGTTTATTACTATGGAGTGTATCGTCTTGCAAGGATACATGGCGCTTGATGAGATGTACAAGAATGACTCAATCAATCCCGACTTGTACCAAACTAGAGAGATTTCAGGGAGTTTATTATTAGAAGTGAAGCAAATAATCCAAGGAAAGGAGAACAACTTGGCAACAATAGATATGTTTGAGCTCAAAATATCAAGTGCAGTTGCTTATTGGAGGACATATAGAGTTATTAACGATGAGAACGAGCAATTAATTTTAGGAATACAACCCAATCAATGGTTGCCCATCGTAGAAACTTATGAGTGTCTTTCCTACTAAGTTTTGAGGTTTGTAATAATGTTGGCATTACTTCATAATTCAACTTCTTTGATGTAGAAACTTCATAATGCAACTTCATAGTGCCAACTTCTTTAATGTAGTTGTCGCGTTTTTTAGATGGTTATGTTTTTTAATGTTCATCTTGTAAACCATGTTGAAGGAGAGTACGGAGAGAAATAGGAGAGAGATGACTGGATGTTAATTTCAAAAATAATTATATATATATATATATATATATTTAGATTTTTAATTTTTTTAAAATAATAAAAATATAATTAAATTATAACTGTCTAATTGAAAATGACCAACTTGCTTAAGGATCTTAATCACCATTTAGTACTTGTGTACTCCCTACCTGTTGTACCGTTATTTTTTGTTCTTGTGTACTTCATTTTTGCTCCTCTTTACAATGAGTTGCACAATCACATTCCCATCTTCTAAGAAAGAATTGAGTTTCATCAATGGACGGGTTGTGTGGCGAGTGCAAAGTTTTTACATGAGCAAGTAGCTCCCCGATCATTTTGTGGATTACAAGCCTTAGTGTAAGTATTGGGACGACCCAAGAGTTGCACATCCCTCTCGCGGCAACCTCTAATCATGAGAGGGAGAGAATTTCTACATACTTGAGGACTCTCTATCAGCCAACTACTAAGCAATAGTTAATTCTTCATCGAAGTCAAACCCAGAACCAATAGCCATCTTAGACAGCCCACCACCCAGAGGTCTTCCAACTCTGAAGAATGTGATATATTTATGCAGTCCCTTTCAAGAGAACAAGGATACCGATGCATCAGGCTCATCCAGTGTTGCAAGAGGACAAGGTAAGAGCATTTTAGAATTCCTTTTTAGCATGAAGAAGGGAAACACATTAACAAAGATTTTGCTAAATGTCAAAGATGTTATCAAGGCCCTGTGGAGATTCCTAGATAA
Organism: Cibotium barometz; assembly: GCF_041138505.1. Lineage (NCBI taxonomy): Eukaryota > Viridiplantae > Streptophyta > Polypodiopsida > Cyatheales > Cibotiaceae > Cibotium > Cibotium barometz. The sequence continues at coordinate 965,459 of NC_141076.1, forward strand.
TACAATGGTGATATTGCATTTGAGTTCAGCTCAAGGCTACTACACGAAGGTTCCAATCCAATTTGGGTACCTTGATCATCAAATCCTCTTCCTCATCAACGCAGAGGCCACAAAAAACCTATGCGAATTCCTCAAAAAAGAACTCCACCAAGTCAACAAGTTTGGGTACCAAAAAGATTACTATAAGCACAAGGGTACTACCAAGATAATACTGAAGCTTGGATTCCCAAGCGAATCACAAAGTCCCCTAAGCTTGCACAAAGAAGGAAGCCTCAGCACCAAAAGCATCAGCCACCAATTTATAATGTTTATCAAAGATGGGTGCATGTGCACATGCTTCAACAACAAGGATATTATGAAGGTAATACCATCATATGGTTGCCAAAATCAAACAATGTAAAGAAATCCTCACCACCGACCTCAATCCTAATAGCTTCACCTAAATTTTGACAAGAATGGAAACCTATGCAACACCAAGCAAGTCACTCAACCACTCTCGTACATTCAGCACCTACACAAGAGCTTGTGTGTTCAAGCAACCCCCATGGTAACCAACCAACAATCTTACCTACTGCCTTGACAACATTTGAGCCAAAAATTCAAGAATCAATTTCCACGTCTATAATGGAGACTTATGAGCGCATCAAAGACAGATTTACAATGCTCTTTTCACCCCTCTGGATGTGAAACGTAAGTGCAAAAGCTACAAGGCAAACATAAGAACCTATTCTCTCAAAAAGGAGGGTAGCCACACGAACTTGTTGCTCATAAGGTGGTAGTAAAAAAAAACATAAACCCAAACATAAGGGATTCACACATCTGGCCTACCTAAAAGTGGTAGAATATCACAAAAAACTCCCAAGGATCTTAGATAGCCATTCCATTTTTGTTACGCTTATAGCTTACTATTTTTTTGGCTATGTTAATGTTGCAACTACTCCATGAGTACATGTCCATACTCATGCACAGGGGAGGACATTTGCACCAAAGCCTCACCATCGACAACTTCCAGGTACATCTTTGGATGGGGAGGCCATGGTGGGCGGAAGCCTGGTCAATGGTACAACCTATCGTCTAGAATTTTCCTTCAAATTACAAACCTCTCCAAATGACGCCACCATCTTCACAAATCAATGATCTTCAATCCTTAGTGAAGATATCTGTACTAGCCTTACAAGGCGACGTTATTCTTTCAATCCTTGCCAAACAAGTGACTACTTCAACACAAAGCAGTGCAATAAGAGTCTATATGACTCAATTCTTGTACTTTATATATCTACTTCATTAGAGCACTTAAATATACATAAAAGCATAAAAAGCACAGGGGAAGAAGCATGCAAGAATAGGTCCTACTCAACAACATTTGACAAGAATCCTGCCACACAAAGGGACATCATTGAAGGCTAATTTCTTTAAATGATTAATGTCGCTTCAATGAGTCAAATGAGGAACTGAGAATCACCATCTCGTTCTGATGATTATGTCTGCATTCCTTCGGATCCTTCCCTCTTCTCTCCCATTATTAACATCTCGTTCTGATGATTATGTCTGCATTCCTTTGGATGATTATGTCTGCATTCCTTCGGATCCTTCCCTCTCTTCTCTCCCATTATTAACATCTCTTAGTTTCTCCACTAACACAAATCACATGTAGCCTTGCTTATTATTGCCAAAAACAAAATGAGTAAAAAATCTTTAAAAAAATCTCACACAAAAAAAAAATACAATCATTTACATCAACCCCAGTCTCCCACCCCGTAGGAATTCCCACTAAACCACTAATCTTTTGATTCACTAACTAGCTTTTCTTATTCCTTCCGAATGAACAAAAGATCATTGAACGTCAATCAACATCAAAGCAATCTACAAGCATGTAAATGCTCCCCACACAAAGGTCTTCAACGCGATCATGAGGATGCGATCGCCATCAAGAAGGGGGGAATGTTAACCCATTCTGTGACGAAGTATTCATGGTGATTCCCACTTCAAGAGCCTGTGGTAGCATGTAGGATGAAATCCCAAGTGATGTAATTCATGGATATATTATGAGAGTAGTCATTGTAATAGCATTTAGGTCTCTTATGAGCCTAAAGTGCCAGGCCGCCGACCACAGTTTAAGTGAATGTGAACACTTTAGGTCTCTTATGAGCCTAAAGTGCCAGGCCGCCGACCATAGTTTAAGTGAGTGTGAACACTTATAGCCATGTATATAAGTGAATTTCTCTCATAATACTACAGACTCTCCCATTGTGTAATTGAGTCTTGCTCTTGCTAATCCTCTTGCTAATCTCTCTCTAATGCATACTAGTGAGTGTGTGTGAGTGATATGAGGGGAGAGGAGGGACGAGTACCCATAGTACAACACGACAGTGTGACAACGCTCACGGGAGGTGTGGTAGAATTGCTTCTCAAGGAGTTGTAGAGCTTGGAGACCTCAAGGGTTACGAGCTCAGCCATTGGAAGAATCCTCACAATAGTTGCAGTTCACCAGGTAATCTCTTGTTGGATATGTTTCAAGGGGGGTTAGGGTGAGCCATAACATTCATTGATTACTCCAAAATAAAAAGATCAAAGGGCTCATAAACAAAAACCAAAACAAGTTGTAGAGTCCACATATGAATCTTCTATGGAGCAGACTTCCCAAGAAGTTCCAATATTTTGTCCAACCATTGACTCTTCTCCACCAAAATCAAAGCTTACAAGAAGTAGGAGAAACAACAGCATCAAATGGAGGAGGTCAAGGCTACAAACTACTCCTCGGTGGATCCAAAAAGAGCTTTTACAAGCACAAGGATTTTATAAAAGAAATTCTTGGATTTGGGTCCCTAAGCAAAAGCAAACTACCATCTTACCCTAGTCCATGTACATCAAGGTTCCTTCATCAATGACCATAACCAATATGCCCCAATGTCCAAATCACACTTGGAAGAGGAGACCTACCTGAACAGAGACTATGACAACTCCACCACCATTAGCAATTTCTTCACTAAGAGTAGACAAGGGCAAGGCACTTATGGATGTGTCTACAACATCCTCACCTCTCCAAACTTGGCTACCTAAAAAGATTTGGAGGGTATAACATAGCTCAAGAAGGGGGGCCATGCTTCAACATCAACAATCCATAGACCTACTTACCAAGAGGCTTCTTCACCCATCAAAGCATCAACTCATGCTACTGAACTCCAACTCTTCAGTGCAACACCCCCTCAAGAGGAAATAGACATGCCAATACATCATGAAGAGTGCCTAAGCCAAATTCACTCTTATGTAAGCACATTACCACCTCTCCAGTTGGATGTAAGCACTTCTCAAGCACTCACATGTGTACCATCACCTAGGACTTCTCAGCATAACACTTGGAAAGGATGGTTTCATCAAGCTTACACCAAAGTGAATAAAGGAAAAACTTGAGGTGGTCACCCAAGGAGATAGTCTCATCTTCCTTGAAACCCTCTAAGACACCTTAATCCTCGACATTTCACCATGTTCACATCGAGAGGGAGCTTGTTGGAAAATTGAATACCATAAAAATTAGTATTGACTCAACATGTATGCATTAATACTTTGTACATAGCTTAAACATTTTTTTTTTCATAATAACAAAAATACCAAAAAAAAAGTAAGAGAAGAGAGCACTAATCAAGTGACAACTAAACCTGTACTTCATAGTCTTGGCTAATCAACATGTGTAGATCTTTTCTTAAGGATTTTTAAAGGTTTATCATGATGCAACAACAAAGTCTTCTACAACAACAGACACCTACACAAAAATCTTCATTCTCAACAAGTAGCTACAAAGTATTTCACCAAGATCAAGAGCAAAGGACTTCACAACTTCAAATTGAACAAGTGTTTTCGAAATTGGCTCTTCATAAATCTCTCTTTTGCAATTCTATACTTCAATTGTTCCCTTGGAGAGCATTTTTTCATTGCACTTGACTGGTTTTCTTTTCTCTTAGTAGTTTTCAAGATTCATATTCATGGTAGCATCTTTTCTTTTAAATCATCCTAGCCTTACGATTATGTATCTAAAGATAAAGTATGCCAAGCACTCCTTTTTATATTTATTAAACCATCTTTATTTATATTCTAGCTCTATAGGTAGCGTGTGAGTGAAAAATATGGTTATTACATTATAAAAAAGCATAAAAATTAATTTAAAAAATAAAATTAAACATGACCAAGAAGATATCCATCAGCATGTGAAATCCTAGTAGGTCTTTGGAAAACTAGCAATGGTACCATAAGACTGATGCCTTGATTTCTCATAGGGTGGAACCTTGTGTCTTTGCTTCACTGATAAACCATCGTCTCATCAGAGGCTCTTAGCGGTTCTTGATATCCTTGGCAAGAGTCACTGGGCCATTGCTTTGGTCTCCACGGGGTGGTAGCTTATCACTCTTCATTTCAAAAAAGAACCTTTAAAAAACACAAACAAAATACACACTTTTGTTATGTAAGTAATCGTCTAATCATATGCAGTTTTACTTCTAGAGCTAACATATAGCTTAGTATAAGGTCACCAGTGCTTATTCACATGGAAATGAAAAGTAATGAATGGGAGAAGGCCTATGACCAAGGGGCCATAGGGTGTCTATTCCTAATTTATTATATGGCCTATCGTGATTACAAGAGGCCTATGACCTAGTGGCCATATGATGTCTATTCATTTAGATTTGTCGAGTAAATAATGAGGACAAGTCCTATGATAGGGGACCATATGGTGTCTAATTACATGGACTTGAAAAGTAAAGAACAAGGAAAAAGCCTATGAACAAGGGGCCATAGGGTGTCTGTATGTATTGACTTGATAATAAGCCATATAAGACTTTATGAGACCTATAACGAATGTGCCATAAGGTGTCTATAAAGGCCTATAGGATTGGACTGCAAGAGGCCTGGGGGGCCATAGTGTGTCTATTCGATTAGACTTGTCAAGTAAATAATGAGGATGAGGCCTACGACTGAGGGACCATAGGATGTCTATTCAGACTTGATTATAAGGCCTCCTGAACTTGATTATAAGATGTATATGATCAAGGGGCACAGGGTGGTAGTTCAATTGGACTTGTCAGGATAAGGCATCAAGACAAGAGCTATGATCGAGGGGGCATAAAGTGTCTATTCACACATCATCACATGGGTTGGTTAAGTGAAGAATGAAGGTAATGCTTGTGAACAAGGGGCCATATGGTGTCTATTCACATGGGGTGTCCAAATTGTTTATAAGGCCTATCTTTATTAGAAGAGAACTATGACCAAGGGGGCTATAGGGTGTATGAAAAGATGCACGGGGAAGAGAGCTTAAGCTCTTGCAAGCACACACACACTCACAAAACCCTAATAGAGAACACACAAGGTGAGAGGCTAAAAATCTTCTTCTCTTTCATTCAACACTCAACACACAATGTACAAAGATAAGAGTACACATAATATGAAAGGTACTCAACCAATACATACGAGGGTTCTCTATAGTGTGAACCCAACTAAATGAGCTGGCGCTATAACTATGCCAGTCTCTAGAGTGGTTGTCACATAGCCTGTCATCCCACCACTGGCCGCATATCACCCATGATCTCACCAACCATGCCAATGGTGTAAGTGTGGGGCCTATCCCCCAGGCGGGTCATCAGTGTCCACCGCCTCACTAGACGAGCTCGATATCTCAACACTCCCCCTCGAGCTCAACTCCATCTCATGTACACCAAGCGAAGCCCTGAATCTGCGGAGCTTCTCTGTACCCAATGCTTTGGTGATGTCAGCTACCTGATCCTGTGTGCTGACATAAACAAGGTCAAGGTCTCCTGCCAAGACCTTCTCTCTGACAAAATGGTAGTGGACCTCTATATGCTTCGTGCGAGCATGAAAAACTGGGTTCCTGGCCAACTGTATACTGCTAATGTTGTCACAGAAAATGACAACTTGTCTATCCACTGATAGACCCAAATCTGCAAGTAGCTTTCTCAACCAAGCTACCTCACATGCTGCCATAGCAGCTCCTCTGTACTCGGCCTCTGTACTGGATAGAGCAACCGTAGGTTGCTTGTTGCTGCTCCAAGTCACAGCAGCACTCCCCAAAGAAAACATGAAGCCACTGGTAGATCTTCTATCTGAGATACTACCAGCCCAATCAGCATCTGTGTACCCATGTACACATATCTCAGTCCCAGTCTCATAGAATAGTCCACAATGCAAACTAGACCTCACATACCTCAGTATGCGTCTCAATGCATCCAAATGTGGTTTTCGTGGAACCTGCATAAACTGACTCACCAACCCAACAGCATAGCTCAAATCTGGTCTAGTGATCGTCATATAGATCAAGCTTCCTACTATGCGCCTATGCATAGTAGGATCCTCCAAAATCTCTCCTGAATCTGCACTCAACTTGCCATTCTGATCCAATGGCATGGAAATAGGCTTACAGCCTGTCATACCATACTTGGACAACATGTCCAAGCCATACTGTCTTTGCAGTAATCCAATACCATGTAGTGACCTAATCACCTCAATGCCCAGGAAATATCTGAGCTCCTCGAGATCCTTTATCTCAAACTTCTGTCTAAGCAAGATCTTTACATCAAAGATCTCTGCATCATGGTCCCCCGTAATAATCAAGTCATCTACATAGATGACAACAAGCACAAGCCCTCTATCACCGTGTCTCACATACAGCGAGAAATCTGCATTGGCTACATGAAAGCCAATAGTGACAAGATATTCTAAAATCTTGTCAGACCATGCTCTTGGTGCTTGTTTTAAGCCATACAATGCTTTCTTCAACCTGCAAACATGCTCGGGGTGACTCACATCCTCATAACTAGGTGGCTGCAACATATACACCTCTTCTTGCAAATCCCCATGCAAGAATGCATTCTTTACATCCATCTGATGTAAAGACCATTGCTTTGACGTAGCCACTGCTATCACGACTCTCACTGTTGCCATCTTGGCAATTGGGCTGAAATTTTTCTCATAATCAATGCCATATGTCTGCACATATCCTTTGGCTACCAACCTAGCCTTATACCTGTTTATGCTTCTATCACTGTTATGTTTTACTTTGTACACCCACTTGCATCCAATGGCTTTCTTGCCTTCAGGCGCACTAAATCCCAAGTCTCATTTCCATATAGTGCATTCATCTCTTCATCCATAGCTTTCTCCCAACACACATTTCCAACAGCCTCATCAATGCATGTGGGCTCTACAACCTGCACAACCTTTGCCATATATGCATAGTGATGTGCCACATAACCATCATATGTAAACCTCTGCACAGGGTTTTTCACTCTCCCAGATCTTCGTAGCTTTTCATTCATGGCTTCCATAGCCTTCTTTACACCAGGTGTTCTCATAGCTGGGATCCCAAGCTCCTCATCAAGGCTCATCTCTGAGCCACTAGACTCTCCATCAACATGAGAATGCCCTGCAAAAATGTCAGGCATACTAAGGGGCTCAACCACTTTCTCTTTGCCTTTACGTGATGTACTAATCACATTTGCAGGATTGGTATTATGATGCAGCCTGCCACTCCATGGTCTATCAACAGACCCACTAGATGAGGACTCTCCTGGTCCACTCAAAGACTGTGATTGCTGACTTTTGAACTTGTGTAGAAGGCTGTTGCTCCTGAACTATTTTTGTTTTGTGAAGACTGTTGGTCTTCACCCAAGCTCTTCTCTTCTATAATCAGCATAGACACCAAATCTGTAAAGTTGGGAATGTTTTCTCGAGTCTGAATAGACGTCTTGATCGCCTTATATTGTGGCCCGAGACCACGTAGACAGACTTCCACCTTATCATCATCATCTACTGACACACCAATAGATGCAAGGGATTCCACAATACCCTTTATCTTCAATGCATAGTCATTCACAGACATCCTCTTTTTCTCCACAGTATAAAGTTCATTCTTCAACTGTATCTTACGTGCCTTGGTATTTATTTCATAGAGTTTTACCAAGGTGTCCCACGCCTCCTTGGGGGACTTGGCATCCTGAATGTGCCTAATCATGGTTTCCTGTATACTAATGGAGAGCCAATACATCACTTTCCTGGCTCCTTGGTTCCAGTCTTTAAACTCTTTCACATCTGCACAGCAGTCGGATTTATGTCGGGTATCTCCGATGCCTCTTCATGCTCACCTTCTATGTAGTCCCAATAGCCCTTTCCCATCAGGAAATTCGTCAACCTGAACTTCCAAGCATGGAAGTTGTTCTTATCAAGCTTCTCAGCCACAATCTGGGTTATGCCATCATTTGACATCTTGCCAGATACACAATTTTACCAGAAACAACACTCTGGTTTGTCTTACACAAACTGCTATATTTCTGCAGCGGTACTGTAGTACTCTCAAATGTCACAACCAGTGATCTCAATGTGCATACATACACCCAATGGAAACTATTGATCTCTTTGCAGCACCCACAGTGTCTGCACAGCCAATCTGTCTTCCTGCAGTTTTTAAAACAAATTTCTGCAGAGAATCGATGACTTACCCGCCGCAGCGCTCGAAATCGCCTGCTTTCTGAAAAACGGAGGTCTAGACGCGCCCGAAACGTGTTTTCGACCTAGAAAATGTTATCCGATAGGACGGTATAGTTGCCCTATAGCTTTACTCCCACGAAGAAAGATCCTCAATCAGAGATCGTTTGCCGGTGCCTCCCGTAGAGCTCCCGACAAGGGTGTAGTCACCAACACAAATAGGGAAGAGTAGTTGAAGCTCTTACCCTCGTACCGCTTCTTGTGGTTCTCTTGCTTACAGCTCAGTCCCCCTTAGCATGAACCAGGCTCTGATACCATGAAAAGATGCAAGGGGGAAGAGAGCTTAAGCTCTTGCAAGCACACACACACTCACAAAACCCTAATAGAGAACACACAAGGTGAGAGGCTGAAAATCTTCTTCTCTTTCATTCAACACTCAACACACAATGTACAAAGATAAGAGTACACATAATATGAAAGGTACTCAACCAATACATACGAGGGTTCTCTATAGTGTGAACCCAACTAAATGAGCTGGTGCTATAACTATGCCAGTCTCTAGAGTGGCTGTCACATAGCCTGTCATCCCACCACTGGCCGCATATCACCCATGATCTCACCAACCATGCCAGTGGTGTAAGTGTGGGGCCTATCCCCCAGGCGGGTCATCAGTGTCCACCGCCTCACTAGACGAGCTCGATATCTCAACATATATCCAATTGGATTTGTTAAGTAATTCATGAGGCCAAGACCGAGGGCAAGGTCTATGATGACTGGGAGGACATAGGGTGTCTATTCACATGGACTTGTCAAGTAAATAATGAGAGTAAGGCAAGTGACCAATGAGGCCATGAGCTGTCTATTCACATGGATATTTCAAGTAAAGAATGAGGATAAGGCGTATGACCGAGGGATGCCTATTCATAAAAACTTGTCGAGTTAAGCATGAGGGCAAGGCCTTTGACAAATGGGGCCATAAGCCATCTATTCACACTTGATTATAAGGCCTACAAGAATTGGTTACTAGGGGCCTATAATTGGAAGGCCATAGAATGTGTATTAACATAGACTTGTCAAGTAAAGAACAAGGGAAAAGCCTATGACCAAGAGGCCATGGGGTGTCTAGTTAAACTTGATACTAAGCCATATAAGATTTTCATTAGCACTGAAATCTACTGAATTTATCTTTACTGCACATATATTAGGGGGATTGCAACCAGAATTATATTCCTCATTCTCAATTTATATTAACAAAAGTAAAATTATTATTTTTTCAATAACTTTTTGTTTTGTATAGAGCTACACCTCTTGCTTAGATAAAACAATGAATGTACAAAAAATATAGGGAAGTGACCACATTAGAGGATTTACACGATCAACAATGTGAACACATGCTCAAATATTATTATTGGGGCTACCACCACAAAAACAACGTTGCCTAGTATATTGTATTCACATTTTGTATGCACATTAGTGCATAAACTAATTAAGACATATGTAATTTAAACTTATCAAGCCAAATATTTGATGGCATAATATACAATTCAAATCCATAAATGTCCATGAGGAAGAATGTCCATACCAATTTGCATTGTACATATCAAAAATTAAATTAAAATTTAGAAATGCCATAATAGTTATGTAATCAATCCAGCTGTTGAGATCTTAGACACAGCAAGACCTTTGCATTTGTGTTGCTTGAAAGATTTATCACAACTTTGCTTTGCTTGAGAAAAAACAAATAACTCAACATTGAATACACATCACATTGAATTCTATCCATTAATTGCTTCAAGCCAATGCAATACAGAAACCACATTTACTTACTTACTTGTTGTTATCTAGGTACTTTTAAGTAGCTATCTACTTAGTTTGTTGTCAAGAAAGATTTTGAGCAAGAGAGCTTGAAAATTTTAAAACATAACCTCGTTTGGCCATGGGGTCACTTAAAAAAGTTTAACAATTTTTCACATCAAAATATTGGTATGGCTAAGTCATCCACCTGGTTGAGAATAAGGCTGACCCTATGGCCATGCGGTCATAGGGTTAATAGAGCTAGAGAAATTGTGGTCTAGAAGAGTAAGGATGACCCTTGCTGATAGTGCAAGAAAGCAATAATAGTGCGAGAGAGCTTGTAAATTTGAAAACATAACCTAATTTTGCCATGGGGATGATTCAAATTTGACAATTTTTAACATCAAAATACTAAAATGACTTGGCCATCCAGATGGCCGAGAGAGATTAGTGACCCTATGACCCTGTGGGCGCGGGCCATATAGATGGTTGAGAGACTTGGCCATATAGATGGTGGAAAGAGATTAATGACCCTATAACCCTGTGGCCATAGGGTTAATAGAGCTAGAGGGATTGTAAAATTGCACCCATAACATCATTTGAAGTAAAGTCAAGAACCTATGGCCGCACAGTCATATGCTAAATAATCCAACTCTCCTACTCTAATTCAATAATCTACACTCAAATTTGCAAGCAAGACGCACACTAGACACAAGGCAGGATTGTCAAGACGCACATAACACGCATACAAGACACAGAAGAAGATGCAAGAAGCAAGAAGTAAGCCGCAAAAGTAAGCAAATCTTGATTTCATGCATTGCTAATTCGATATGGTAATGGTAGGTTAACATCATAATAAACAAAGTAGAAAAAAACCTCGCAAGATGGGTATGTGGGTTCGTAACGGTACAATGTGGGCACAAAGAGAAAACACTTGTCCTCCTATGGAGCACGGGGAGAGGAGGAGAGGGCGCTTGGCGCTTGCCTGAGGATCAATGGAAAGAGGGAAATATGATGACTCTCGTGGTGTATCGTCGACAAAACCTGGATCCATAACCTCAGCTTGATCTACCAAACAATAGCTGGATCCTTAACTTGTTTCAATCAATTGTAATGCAGCAAGCGTAGAAGCTGATCCGAGATTGGTCTCCACGAGTTAATCTGAGCCTCTCTTTCTCTCTCCGCTTTGATAGTGTCGTGGTGGCTTTGCTGCGCTTTCTAGAATATAGCCTAGTGCAGTATAATTTCTCCAGAGATATTGATAAAGGTTGCCAACCTCACATATTCTATGCTGGATTGTGCGGCTAAGTGGGGGAGATAATTATGATCAGGGTTAATTGAAGAAGAATGTGGTATTAATGACGAGTTAGCGCGATGAGTAGCAGAACTGATGCCAAGCTGCACGGGAGTGTCAGATGCAAAGGCGCATTCCATCGTGAGATCAACGAAACTACTGCAAAATCCCACAGCAGCTTGTCGTAGGGCAGGGGTCTGGCAGCTCCACAGCTACAACATCCCCATCAAATGCACGGATCAGCTGCGCCGATTACTCCACACAGAACTCCCCGGTGGCCAGCGACGAGGGCAGGGCGGGTAGGAGATGAGAGAAGGAGAGAGGGGGTGAGAGGGATGTAAGCATGTGTATATAAATAGATTTATATGTATGTCGACGCACATACACATATGTTCATGCACACGCATGTATGTTCATGCACACGTACACACACAACACACACATACCAGTACATGATACGTGTACACATGCATACAAACACACACACACACACTCGTACGTAAGGATACACGTGCAACATATAGAGATATGCACACTTGCACACATACTCAAGCTTGCACATACACATATAAACATATATATTATGTGCATGTGTAAGAGAGAGAATATGCATACACACACACGTATATATATTATGTATATATGTGTATCTATAGGTATGTAAGCATGTATATATAAATAGATTTATATGTATATCGACGCACACACATGTATGTTCATGCATACACACACACACACATAACACACACACACACACATGTATGTTCATGCATACACACACACACACATAACACACAGACACAAGCACATGATACGTACACACACGCATACAAACACACATACACACACTCACACACATGGACACACATGTAACATATAGAGACATGCACACTTGCACTCAAGCTTGCATATACACACGTGTATACATGCACACAAGCACATAAATACACTCACATACACAAGTACATGTGCACACACATGGACATGTGCACACACACACACACATAGATGTACACACGAGTATATTCACATGCTCACACACACGTACATGCAGACACTCGCTATGGATATACATATATAAAAACATACACACCATGTACACACACACACAACAAATACACACTAACACATACACACAATCAAGACACTTGCACAACACATGCACGCGTGAAGACGTTACACAATCACACATACGTGTGTATGTGCACACACAACCATATACATATGTATACAAAAGAGAAGACAAAAGACATTGTATATAAGATACACTTATTTAAGAGTGAACACACCTCATCATGTATCCCCATGTGTTAAAATTTAATATTAATTAAAAATATATGTGTATATGGGTTTATTTATTTTATAAATGCACATGTATATATAGGTATACGTCTCTAAATATAATAAAACATAATATTATAGATAATATATATTTACATGTGGGTGTGTGTGTGTGTGTGTGTGAGAGAGAGAGAGAGAGAGAGAGAGAGTGTGTGCACGTGTGCATGAGAAAGAAGTGTGTTTGTGTGTGTGCATGAATGTATCTCTGTGTGTGTGTGAGAGAGAGAGAGAGAGAGAGTTTCTATAAGTGGGAGAGTGTGTGTGAGAAGAGAGATAGCGCGTGTGTGTGTGTGCATGTGTGTGGAGGGGAGAGAGAGAGAGAGAGAGAGAGAGAGAGAGAAGCACAGAGAGACATAAAGACGTGGAAGTGAGAGTGTGTAGGGGGAAAGAGTGTGTGTTTGCATTAGTACATGTGCATGTGTGTACATGTATGTGTGTGTGTAAGAGAGAGAGAGAGAGAGAGAGAGAGAGAGAGAGAGAGAGAGTTTTGACATTTGAGAGTGTGTGCATGTGTATGTGAGAAAAAGAGATTGTGCATGTGCGTGTGCATGTGTGTGTGTGTGTGTGTGTGTGAGAGAGAGAGAGAGAGAGAGAGAGAGAGAGAGATTACATGTAAGATGCATTTATTTGAGAGTGAGCACACCTCACCACTCTTCCCTACCATTAAAATTTAATCTAAATTTTAATTAATTAAAATTATATATATGTGTGTAAATCTATTTAAGTGTGTGTGTGTGTGTGTGTGTGTGTGTGTGTGAGAGAGAGAGAGAGAGAGAGAGAGAGAGAGAGTTTCTATGTGAGAGTGTGTGTGTGTGTGCATGAGAGAGAGAGAGCTTGAGAATTTCTATGTAGGAGATAGTTTGTGTGGGAGGAGATAGTGTGTGTTTTCATTAGTGTATGTGTGTGTTTTCATTAGTGTATGTGTGTGTGAGTGTGTAGGGGGAAAGAGTGTGTGTTTGCATTAGTACATATGCATGTGTGTACATGTGTGTGTGTGTGTGTGTGTTATGACCCATAAAGGTCCGGTTGCAGTGTGTGTGAGAGTGGAGGGGAGAGAGAGAGAGAGAGAGAGAGAGAGAGAGAGAGAGAGAAACACGTAGAGAGACAGAGACATGGAAGTCTATGTGCGAGAGTGTGTAGGGGGAAAGAGTGTGTGTTTGCATTAGTACATGTACATGTGTGTACATGTGTGTGTGTGTGTGTGTGTAAGAGAGAGAGAGAGAGTGAGAGAGAGTTTCGACATTTGAGAGTGTGTGCATATGTATGTGAGAGAAAGAGGGTGTGCATGTGCATGTGCATGTGTGTGTGTGTGTGTGTGTGAGAGAGAGAGAGAGAGAGAGAGAGAGAGAGAGAGATTACATGTAAGATGCATTTATTTGAGAGTGAGCACACCTCACCACTCATCCCTACCATTAAAGTTAATCTAAAATTTAATTAATTAAAATTACATGTAAGATGCATTTATTTGAGAGTGAGCACACCTCACCACTCATCCCTACCATTAAAGTTAATCTAAAATTTAATTAATTAAAATTATATATATGTGTGTAAATCTATTTAAGTGTGTGTGTGTGTGTGTGTGAGAGAGAGAGAGAGAGAGAGAGAGAGAGAGAGAGTTTCTATGTGAGAGAGTGTGCGTGAAGAGAGAGAGTGTGTGTGTGCATGAGAGAGAGAGAGAGAGAGGCTGAGATTTTCTATGTAGGAGATAGTTTGTGTGGGAGGAGATAGTGTGTGTTTTCATTAGTGTATGTGCGGTGTGTACATGTGTGTGTGTGTGTGTGTGTGTGTGGTTGTGTGTGTGTGTGTGTGAGAGAGAGAGAGAGAGAGAGAGAGAGACAGAGACAGAGACAGAGACAGAGAGAGAGAGAGAGAGTTTCTATGTGAGAGAGTGTGCGTGAAGAGAGAGAGTGTGTGTGTGCATGAGAGAGAGAGAGAGAGAGAGAGAGAGGCTGAGAATTTCTATGTAGGAGATAGTTTGTGTGGGAGGAGATAGTGTGTGTTTTTATTAGTGTATGTGCGGTGTGTACATGTGTGTGTGTGTGTGTGTGTGTGTACGTGTGTGTGTGTGTGAGAGAGAGAGTGTGTGTGTGTGAGAGAGAGAGAGAGAGAGAGGTAGATAATTTCTACGTAGAAGATAGTTTGTGTGGGAGGAGAGAGTGTACGTTTAGATTAGTGTATGTGCGGTGTGTACATGTGTGTGTGTGTGTGTGTGTGTGTGTGAGAGAGAGAGAGAGAGAGAGAGAGAGAGAGAGTATATGCATGCATGTGCTTACATCTGCATCTATGTGTAGAATGTGCTTGAGAGAGAGTGAGATGGGGCAGACCTGGAGAGAGAGAGAGAGAGAGAGAGAGAGAGATGTAATGAGGGAGGGTGAAAAGAGAGAGAAAGAGAGTGAGAGATAGAGAATAAAAAGTAGCTTTTAATAAAATATAAATTAAATAGAAAACATATATGTATATGTGTGTATATATAAAACTTTGTATAGCTTTTAATAAAATATGTATGTATGTATGTATATGTATATATGTGTGTGTGTGTGTGTGTGTGTGTGTGTGTGTTTAGATGTGTGTATGATATATCTATCTATATATTTAAAAGTGACCACAACTTATCACCCATCTCCGCACATTAAAATTTAATCAATTAATTAAATTATGTCGATGTTTGTATTTATATTTTTAAATACATGTATATATGTATAAGTATATGTGTCTATGTATAGGTTTATGTATCTAAAACATAATATTGTATATACTGTATATTTACATATGTGTATGTGTGCGTGAGAGAGAGAGAGAGAGAGAGAGAGAGAGAGAGAGAGAGAGTAAGTGAGAGAGAGAGAGATTGAAAGAGAGAGAGAGAGCGCTTCTATGTGTGGGAGAGTGTAAGAAGAGAGAGGGAGTGTGTGCATGTGTGTTTGTGTGTGTGTGTGAGAGAGAGAGAGAGAGAGAGAGAGCAGGTGTGTATATGTGTGTGCATGTGAGAGAGAGAGAGAGAGAGTTTCAACATTTGATAGTGTGTGTACACGACAGAGAGAGGGAGAGGGTCATGTGCATGTGCATGTGTGTGTGTGTGTGTGAGAGAGAGAGAGAGAGATTGTTGTAGAGAGGGAATAGTTCTTTTCTGGAACCTTGGTCGGCCGCAGCAATGCACGGGTGCAATACTAGTAGTTATTGTGGAGAGAGACAGAGAGAGGTATTAACGTAGGTAGAATGCAACACGAGGGCATATACGACCAACAATGGGACTTGAACTCGGGTGGATCCTGCCTTTATAAGGGCCCTCACACTAGCCAATCTGCCCCACTTGTGGGTGGCAGAAAGGTAGTGCAAGGGCCCTCTTTTATTACACACACACACTGGGAGAGAGAGGTATTAACGTCAGTAGAATGCAACACGAGGGCATATACGACCAACGGTAGAATGCAACACGAGGGCATATACGACCAACGGTAGAATGCAACACGAGAGAGAGAGAGAGAGAGAGAGAGAGAGAGAGAGAGAGAGAGAGAGCCTAGAGGAAGTGAAAAAATGCCTAGTGGCATGGAGTGGACCAATAAACTGTTGATGCTGATTCGGGAAATGATCTTAATACATATGGTATATCTCTAAGAGAATGTAAGCATAAGAGCTATTTATTAGAGCCCATGCTTATGGAGTGGACCAATAAACTGTTGATGCTGATTCGGGAAATGATCTTAATACATATGGTATATCTCTAAGAGAATGTAAGCATAAGAGCTATTTATTAGAGCCCATGCTTATGTATAAGATCATTAGAGCTATAGGAAATATTGGTATTAGGTTTTTAAAGTTCTCTCTTATTCCTTGATATATAAGCTCTAATGCATAATCCTTATTCACATGGTCTAATTCCTATGGTCTTGTGCATAAGAAATATTGGTATAATTTGGGTTTTTTAAGTCTTCTCTTATTGCTTTATGTGTAAGCTCAAATGCATAATGCTTATTCACATGGTCTAATTCCTAAGGGCTTATGCAACATGTTTTATGCATAGTCTCCTTGCATTAGGTATTACATATAAGGATGGAATACTAATTTATATTAACAACAAAAAGCTTCAAATCAAATATGTTATACGAGTGTTAAACTTCTCTTTTTTGTTATGAGTGTGTTGGTGTTGTCTTAAAAATATTTATTTATAAATAATGGGAGAAGGTGCAATTAGAGCTTGTCCTATTCCTTTCAAAATATTTTTCTTCACAATGTTGCAAATATCGCTTACAATAAGCGATATTGCAATTAGAGCTTATCCTATTCATTTTAAAACGTTTTTTCTCACAAACGATGCTTGCAATAAGCCTTTGAATACCTTGGATATATTGTCACACCTGCATAATTTCTTTCCAATGATTCTCTTGGTTCTCTCGAGGCTTGCTGGGAAACTTGCTCAAAAACACTAATAATAAAATGCCTAGTGCCATAGGCAGGCCAATAAATTGTTGGTGTTGATTCATGAAATGAGACGCCCGGGGTCAAGCGCTACAATTTTAGGCATTCTACTATGTAAGTTATCTAATGCCTATAACATGTCCTCTAATATGTGGTTGGTGCATTATTACAATCAATATCATCATGTTTAGCTGTCTGCTTAAAGGAAGATAAGGCAAACAACGTTGTGGGCTGCTGTCAGCTTTCTCCCCCATGTAATGGGTTATCTAAATGCATGTAATTAGTTGAAATGATTAGATGTGTATGTAAGTTATCTAATGCCTATAACATGTCCTCTAATATGTGGTTGGTGCATTATTACAATCAATATCATCATGTTTAGCTATCTGCTTAAAGGAAGATAAGGCAAACAACGTTGTGGGCTGCTGTCAGCTTTCTCCCCCATGTAATGGGTTATCTAAATGCATGTAATTAGTTGAAATGATTAAATGTGTGATGTCCTTGTTGACCATGCAACCAAAGGGAATTCCCTTAGAGATGCGTGATAGGCTGGTCTAAGGGAACCTTGTGAATTTTGTTATGCCGAGTTAACTAACAACTTCATGATTAAAAAATGGGAGCTCCAAAGTCATCGACTAATCCTTTACAAGCACTAGACGACATGAAAGAGGAATCTTTTCCTCATAATGTGAGTATGAGCAAGCTTTTGGTGATGGATCTGTAGAGTCTACATGCTAAAAATGGTTTGAATTGTATGTAAAATACCTACCTTACATAGAACTATATCAAAGAGTCAATGCAATAAACAATAAATTATGGGATAGCGTGTGATTTGAAAATGTGGTTGTGCTCGCATATATATATATATATATATATATATATATATATATATATATATATATATATATGGTGGAAGATTTGCTCATATCCTAAGGTAACTTGGACATTGCAAGTGCATCTAAGAAAAAAACATTTTTTCTTAGGGGAAGTGAATCATTTTAAGCCAATTCAACATTGAATTATGATGTTGGATTTGTCTTTACATGATAAATATTTTTTCAATATCTTAGAGTTTCTCAATTTTCTTGATTAAAAAATGGCAAAAATTTAGTAGTTAAGGAAAATGATTTCTCAAAACTTCATAAGAGTAGCTAGATTATAAATTTCATACATATAGCTATTTAACAAAAAATCTAAAATAATACTTAAAAATGGCTTTTCAATGCATGAAAGAGGGCATTCCATTACCACCCTTTGGGGGGGGGGTGGCACATTCAATGGTATGTTTCTTAAAAAAAGATGGAAATTAAAATAAGTAAATTAGGTAGTTTTTATTGGTCACAATTAGAGTGTAACCCCACAGAGGGGGCACCCGCTAAAAAAACAACGGTGCTCGCACACGCACAAAAAAACTATGGCACTCGCTAAAAAAACAATGGCGCTCGCTAAAAAAACAACGGCGCCCACTAAAAAACAATGACGCGCGTTCATACACTCGCTAAAAAAACAACGGTCAACGTAAAAACAACAATAGTGCCCGTCTTCGCGCTCGCAAAAAGACGGTGCCCGTGCACGCGTCCACACCAAAAAGAACAATGGCACCCATTTAAAAAACAAAGGTGCCCAAGCACGATGTCATGCCATGGCACGTCTATGGTGTGAAACCATGCATGTGACGCCATCAAATACAAATCCAGATGCATGGGGGTTAAGTGCCATGATGAGTCATTATATGATGCCTGAGTACATATGTTCATATTGTAAATGAGGTTCAATGAGATGAGCTGAGGCTGAGCTAGGTCTCGAAGCCTCTGACAGTGTGGTGTGAATTGTGGAGTTTTTTATGCTTATGGAGAATTTTGGAGATAGCAGACACCTTGTGCCTTGATAGGACTGGATTATGCTTGTGGGTTTGACTGCTTTATTGATTCCATGAGATGGTGAATTGCTCATAAGCTGTGCCTATCATGGTTGAGTTGATATTAACACTGAGACAGAAAAGTTTTATGGTACATAATGGTCGTGGTCATGATCATATGCTTCGGATGGCAAGGTCATATGTGTAATAAGGATGCCAAATGATGCTTTCTTTGATGTGGTGTGGGAAACCTTAGTAAGGTTATGGTGTGAAGAAGGTTAGTTTTTTTTTAATGGCTATCACTTGAAAATTATATGCGTGGAATGGTAGGCGCAGTGAAAAAATGGAAAATGGAAAAAACGTATTTCTAGCTGCAAAAGGTGGTGTGGGCGCCGACTTCCTCGCGGGAAAGAGGAGAAAAACCAGAGAGTTGCAAGCGGCACTTATCTGAGAAGGATCTGCAGAAAAAAAACCAGGGACAGAAGCGTGTTCGACCAGAGAGTTTGATTTCATGCAATCAGCGACTGTCAATGGCATGTTGGGGCTTGAATTAGAGAGCAGAGTTAATACTTCCCATTGATACGCCTTCTTCCAAATCACAAAATCAGCTACGCGCCAGCTGTGCGCCGTCTGCAGCGAAGTATGGAATATAATTTTTCAAAAGAAAATCGTATGAAATCCGCTTCCCCCGCCTTCAGATAAGTAAAAATTTGATAAAATTTCATTTTACTTTCCTACCTACCACGTTTGAAAATTCGTGGTGTCAATAAACCTTCAAAGGTTTTGTAAAAAAAAGGTGGTTTGATATGAAGAGATGTGAGGATATTGCATCAAGGGACATAGAATAAAAGAATCAAAAATACAGCAAGGACTCTAGTAAAAATTGACTTTGATTCTATCTTAGTGGATCTAGAATGCAGGCCATGGATTTCTTTTAAAATCATGTGAATATGTTAAAGTTATGCCATATATCATCTTGTGTTTGTGAGTTGTTGGAATTTTAAGCCAGATTTTCAGGTGATAAAGAACATTATGAGATGTTGGGAATGGTGACAGTGGATGTATGGAATGAAAAGGGTCACATGTATGTTGGAAATACTTAAAGGTTATGTTATGCCTACATGTGATTAGCTGGAAAGTTTTGGAAAAAGAAGCCAGTGAATCTATGCTTGGAAAGGGACAAGCATTTGGTACACGAATTCAAGGATGTATTGAGATGAATTGACACATGTATATGTCATAAAAAAAATGGACTTGTCCTATGCTTCTTGGGAAATTTTGAATGGGAGTTACCTTGTTAGGTTTGGTACCAACTCTCACAGCTAGAAGTCTCGTACTTTCCTGGCTATACCGCACACGTCACGACAGCTTTTTGGTGAACCCGACGTGAGACTGCTGGGGTGAGAGTGTGGTGAAATATACAGGGAAGCTATGGCTGAGAATTCTGAGGGTCAGGGGGTTCATTTTGACCCTGGGGTTATGCAGATGTTTCAGATGTTTACCATGTACATGCAACAGCAACAAGCTGCTAAGAGAGGACAAATTTCTACGACCAAAGCATTACAATCAATTGTGAAAAAGATGGATCAATTTGATGGGAAGGACATTACAAAGTACCTGCGCAATTATATAAAGGAGATGGAGCTAAACAGGGTGACTGAGGAGGATATGGTTCGAAGTTTCGAGCTGGTATGTGTTCCTGAAATAAGAGAGCGCATAAGAGGATTGCAGACAGCACATGGTGGCAGGAATTGGGAGGAGTTCAAGCTTGCTTTAAAGGATGAATATTTCATGGAGGATTCTGAGCGAGTGACCAAACGAACTTTCTTGGAATGGGTCACAAAACCTAAAATGGGAATTTCTGCCACAGAATTGCTAAGAGAGTTTGAGAAGCGCTATGCCCAGCTGTCAAGGATAGAGCGTACAACTTTGGACAGAGAAAAAACAGAGCTCTTCTTACAAGCAGCTGGGAAAGATCTCCAGGAGAAATTGGAAATCTTCCTTGAGGATAAGGATACAGAGCAGGGATTAAAGAGTGATTGGAATGATGTTGAGGATGCAGTCACTATGTTAGCAAAGCGGCAGCGGAGGAGGGATAAAATGGTGATGGGCTCTGCAACCCCCATAACTGCTGTTACCCCTGAGAATCTACCCAAACCAGCTGCTACAATTCCAAAGGTAGATGGGCCGATGGATGAGCTTATCAAGGGTATGCGTGACCTAAAATTGAAGATGTCCAGGATTGAAGAAAAAGGTCTACCATTGGGGCAGGCTTCTATGCAAAGGCCTCAAAGCAAAGAAGGGTTTACATATAGATGCATATGGTGTGATGACCCAGAACATGCAAAGAAGGATTGTGCTAGCTATAAAGAAGCTCTTAAAAATCAACTTGTGTTTTTCAAAGATGGGAAAATCCATCTTACAGAGACTGGTCTTCCATTGAGTACAAACTTTGGGAAAGGAGGGATGAAAAAGCTGGTAGAGGATATGGCTGCTAGTCATGCCATTTCTATGGTTGAGGCAGCAACCTATGGATTAAAGGTTGGTCAATTAAAGCAGGGATTTGAGAATGATGAGGATTATGAGAATGAGGATTTTTGGCCATCAACAATGGAATTAATTGTGTCAAAGAAAGTGTCTAAGCAAGTGAGACTGGCTGGCAGGAGCCTGTGGATTCTTTATCTATTCATGCCTATATTGCCAAATGCCAAAATAATGAGGCACAAGTAGAGGAGAAGCGTAAAAGGGAAAATGAGGAAGGAGGGCCATCAAAAAGAGTTACACGAGGAAGTGAAAATAAGGATCCTGGGCCAACACATATGCCTCCACAGCATAGCAGACCTCCGCAGGATGTTTCAATGGAAGAAGTGCCAGCAAAAATGAAGGAGAAGGGTAAAGGAAAAAGTCCACTCTACAAGCTTCAATCTGATATTGAAGCCGCAACAGATCTCAAAAAGGTACTTGAAGAGAGGATTCTAAATAGCAGAGTGGAATTTACACTAGGGGAAGTCTTGGGGATTGCAAAGAAAGAATTTCATGATGAGATAATTGATATTATACGAAGAAAAAGGCAGTCCATAATTGAATCTATTCCATCACAAGGGGAGGCAAGCACTTCCAAGACTCATGGAGTACTGGTACAGAAAAAGGAAGAGAGAGAAAATGTGGTGGAATGTAATCACTCTACTGATGGGGCACGACAAGTGCGCTTTGTGGAAGAGGATGATGAAAAAGAAGTTCTTACAAAAAGTCATTACTCCAGGAGTCATTGGGCAAGAGCAACTACTGAAACCCTTGTCAAGATAGGTGATTTGGAAGAGCCATATGTCGCTCTAATTAATCATGGGTCTGAAATAAATCTTATGGCTAAAAATCTCTACAACAAATGTAAGTGGCCAATGGATGTGGATCATGGGTGGATGATTAAAGCAGCTAATAATTCATCTGGAGAGCTTTATGCAGCATGTCCAAATGTAAGGGTAACTATAGGGGATGTGAAAGATGATCAGAACTTCTTTGTTCAGGAGATGTCGTCGTATCCCCTCATTCTTGGGCAACCCTACATTACAGCTGTAAGGATGGAAACAAAGGTTTTGGATGATGGTTCAGCATATGCAAGAATAAGGAGTAAAGATGGAAAAAAAGCTGTTCAGTTTTTGACAGTTTGTATTAACCATGAAAGGAATCGTGAGTCTCTTCGGGCACAGTCACTCCCAAAGATAAATAGAGAATTCATGAATTACAGGGAAATGAGGAATTTTGGCCAGGTGCCATTGTAAAGCGGGATTCCAATGGTACAAGGGAAAATGAGTTCTCGCAGGACTCAATCAATGTAAATAGCTTTTCAGCAAATTTTCAGGGATTCTCCAGCTATGGGTCACTGGTTTTTGTAAAAGCAAGGATTTGAAGCGTGGCATGCGAAAACATATACAAAATGAACAAAAAAGTCTTGAGCAGTGTGGTTTTTTGGAGAAGAATGAGTTTATTTCAGGGGTGCTTGATGAGGTGTCATTTGTAGATACTATGGATGTGCTTCTTGATATGGGAAGAGCATGCTTACAGGGTGGAAATGAAATGATAGAGGTGTCATCTGAGGAGATGTATGATATAATCCAGGAATTCGAGGGGGTGGAATGTAAAAACATGAATTGCGAGATGGATGCTCATGTTGATACAAAGTACAAAACAGTTGCAAAGAAGGTGAAACCAGTTGCCTTGCCTTTGCCACCAGGGAGCAAGGAGAAGATAGATGAAGCTTCTATGCAACCAAATCTTAGAGATCCGAAGAAAATTGGGCATAAGTTTACTCAAGAAACTCTAAAAGAGCTGAAGATTGGTGAGAAGGATTTTCTGTTACCAGTTGAAAGGGAATGCTTTGAGGAGATGCTTGTAAAACATGGGAAAGCCTTTGCTTTTCAGCCGCATGAGATAGGCTGTGTTGATCCAAGTGTAACAGCACCAATGGTGATCTTTACTGTTCCACATGTGCCCTGGAACCTGCGGCCAATTCCAGTGCCAAAGGCTCTCTTGCCAAAGTTGATGGAATTACTAAAAGAAAAGATCAGGATGGGAATCTTGGAGCCATCATGTGCCCCATATTCCAACAGATGGTTTACTGTACCAAAGAAAAATGGGACATTGCGCTTTATTCAAGACATGCAACCTGTAAACAAAGTCACAATCAGGAATGTGGGAGCAGGTCCGATTGTAGATGAGTTTGCAGAAGCATTTGCAGGGAAAGCTATATACTCTATGGGTGATCTGTATTCGGGATATGATCAGTTCCAGCTGGATATACAAAGCAGGGACTTGACCACAATGAGAACTCCTTTGGGATTAGTAAGGATGTGTACCTTACCACAGGGAGCCACCAACTCAGTGGCACATATGATGAATGGAATGAATAAAGTCTTACGAGACTTCATACCACAAAAAACTATGCCATTTTTGGATGATGTGCCAATAAAGGGCTGTGATGAGAAAGACAAAGATGAGGATTTGGATTCAAAAGGATGCCGCAAGTTTGTGGCGAATCATATAAAGGATTGTGATATGATTCTATCCAGGCTTGAAGAAGTGAATCTTACTTTATCTGGGCTGAAATCAGTGTTTGGAGTTGGTGAAGTGCTAATAGTGGGACATCTTTATAGTACTAGTGGACGTCGACCTTGTCCAGCCAAGATAGATGCAATACAAAGAATGAAAGAGACATGCATTAATGTCACAGAGCTGAGGAGATTTCTTGGAGCATGTGTCTTTTATGTTATTTGGATCCCACATTATGCACATGTAGTAGATCCTCTTTATCAACTTTTGAGGAAAAATCAAAAATTTCTGTGGAGTGCAGTACATATTAAAGCTATGCGGAAGCTGAAATGTTTGCTCCAATCATCACCCACTCTGAGAAAGGCAGATTATGAGTGTGGCAGGCCTGTGATTGTTACAGTTGATACTAGTCCTACTGGGATAGGATGGGCAATAGGACAAGATGATGAGGATGATCACAGGTATGTAATCAGATTTGGAGCAAAGGTATTAAGTTTTCAACAACGAAAGTATCCACAGATCAAGAGAGAGTTATGGGGAATAGTCACTGCTCTAAAATGTGAAAAAGAATATCTTATTGGGGCATCTGTACTTGTGGAAAGAGATTGCTTGCCACTCCTTGGGATGATAGCAAGTTGTACCACTCCAGATATTGCTATGCTTAGGTGGATTGCCTATATCAAGTCACTAAATCCTGAGTTTGAGCATATTGCAGGAAAAGATAATCCAGTTGCAGATATGCTATCAAGAGCCAGGTATGAAAATGAGAAAGAGATGATAAGTGACATTGATGATGTGGATACAAAGTTCTATACTACAGCATATGCAAAAGGGGACCATATTTGCCTGTCAAATGCACTTGAGTCTTTTATTGAGGAAATATATGAAGGAGATTGGTTGCTTATTGGTCAGTATTTGAGTACTTTGACAAGGCAAGAAAATTGGTCTGACTCAGAATTTAAGAGGATCCGCAGAAAAGCATATGGTTATTTTCTAAAGGATGGTTACCTCTGTGGAAGCATCCTAAGCAGAGGAATGCTATGCCACAGAGAGTCATATGTGATAAAGAGACTCAAGGAAAGCTTGTGAAAGAATTCCATGAGAGTCTCTGGGCTGGACATAGAAGTGTGTGGGCTACCTTTACCAAAATAAAGGAAAAATATTGGTGGAAAGGAATGTACAAGGATATTTTCCAATATGTGGAAACATGCATGGTATGCCAAATGTACTCAAATGTGCGGCATCGTGATGGCTTGCAACCAACCTACCCACCTGCCATGCACTATAAATGGGTAGTGGATCTAGTTACAATGCCTTTGGGAATTTGGCAGATGCGGTATATAGCACTTGCAAGAGAAGATTTGACAAATCAGGTAGAGGGGCGTGCTCTTAGAACAAAGAGTACGGAAACAGTATGCAAATTTCTCTTGGAAGATGTGATTTGCCGGTATGGTTGTGTTGGGAAAATAACAGCTGATAGGGGTGAGCTAGATGTTGAAGAAGCAAGGGAATTCTTCTCTAGAATTGGTATCAAACTGTCCCTAACATGTGCTTACAATCCTGAGGGCAATGGGAAAAGTGAGCGAGGACATCCTCCAATCATTAAAGCTTTGGCTAAGGCATGTAGAGAAAGAATGCGAGAGTGGCCAAAGCTGCTACCATATGCTTTGTGGGCTGACCGTACAACTCATAGCTCAGTGACAGGATACATGCCTGCAGAATTAATGTATGGTCAGAAGCCAGTGATGCCAGTTGAAGAAGTAGTTCTAATTTGGAATGTATTGCCCTGGGTGGAAGGATTGAGCAGAGATGACCTCCTCGCATTGCGAATAAGACAGTTGGAGAGGAGGCCTGGAGATGTAGAGCTTGCTAAAGCTCGCTTGAAAGATGCAAGATTGAAAAATAAAGAAAGATTTGATAGTAGACACAGACTCCGGCCAAAACCTATTGAAGAAGGTGATTGGGTTCTAATGTATGATAGTAGCCTTGACAACCAATTCACTGTTCAAAGAAAATTTGCAAAAAGATGGTTTGGCCCTTACATTGTCAAGCATGTGCATGGAAATGCCACGTATACTCTGAGTGAGCTTGATGGAACAGAAATAAAGAATCTTGTGGCAGGCAAAAGAATCAAGATATTTAAAAGAAGGCATGATAGGGATCCTTTTGATTCACAAGAGACTCAGGATGAGAGGCTTGACAGTGGTAGTATGGATATGGTTGAAGAGGAAGAGGATGATCTTCCTGGTAATGCAGAAGATGAGGACGACAT
This sequence comes from Cibotium barometz, assembly GCF_041138505.1. Classification (NCBI taxonomy): domain Eukaryota; kingdom Viridiplantae; phylum Streptophyta; class Polypodiopsida; order Cyatheales; family Cibotiaceae; genus Cibotium; species Cibotium barometz. Next base: position 991,964 of record NC_141076.1, read on the forward strand.
CTAGTTATATGTGGACCTTGATGATGATTTGGCACATACCAGAGGATGTGCAGGTTTAGAGGGGGTGGATGTCGTGCCATGGCACGTCTATGGTGTGAAACCATGCATGTGACGCCATCAAATACAAATCTAGATGCATGGGGGTTAAGTGCCATGATGAGTCATTATATGATGCCTGAGTACATATGTTCATATTGTAAATGAGGTTCAATGAGATGAGCTGAGGCTGAGCTAGGTCTCGAAGCCTCTGACAGTGTGGTGTGAATTGTGGAGTTTTTTATGCTTATGGAGAATTTTGGAGATAGCAGACACCTTGTGCCTTGATAGGACTGGATTATGCTTGTGGGTTTGACTGCTTTATTGATTCCATGAGATGGTGAATTGCTTATAAGCTGTGCCTATCATGGTTGAGTTGATATTAACACTGAGACAGAAAACTTTTATGGTACATAATGGTCGTGGTCATGATCATATGCTTCGGATGGCAAGGTCATATGTGTAATAAGGATGCCAAATGATGCTTTCTTTGATGTGGTGTGGGAAACCTTAGTAAGGTCATGGTGTGAAGAAGGTTAGTTTTTTTTTAATGGCTATCACTTGAAAATTATATGCGTGGAATGGTAGGCGTAGTGAAAAAATGGAAAATGGAAAAAACGTATTTCTAGCTGCAAAAGGTGGTGTGGGCACCGACTTCCTCGCGGGAAAGAGGAGAAAAACCAAAGAGTTGCAAGCGGCACTTATCTGAGAAGGATCTGCAGAAAAAAAACCAGGGACAGAAGCGTGTTCGACCAGAGAGTTTGATTTCATGCAATCAGCCGACTGTCAATGGCATGTTGGGGCTTGAATTAGAGAGTAGAGTTAATACTTCCCATTGATACGCCTTCTTCAAAATCACAAAATCAGCTACGCGCCAGCTGTGCGCCGTCTGCAGCGAAGTATGGAATATAATTTTTCAAAAGAAAATCGTATGAAATCCGCTTCCCCCGTCAGATAAGTAAAAATTTGATAAAATTTCATTTTACTTTCCTACCTACCACGTTTGAAAATTCGTGGTGTCAATAAACCTTCAAAGGTTTTGTAAAAAAAAGGTGGTTTGATATGAAGAGATGTGAGGATATTGCATCAAGGGACATGGAATCAAAGAATCAGAAATACAGCAAGGACTCTAGTAAAAATTGACTTTGATTCTATCTTAGTGGATCTAGAATGCAGGCCATGGATTTCTTTTAAAATCATGTGAATATGTTAAAGTTATGCCATATATCATCTTGTGTTTGTGAGTTGTTGGAATTTTAAGCCAGATTTTCAGGTGATAAAGAACATTATGAGATGTTGGGAATGGTGACAGTGGATGTATGGAATGAAAAGGGTCACATGTATGTTGGAAATACTTAAAGGTTATGTTATGCCTACATGTGATTAGCTGGAAAGTTTTGGAAAAAGAAGCCCGTGAATCTATGCTTGGAAAGGGACAAGCATTTGGTACACGAATTCAAGGATGTATTGAGATGAATTGACACATGTATATGTCATAAAAAAAATGGACTTGTCCTATGCTTCTTGGGAAATTTTGAATGGGAGTTACCTTGTTAGGTTTGGTACCAACTCTCACAGTTAGAAGTCTCGTACTTTCCTGGCTATACCGCACACGTCACGACAACGTGCCCTCTAAAAAAACAATGGCACTCGCGCATGCGACTAAAAGAAGGCACCCACGAAAAAAAAAACAACGGCACCTGCTAAAAAAACAATGCCACCCACGCATGTGCAATAAAACAACAGCGCCCGCTAAAAAAACAACGGCACCCATAAAAAAAACAAAGGCACCCACACCCGCACTAGTATCACAATCCCACACGTCCATGCCCGTGTAGTGTCATAATAAAAATTTTAAATTTTTAAATTTTGAATTGAATTTCCTTGTAAGGCTAGTGTCACGCACCTGCGCCCTCGCGCCCACTTCCTTGCCCACGTAAGGTCACAATCCCGTTGAGCACGCGCCCGCATAGTGTCATAAACATTTTAAAATTTCAAATTTTGAATTTAATTTCCTTGTAAGGCTAGTGTCATGTGCCCGTGCAGTGTCACAATCCCGCGCGCTTGCGCCACGCAGTGTCATAAACAAAATAATAATAATTTTTAATTTCTAATTTGTAATTTTTAATTTTTTTACTTTTTTACTTTTTAAATTTTTACTTTTTTAATTTTTAATTTTTAATTTTTTTTAAATTTTTAAATTTTTAAATTTTTTATTTTTAAATTTTAATTTTTTTTAATTTTTAATTTTTTAATTTTTAATTTTTTTATTTTAATTTTTTATTTTTAATTTTTAATTTTTAATTTTTAATTTTTTATTTTTTATTTTTTTTATTTTTTTTTATTTTTTTTAATTTTTAATTTTTAATTTTTTAAATTTTTTACTTTTTAAATTTTAAATTTAAATTTAAAACTTTAAAATTTAAATTTTGAATTTTGAATTTTGAATTTTGAAATTTTAAATTTTAAATTTAAATTTTTGAACTTAAAATTTAAATTTAATTTCCTTGTAAGGCTAGTGTCACTCGCTGACGCCTGCGCTAGCGTAACGTCATAAACATTGGCCTATGAGAAAGCGGTCATAGGGACCTCCTTCTAAGGCATGTGATCTATTCTCCATAGGGGTCTCCTTACAAGGCCTGTGAGGACTGAGTGGCCATAGGGATCCCCTTGTGACAAGGCATGTTACCTAGTGGCTAGAGGGGTCCCCTCACAAGGGTTTCCTTAAGGTGGATGGAAATGAAAAAACCAACGGTGCTCGGGCCCACTATAAAAAACCAAAATTTCAAATTCAAAATTTAGGCGGGAATTTCAAATTCAAAATTTAGGTGGGAATTTCAAATTCAAAATTTGGCAGGAATTTCAAACGGTTGTAGGCAAGAATTTCAAATTCAGAATTTGGTAGGAATTTTAATTTTTAAATTTTAAATTCGAAATTTAAGATTCGCCTATGAGCAAGCAGTCATAGGGGCCTCCTTCTAAGGCATGTGATCTATTCTCCATAGGGGTCTCCTTACAAGGCCTGTGATTGAGTGGCCATAGGAGTCCCCTTTAAATAAGGCATGTGACCTAGTGGCCATAGGGATCCCCTCACAAGGGTTTCCTTAAGGTGGATGGAAAAGAAAAAGCTTAGAGGGCCTATGACCGAGTGGTCATAGGGGTCTCCTTATAAGGTGTCTGATTGAGTGGCCACAGAGATTTGCTTACAATGCTTTTGAGCTAAGGATTCTTCCTATCATTGACATTGGCCTATGGGCAAGCGGTCATAGGGGTGGCCTTCTAAGGCATGTGATCTATTCTCCATAGGGGTCTCCTTACAAGGCCTGTGACCGAGTGGCCATAGGGGTCCCCTTGTAACAAGGCATGTGACCAAGTGGCCATAGGGGTCCCCTCACAAGGGTTTCCTTAAGGCGGATGAAAAGAAAACGTTTACAAGGCCTGCGAATGACAGAGTGGCCATAGGTGTCCCCTCACAAGGGTTTCCTTAAGTTGGATGGAAAAGATATGCTCACAATGCTTTTGAGCTAAAGGGTCCACCCACCATTGACATTGGCATATAAGCAAGTGGTCACAGGGGTCTCTTTATAAGGAATGTGGTTGTGTGATCGAGTGGCCATAAGGGTCTCTTTGCAAGGCATGTGATTGAGTGGCTATAGGGGTCTCCTTGCAAGGCATGTGATTGAGTGGCTATAGGGGTCTCCTTGCAAGGATTTCCTTAAGGTGGATGCAATAGAAAAATCTTACAAGGCCTATGACCAAGTGGCCATAGGGATCTCCTTACAAGGCTTATGATCGAGTGGCCAGAGAGATCTACTTACAAGGCATGTGAGCTATAGGGTCTCCCTACCATTGACATTGACCTATGAGCAAGTGGTCACAGGGGTCTCCTTACAAGGCCTGTGAGTGACCGAGGATTTTACTCAATGTGGAGGGAAATGAAAATCCTTACAAGGTCTATGACCGAGTGGCCATAGGGGTATCCTCTCAAGGGTTTCCTTAATGTGGATGAAAAAGAAAATGTCTACAATGCTTATGACTAAGTGGCTGTGCAGAGATCTGCTTACAAGGCCTACGAGCTAGGGGGTTTCCATACCATTCACTATGACCGAGTGGCCTATGAGCTAGAGGGTTTCCATACCATTCACTTGACCGAGTGGCCTACGAGCTAGAGGGTTTGCATACCATTCATTATGACGGAGTGGCCTACGAGCTAGAGGGTTTCCATACCATTCACTATGACCGAGTGGCCATAGGGGATTTTCTCATAGGGCCTATGATTGATTGGCCATAGGGTGTCCTCACGCATTTTTCCATATGGTGGAGGGAGAAGAAAATGATTACAAGGCCTATGAGTTAGTGGCCAAATGGGTATCCTTACAAGGCCTATGACCGAGTGGCCATAGGGATCTGCTTATAGGGCTATGAGTGGTGTTTAATGCATAAAGGCCTTCTTCCTTGCCTGAGGCAACAGAGTCACGTGTGCTCTCGATTATGCAAAGCAAGCAACATCTAGCACTCTCACAATTAGGGGATGGGATGGCTAACTAACCATTATTTTCTGAAGTATGCAGGCATGGGATTCACGTGCGGTGATAGAGTGAACATGTGGGTGGAAGCATGGTTACGTGGTACCAAAAAGTGGTGTCATTGACACTCCTTTTCTAGTGGTTTTGAGGGCAGTTTGAGGACATTTTTCAAGATTTCAATAAAAAAATAGTCTTTGTTTTTTTCCTCCCACCCCGTCTTCTTATCCCATAACAACTTCACTAGCCAACAGGCCACGTCGTTCTCTCCTTTCCTGCTTGTAATTCAAATGACATGCTCTCTGGAAAAAATTAATGTCTGTTTTTTTCCTCCCACATCTTCTTATCCCATAACAGCTTCACCAGCCACTCCTCTCCTTTCTCGCTTGTGATTTGAATGACATGCTCTCTCTCTCTCTCTCTCTCTCTCTCTCTCTCAAAAAGCACACATCGAGGCTTTGGATAGTAGGTTGCCTCGAAAACATGCTCTGATCACATCTTTCTAGGCCGATACTTGGAGGAGATGGATTTTCAGCTGCTTGGGCAGCATCCTACCCAAGATGAAAGTTCTCAACATGATGTTGAAACTTACCAACATGAAGCTGAAAATGTTCAACATGACAGAAGACATTATCAAAGTTTTCAACTCGATGCACAACCAATAGTGAGTTCAAATGACATTAGGCAAGAAGATCTAAGAGCAATTAGAGAATACTGGGCTACGCAAAGGGAGAACCAATAGAGAGCAAAGAGAAATGTCAGGGGTATGAACCATCATACATTGATGAAAAGAGGAAAAAGAAGATTTGTAAAGTTGTGGCTAGCTGTTGGCTTCAACAAACGGAGGGCACTGACACAAAAACTCAAAAAGAGATCTTCAAGGAGCTCCTCCAACATTCGAAATTCAGGGACTTGCAGCCTGATGCATTAAACTATGATCGAGGATTTATGGCAAACATTTGAAGCACATTATCACATGTGAAAAGACCCAGATTAAAGAATGAAGAGATCGATGCTATTGACCGTGCTTAATGGTGAAGGATTCAATGCTGAAAGTAGTAGGCAAAAATCTATAAGCATGGCAAAGTCAGCAAAATTTCTAGGTGTCCATAAGAGAAATCTAAGTGCAGCGAATTCTCGCATACACTTGGAAGATGATGGAGTGTTGCCCTTGGAAACATGCCAAAGACCCCCTCAGTAACATAATCACACATGAGATCAAAGACTTGGTGTTTGACTTTTGGGTGTCAAAGACACATGTATGTCCAAACAAAAAAGACTTGGTGTTTGACTTTTGGGTGTCAAAGACACATGTATGTCCAAACAAAGAAGATGTTTGTCGTAAGAGGATTGGGCAACAAGCTATTCTCTAGCATCCGATCCACTTGCTCGATGAGACTTAGGTACCTATCACTTTCTTTAATGGTTTTTGTTAGCATTGCCCAAAGGGAAATGCTATTGGGGATGTTGGAGTGCTGGTTTGTAACGAAGTTTGTAAATTTATGTGGAGACAAATGCTGAGGTCAACTGACATCATCAAAAGTCTTCCATTTACTAATTTTGTGGGTCTTTTACTTTGAGATTCTCTATTGTGATGTTTTGCCCAATGTACACTTGCATTGCCATATTTTGAATATAGAATGACCCCTCAGTTGAATGACAATTGTTGCCTTCCTCAACCTCATCTAGTTTCTTCTCCATGTTTTATTTTCTAACGTGCTTTCTATCGTTATTGCTTTTAGTACACTCAATGCTCCACTGCTCCCTGTGCCTCTTGTTCTTATTACAATCTAGACTACTCGAAATTACTTACATAGTAGTTGTTCTTACAATCTAGACTGTCCACAAGCACTTTTGAGAAGCACATCAATGTCTTTTTAGTGTGTTTATAGGCTTAAGGCTGTGAAAAAGCACTTAAAAGTTTGATAAATAGCTTTCGAGGAGCACATAAGTGTTTTTTGCTATTGTTATGTACTTATAGCAATCCAAAGTACTTTTGAGATTGAAAAGAAGTCAACAAGCACTTTTTAGTTTGAAAAGTGCTTGTGAGAAGCACACAAGTGTTTTTTGCTATTGTTATCTACTAAAAGCAGTCCAAAAACACTTTTTGAGATTGTAAAAGTGCTTTGGGTAACAAATTTCCACAATTCTTCTACCCACAAGTCAAAGATGGAAAACCGCTCTTCAAAACCACCCAAAACTTGAAAAAGTTTTCTTGATTTCTTTCCCTCTTCCAAATCAAACACCATGGATCTAATTTTCTCAACCCATAAGCTCCAAAACCACTATTATCAAGACTTGTAGGTTGAATTCATCTCCCTCCATCTCTCAACAACGACAAATGGCAATCTTTGCTTCCTCAACTACTTCGCTAAATTCTAATTGCATAGGTGGTCAACGGTTTCACTTTTACCCTTTAAGCTTTTATAAGCTTTTAAAAAGCTTAACTTAAAGTTTTTATATAAGCCACAAAATTTATTATTTTCAGCCCATCAAATCTTTAAACAAAATCAGCCCGTGCAATTTTCTCCCTTGTCAGTAATTTCCAAAAAAATCTAAAGCTATTTCTTGGCCCAAAAATACCTTATTTTTATTCAAAATTATCATTTCAAGCCCAAAAGTGCCCTAAAAATTACCATAAAAAGTAAAAAAAATACCTTATTTTTATTCAAAATTATCATTTCAAGCCCAAAAGTGCCCTAAAAATTACCATAAAAAGTAAAAAAATATATGCTTTTGTGGCAACAGTTAAGCAAGTTTTCATCCACTTAACGAAGCCGTATCAAACCTCTTCATTTTAAATCAATGGATTGGCATGCGGATTTCAGTCAAGCCACCAACGACGACGACACCACCAACGAAGTTGCTAATGTTCGAGATGGTGGATTTTCTAATTCTCCACTTCCACAACCAACTTTTGAAGATTGTATTCAACTTCTCAAGCAACTACTTCAAGATGAGCAATAAAAACGCCTTATCCTCAAGCAACGTCTTATTGGCAATAAAGTTTTTACTCCTCCTTCTCAAGATGCATACATTGCCAAGATCATCAAGGCTACTTTCGATGCTTAACAAACTAAAAAGAAAAGTAGATTAGCCATCGTATGTTTTATTTTAAGAGAATTGATTTGGAAAAAAGAATGCTCGTCTTGTGCTTTCATGGTTATCAACTAGTGGCTCAACAACCGTTTCCTTTGTCATTATGGTGCTCTTATTGGATTGCATTCTTTTAATGGTTTTAATGCAAATAGAAAGCCTTGGGTAACACATAGTAATGCACGTGCTAATTCTAATCAAAATGTAAAGGTTATTAATGATTAATGGTTTTAATGCAAATAGAAAGCCTTGGGTAATACCTAGTAATGCACGCACTAATTCTTATCAAAATGTAAAGTTTATTAATGATTAAAGCAATGTAACTCAACCCAAACCTATTAGTCACAACACTAATATTTCCAAGAAACCTTACTCCCTACGTGCTACAAGTGTAACAAACTAGGCCAGATTGCCGGCTGTGTTCGATGTTGGAAGACCTCTAAACAACTAGAGTTGCTTAGCTTCACAACATCGAGGAGATGTCTAATGAAGATGGTGCTCTAGATTGATCCAAAGATATGCTACATGAAAATGGTAATTTCCAAGAAACCTTACTCCCTACGTGCTACAAGTGTAACAAACTAGGCCAGTTTGCCGGCTGTGCTCGATGTTGGAAGACCTCTAAACAACTAGAGTTGCTTAGCTTCACAACATCGAGGAGATGTCTAATGAAGATGGTGATGACTATGCTCTAGATTGATCCAAAGATATGCTACATGACAATGGTAATCCCAACCAAAGTGATGTGTCAGGTAACCCTCTTTTAACATATTCATTACTTAAAATGAAGGGTAAAATTAATGGTCATGATATTACTATGTTGCATGATGATGGTAGTATGCACGATTTTATTTATGAGCATGTTATTAAAAACTACAACTAGAAACACACCCATCACTTTATAAGGTTAAATTTACATTCTAAGATACATGTTATAATGTCACTAAGGAAATTAGGCGATTAGAAATTGTCATTTTCCCTTATAAAGAGAAAATAAATTTCTTAATTACACCTCTACACACTAGTGATATCATCTTAAGCATGCCTTTTTGTCACCAATTTAACCATCAAATTAACTATGACACACACACGATGTGGATCACACATCATCATGAAAGTTTAACTCTTCACAGTGATATTATGCCATGAACTCTATCCATTATTATCACACTTAAGCAAAACATGCATTAAAAAATCATGATGAGAAGGGTTACATGATTTATGTGAATGAAATTGAAGCAACCAAGCATAAATTGTCACATAGTCAACAAGTTTTTCTAGATCAATTCAAAGATTCTTTTGTAGATGACCTACTCTCCTAGGACTACCTACATCTCGCCCTAAGATCATACAGAGATTCTCCCTAGTAGTTAACCACCTCCTAAGGCCCCTTTTTATAGACAACATTAAATCTAACAAAAGTAAATACAATGGCAAATTGAAGCACTCTTAGACCATGACATCATACGACCTAGTAATTCCCCTTTTGGTGCCCTAGTAATTTAGTCCAAAAAAAGAACAAAATCTATCGCATGTGCAACATTGACTATAAAGCATTGAATAAGATAACTGTTAAAAACACGTATCCTATTCCTTATGTTGATGATTTGTTAGATAAGTTTCATGGTGCGTATGTGTTTAGTAAGATTGATTTAAAGCCTAGATGTCATCAAGTTTGTATGCATCTTTCTGATATTTATAAAATAGTATTTCGCACTCAAGCAGTGCACCTACCACATTTAGTATAATGATGAACTGCATTTTTGTGAAACATCAACATTTTATTATTGTTTTCTTTGATGACATTCTTATTTGTAGTCAAAATGAAGAACACAAACAACATTTAGCATTTGTCTTCAACCTTTTGAAAGAAAATAAATTGTTGCTAATCATGAGAAAAGTTCTCTTTCAAAAGGAAAGAGAATATTCAGGTCACATTGTCTCAGCTCAAGGTATTAGAGTAGATCGTAAAAAAATTCAGACTATTAAGACGGCCTCTTCCAAAGAATGTTACTGAGGTTCGTTCATGTCTAGGTCTGTGCAGTTATTATAGAAAATTTGTTTCATAATTTTTCTTTAATTGCTTTACCTTCGCCTACTATGCTTCTTTAAAATCAAACTATTTTCTGTTGGGGTTAGCACCAACAAAAATTCTTTGACAAGTTTAAGCACATTTTGACACATGCCCGAGTCCTTCAATTTCCTATTTTCTCTCGACTATTCTTCCTTGTCGTTCACTGATGCTAGTGGCTCAAGTATTGGTTCAGTCCTTATGATGGTCATCCTCTTGCATATGAGAATTGTAAGCTCAAACCCTCTGAAATTAAGTATATCACTTGTGTGATAAAGAACTTCTTTTGTAGTTCACACACTTTATATGTGGAAGCATTATTTGATGGGTTATGCGTTTCTCATTAAACTGATTAACAAAGTATATGACATATACTAGCCCAACCTTTGATTTTCTATCATTGCATTAAATGGTAATCATTTATAATTAACAAATATACGACATCTATTTACCCAATCTTCGATTTTCAATCGTCACATTAAATGGCAATCATTTATTCAAAGTTTTCATCCTCTCATTCAATATCAGCTTGAAAAATAAATGTTGTAGCTAACACATTAAGTAGTCATCCTTCCATTGTAAATATTTCAGTTCTTGATATGCATTCCTTTGATGCTATGCATGATTCATATGAGAATGATCCTGAATTTCATGATGCATGGTTGAAAGTGCACTTTAATCATTACTTGTCTATTGATAATCATTCCTATCATGATGGATTTCTTTTCTTTGAAAAGTATTTATGCATTACTCTTCCATTTAGATAATTGCTTCTAGGAGAATTGCATCATTCATTCAGACAACTGCTTCTAGAAGAACTGCATAATTTATTTACACAACTACTTCTAAAAGACTTGTATAATTCCTTTAGACAACTGTTTCTAAAAGAATTGCATAATTCATTTAGACAACTGCTTCTAGAAGAATTGCATAATCTCCCTTACATCATTCATAGAGGTATAATGACTACTTTAAAAGCAGTAATAGATGATTTATGCATTACTCTTCCATTTAGACAACTGCTTCTAGTATAATTGCATAATCCCCCTTATATTGTTTCATAGAGGTATGATGACTACTTTAAAAGCAATAATAATAGATGATTTTTTGGGTTAATGTAAAGAATGGTGTTTCCAACTTCGTTTCTAAATGTTTTATTTATCAATACGGTAAGCAATATCATGGGAAACAACATTGCCTATTCCTAATGATCCTTGGGAATAAATTTTTATAGATTTTATTACTGGTTTCCCTGTTACTTCTACATGAAATTATATGCTTTGGACTATTATTGATAGATTTAGTAAGCAAGCATATTTCATTGCATGTAAAAGGAAATTATCTACTTCACAATCTGCACATTTTTTCATTAAACATATTTTTACACATCTTGGTCTACCTAATATCTTATCATAATTCTAGATTTTGTAATCATTTTTTGATTGCTTTTTTTTCAAATCTTGGATCTAAAATTTATTTCACATCTATTTTTCATCTTGAAACCAAAGCACGGTACTTGGAACCAACATCTTCATTTGCTACAATTTGTTTACAATAATACACATTCTACTACAATAAAGCTCCTTTGGAAGTCGTGTATGGTAAGAAATTACCGACACCTGCTTCTCAACTTTCATATAATGTACTTGGTAGATGATTTTGCTAGAGACCATACCCATATTCTTCAACAAGTACATGAAGCTATCGCTAAGTCCCAAACACAATATGCGACCCAAGATAATAAGAGACGTAAGGCTTGCAATCAGAAGGGGATTATGTTTGGCTTCACATAGAAAAACGAAGATTGAAAAGTGTAGAGAAACATTGAGTACTTAAATCAGCTCCTAGATTTTATGGCCCATTCAAAATCCTCACAAAGATTAATGATAATGCTTACCAATTGTATATACCATCACATTGGCGTATTCATAATTCTTTTCACATTATTCTATTGAGACCATTTAGATGCCCACTTCTCGTATATCAAGTCTATGATGTTATTAGATGAAGATTCTGAGATCATAGAATTCAAAATTATTTTAGACTATGAGTAGACCACAACAAGAAGAGGAAATATTTATCGTAGATATTTAGTGAAGTATAAAGGCCACCCCATTGAAGAGGCTCGATGGCTATCTAATCATGCCCTTGTTGCCTATCCATCCTTGATTTCATCATATCTTTACTCTCGCCCGTGATAATTTTTAATTTTGTGACAACTGAGGACAATTTCTTATTTACCCCTATGGCATGTTATGAGTAAATTCATGGAATTTTATATTCCCACATTTCTCATTATTTATGAATTCTCCTAGATAGGTTTACATTGAGATGCCTTTCTAAATCCAATCAATTGTAACTTTATGCACATACGTGGGCGATTCCGTACATGTGTGAAAACATGGATCACATCGTCTTGATTTATTAAGTTTCATAAAGTTATTTGTATTTTTCATTAATTAATTTATTAATTGATTGGCATAGTTAATGTAAGTGAAAATTCTTGGGTTGGATAATGGAGGCGAGTTGGTGGTATGGTCAGGAAGATTTCCAGACCCTCGACTTCAAGTGTCAATGAAATACTATTTGATTTTGTGATGATGCACACCATTTATTCTATTTTGGGTAGCGTCCATATTTATTATTAGCTGGACATATTTATTAGGACACGTGAAAGCTCCCTTATGCATATTTAATTTTTTTAAGAGATGTACATGTTTATATAGTTTATGGTTTACACCTATTTTAGGTAGTTGGCTTACACGTTCAATAAAGCAAACTATTTTTATTGAAGTCAACATCTTTGTAAAAGTGGACACTATTTTGAGCCCCACAAGTTATTTCAAGTAATATGATTAAAATACACCAAGAGGAAGTGTGGGCTCACTCTTGTGCGAGGGAAAATTGGATCCAATCTTGTGTTATGCCACGTTAATTATTACTTTGTAGTTTATTTATGGGTTGTTTTCCTCCAACACACAGCTTATCTAGACTTAGCACTCTACCAAATAGGATGCATGCTTATGCAGGCTATGTGACCACATTAGTGAGTGTTGGGATAGGAAACCGAGGATATATTTTTCTTTGGTCGTGGGGCTTAGCTGAGGGTCTAGACGGTCTCAGATGGCAGAAGAGTTGTGCTAGAGTCCCTACAAGACCATGTTGTATTCTAATATGTTCCCAGTCAAATGATGATGTGGTCAGTTGCTCATTTTAGACCAAGTTGTGGATTGACATGGCTAACCTACGTGCATGCCGACCCTAGGTACTATATATAGACTAGTCTAGGAGCCTTAGAAAATCATTGAGTTCATTGTGTTCAAGCACTCTTGTAAGACATTCTCCATCCAGATTCTGTCTAAGTTGTCATCAAAGCTCCTTACTTGGAGCACATGGGTGGGAAGACACCATTAGTTTATAATCAATTTTACAAGCAGTAATATTGTTTACTCTCCACTTCTTTCTACAATTCTCAATGCTTTGTATTGTGTCGATCCAGCTTCCACTATTGAGTATTCTTACACATTGATCCAGGTGTGCACTATAATAGAGTCAGATATATGTAGTGGGCATGTTGAGATATAATGGGTATATATCCCATCATTATATAGATATGGTCAAAGCTATACAAGAGGTGAAGCCCACATGTTTTGAGGAGGCACTCATACATAAGAATTGGGAAGATACCATGGATGAAGAGATGCTACTTTAGATGCTAATGAGACATGGCATTTGGTATCTTTGCGTATGGAAAAGAAGGCAATTAATGTAAGTGGGTCTACAAAGTAAAGCATAACTTAGATGGTTATATTAGTAGTTAGGTACAATGCAAGATTGGTTGCCAAGGGATATGCCCAAATTTAAAGTATTGATTATAAGGAGATACTCATCCCAATTACTAGGATGGAAACTATGAGAGCAGTCATTTGCTATGGTGGAATCAAAGAGAAGAATCATTGCTATAGAAATGATGAGAGGAGGCATTGATATGGCTATAGCTAAGGGGGGATGGTCTTTACATTAGTTGGATGACTCCATCCAAGGAGGTATGGTCTTTACATTAGTTAAATGTAAAGAATGCATTTTTAAATGGTGACTTACACAAGGAAGTTTACATGGTGTAGCCACTAGGATATGAGGATCGTAGATTCTTATCATCTAAGAGCTACTAGACCCACTTCGGTAAATTTTATCTTGGTTCAGCATGTCCATCTTCTTTATCTTCAGATTGTGGAATGGGTGTAGGCACTTTTATTGTAAAGAAGGAGCCTTAGTTATGTTTTCTTATTGGTAGTAGTGATCTCCTCATTGTGATAAAGGAGATGGAACCTTTTATTACAAAAAGGGAGCCTTGGTTATGTTTGCTCGTCTCGTGGCACTAGTGATCTCCTTATTGTGATAAAAAGTGGACATAACCTCTTCCTTTGCTTGATGGGGCTACACGTAATTACACACCATAATATTTCTTCCCTCAATATCATAGATTTTTAACCCTTTAAATCCATACTATACCCCACTTGTACTCTACAAAAATGCACTTGTGCCTATGTGTTCTTGTATAGTTCTAGCACATGCATAAAAATTTCACTCCTAAAGTTCATATAGTATACAACAGAAGGTTTCTTATCAAAATAGATCATTCTATTGATTAATCATCCAATTACATTTGTATAAATCCTATTGGGGTCATCATGTTGGAAATGTGCCTTGAACTATTTGACGCCTCTGCACTTTTGAGCATACTCTGAGCCATCTTCACCATTCTTGTGTAATACGATTTCATTTTTCTCTAGATTATGAGTAGTGGTAATCTAACAAGTGATCCCCCGCTCCTTTGTATTAGGATGTGAATTCCATTGAAGTGCCGGGATGCTCATCACACAACAAGGGGCCTTACAAGCTAGAGCACATCCATCAGCCCATACGAGGGTGGAGCATTGAGCAAATTCTCTTCCTTCGTTTGCCAAATGGTGATGGTCATGGCCGAGAGGTGTTTTTTTGCAGGTTGAACTATTTCTCCAAATTTGTTTCACACAGCAAAGTGTTGTCCAAGCTCAGGATCTAAGAATTAACAACTTGTGCGTTAACATAAATGAACAACATGACCTTCACAAGGATAAGAATTTAATCAAGAGAATGTGGAGAATAAATTCAAATTACTAATGTGAAACTATGAGTACAACTGATATTACTTGTGCACTCATGTGAGAGAGCTTAGATGGCGAGATCAATAAAAATACTGAGATGGAAGATTATATTATGTACTATGAAATAAGGGTGCAAAGAGCAGTGAAAGTACATCTCAAATCTAACAATCTCAGTATGATAAAAGCTATCAAACCCGACTATATATAGTTACCCAAAGGTATGATGGATCAGTCTGTGTCAGCCACCCTCGTGTCTAAAAGGCACGGTGCATTTAAGAGGGGGTTCAAGTGGGATCGATGGCTAAGGGGGCCCGATTTTGGGCGGGGTCAATCTGGGCCGTCGGATTCTCGAAAGTAAACTAGGGCCGTCCGATAGTAAACTAGGGCTGCCCCACATAACAAAAGAATATATTAATATGGGCCGGAAACCCTAGCTAGCAGAAATTATAGCCTAATGGTAAGACTATGGCCTCCCATGTGGCACGTCGTGGGTTCAAATCCTTTCTTTTGCATTTTGAGACTTAGGCAAAAAAATTATAAGTCCAAACTCGAGAACTGGAGTAAACTAGGCAATATGGCAAGCTCGACTTTACTGCGGAGCGGGCCTAGTTTACTTTGGGGCCTTAGATCTAACTAGGGGAGGCGAAACATGACCTCTTTTGCATTTTGAGACTTAGGCAAAAAAAATCTAAGTCCAAACTTGGGAACTAGAGTAAACTAGGCAATATGGCAAGCTCGACTTTACTGCAGGGTGCGGCCCTAGTTTCCTTTGGGGCCCTAGATCTTTTTGTAAACTAGGGGAGGGGAAGCACGACATCTCCAAAAAAACTTGGTGATCTGATGGCCCAAATCGCCCTCGCCCAAAATCGGGCCCCTTAGCCGTAGATCCCACGTCCTTTTCCTATGTGTCCGCGCAGACTCTCCCTGGCTCTCAGACCACTCCAAACTTGAAGGGATATCACCTCACAGGCTCTTTGCTGCCAACAGTTACAAGCCCACAGCTAACTCTGATGAATGACTTTCCTCTTGAGGATGACTAGCTCTGACCTAGCTGAAGTAGAATCTCTCTTTTTTGAGTCAACTAACTCTGATGAATGACTTTCCTCTTGAGGATGACTAGCTCTGACCTAGCTGAAGTAGAATCTCTCTATTCTGAGTCAAATAGCACTTCTAGTTGCTCACACCACTCAAACCACACAAAATCCCATCACAATGGATACTCAATTGACAGCACCTGAATCACTGCTGCCACACACAGAAAGCACTCAGAACATAAAACCTTCCTACTGCTAATAGTAGCTAATAGCTCTGACTATCATACGAGGCCCAAAAACACTTCTTACACACTCAGACCAGTCACCTCAAGATCCTCTTACTCCCAGATGATGGTTCTGATGTTCTGCTTACACAGAACTAACTTTATATACTTTCTCTTCTAATTCTAACTCAGAATCAGTTCTAGCACAAAAGACACTTAATCGGCCCTCTCAAAAATCCCTTCTCCATCATCTCACTCAACTCAACTCAACACAAATAAATCATCAAGGCACAAAAAGATACTTAATCTGCCCTCTCAGAGATCCCTTCTCCATCATCTCAACTCAACTCAACACAAATAAATCATCAAGGCACAAAAACTCACCAAACTACAAAAAAAAACACAAGCTCAAAACACTCTACCCTTCATTCAAACCAAACAAACAATCTCAACAAGCCTGAGACCTTGGGCTTCAAAAAAAAGAAAGTACAAGAAGCTTTCTGGATCTGCCACCACAAATAAACCCGCAACTTCAAACTTCACATCATCATCATCTTCATCCTCCACTAACCAGCTTTCAACTAACAAATAGGTATAGTCAAAGAAGTTCTAATCTGGATCACGTTTGTAACAGAGGTTTTGCTTAGAGAATCCAAGAAACACCTTGGCCAATCCTTCGCTCGGCTACCTCCTTGTGCTTTGATCCAAACACTCCTCCCTCACTACATCTGACTCTTCTTTGTAGACCTAGAAAGACATGTAGGCATCTCCAGCATGCTACACTGAGACCTGCAAAAGCCCACACAACTGCAATTCTTTCCTGGTGGTCTCTCCAATCTTACTACTATCAACCACACTCGATTAATCACCCCTTTTCCTCTTCAAGCACTGTTGCCGCCTTTGTTCTCTTCTAGAAGATTATGCCGCCTGGCTTCCATGATTGCCCGTATTGCTTCTATTTTGGTTTAGCACATTTGCATTTTTCCTTTGCCTGCCACACGTCTTTGGCTACCTTGCCAATTCACACAACACTATCATACACACAATCTATATATACACACATCATGTTTGTGAGGGGCTTAGATTTCCCCTCACAACATGCCAAACTAGAAATGCGCATTCTCACTTCTGAATGCATGTTCATAAGTCTGCAGGTATCCAACCACACATGTTCATATCTCGGGATGCATGTTCACAATTATACTGGGCCACACATGTTCCTAGGTCCCGACACATGTTCCTAATGCTGTGAATGCACGCTTATAAACCTCAGAATATCCAAGATCACTAAGGTCACCCCTATAAGAATGATATATACCAATCCATGATGCTCCTATATGGCCTACATCCCAAGATAGATCTATCTCCAATAAAAATGGATCTAAGTACATATCTAGATCAAATGAAAATCTCTCTAGATCCATATGCATAATCCTCTATCCTACGAGGTCTCACCTTAACAAAATTGTGGCTATGCTCATGTGCAATGCCTGACTACCCAAACATATGCACTAAACCTAAGTGAATGCTACCAGGTATGCTATGAGAGCTAGGAGTAGAGATAGAATCATAGATATCCCCGTGAATAGAAGACCTAAAAGAGTAGCTTGACTTATCTAGCACTAGGAACTTAGGTCTGTGCTCCTCATGCACTATCGTATGCTCATCAACATGTAAGGTATCATCATTCCCAATCTCAAGCATGCCAATGGATGCATCACTAATCAAAAATTGATCCACATGATAGTCTAATGCATCCTTATCTCATGATGCATCACTATGATTGACTGGGAAGTAGGTAGACATAGGCGTATCATCAATCATAATGCTCAGAATGTTCACTGCCATCCCTCCCATCAAGATCATGTCCACATGATCTAACTCACACACATTACTCTCACTATCACTATCGCATGCATCATCAGCATGTGCATATGTGTCAGTGGCATCATGTGCACGCGTATCAATCATCATTTGTATGTGTGTACGATAACATCAATATCACCAGTGTATGTTTGTGTGATACAACAATATCATCATGTGTATGTGTGCACGATACATCATCATGGTCATCTCAATCTGAGTCGGCATAGTCTACATCCTCGAAAACATAGTCGTAGAGGCTACACTACACTGCTCATCCAATTGCCCATGTTGGAGATGTGCCATTGTCTATGCAGGATTGCAAAGTGAAGTACCTTGCAGATGTACTTCACGTTCTGAACATAACAAAGAATCTGGTTTTAGTTGGCCAGATGATTGAGCAGGGTTTGCAGGTTTGGTTTAACCCTGATGGTTGTTATGTTGAAGACTTTAAAGACAAGTGCAGGTTGGTTGCAAAAGGCAACAGAGTGGGCAGAATGTTTACATTGAACGTAGACATGCCTGAAATGAGTGCTACGATGTTTGCAAATGGTTCAGGAATTGTTGCAGACACAGACATTTGGCATAAAAGAATTGGACATGTGAATGTGCAGCGAATGAAGTCTATGCAGACTAAAGGAATTGTGACAGGGCTGCCAAAGTTTAAAGTGGAAGGTATGCAGAGAATATGTGAAGCATGCCAATTTGGAAAGCAAACAAAGCATGTATTTCCACGTAATAGATATGTAAGCAGAAATGCACTAGATGTTGTGCATTCAGATGTATGGGGTCCTACGAAGACCATGTCTATGGGAGGTTGCAGATATTATGTGACATTTATTGATGACCACACAAGGAAAGTGTGGGTATATTTCATGAAGGAGAAGAGTGAGGTGTTCACTCACTTTCATAATTTCAGAGTTTTGGTTGAAAAGCAAACAGGGAAATATGTAAAGTGCCTAAGGTTAGATGGAGGGGGAGAGTACTTCTCCAATGAGTTCTGTGAATTTTTGAAGAAGAATGGTATTCGGAGACAGTTTACATGCAGATACACTCCTCAGCAAAATGGAGTTGCTGACGAAAAAACAGGCACATTGCTGAGATTGCCCGAGCATTGATGGAAGAGAAGAATATGCCGCATAGCTATTGGGCTGAGGCTATTTCTACAGCAGTATACATCATGAACAAGACTCCAACTGTAGCCATACATGATGTAACTCCAGAGGAGAGGTTTACTGGCAGAAAACCAGATTTGTCTCATCTGAAAGTCTTTGGATGCATTGCATATGTGCATGTGCCAGATGAGCTGAGAACTAAGCTGGATCCGAAAGCTAAAAAATGTGTGTTTATTGGATATTCCCTTGAGCAGAAGGGATATAGGTGTTATAACCCTGCTACACGTGAGTTGAGGGTAAGCAAGGATGTTGTCTTACTTGAGATGAGCAGCTGGTATGCTGCTGAAAAAGAAGCTGTTGGGGCTGATGTGAGTGGAAGTGTGGTTGCACAGAATGCAGGTCAGCAATCACAGTCTTTGAGTGGACCAGGAGAGTCCTCATCTAGTGGGTCTGTTGATAGACCATGGAGTGGCAGGCTGCGTCATAATACCAGTCTTGCAAATGTGATTAGTACATCATGTAAAGGAAAAGAGAAAGTGGTTGAGCCCCTTGGTATGCCTGACATTTCTGCAGGGCATTCTCATGTTGATGGAGAGTCTAGTGGCTCATATATGAGCCTTGATGAGGAGCTTGGGATCCCAGCTATGAGAACACCTGGTGTAAAGAAGGCTATGGAAGCCATGTGTAACGCCTCCGCTACGGCTGCGTCTTCCTCAAGCCGCCATAGCCTAGGCGTGGAGAAGAAGAGAGGGTGGAAGTCGGTTCACCTCCCAACCATATAATGACGAGTTAGGGTTTCTAGTTGGGTTTTATACCAAAACCCTGGCCTGTGTCCACACCTCCTAGCCCGACCGCCCATCTTACTTAAGAGCCGTGCTAACTTAGATGTGTACACACATCGACCAAACCCTAACGCCCATTAACCCCTGAACCCCGCTAGCACTAATAATACTCTCGAGACTCCGAAAGCTATTAACTTATGCTAGGGTTCGACTTCCGTAGGACCATAGTCCTGACATTACCCCCCCCTTCGAAAAGAGTTTTCGTCCTCGAAAACAGAAGTGGGGAAACGTTTCCTCATCACACTAATGTTTTCCCAAGTGGAGCCTTCCTCTGGACGGTCCTTCCACTTGATAAGAGCTTGTTTTCGAACTTGGTGGCGAGTACGTAACATGTGATAATCCAATACTCTTTCTGGTTCATGAGGCAGTATTGGGGGTTCCACATATTCTACCAAGAAAGAATCATCCACCGGCCTTTCATGACCCATAAGGCGTTTCATCAAACGGCTTACGTGAAAGATGGGATGAACCTTGGAATGTGCTGGTAACTCAAGTTTATAGGCTACTGGGCCCACCTTCTTGAGTATCTTAAACGGTCCACAAAATCGGGGCGACAATTTTGGTACGGGACCCGTTTTTAAACTGGTGGAGTTTTCTGGTACCTTCAGAAACACCCAATCACCTTCTTGAAAGTGAAGTGGCCTACGTTTCTGGTCCGCGAACTTCTTGTAACGATCTTGCGCTTGACGAACATTTAATCGTGCAAGGCGCAACATATCCATATGGTCTTGGATAAAATCCTTAACCTGACTAATTTTCTCATTCGCCAGTCCCACCGACACTGGTGAACGTGGCTGAAAACCATACATCAACATGAAAGGGCTAAAGCCTGTCGAGACATGCTTTGCACTATTGTAAGCAAACTCAAGAATAGGCAAATAAGACTCCCAATCAGATTGTTTTTTGCTGACATATGCCCGAAGCATATCTTCCAGCACTTGATTAACCCGTTCAGTCTGACCATCTGTCTGCGGATGATCAGCTGTACTAAGGTTCAACATAGTACCCAACTTACTGAATACTGCTCGCCAGAAATGGCTGTTAAACTTGCGATCGCGATCACTGACAATATTGGATGGTAAGCCATAAAGTCGGTAAACATTCTCCACGAAAAGGCGTCCCAATTCTGGAGTTGTAACTGTTTTCTTAGTAGGCACAAACCGACAAAGCTTGGTTAATCAATCCACGATTACCCAAATGGCATCATGTCCACGATTCGTTGTGGGCAAGCCCGTTATAAAATCCATAGAGATACTTTCCCACTTTCCGTCAGGAATCTCTAATGGATGCAGTAACCCGCCAGCTTTAAGACGTTCTGCTTTGTTCACTTGACACTTCTGACACTGCAGAATATAGTCAGTAACATCCTTGTGAAGTCCAGGCCAATAGAAATGCTTTCTTACGAGAGCATACGTTTTGCGAATGCCCGCATGACCTGCACTTGGACTATCATGACACTCAAAAAGAATTTGGCGCCTAGTGTCTAAGTCCAATGGAACACAAACTCTCCCCTTGTGGAGTAAGTATCCATCATCGATGGAAAAGTTTTTCCATTGCTGTAGTTCATCTTGTGATAAAGAAGAACCATGTGTGGAAGAACTGGAAACACTACCGTTTGAGTGAGAGGGACCCCTCATTTGAACATGATTCCACACCTTTGAGTATGTTGAATCCTGCTTGCATTTGCCTCGTAAAGATTCTAACAATTCGCTTTTCAACTCTGTGAATAGCAGCGAATTAATCTCCGGCATACGACTCAAAGCATCAGCTACAATATTGTAATGTCCTTTGCGATAGCGTAGCTTGCAATCATACTCCTGAAGGATCTCAGCCCATCTGGCCTTTCGACCCTGCAAATCTGTTTGGTTCATAAACCACTTTATGCTTTCGTGATCAAAAACAAGCTCGAATTGCGCACCATATAAGTAATGTTGCCATTTTCGTAAGGCATATATGATGGCAAAGCGCTCACGCTCGTAAGCTGAGTAGTTTTGTTGAGCACGATTGAGCTTCTTGCTCTCATAGGCAACAGGATGACCATCTTGAATGAGAACCGCACCCACTGCCTTAGCACTGGCATCCGTTTCAATCACAAATGGTTTTTGAGGATCCACAATTGCCAAGATGGGAGCTGTAGCCAAAGCAACTTTAAGCTTATCAAAGCTACGTTGTTGCTCCTCACGCCATTGAAAGGTAATTGCCGCACCTTTCAATTGATCAGTCATGGGAGCGGCAATCTTTGCATAACCGTTCACATATTTGCGATAAAATCCTGCCATGCCCAAGAAGATTTGAAGTTCTTCCTTACTTCGAGGTGTTGGCCATCGCATAATAGCATCAACCTTACTAGCATCCATAGCAATTCCGTCTGCAGAAATTACATGACCTAGGTATTGTATGCTATCCTTGAGAAATTCACACTTACTTTCTTTCGCGTAAAGTGCATTCTCGCGTAGTAACTGAAAAACTTTTCGTAAGTGTTCCAAATGCTCTTCTAAAGTCGAACTATAGACCAAAATGTCATCAAGAAAGACAATGACAAATTTGCCTAAGTACGGCCTTAGTACGCTATCTATAAGCGTCATAAACGTTGCCGGGGCATTAGTAAGCCCAAACGGCATAACCAAAAACTCATAGTGTCCAAAGCGAGTTCGGAACGCAGTCTTGGTTATATCATCAGCGTTAATACGCACTTGATGATATCCTGAACGTAAATCAATTTTAGAAAAATACTTCGCACCTTTGAGTTGATCAAACAACTCATCTATCTTAGGTAGCGGGTATTTGTTCGTAATGGTTACTGCATTCAAGGAGCGATAATCCACACACATGCGCATGGATCCATCCTTTTTCTTCACCAAAAGAATGGGCGATGCCCATGGTGAAGCACTATGGCGAATGAAGCCCTTACTAAGGTAGTCAGCAAGCTGACGTTCCACCTCAGCTGCTTCAGTCGCACTAAGCCTGTACGACGGCTTACTAATTGGTTTGGTGCCCGGAACGACATCAATGCGATGAGGCAAAGCTCGTTCGGGTGGCAAACCCTCTGGTAATTCATTAGGAAAAATATCTTTAAATTCTTGTAACAGTTGTTGCAAAGACAAAGCATTAACTGGTTGCTTAAGATTATTTAAAGAGATTTTAGAAGAAGGTAAAGAGAAAGAAGGCATCGCTGAGGAAGATTCATTTGAAGAAGAAACATCATGCACATCAAACCCACTACTTTGAGACACACAATAACAAAAATAGACTTCTTCTATTTGATTACTATGCTCCAAAAAAGAGAGTTCGGCATTACATATGAGTGGTGTTGGGGGTAGATCACGTTCCCCAATAAGTAAAACATGCTTACCATTGGCCTCAAACGTAACTCCGATCTTTCTCGTTTTGCGGTAAGAACTCCTTTTTAAATGCTACCGCAAACTCCTCCCAAGTCTTAGGGTGAGTTTCAATAGGTAGACTCATCCACCACTTGTAGGCTTTACCTTCAAGTGTGAGACTCGTCTCAGTGACCATAACAGCAGCGGGAGTGCGGCGTAAGCGATGCAAGTCCGTCCACTTGTGTAAAAATGTATGGACCGCATCCTTGTTACGATCGCGCTCCTCTCCCTTAAACACAGGCGGCTTCACGTTTTTCAACATAGCCCCTTCCTGCGTTGCAGATGGTGCAATAGATTCTACTATAGAATTTGGAACAAGAGGAGGCATAACTATCGAAATAGGCCCTCCACTTGCCGCCGATCCACTTGCAAAACGTGCCATAAATTCAGTAAAAAGCGTGCTCATGTTTGTGAGATTGGTATTGACACTTGTTATAGTGCGCTCAAGTGCAACTACCCTTGAAGTGAGACGCCCAAACTCTACCGTGTCTACCAAACCATAATCATCTATTGGACTCGCACCCCCTTCGGCATCGGTCATGTTGTCATCCCGATCAGGCGCAACGGCCTGTCTCGCGAATCACCCACACCACCACCCAAAGGGTGTGCCTCACTAACATCATGCATATCATTCTCAAAATCGAAGTGAACATGAGACGGTTCCGCTGAGGCCATGGTATACACGTGCTTACAAATAGAGAACGGATTACCTTCAAAAGCGAACTCCAATTGAAGCGTCGTAGAAGAATTCCTCTTGCATGCACGAAAATCGAGAAGAAATCACCACTCGAGTCGTCAATCAACACATGCATGCAAAAAAGTGTGTTGCATGTAGCATGTCGTTGAAGATCCGTCCACCAAAAACTTCCAAACTTGGAGCATAGAAAACTCCTCTCACAAATTGAAAGAAGGAAAGTTGAAGGTGAAAAGGTCACTTTCCTTGTAGTTTGTGTCACTTTCCTTGTAGTTTGTGTCCTCCCTTGAAAGAATAAGTAGAGCTCTTTTGAAGAGAAGAACAACACAAGTGAAAAGGTGAAGTGGCTAGCACACTTGCCTTGGAGCTTGAGGTGGTGGGTTCAAAACCCCACTCCTTGGATGGTGAAGCCTCCCCCTTGTGCCACTCAAGTAAGGGAGAATTCTCGCGCGCTCGCCAACGGCGCGCCAACGATCGCTCACCGATCGCCTTCGAGGACTGCCGGTCTGCCTTGGTCTGATACCAGTGTAACGCCTCCGCTACGGCTGCGTCTTCCTCAAGCCGCCATAGCCTAGGCGTGGAGAAGAAGAGAGGGTGGAAGTCGGTTCACCTCCCAACCATATAATGACGAGTTAGGGTTTCTCATTGGGTTTTATACCAAAACCCTGGCCTGTGTCCACACCTCCTAGCCCGACCGCCCATCTTACTTAAGAGCCGTGCTAACTTAGATGTGTACACACATCGACCAACCCCTAACGCCCATTAACCCCTGAACCCCGCTAGCACTAATAATACTCTCGAGACTCCGAAAGCTATTAACTTATGCTAGGGTTCGACTTCCGTAGGACCATAGTCCTGACACCATGAATGAAAAGCTGTGAAGATCTGGGAGAGTGAAAAACCTGTGCAGAGGTTTACATATGATGGTTATGTGGCACATCACTATGCATATATAGCAAAGGTTGTGCAGGTTGTAGAGCCCACATGCATTGATGAGGCTGTTGGAAATGTGTGTTGGGAGAAAGCTATGGATGAGGAGATGGATGCACTATATGGAAATGAAACTTGGGATTTAGTGCAATTTCCTGAAGGCAAGAAAGCCATTGGATGCAAGTGGGTGTACAAAGTAAAACATAACAGTGATGGAAGCATAAACAGGTATAAGGCTAGATTGGTAGCCAAAGGGTATGCGCAGACATATGGCATTGATTATGAGGAAACTTTCAGGCCAGTTGCCAAGATGGCAACAGTGAGAGTTGTGATAGCAGTGGCTGCGTCAAAGCAATGGTCTTTTTACATCAAATGGATGTAAAGAATGCATTCTTGCAGGGGATTTGCAAGAAGAGGTGTATATGTTGCAGCCACCTGGTTATGAGGATGTGAGTCACCCCGAGCATGTTTGCAGGTTGAAGAAAGCCTTGTATGGCTTAAAACAAGCACCAAGAGCATGGTCTGACAAGATTTTTGAATATCTTGTCACTATTGGCTTTCATGTAGCCAATGCAGATTTATCGCTGTATGTGAGACATGGTGATAGAGGGGTTGTGCTTGTTGTCATCTATGTAGATGACTTGATCATTACGGGGGACCATGATGCAGAGATCTTTGATGTAAAGATCTTGCTTAGACAGAAGTTTGAGATGAAGGATCTGGGGGAGCTCAGATATTTCTTGGGCATTGAGGTGATTAGGTCACCACATGGTATTGGATTACTGCAGAGACAGTATGGCTTGGACATGTTGTCTAAGCATTGTATGACAGGTTGTAAGCCTATTTTCGTGCTATTGGATCAGAATGGCAACTTGAGTGCAGATTCAGGACACTCAAACAAGGAAGACCCATCCCATGTGAACAATGCCACACCATCTATGCTGAGGTGGCACTGAAATAATAAAATCGCCATGACCACAACATGTGGACCATCTGTCATGTACACTCACCTCGTGAAACAAATACCTCAAGTGATGAGGTATCAATGCCTCGAGCTCAAATAACCACCGATGGCATGAGTAATCCGCCGCATCATAGCATGAAGTCGGGGAGTAAAGGTCTAGAGGTCTGAGTCTCAAAGTGCCAAAGGTATACGTGAAAGCGACGAAAGATAAATGTGATACAAAGCACAAAATGGCAAGTCAAAGTAGCGATCCCGTAACCACAAAGATAGTGCCACAGCTGATCTCATGCAATTGGGATTAATAATAGAATCCAAATTGTATACAGAGTGTTGATCATAAGAGGGATAGAGGTAATAAGAAACACCCATATCTACATGTGAACACTCCCCACAAAGCACACAATATGTGTAAACACACTCACAAAGCACTAAGCATGTGAACAATACCCAATGAAAGCTTAAAATACCCATATCTACATGTGAACAATACCCATATCTACATGTGAACACTCCCCACAAAGCACACAATATGTGTAAACACACTCACAAAGCACTAAGCATGTGAACAATACCCAATGAAAGCTTAAAATGTGCGAGCACCCCACAAAAAATTGTGCTCGTGTGTGAACAAGATCCAAAACCACATAGGAATCACCACACAAGTGCCCAAAATCATGCAAATCCACACCACAAGGTAGGGCATGTGTGAACACTCCCAAATCATGCAAATCCACACCACAAGGTAGGGCATGTGTGAACACTCCCAAATACGCCAAATCGACCCAATGTGTGTAAATAACCTCCTCGAGGCTCACCCCATGTGATCAAGCCTCAAAACTACCACATTGTGCATGAACAACCTCCTTGAGGCTCAAGGCAAGTGAGCGAACTCAATCATTGCATGTGAACAGCCCAAATCCATGTGGATCACTGTGGATGTGAACTACCCTTTGCTCCCAAAAAAAAAGGTAGATGAGTAAAAGTGTGGAATGAAAGATTAATGGCTGGGGTATGTGAATAAAGAGACCAAAGGATTAATTGGAAGGTGGACCAAAGTATAGAATGGCTCCCTTTTCACCTCACACTGGCAGCAAACCCTAAACTAAAAGAGCTAAATATATTAATGTTTTTATCCTCCTTCCTCACTTCTCTTGCTAGAGCAAATAGGCTCAATCTCTCCTGTCTGTGCTAGAACAAACAGGCTGCCTAGCTCTCAGAGCCATCGGATCGCCAAAAGTAAACTCGGGCCGAAAAAAACTCCGCCTATGAAGTAAACTAGGGATCCTAGTTTACTTCACAAAAGTCTTTTTTGTGATGTCCGCACTTGGCCTGTGAAGTAAACTAGGGATCCTAGTTTACTTCACAGGCCAAGTTTTTTTTTGAGATGTCGTGCTTCGCCTCCCTTAGTTTATAAAAGATTTAGGGCCCCAAAGTAAACTAGGGCCACCCCGCAGTAAAGTCGGGCTTGCCAAATTGCCTAGTTTACTCCAGTTCCCGAGTTTGGACTTATAATTTTTTTGCCTAAGTCTCAAATTGCAACAAAAGAAAGGATTTGAACCCACGACGTGCCATTAGGGAGGCCATAGTCTTACCATTAGGCTATAATTTCTGCTAGCTAGAGTATCCGGCCCATATTAATATATGATTTTGTTATGCGGGGCAGCCCTAGTTTACTTTGAGACCCTAGTTTATTATCGGGCGGCCCTAGTTTACTTTCGGGGATCCGACGGCCCGGATCGCCCCCGCCCAAAATCGGGCCCCCCTTAGCCGTCGATCCCACTTGAACCCCCTCTTAAATGCACCGTGCCTTTTAGACACGAGGGTCAGCCACCTTACATTGAGTCTTCCTAGACCCAAGTGTCTACATCACTCATTGATAGGGTAATAATAGGCTAGACACAAGACCAATTTATTTTTGTGTATCTTCCAAACCCATCCATTCGAGCCCCACTCCCCAAGGTGTTTGAAGAAGATATCCCTCTACCCTTAGTGAGGTCCAATATGGGTAATATTATCATCTTGCACTTGCATGTAGCCTACTTGGCATGACGTCAAGCCTACCTAAGATATCTATTAACCATCAATAGCAACATATGACCTCACCGAGTTCCCAAACCAAGCCCTACCAAGTGGCCATTCCAGTCTATGATGCAACAAACTCTCCTCATAAAGGGGGAATTACAATATAGAGCTGGTGTGGGTACCTACATGATGTCAACAAGAAGAGGGAACAGCACTGATGTTTGTAATATATCATTCCTACACTCATGGGAGATGAAAAAACCTACAAGGTTGGAGAAGACACAACTAGATGGAGCCATCCTATGACACTCCATCATGAAGACACTTGGGACCTTATGGAGCAACCACAAACGTCAAGGTTATTAGTACCAAGTGGGTGTATAAATCTAAGTACAAATCTCATGGCTCATTGGAAAAGTATAAAGCCCAACTGGTGGCAAAGAGATTTTCACAAGAAGAGGGATTCAACTTCTAGATGACTTTTACCCACATGGCCAAATTGTCCACAATGTAAACAATCTTGGCCTTAGCTACAAAAGAGGGGTGTCAAGTCATGCAATGGATGTGAAATTAGTTTTCTTGAATAGACATCTCAAGGAGGAGGTTTATGAGGACCACCCACCGGGGTCTACTCTCCCCAATTTAGACAAGGAGAAAGTGTATATGAAACAACCACCATAGTTTTCTATCCTTGACTTCGGAAGTAAATCTTGCAAATTTTGAAGGGGATTGTATGGGCTGAAACAAGTCCCTCGAGCATAGTAGTAGTGGATTGACAATTACTTTGTAAGTATTGGTCCTTTGAAGATCCCATCGAGTGAAAATTTAAATGTTTTCAAAGCAAGGAAAAAACATGATCATCGATCTTTATGTGGATGGTCTCATCTTAATAAGGAACCATAAAAGGAGATATCCTATGTGAAGGAATTTTTGGATAATACAAAGCTTGGGCTTATGCATTTTTACTTGGGAGTCAAAGTCTCACACGATCTGTTTGGGGATCGAAGTCTCACAAGAACTCTATTACATTTTTTTATCTCAACAGAAGTATGATAGGGAGATACTCAAAGCATGAGTGCAAGTTAGTTAGCAAAAGTTGTCTACAAAAGATACTTCTCCCTTGGCATATGTGTAAAGACTTTGGGAAGTCTTATCTTCTTGTGTATTGTGCAACACATGATCAAACATGCAATTGGTGTAAGCGAGATAAAGTTCTCAAATAAGTCATGAAAGAACCATTGAAATATAGGGTTTCAAGTGTTAAAATACATCATTGGTACACAGGAGTATGACATTATTGGTACAAGGATGCGAGTGTTAAAATACATCATTGGTACACATGAGTATGACATCACCTACATTAATATCAAGTGACTACGTTTTGTAACTTAGATTAGGCAAGAGATTATTATAGTAGGAGATAAGTGAGCAAGTTACTATTTCTCTCATTATCTCATGGATCAATAAAATCACCCTATAGAAGTTCAATACAAAGTAGCTTCATTTTCTTCATGTGAAGCAGACGGTTTTGGGAGGCATGGGAGCAATTCCAGACTAACTAATAGAACTATGATGCATGCAACCAGAGTTGCATGGAAATTGCAAAGAATCATGTGTTTCATGCTCACACAAAGAACATTGCGATTCACTTTGTATGTGATCTCATCATGAATAGAGAGGTTGTGATGGTCTACTATCTAAAAATAGATAATTGTGTGGGCATCTTCATTAAAGCTCTCGGGAGAGATCTTTTGGAGCAACATCGACCGCACTAAGAGTAGGGGAGCTTCTCGAGACACACAATCCTCAATTTTCAAACTCCAATGGATGCCCAAACAATCTAAAATGGATTTGAGATACACACAAGGGCCTACAATAGCTTGTTTACATTAATATTTCACTCCACCTAGGGTAACAAATCTATCAATCAACACCTCTTGCAGTAGTATATATAGACATTTTGGCAACTTTCATTATATTTAGATAATCAATTTGAGATTTATCTTCCTTACATATCAACCCTATTGTAATTTTGGTTTGCATTAGTAGTTCAATTTATTCTTTATCATTCTACCTATCCGAGTCTTGTTCTCTATGAAGATCATGTTGTTTGTCTTAACGTACAAGTTGTAATATTTTGCAAGTAGTACATTCAGCTTTGATAGGAAAATTTACATCATTTTTTGCTATATCATCCCCCACAAGCTTAAGACATAAATAGTATTCTATATGACTTGTCATGTGCCTAGGAGACTTACTGTCAATGATCATCTTGAAGTGCTACAGTTTGTTGTATCATTGCATACCTCCTCAAGGGCCACAAACGACCCTAGTTTTGTAATATTATTGGATTATTTCTTCAATTGAGATTTTGGCATCTACTTGATTTTTTCTACACTCTTTATCTAGTTAGCCTCTCTTTAGTTTGTGATTTTTGCCATCTACTTGATCTACACTTTTTAGCTAGTTATTCTCTCTTTTAAAAAGCATTTAGCCTTTTTCTTTTGCTTTGAAGAATCAAAATATTTACCCTTATACCAATGACATGATAGCTCAAGTGGTGAAGTGTTTGCCTAGGACCAAGAAGCCCCTTGGTGCCTCGACGAAATCGACTACGAGCGGATAATTAAGCGCCTACGCGCGAGCACCCACACAATGAAAATTTGGTAACTTCCGAAGGATCTTGGGCTTGAAAAAAAAAAAATCTTTACCCTTATTTAGCTAGTTAGCCTCTCTTTTTACAAAAAAAACATTTAACCTTTCCTCTTCTTCTTCTTCTTCTTCTTCCTCTTCTTCTTTGGCAACTACTTGATTTTTTCTACTCTTTAGCTAGTTGCCCTCTCTTTAGTTTGTGACTTTTGACATCTACTCAATCTACACTCTTTAGCTAGTTAGCATCTCTATTTACAAAATAAAACATTTATCCTTTTCCTTCTTCTTTGAAGAATCAAAATCTTTACCCTTCTTTTTTGGGTGGGCACAAGGAGAGCAATCACCACCATGACAACTCTGCATTTGCATGTCCTCATCTCGAAGCAATTAACTCTCTCAAAAGTGAGAGGAGCCAACTTGACACCAATATACAAAGATGTAACAAAACTATCATATTTAGACAACAACAACACTCTAAGATAATGACAAGTGAGAATCACGAGCGATAACCTCATACTGATTGTTGCGACCATCTAATATTGAATATCTTTGATTTTAGAGTGAAACACCACCTCCATCAACTTCTCCTATGTAGACTGCCTTGGTGGTATAATGATCTCATTTAGACTCCACAACACAGCCTACATCGGTATAACTATGGAGACATAATGAGTCATGGTAACCACACATTATATTCCTTGCTAGCAACAATGACAAAGAGCATCTGCTAGCAACAGGTAGTGCAAGATTTCAATAGTGTTGTGTGGAATCTTGAGGATGCTACCATCTCTTCCATGTTCAAGTATACAATGTGCAATGTATATGAACAACATTTGTCCTGGGTTCAAAAACCCCCTTGGTGCCTCCTCAACGGGAACGACTACGAGCAGATAATTAAGCGCCTACGGGCGAGCACCCACAAAGTGGAAATTTGGTAACTTCGGAAGGATCTTGGGCCTAAGGCCAGTTGGAAAAAAAAAAGCCTTTACCCTTATTTAGCTAGTTAGCCTCTCGTTTTCAAAAAAACGTTTAACCTTTCCTTTTCCTCTTCTTCTTCTTCTTCTTCTTCTTCTTCTTCTTCTTCTCTGGTAACTACTTAATTTTTCCTACTCTTTAGCTAGTTGCCCTCTCTTTAGTTTGTGACTTTTGACATCTACTCAATCTACACTCTTTAGCTAGTTAGCATCTCTATTTACAAAATAAAACATTTATCCTTTTTCTTCTTCTTTGAAGAATCAAAATCTTTACCCTTCTTCTTTGGGTGGGCACAAGGAGAGTAATCACCACCATGACAACTCTGCATTTGCATGTCCTCATCTCAATAAATTAACTCTCTCAAAAGTGAGAGGAGCCAACTTGACACCAATATACAAAGATGTAACAAAACTATCATATTTAGACAACAGCAACACTCTTAAGATAACGACAAGTGAGAATCACGAACGATAACCTCATACTGATTGCGACCATCTAATATTGAATATCTTTGACTTTAGAGTGAAACACCACCTCCATCAACTTCTCCTATGTAGAATGACTTGGTGGTATAATGATCTCATTTAGACTCCACAACACAACCTACATATGTACAACTATGGAGACATAATGAGTCATGGTGACCACACATTATATTTCCTTGCTAGCAACAATGACAACGAGCATCTGCTAGCAACAGGTAGTGCAAGATTTCAATATAGTGTTGTGTGGAATCTTGAGGATGCTACCATCTCTTCTAAAAATTTACTTAACATTTGGTAAAAATTTAATTTATCAAACCATGTTCAAGTATACAATGTGCAATGTATATGAACAACATTTGCAAGAAACACAATCCTCGACATAACAAAACTTAAAACTCCGAATGCACAATCATAAATAAGATAGTAAAGCCCCACACCTATGTGCTCTCTTTGCCATTTCACTCTAGAACCTAGTTTGGACCCAACAAACTTTCTCTGAAACAATCCACTCAAACATAATTTATTTGGCAAAGTGTCGAATTTAATCCGATCCATCTCCACACCACCTAACCTACTCTACACCATCTGACCTAATAGAGTTGGCGATGCTGAACTCTAACTCCTCAATCATGGCTACTAATTATGAGAAGGCCACACAAACATGAGCTAGCCAATAGCTAGACATCACAATGTAAAGGTAGATCCACGCATTGGTATTTTGTAATAATGTCTCCCAAACCTCTAAGCCATGAAAATCCCCTTGAGCTTAGCAAATGGCCCTAATGGGCCAAAGTCCATTTACTTCGACGTGCCCGAGCATGTGCACACACAAACTTGCCTGCAAGTGTATGTGCAAGCAATGTTCACGCACCATTCACACTGCGTTTGAGCTAAAAGATATGCAAAGATGCACCTTTTCAGCTTGTTGAACTTGAAAGCTACATATAAAATTGAGTATGATCTGAGCATACACACTAATCCATGAAGGACTAGAAATACAAAGGTGCTACGATTTCTGATTCATAAGGGTTTAGAAATAAACAGACTATTCAAACAAACAGTATTATCAGAACTTTAGTGTACCATACCATCACAGCTTCAATGAAGAAATTCATGTATAGTACCAGCAAGGAGTGTATGCCCACATACATACTCCACAGCGTCATGACTTGACTACCTTAAAACTTTGAATAATTACCACTGCCCTTCATAGTTTTTTGTTACAATCCTCATCCATTGAACCTTTAGCATCGCTCTACGTCACACCTCACAATATTCTAATAAGGCAGATCCTGATCAGACAAGAAACTTTCATGCAGGTTTTCAAGGTCTTGTGACGATGTAGCCCTAGCTCCACCTTTTCTACAGAGGTTTTGACATCATAACTAAGCAAGGGGACAACATATTATCCATATGATGTTATTCAGATGTGTCCCCCCCATCAGAATCCAAGACATGAAAGAATGCACCATCAAAACAAAAGACAGCTAGCCACCTGATTTGCTTGCTGTGTCAAATAGCCTTGGCATTGCAGTCACCCATCACATTTACAAGGAAAACTTATGTGATAATAGAATTCCATAATTGGCGTACCCAAATATTTAGTCTTCATCATGGTAGCTCTCATAGGTCAAATTCAAATTTCACCCCATTGCCATGTTGCAAATAATCTTTACAAGGCTTCCAACGAATACAATGATTCAGCGACAAGTGAACACAGGTTGACCTACAATTCTGCTCCAGATTTCCCGTTTCTCGACTCAACTACAGTACAATCATAAAAACATCAGCCAAAAACTGCACCATTACTATATCATGACTTCATGTATAAGAAATCCTTGACTGTTCAACCATATTCTGTCACATTCTTCTCAATTTGGAACACTTTCCATGTTGAGAAACATCTTATGCATAGATTCAATACTTCAACACAGTTCCCTACTCAAGTCTACTTCTATTTTCTACTGACACTCCTCCTATCTAAACTGCAATAAACATGAAAAATTGCATCTTTTGCTCCAAAAAACACCAGCACCACACAGTAGTGGAATTGTGGATCTGATACACCTCATCAGTTTGTATCTGGCATGGTGGAGAAAAGGCAGCAGGAGCTACACAAAATTTACATGTTTTCCTGCACACGAAGGGATGCAAGAACACTTAAAAGGTGTAGCGAGCACACAAATACAACCAAAGAATGAAGAACACACCTTGTATGCACAAACAGATACACAAAAAGAGCAAGCCATCGGCCTAGACTTTACACTGTCGAAACATTTAAAAACAATATGTACTTCCAAAGGGCAAAATTCACTATTGTCGAGCTTAAAAGGTGTAGTGTGCACACAATTACAACCAAAGAATGAAGAACACACCTTGTATGCACAAACAGATACACAAAAAGAGCAAGCCATCGGCCTAGACTTTAAGCTGTGGAAACATTTAGAAACAACATGTACTTCCAAAGGGCAAAATTCACTTCGAGTACCACTCCCAAAAAGTTCCTGTTATTACCCGGATGTAAAAGCAAAGTTGCAAGTAGTGGGGTTGGACAGTTATGTCAAGCGATTACCCAAACATATCAACCCAGGCTTATGTGGTATTAGAGAACTGACCATTGCAATTTACAATGGCTTCAACAGCACAAATTGGCTTAGCTCTTGCCCACATCTGCCGATAGAGATGCTGATACCCTCCTCTTCAAGAATAAAAGTATATTGCCTAAAGCTGGTATGTTCCCTATGTTGGAAGGTGACTTAAGAGCTTTGCAACATTGCACCTTCCAGTTTTATCGAGCTTCAATCCCTACAATACATCTCCTAAACCTTAAAAAAAGATGCAGCCAGGGCCCACATAATATCGTCTCGATGATGATAGGCACCAGAGTTTCAACACTGCACCATTGCTGTTTTCTAATGTCGTTGGTGCCACATGCAACTGTCTCTATGGCACTGCCACTCCCACAAACAATCTAACAGGTTTTTGTCCTTTCTTCTAATCCCCGTTACAAACAGAGGGAACAACCTGAGAAAGAATTTAACAAAGACAAAGAGTTAGGAGGAAAAATTGGGCATGCTTGCCCCAGATGCATAACACAAAGTGATGACACTTAGACCTGGTCAGTCTCTTTTTGGTCATAGAGAGACAACTCCCCTTTGGTTTGATTTGATCTTGATCGCTTCATGCGGCTGCGAGGCCCTTTCATGGGGAGTGGAACTGTTCTCACACAGTCAAGGGGATTTGAATTACTTCCTGGCTGCTTGAGGGAGGGCCCGTCAGGGACTTCGCCTGGCACAAGACTGCTATGATGATCATCAAAGTTCTCTGCAACACACGAGCATTTCCCTTTTCTCTTGCCCAATTTTTTGTTAGCACCACTGAGAAACCGTTGCCGTCCCGATTCAGAACGAGGGTAGGCCTTGAGTCGGGGCTCAGGCTGCATAAAGTGGAGGAAAAAGAGAGAAATGAATCCGTCAACCAGCAGTGAGGCACGCAAAAGAGAGGGATGGGGGGTGGGGGATGCACGCATGAAACAAAACTCAGGGGAGGGTGAACCAGGGTTCGAAATACAGTAAGGGGAGGATGAAAGTCCATTAAGGAGAGGGTTATTCAGGTTACCTTTGATTCTTGGGACTGCAATTTTAATGGGCTTTCTACTGCAGGAGCAGCATGACTTGTGAGATGCAGAGCGGGTGTACAACCACATATGTCATCAGAGCAATATTGGCGCCGGTAGAGGTCATTGACGAAGGTTTCTTCCAGGAAGCTCAGGTACAAGCAGTGGGTGTCGTCCGTCCAAACAACGCGGTCAGGGTTCTATATGATAACCGTAGCAGAACGTAAGCAAGCTTGCAGACAAGCAGAGGCCATGATAGTAAGGAGGTAGAGCGTCTTGCTTACCTGTGCTGCGTCGAAGTTCGCGTCTGCCGCCATCATAGCTGCGTATGAAGATCAAACCGGAACACAAAACTATCAAAACAATCCTTGAAGATATCTCAGCCCGCCATCACACGCTGGAGATTGTTTCCTCTAGAACCCTCTTTGTCGGACGTTGCCACACTCTTTAACATTTATCTTTTACCCCCCCTCAAAAGCAACCATCAACCTTTTGACACACTTGTTGATGATGGGCAAAAGGCAACCCTTTTCATCCTCTCTCAAGCTTGCACGCTTCACAAACATCTCAATGCACAGATCGAAACAAGGGTTGTAGAGTCAAATTGTCAAGTGTCTATAGAGTATGTGTGTCGTGAACAATTTTCTTTCATTGTGCACACTGCACACTAGAAGCAACAATCCAAACAGTGTCAATTCAATTTTCTTTCATTGTGCACAGAGACTGGGCCGGCCCCTCGCTCAGTGCCGCCCATGAGATACGAGGATGGGATCCCAGCATGTGGCCCCACTAGAAAGGGTAATCAAGGGGTTCCAAAAGCCATTGGGTTGTAGTCTCTCCTCTAGGACTGGGGGAGATTGGCAAAGAGCAGAACTAATATGGTCTGAGGCTTGGAAGAGACTCGGGCGTCAGGTACTACCAAGAACTGGAGTGCAAGGAGAGATACATGCCATGAGAAAATCCTTCCACGGCTTACCACCGAGAAGGTCTCTGATGATCAGCTTGCCCAAAAGGGCTCTGCTTTGCATATAGAAGAATCAATCATTCCGAGGCCGCCTCTCTGTGGTGGGCGAGACTGAATGATGACTCTCCAAGCCACCCTGGCCCATATTATCGTCGTGCCATCATTGCTTGCCCAAAGGATGACAGGAAATTTGATGTTGGAGAGACACATCACTACTAACTATCAAACCGATCAAGTTACATAGACTTCAACAATTATCTTGAGCAAGATAGCATAAAACAAAATTTAAAAATAGTCACATGAGAGAGTATTGGGTGCAATCTATCCCCCCCCCCCCCCCCCCCCCAAGAAGTGTTGGCATACTCTCACTTCTTAGGTATTAGTATGTCTTTATTCACTACTAACTATCAAACTGATCAAGTTACATAGACTTCAACAATTATCTTGAGTAAGATAGCATAAAACAAAAAATAAAATAATCACATGAGAGAGTATTGGGTGCAATTTATCCCCCTCCAAGAAGTGTCTACATACTCCCACTTCTTGGGTATTTATGTTTTTATTAACAAAAATAGCCCACATGCCAAAAATAGTTACACGCTCTTGCATGGGCTTGCCCTTTACAAAAAATAGGAATTGCCTTTACCAAAAGCTTAAATAAATCCTTCCTCTCCAAATCACTAAGGAAAATACATATAAACCCCCAAGGGCTAGTTCACGTGTAACCAAATTAATAGGTCCACGCCCATGCATAACAAAAGTGGGCGGCTAACAAAATACAAAAATATCTCGTAGATACCACGGTCAAAATACCAAAATGCTTAGCTATCCCGCCAATGCCGAAATACTAAAAAGAAAACCTTCCTGGTAATTGCTCATGCCAAATCACCACCATCATGTCTCAGCCATACCAGCCAAAATTCGTCAATCTCACCAACCTACAAGTTGTCCATTCAAACACACTACACATGCTAAAACTACACAACAGCACATAAGCCATTAGGAATTTTTTGGACCCAAAGAGGGCCTCTTGGATTAACTTTTGATTAGGAATGGACCAATAGGAAGAGGGCTGGGTGCACATTTTTGACTTCTTTGACCCAAGGGGGCCTAGGCTTTGGTTTGCTAATGGGGCCTAATTACTACTCTTATCCCCCTACCTCTTGGGCCCAAACTTAGAGGTCCCCCCACCTAGAATCGCGCAGATGAAAAACCCTAAAAATTGAAATTTTTTAATTTTTTTCCCAAAAGTGTGTTTTCCCTCTCAAACTTCCCCCCAACATACTCTAGGTTCGGAAAGCTCATTTTGAACCTCTTTCTTCCTCTTCTAAGCTCTCCATTGCTGCGGAAACTCCATACCTCTCAAGCTCTCCCTCCTTGTCAAGCTCCCTCAGTCTCAAGCTCCCTCTCCCTCTTTCTTCCTTTTCTAAGCTCTCCATTACTGCTCTGCAGAAACTCCATCCCTCTCAAGCTCTCCCTCCTTCTCAAGCTCCCTCCCTCTCAATCTCCCTCTCTCTCTCTCTCTCTCTCTCAAGCTCCCTCCCTCTCCATTGCTGCAGAAACTCTATCCCTCTTTAGTCTACCCTAGGTTCAAGAAGCCTATTCTCAAACTCTAACCCTCTTTTAAGCTTTCCATTGCTGCACTGAAAACCCTGAACTTTCTCTCCTCTCCACTCTTCTGTTGTAAAACAAGCTTTTCTTTTCCCTTCTTCTCTTTTCTTACCACCACCATGGCCTCTTCGAGTAATGTGAGAAGACCTAGGGAGAAGGTGGAAGAGCTTGTGCTGCATAACACAAGAGATGAGAATGAAGTTTGGGCTCCAACAAGATTCAGGGTTGGGGCTTGGGTCTACATGCAGCCAAGCTCTAAGGGACCACATCGAGTGCGTCAACTAGGGAGTATGCTACATCATTGGAAGGGGCGGCTACAAGGCTTCAAGCATACTAAGAAGGAAGGACTGGTTGCCATAGTGCAACATGTGTATACCCTTGGAGACCTGTACATTCAAGGCCAACGACCAAGGTTTCCTTCAAATTGTCAGTGTAACATAAACACAGCTTTAACAACATGCTAATATTGGATTTTTTGTTTCAAATTTTCTTATGATTCTCCATTTTCTTATGTCTCTCTGCACATATTTTTCCCTCTAATTATGTTGAGGAACAACCACTACAAAGCCTCACTGGAGTTTTCTATGCTATGCATGCATCCATTGGAGAGGCTATGTTTGTATCTCAAAGCCCAAGTGATCTTGTATAGAACAATATCTTTTTCTTTTCTCACTCATATTTTGTAGATAAAAAACCATGTTTATTTGGCAAGCTAGAAGACATCCCCAACCCCCCTCTTAACAATCCGAATGGCCCAAACATGATGCTTGGACCATCTTATGCTTAAAGTTTAAGATGGTAAGTGATATCAAGACATCACTCAAGTTTTCAAAGGCATCTAGGTCAATAGGGATAAATTGGTTTTTTCCTTTACATGTTTTTGTGCACATGTTCAATTCCATGCCAATGCACCAAACAAAAATAATGTATATTTGTAAGGAGGTACGATCTGACCTCATTCAAGGATTACTAGGAGAGGGTTGGGAGGTTAATGAGGGGTCACATCAAGTTGATGTGTACAAGTGCAAAGTAGTAGATTCTACAGTGTCTTTCAGGTTCTTGAAGGCACGCTCTATTTTGTACATGCGTCTGCACTACCAAAGATGGATGCAAAAGCACGCAACATGGATCCCACTTCAGAAGAAGAAATTATGCCTATTGAGGTAGCTGTGATGATGCAAAATGGATGGATTGAGTGAGTGGCAGCAAGCAAGCATTGAAGCCTAGCAGACCTGTGTCAACACTTTAGCATCATGGGCTTTGACAATGTGGAAGAGTCAAGTTTCAAGTTGATGAGAAGAAAGGTATATCTGATTCCACTACATGTCTAGAGTTAACCCTTACACTTTCTGGTTATGTGTTGGCAGAGACAGTTGCTTTGGTCAAGGAAACTGTGGTTGAGACCGCGGAGTAAGCCCTAGTTCTAGAGGAGGAATTCACAACCTTACAAGACAAGCTAGAGGCTGAAAAGGATACCCTTGCTGCTGGAGCAATGGAGGAGACCAAAGCACCCAAAAAGAATGAGGCTAAGTCCTCGATTGACCTCTCTGCCCCCACCAGCACTTTGGCAAAAGAAGACATTGAGCAAGAGGTAATAATCGACCTTTTACAACCTAGAAACATTTGTAATTATGTTTAGGAAAATATTTTGATTTTTCCTTTGATTGCAGAGGGTGGTTGAAATTGATGCATTTGCTGGGAGAGGCAGCGGCAGCAGCAGAGACAAGGCCAAGGTCCATGGACATGATGCTGCGCTGGCGCATTATCTTGGTCGACTTCTTGTGGATGGCATCGCCATTATCCATAGGGACTACACCCCTCAATCTACCTTCACTCTCTTCTTTTTGAAAGTCCTCTCTAAGGTGCTCTGTGTAGCCTCTATGGCACAGAGCACCAAATGTATGGTTCTAATTAAAAAATCCCTTGCCTTCGATGTTTTTGGTTCTGGATTTAGGGGTAAGCTTCTTGCTCATATAGGTATAGCCAAAAGCATAGGCGTAGAGGATCCTCAAGAAATAGCCCAATCACTCCTTGAGCACACTCTGACCAATAATAAAAGAAGGAAGCTTAATATTGTAAGAAATCTTCCTTATTATTATTTCTTGTTATTGGACACACTCTACCCAATAACAAGAGAAGGAAGCTCAATATTGTAAGAAAGCTTTTGTAAAGATGATGTATCTGATTTCTTATTATGAATACAATACAATTTTTGCAAACTTATTTTCATCAAGTATATCATTGTTTTTTTTAGTTTGTACCATCAATGTTTCTGTGAATACATTAGAAATGACCCTGGAAGCCTGGGGAAGTAGTGCCAGAACAGCTTCCCCAGCCCTTCAGGAGCAATTCTGATGCATTGGATGATAAATAATGTATTTTTACACATGATTAAAGGTATTTTTATCTTGTAAATTATTGTTTCTCATAATCAATGTACTCAACTTGATTATAAATGCATAAAAAATGATTCTGAGTGGCTGGGGGAGCAGTGCCAGAATAGTGTGAATTTTGAGCCTGCACCACTGCTGTAGAGCCCAAATTCGCACTGTTCTGGCATAGCTTCCCCAGCCCTCCAGGAGCAATTCTGATGCATTGGATGACAAATAATGTATTTTTATACATGATTAAAGGTATTTTTATTTTTTAAATTACTGTTTTCATAATTAATGTACTCAACTTCATTATGCATCAGAAATGATCCTGAGTGGATGGGGAAGCAGTGCCAGAACAGTGCGAATTTTGAGCCTGCATTGCCATTGCATAGCCTAAATTCGCACTGTTCTGGCATAGCTTCCTCAGTCCTCCAGGAGCAATTCTGATTGGATGACAAACAATGTAATTTTACACATAATTAAAGCTGTTTTTATCTTATAAACTATTGTTTCTCACAATTACTGTACTCATCTTTATTATAAATGCATCACAAATGATCCTGAGTGACTGGGGGAGTAGTGCCAGAACAGTGCAAGTTTTGAGCCTGCACCGCCGCTACTACAGAGCCTAAATTCGCACTGTTCTGGCATAGCTTCCCCAGTCCTCCAGGAGCAATTCTAATACATTGGATATGCATCAGAAAAATGATCCTGAGTGGCTGGGGGAGTAGTGCCAGAACAGTGCGAATTTTGAGCCTGCACTGCCGATGCAAAGCCTAAATTCGCACTTCCTCAGTCCTCTAGGAGAAATTCTGATGCATTGGATGAAAAACACTATATTTTTACACATGATTAAAGGTGTTTTTATCTTATAAACTAATATTTCTCACAATTAGTGTGCTCAAC
Source organism: Cibotium barometz (assembly GCF_041138505.1). Classification (NCBI taxonomy): domain Eukaryota; kingdom Viridiplantae; phylum Streptophyta; class Polypodiopsida; order Cyatheales; family Cibotiaceae; genus Cibotium; species Cibotium barometz. The sequence goes on from NC_141076.1 coordinate 1,033,489, forward strand.
TTCATTATAAATGCATCAAAAATGATTCTGAGTGGCTGGGGGAGCAGTGCCAGAACAATGCGAAATTTCAGCCTGCACCGTCACTGCAGAGCCTAAATTCGCACTGTTCTATAGCATAGCTTTCCCAATCCTCCAAGAGCAATTCTGATGCATTAGATATAAATACTATATTTTTACACATGATTTAAGATCTTTTTATCTTATAAACTGCTATTTCTCACAATTAGTATGCTCAGCTTCATTATAAATGCATCAGAAATGATCCTGAGTGGCTGGGGGAGCAGTGCCAGAACAGTGCATATTTTGAGCCTGCACCGCCGTTGTTGCAGAGCCTAAATTCGCACTGTTCAGGCATAGCTTTCCTAACCTCTAGGAGCAATTCTCATGCATTAGATGATAAATACTATATTTTTACACATGATTTAAGATGTTTTTATCTTATAAACTGCTATTTCTCACAATTAGTGTGCTCAACTTCATTATAAATGCATCAGAAATGATCCTGAGTGGCTAGGGGAGCAGTGCCAGAATAGTGCAAATTTTGAGCCTGCACCGTCGTTGCAAAGCCTAAATTTGCACTGTTCTGGCATAGCTTCCCCAGTCCTCTAGGAGCAATTCTGATGCATCGGATGATAAACACTATATTTTTACACATGATTAAAGGTGTTTTTATTTTATAAACTACTGTTTCTCACAATTAGTGTGCTCAACTTCATTATAAATGCATCAGAAATGATCCTGAGTGGCTAGGGGTGAAGTGCCAGAACAGTGCGAATTTTGAGTCTACATCACCGTTGAGGCCAAATTCACACTGTGGTTGTTGGGTGCCTTGCACTATGTTTCGTGAAGGCATGGTAACACGTGCGGTGTTCTTGGTGCACGCCATATCCATGTACGACTATGCTAACGTGGTGATGTGCTGGTGTCCTTACGTGGGTGTCTACGTAGATCTTGAGCTCAAGCTCTCTAAAAAAGTGAAATGAAAATGAAGTGAGAGAAGGAACTATTAATAGTTTTTTTAAGGGAAAAAAAACCCTAACTAAACTTATTTTCTTAGCCTTATTACATCTAGATTTATGCTGGTGCGTGCACAATTGTCTCCTCATTCGTGCACGCCAAAAGCACCATGCCTATGGGGAGCATTGGTCTACAACCATTCAAGCCGAGCATGACTTTTTGCAGCCTTGTGTGCCTCTTGCGCAAGCTTAGATTGTTGGGCCCGCCGCTTGCTAACCAATACCAAATGTTGTGTGATAAAACCAATTGAACATCTCTTGTAGATAGTTTGTACGTGTTCCTCCTACACCATTTGTCTTTTTCTGCCTAGGAATATCAATCTGAGCATTGCAGTATGGACAAGGCCATCTTGTTGTCGCGCCTTGAGCACAACCCATCATGCATTTAATTGTCTTCAAATCTCCCCCAAGATGCCAATCCACCTTGAACTTTCCTATGTTTTCTACATCTAAAAGTTGACCATCAATTTGCTTTTTGATTACATCTGTTATCCAGGGAGTCCTTTTAAACATAAATGTCAATACCTCATGTGTCTCCTTCAGTACCTCGAATGCACCAAGCCACCAGACCTCTTTCTCAGATTGCACACTAAAACTTGGTTTGGTAGTCTTCAAATCATGGCCTCATTCATGAGCGTAATGCTCATACGTTCTAGCTTCCGACCTTTCACAATTTGGCACTCATCTAGCTTGAGCACAAATGAAAGTGTGCTCCCCAAAACTGCAAATAAACGGTAATTTACAATATTCAAAACAAAATAATCATCTTCATTTTCTACTGAAAAACATGAATAGTAGCAATTGCAAGTTCTCACCTTCTGGTGAAAGACCATATAACTTCACCATAGCTTGTTGTAGTCTCTCAATATGAACAAAGATGTTATTGTAAACATCATAGTGAAATTCTATACTTGTTGTCTTGATTTTCTTTCTGCTTGACCCTGTGTCTAATGTTAGTGTGTCCTCAATGTGATAAAACTGTCCTATAGCTCGCTGCACATCATCATTATTGATACGCTTGACATTGTGAATCACCTTGAGTGTAGGAAATAAAGTGCCAGTGATTCCTTGTCTTAGAAATGCATCTTTTACAACCTGATGGATTGCTTGGTACCCTTTCATGCTGATTCCACCTGCATCTCAAGCATGTTAAATTAATGTGAAGAATCGATGGAGGTGGTAATCTCGCTCACTACATTGCTGACAACAGCTTGGCGTATTTTAGGATGATGAGGGTCAATAATAATTGAGAGAATATCCTTGGTATTCAGAATGGCTTTGACCAAATCCTTCCATCCGTCTTCATTAGAACCACACACCTCTTGCCTGGCAGATCACAAATCATGACTATTTTATTTAAATCACTGAGTGCATAATGAAAGTTTATGTTAGTTACTTTGTTGTACAAATCCTTTTCTTCCGTGCTCCACCTTTAAACACAAGAGATTCTATACCAGCCAATGTCTTTTTGCGTTCACGAGCACCATTTGGCGTTGCTTTGAGTCGTTTGATAAGTTCCTCTAGCCTTTGAATCTTTGCATCCTTCTCCACATTCTCTGCGAGGATCTCTTTCATTTTATCTGATGATGTTTTAAGTCCTTCTTGACATTGTAAAAGGCTGAATTGTGATGCTTGCAATTGAGATTGGAGAATATGGGTTTGCCAAGCTCCACTTGTAGTCAATCTTCTGCAGTATCCTAACAAGCCAAGCTCTCCTCCACCAACAAATTGCATAAAAGATGATAAATTGTAGAAAGGAGGGTTTGCTCTTAATGGAGGGTCAACTGGATAGAGATGCCCATCAACCCAAAGATCTACATTTTTCTCCTTAGCTATCCTACGAGCTTGGGGGACAGATTGTGCATCAATAGGATGAGTTTTTTTAGAGCTGCCATACTCTTCAGGAATACGAATGTGTAAATTAACCTTCCATTTTCTAGCTTCACAAGGGGCTATACACACAGTTTGCAAAGGCTCCATAGCTAAGCAGAGGAAGAAGCTAAAGCACAGAGAGAGAGAGAGAGAGAGAGAGAGAGAGAGAGAGAGAGAGAGAGAGAGAGAGAGGGAGTGAGTGAGAGAGACTGTTAAAACTTTGCTGTTGTTGCAGGTTTAACACAAATCCGTTTTCTAAGTAGAAAATGATCTTTTTGATATACAAATATACTAACATGGAGTTTTTCATCAATAAATTACATTTATGAGAAAAATTAAAAAATAATAATTTTTGGGGTCCCCACAATTTTGGGATCTGACAATTAGTTATGTTTATGGGGTTGTGGGGATCTGACAGTTAGTTATGGATGTACTGGCTTCTGACGTGACCCTTGAATTACAAGCTTTTTGGAGGGAAAAAATTATTTTCATCATACATATTGGTTGGGTGGTGTTTTTTCCACCTAAAAATGTAAGAAAATAAAAAATAATTTTTTTTTACTTTTTGGGGCCCACCTAAATACGAGAATGTTTTGCTGATGTGGAAGGGAGATATGGTGGGAGTTAATGAGAAAGGAGATTTCAAACTAACAAGAAAGATTCAATTTATAGAGAGTGAAGATAAAAAATTCAAAAAGTAAGAGAGAAAGTATGAGAAAAGTCAAAAAGTAAGAGAGAGAGTATGAGAATATTCCCTTTAAAAAGTGAAACTAGGGGGGTATGGCTAATGTGGCAAGGCAAAAAATTAGGGGTCATCATAGCCTTTGTCTCCCTTAAGCCGAGCTTTTTAAGCTCTAATCTCTTAAAATTAGGAATCCTTAGGAGGCCCTTTTTGGATCCAAAAAATTCCTAATGCATTAAATCTAACACTTAGTTCCAGCCATCACTAAATTCATGTGTCCTACACATGGAATATTACTCGGAATCACCCAAGTGTCATGATACGAACATAGCGGTAATTAGAAGTTCCTAATTAACCATAGAGGGACGGACGGGCAAACCGTAACATCCCTCCTGCCTGGGATAGCAAGTGTCCTCAGTTGCGTCATATCAACTAACTTATGTTTGAAATTAAGATTGGATGAGGTTGAGATAGACGTGGAAAGACCGCTCGGGCATCCATCAAGCGTTTTCTCTAGGATAATTTTTAAAGATCAAAAGATATCTATTATACACTGTACCTGTGTGATGAGTGGTAGTGGTCTCATGGTCAATAATAGCTTTAGGTTGAAGCTCTTCTACATGGTTAACAAGAATAAGCGCTTCCTCATACACAGGACGTGTAGAAAGTGGTCCCTTATAAGGTCTCAAAAGACTAATATGAAAAGAATTGTGAATTCTCCAATGAGAAGGAAGTGAAAGCCAATATGCTAGGTCATTGATTTTCTGAGTAATTTGAAAAGGACCATAAAAACAAGGAGCTAACTTAATGACACAGTTAGTCTCAACACTTGTAAGACGTCTCTTTTCAATACAAAGCAAAACATATTGATCTACTTTAAAAACCATGTGCTTTCTTTTCTTATTAGCCTATTTAGTGCATTGCTCTTGTGCTTTAGAAATAGCATTACGAGCATGATCATGAATGGAAGTAAACTCACTGGTGAATTGATCTGCAGCTTCAAAAGTGTGTGACAAACGAGTGATAGAAGTAGGTAAAACCTTGCCATACACAATTACAAAAGGTGTTTTTCCAATGGATGAATGTGGTGTGTTATTGTATACAAATTACAAAATATGGATATACTCATCCCATTGTTTAGGTTGTGATGAAACATATGCACGAAGTCAACCCAGTGGATGAATGTGGTGTGTTATTGTATGTAAATTGTAAAATATGGATATACTCGAAGTAAACCCAGTGGATGAATGTGGTGTGTTATTGTATGCAAATTGCAAAATATGGATATACTCATCTCATTGTTAAGGTTGTGATGAAACATATGCATGAAGTAAATCCAATATTGTGCTATTTGTTACTTCAGTTTGACCATTAGATTCTAGATGAAATGTAGCGAAAAAATCCAATGTAGTGCCTAGATTATTAAACAATTTAGTCTTAAAATATAATCACCGAAAATCTTAGAATCTCGATAAAAAAAAAATCACTTGGGTGGTAAGCCATGATGTGTGAAAATCTGTTTAACAAATAAGTGTGCAGCTTGATGTGTAGTAAGAGTCTTTTTGCAAGGAAGAAAATATGCATCTTTGCTAAATCTATCAACAATAGTCCAAATCATATCATTATGGCTTAGAGTCATGGGAAAAACAGTAATAAAATCCATAGAAATCTATTCCCAAGGAACGTTAGGAATTGGACGAGGCATAAGCAAACCGAATTTCTTACCCTTATAACTTTTCACTTTTTGACAAACATCACATTCAGAAATAAATCTAGCTACATTAGGTTTCATTTTAGGCCAATAGAATTCACTAGATATGGTTTGAAATGTAGATGAAACACCTTGATGCCCCGCACATAAGGTGGCGGATGTAACTTCTCTAGAATAGAATGTCTAAAGGGTCAAGTAATGCATAACCTTTTTTGGAAGAAAAGATATCCATCATCATAGGAATACTCAACAAAAGGGTTCCAATTATTTTCTCTCAATCTAGACCAAATGTCACTAAAGTCAAGGTCTTGGTCGTAAGTCTCATGCATAGAGTCAAAAGAGGTATTCTCAATCACAAAAATATTTTGAATGGTAGGTCTCCTATTCAAAGCATCAGCAACAACTGCATTTTCTTTACCTAGTTGGTATTAATTAATAGGCTGAAAACTTTAAATAAAAGCTACCCATTTAATATGCCTATCAGAGATAAGTGGTTGAGAAAGCAAATGTTTAATACTCTGTTGATCATTTTTTATAAGAAAGTTTGAGCCCATCAAATAATGTTTCCAAATTTTTAATGCATGGACTACAATAGACAACTCTTTGTCATAGGTGTTATACTTACTTTTAGTAGGACGAAATTTCCTACTCTCGAAAGCAATAGGATGACAATCTTGCATTAACACAACACCAATGTCCTTACCACTAGCATTGGTTACAACTATAAAGAAAGGACATGAAAATTAGGTAATTGTAACACAGGTGCATGAGTAAGTGCATATTTTAATGCAACAAAAGACTTCTCTTGAAGTTTAGTCCATTCATAAGGTTTGGTTTTCTTGAGAAGTTCAGTATGATAATGTGCCTTATATGCAAAATTACAGACAAACTTACGATAATAGCTGCTGCCCTGCCGTGCCTCTACCCCCTCAAACTTGAGGATGAGTGCGTGCTCCTTTATGATGAGAGAGAGGAGGAGGAGGAGGAGATACAACCCTAGAAAAGATTGTAACTCATGAGGTCACACACAATAATTTCTATTTTCTTGGGAGGATCATCTTGGATTCCCTTAGCAAAAACTATATGTCCCAGATACTTAATCTCACTCTGAAAAAGCTACTTTTTCAGGATTAAGGTAAAGTTCATTTTCCTTGAGAAAATTAAATACAATTTCCAAGTTCTCTTAGTGCTCTTTTTCAGAATTACTAAAAACTAAGATGTTATCAAAAAAAAAAACCACAAAGTTTTGATGGCCAAGAAAAATCCTATTCATCATACGGCTAAAAGTTATAGGAGCATTAGTAAGACCAAACGGTATCACAAAAAACTCAAAGGACAAGTTTGAGTTCTAAAAGTAGTTTTATAGATATCTTGGTCGGCCATTCTTACTTGATGATATCTGGATTTAAGGTCAATTTTGCTAAAGACGCTGACTCCTCTTAATTTGTCGGAGTAGATCATCAATTCTAGGAATTGTTCTTGACATTGCCCTGTAGTCTACACACATATGATAAGTACCATTTTTCCTCTTTACAAAAGGACTGGTTCTTCTCCATATGGTGAACTACCTGGTCTAATAAGTCCTCAAGAAAGCATATCCTTGATTAGAGTCTGAATTTCGCTTTACTCAAGAGGGTTAACTCTATAAGGTGCTCAAGAGGGTTAACTCTATAAGGTGCTCTACAAGGTGGTGCACTTCCAGGAATAATATCTATTTGATGATCCTCTGGACGTGCACTAGGTAATCCAAGAGGTAACTCATTGAGAAAATAATCAAAAAATTTAGAAAGAAAGGAATCATGTGAGGTATCCCTAGGAGGTGGTTCTTCAGCGCGCTAAGTTGGTTAACCAAAACTAAGAAAGTTTTCTCCCTCTTCCTTAATGCCCTTTTTGTTTGAATATAACTTAAAAATGGTTGACCCTTGCTTTCAAAATTTCGCTATAAACAAACATTCTTACCACGATGCATAAATGACATTATGTTCTTTACATAATCAATATGTGGAGTGTACTGATGTCGAAAAGGCATTCCTAAAATCATGTCAACACCATGCAAAGGTGCGACTAAGAAAGTACGTTCATCAAAAAATTATGCAATAGACAAATTAAGATTCTTCGCTTTCTTAGTGCAATTATACTTTTGATTTTGAGAAAAGCAGCCTTTTCTTTCAATTAAGAAGGAATCATGTCAAGATGAAGAGCATGAAATTATGTAAGCCATAGATTTCTATAGGTTTACAACAACCGTTGCAAATTCAACTCGCTTGATCCTTTGACGAAAGCTTGCAAGCAGGATACATGTTTTGTGCAAGAGACCATTCCTTCTTTAAAATAAGAAGGAATCATGTCAAGATGAAGAGCATGAAATTATGTAAGCCATAGATTTCTATAGGTTTACAACAACTGTTGCAAATTCAACTTGCTTGATCCTTTGACGAAAGCTTGCAAAAGCAGGATACATGTTTTGTGCAAGAGACAATTCCAGACGCATCCAATGGATCATATCTTCATTCTGATGGATTTTCAAAGCTTATGAGCACCCAGCTTCTTGCATGCTTTTTTGTTTTTCACCTTTGCATGTTTTTTTTGAGCTTGTAAAGCCTAGACTAGGATTATAACTAAGTCTTTTGTTTAGGCTTTAGTTAAAGCCTTTGTGAAGCCTTTGGTTAGGCATTTAAGCCTTGTTTTGAGTCCTTTTGAAGGCCTAGGAACTGAGCACTCCAATTAGTTGCAGAAAAACCATCAAAGCTCCAATCTTTGAAGTGATTTTTGCCACTTTATGTGCCCTTTGTTTTCCAACTTTCTTTTGGTCATGGCTACAAAAGGAGATGGCGTGACCAAAAGAAAGCTGGAAAACAAAGGGCACATAAAGCGGCTCTAATACCATTGACAAGAAATTGGATCTTTGGGGAGACACATCACTACTAACTATCAACAAATCAATCAAGTTCAATAGACTTCAACATTTATCTTGAGCAAGATAGCATAAAACAAAAATAAAAAATAATTACGTGAGAGAGTATTGGGTGCGATCTATCCCCCCCGCAAGAAGTGTCGACATACTCCCACTTCTTGGGTATTTATGTCTTTATTAAAACAAAAATAGCCCACATGCCAAAAATAGTTGCACGCTCTTGCATGGGCTTGCCCTTTACAAAAAATAGGAGTTTCATTTACCAAAAGCTTAAATAAATCCTTCCTATCCAAATCGCTAAGGAAAAATACATATAAACCCTGCATGGCTAGTTCACATCCAACCATGTATAACAAAAGTGGGCGGCTAACAAAATACAAAAATATCTCGTAGTAAAATACCAAAATCATTGGCTATCCCACTAATGCTAGAATAATAAAAGGAAAACCTTCTGCTCACACCAAATCACCGCCATTACATCCCAGCCATACCGGCTTATGAGAACAAAACTTGTCAATCTCACCAACCTACAAGTTGTCCATTTAAACACATTACACATTAGCAACACATGCCAAAATTACACAACATCACATAAACATTAAATCTAACACTTAGTTTTGGTCATCCCTAAATTCATATGTCTACACATAGAATATTTGGAATCACCCACGTGCTATTCTTCGAACATAGTGGTAATTAGGCATCCCTAATTAACCACAGAGGGACAGACGGACAAACCGTAACAAAGGACATTGCGGATCAACCGTTGTACCTTGCTAATACATGCACTGGAAAAGGCCCATCGAGAGAGGTGATGTACCACATGGCCATTACTCGACCAATGAATGTGAGAACCTGGTCATGCTCTAGTATATAAGCTTCTTCCAAATGCTCTAGGGCAATGCTTGGGGGCAAGATGTTGCTGAGGTGATGTCGATCCCACCTGGCAGCCAAGATAACGCACTGGGGTGCCCCTCGGAATCCTCTAGAAGGACTCAAAACAACTGGACACCAAGCCGGGGTAGGGGGTGAGCTAACCCGAAATCTACACGACTTGTGCTAGTTGATCTCTGTGCCTGAGACCCGGTAAAAGATATCAAAATAGCCATCATGTTCATGAGGAGACCCTTTCTATAAATATTGGCATCCACAACTTTTACCTCTTATAAAAATTCAACTTTTGGTATTAGAGAAGTCATAGGCCATAATTTTTTTAGACTACTTTATATAGCATAGAACCATATTACAAAAAGAAATTTCATTAAGATGGTCAAAATGTTTCTTTTGGGTTCACAATTGGCTATTGACGTCAATGCCAGTTGGATGGATTCCATTACTCTTTGACATTTCTATCAATGCATTTGGCTTGGGACTTGCACAAGCAAGAGAAGGTTTTGGTGCAACAAGCAAGAAAAGGGTTTGGTTTGGGACTTGCACACAATAAGCACACAATAAGCAAGGGAAGGGTTTGGTGCAAGGAATGAACGCAATTTCCATTAGGTAACGAACCACTTAGCGAAACAGTTCATCAATGATACCACACTAACTCTTGATGGTGATATGCATGGAAGTCAGTTATTGACTTTTGTGAGGCCTCGGGCTCAATAGTTTAAAAAAAAAAGATAGTAATTTGGATGGTTTACAAAGAGATTACGATCCTTAGTGAAGAGTTTGGCTTCGATACTCTTTAAGAGGGAACTATCCTGAGGAGAGGATAAACTTCTATGTTGGGGCGAGGCACTCAACATGGCGGATCTTTTGCCAATTGCATGACACTAAGACTTTTGTGAGCATGGGGGCACAATTGACCTCAGCTCTACAGGATTCATGCATAAGCCCTGAAGTTCTTCACAAGTAAATGCCTCAGATCCCTAATTTTCTAATGCGATGTTATGTAGCTTGGCTAGTATTATGAGCGGTACTCAGTTGTGTTGGTTCCTAGCCTTTTGGTGGGTGAGGAAAAGTGAGTACCCTAGCCACAGGTGAGTATCCTAGCTTTTTGGAGGGCTGTTAATCCCACTCTGGATTAACAAAGATGCTCTTCCATTATTTGAGGACATTAATAAGTGTTATGTAAAGGCACTATAAAGGTTGTACATTATGAGATACTAGCCACCCAAGGTCTTAGTTAGTAAGTTTTGGGTGACCAAGTGTGAATAAAGGCCAGTTGTATATAAGGCAATTTCTCAAAATAGAAACACACAATCCCCTTTGTGCTATGAGAGCTCTTTCTTTATCTTGTGAGATAGAGAGAGTGTGTGTGTACTCAAGTCTTCTATGCATGTGTATGGGAGAGTGAGAGGAAGATTGCCTTGCATTGTGGTGTGAGCAACTCCATGGAACAACGTGGAGGTGAAGATTGGAGTAGTGGAACTTCCAAAAGCGAGCTTGGGGAGCCTTAAGGGATGTGAGCTCGAAGAATTGGTAAGTACCCAATGATAGTTATTGTCTATTGCTTCTTCCAACTGTGGATGTGTGGAGTTTCCTCTTGGGAGGTGCACTAGCCCATAACATTTTTGGCGCCGTTTGCTAGGGAAACACCATTGTTTCTTCCATCCTCTTAGAGCTTTAGCTCCCATTATGCAAGGTTTATTATTGCCTTTACATTATGAAGGTGCATTATGAAAAACTGTGTAGATAAGGTTTGTGTGGAAGAGAAGAAATTAGAGTAGTTGTGGAAAATCATGTGTTTGGAAGTGTGGGTGAGTACTTGGTATTGCCTAGAGGAAAGCTACACTTGATTTTACTTTCAATTTTTTTATTTTTGTCACCAATTTCTAAAGCGTGAGCTAGAAGTTGGTGACACACTTTGTTCTATTTTTTTCCAAAAATTCATTAAAATTACAAAAACAAGGAGCCATTGGTTGTGTTGGTGACTTGCATTGCATTCCAATTGCTTGGCACAACATTTTTGAATCTTTTGGATAGAAAAATTGCTCTAAACATCATCCTATTGATGTGGCTGTTAACACGTGAACGTGTAGGAAGTAGTTCATGGCGTGAACCGTTGTGATCCCACTAGATTAAGCTAATCCCATTATTTCTCTTTTCCCTGGAAATTGATAAGATAATTTATTTCTCATTTAGAATTAATCAAAGTAGTTTTTAACTACTTATAAATAATCTAAAAGAAATAACCATTATTTTATTAACACAAAATCATAAAAATACCATTTTCTTAATCTCTAGCTTATCACGCCTAGAGTTTAGCTTTGAATTAAGAGACTATCATTGAGAAGCATCCTTTTTCAAAGGATTTAGCCATAAAGATGGCTATTCTTTGAGAGAGAGAGAGATTTACTTAAGAAAGCATTACAAATAAGCATAAAGATTAACTTTCTCTTAATTAAGCATTAAGACTTTAAGGGAAAGCTTGATTTGAATTAAAACAATTATTTAGAAAGCTTCTCAAGCTTGAGGAGTTGAGAAGAAGAAAGTCATTGAGATAAATTGGAAAAAAACCATAAAATTTGATTTTACCTCCAAGCTTGGCTTGATTCTCTATTAGCAGTGAAGCCCCCGACCAATCAATTGGTCCACCAAGAGGAGAAGAGCAAATCCAAGAGTTGTTGTAGCGAGAGAGAGCTCCAAGCTCCCAAGAGAGAGAAAATTTTAAGGGATAATAGAAAATATGATTATTTTAATATAATACTGGCATGGTATAGCTCCCATATATTTTTACAAAAGACTAAGGCTCTATTTATAGGTGAGGGAGGCCACTAACCAAGTCCAACTAGGTCCTAGAATTTTTCAGGTTCAGTTTGACTCAATTTGGACAAGATTTGGACCAGTTTGGCTCCCTTTTTGATTTGGTTTGATCTAGGAGAGAGGAGAGATAAAAATATCAAAATGTTTTTGAATTAAAACCCTTCCACACATGTGAAAAAGGTGCTTACCTCAAGAGTCCCCCTTTCCTTATACCAAGGTGTCAAAAATGCATCATTATTCCAAAATATCTCGTTTTTTTAGTAATATCTCATAATTTTTAACTAATAAACATTGTACTCAGTCAACTCTTCATCTTATGTGAGCATTTACTCATTTTTTGGGTATTTTCTTTTATTCTTTTGGATTTATCCCATCCCAACACTTGGATTAATCCAATTGGCCCATTGGAACCTTAATTAGACCATAATCCAAAAATTTGTGAAAATGTAGACCCTTAGGCTAAGGTCCCTTATACCATTTTCAATTAATTCCTAATGCACATTAGAAAGTTCATTTTGAACTTCTATTTCAGGGGAATCCATTTTAGACACTAGGAGGATTTTTATATCCAAAGATATCTAAATTTTGGATTATCTCTCTCTAGAAATTTTTTCTCTCTAGGCCAAAACAGGGTAAAATAAGATCTTTCTCCTATTTCAGATAGGGGAATAATTTCAAGAACAGAAGAGGAGGTTCTTACACCTTTACACCTCAAAAGCTGGAGGGAGGAATCTTAAATGGGTACTGGACTTTCCTAGTAGCTGCATTGACCTTTTTGAGATCAACACATACTCTCAGCTTCCCATTCTTCTTTGGCGCAATCACGATTGGCAAAAGCCAATCTATATGCTTAATCTCATAGATGAAATCCGTAGCGAGATGAGCTTATCAATATCCTCCTTTATAATAGCTGCATATTTAGGATTCACTTGATATGGTTTTTGCCAAGATGGTCTTAATCCTTCCATGATCGGGATAGTATGTTGAACCACTTCAGGTGGTACACCCTTCATTTTTGTGTATTTCCAAGAAAAACAGTCCTTGAATTCTTTTAAGAGAGTAACAAGTTCTTCTTCTTCATTCGTAGAGTTAAGTCTTTAGCAATGTAGACAGGTTTGGTATCCTCCCCTGGCTCTACAATGTCTACCTCCTTAACTTTTGCAAGACTGTCATAGGACATGGATTGGCCATTTTCCTTCACCCTTTTGGCCATCAATTGGAGCACTTTCCTCTCATTTTAATGGTGTAGGTTTTGAAATGGTCCGACACCGCAGGTCTGGCTTATCATCCTCATCATCTTCTATCCAGGCCATTGCCTTCTTTGCCTCTCTCTTGGCTTTAGCCAGAGCCTTATTTCATTTTCTTTGTCCTACCTTGATGAGTTTAGGTGTATCAAGCTCTTGAAGCATTTCTTTCTCCTCTTGTTTTCCTTCCAAGGTTATCTTACTCAATTATTTCCCCCAATTCTTAGAGAACTCCTCGTGCACCTTAGTGACATTGAGATATCATAGCCACTGGGCGTCCGTGGGTTTACTGCGTAACATGGCATTCGTCGAGAGATATACTTTTTTATTTTCGCCACTTCCTAAGGCATTGGGTGTTGTTGCGACCTTGCGGTGCAAACCCTTCTGTGGTGGAGGCTTCATTCTCTATTTCCTCTTATCTTGGTTGCACATCTACAATATGCACTGAGGTGGTGGGAATGATTGCTGATTCAACATATTTGGTTCCTCGGGGAGCAACACGTCGATGGTGACAAGTACATGCATCCAATTTTCACTAAAGTCCAAAGATGGAAGTGATGCATACACTTTGACCTCTTCCTCTTCTCTTGAATTGTCCTTAACTGGTTGGCAGACTTGTAAAGATGTTTAATTTGTGGTGACGGAATCATCTCCAAACAATTTCCCTTCCATGGGGTGTGCCTTCCATGTATGTAGATTGATTTTTAAAATTTGTGAATCCCTTTGAATATACACTTAGTCTAACGCCCAATCATGCACCATCTTGGCTTTCCTCATGAAGGGTCTGCCTAAGATAATATCATATGAATCTGGCTGGCACTAAAACTCTATTACAACAAATGTATGATGGTAACGGAACAAAACAACCTTAAGCCTAACGTTTTTCAATAGCCCCATTGGTCTTGAGGATGTTCCATCTACCATCTTGATGATTAGGCCCACTCTTTCTGATTCCGGTTTTCCCCACTTTTCCCAACATCATTTGGTGATAATGCTTATGCCCGCACCTCCATCCAGGATAGCAAGTTCTTGGTACCCGTTATGGTGGATTGGAATTGTGGCATTCGTGGCATCACTCTCATAATACCGGCCCAATTGGTTGACAAGTATTTTGATGAATCTAGATGCTCCCCCTTCCTTAGGCACTAAGTTCTTTTCTGACTGGCTCTCCTCTGTACTAGACATTGGGTTCATTCTTCCTTCTACCTAGTCCTTGATATCTGCCCATAATGCCAGTGGGTTGTGTAGCAATGGTCCAAGCAGCATTTTGACAGTTGTAGACAGTATTGTTGAGAGACTACCTATGTCTCTAGGTTCTCTGGCAAGTGAGGGATCCTTCCACATGTTTGTCTCATATTCAATCCTAGGGAATGAATGGATCGACAATTATTGATTTTCCTCCTCAAACATTCTTGCCATCAGGTCACTATGAGTTCCTTCTTTGGACCCCTCTGGAACTAGAGTAGACACATCCAACTTCCTCTTTTTTAATAGCTCATTTCATGGATACATTGTATCCCTAACCCTATTAGCCCTCAATTTGGCTTCATGGCTACGTTGACATTCCTCAAAAAGGGCCTTAGCTTCCTCAAGCTTCCTTATTTCTTCATCAGCATTTGGATACTCTCCAACACCCTTGGGTGTTGGATATTCTCCAACACCCTTGGGGGTCACTAGTCTCTCTTTTGGTTGCTCATCTGGTTTCTGTTGAAATTTGAGCAAAATGATGAGCTATGGTGGATCAAACACTAGAATCAACATGATTAACAAAGTGATTAAGAAATAATTAAGATGTAATTAGTGAATGATTAATAAAGTTATTAAGAAATAATTAAGATGTAATTAGCAAATAGATTAATGTAGGCATGGATACTAAAAAACCAGCAAATTCTCATTAGGGCTATGCCTCAATTTATAGAGTTTACATCAAGCATCAAATCCCATTGATTTCTCCATGATTTACTCCCAGAATATCTCCACCTTTTGCCTGATTCTCTCCACCTCTTCTCTTTTCCCTGAATATCTCCCAGAATAACTCCACACTCCTAAATTCTCTCATGCTACCCTTTATTCTCTCCCAGTAGATTCTTCTCACCTTTTCACAGGTTCTTTCACAATTACATCTTCTCTTTTACAGCCTCTATCCAAGAGCTTGTTCCCACACACACCCTATTCACTTGTATATTTTAACACCTCCCCTCAAGTGAATAATCCTAGCACACCTGGACCCTGTATCAAGTTTGCCACCCCTTACTTGGTAGTCCGCGACCAGTGTCTACTCCTCTCCTCAAGTTATCTTAGCACACCTGGACCCTGTATCAAGTTTCTCTCTTACTTGACAGTCCGCGACCAGTGCCTCAGTCCTTGACACTCTCTCTCTCTATGTGTCCAAGGCTACTATAAGTGCCCGCGACCTTGACTAAAGTGCTCACACATACATCTACCACTTGGCCTACATCATCGGTGGCTCAGAGGTGGTTTTACTTTATTGGGGCAGGTTACATTGGGTTGTGGGGTCTCTCTCTCTCTCTCTCTCTCTCTCTCTCTCTCTCTCAGAGATTTTCACATGGCTCCTCACTCTTTGGAGCCTCACATCTTCTCTTGTCTTCAGTCTTCTTGTCGTGGCAGCATCTCTCCACGCGTCCGTCTCTTCTTTCAGTCTTCTCGGGGCAGCTTCTCTTCTTGTGGCAGCTTCTCTTCTCATGTCCATGTCTTCCTTCAGATCTTCTTGGTGTGGATCCTCTTCTTGGGAAGAGATATTCTTATTCTTTCATGGCTGGGGCCATGAGCTTGTCCATCAGGTCATTTTGCTCCATGTGAGCAACATGTTTCAATGTTTTGCTGACAGTTCCTTTGGGTTTTTTATGTTTATCTTGTATCATTATGCAATGCAAACCCAAATTTATGCGGGAGGTCTTACCTCTTGCCTTATTCTGGACAAGGGCAGTGTCTGTTCCCATTTTTACACTGATGCAATGTGCCCAATACATAATGCGTATAGCATTCATTCTCATGCACATTCCAAATGCAACTCTGGCTGTGAATAATCTTGAATTTGAGTGAGATTTACAGGCATTAACCAAGGGTTGAATGCAAAATGATGATTTTCACAAATTTATCAGCACAATTTTACCAAAAATTACATTAAATCAAGGGTAACCAATTTGTACGAGATGGTTGGAGTATCAAACCAACTCCGATTTGCAATCTGAAGTTATAGGGATCTGTATCAGATACCTAATGGTTGATTTGAACCCTCAATTGCACCAAAATACAGTGATTAGCACTGATTAGCAAATTAATGCTCTGGTTTGTGTGCAGAAAACAGAGTATGCGGGGAGTCCAGATCTGGTGCCTTCCACTTCAAATGAGCTCAAATTCTTTCAAAGGCATCAGTAGCAATGAGTCTAGTAGAGGATTAAGCCAAGAAACACAAGATTTGACCAAATATTGAAAGCTTAATCTCTGTTTTACCAAAGTCACCTGCAGATTTGATGAAGAGATTGGATCTCAATGTAGACTTGATGAAACTCAATTCTGTCTTCACCAGCTTGTAGAGCATGCTTGATTACCCCTTGGGCTAAGAGGAATTAGAGACCTTTGATCTGTGGAAGTAGAAATCACCAAATCATCTCAGAAAAACGTAGCTTTTTAATCAGCAAAAATCGGGAGCTTCCGTGGGCGGTTTGCGCTTTTGATTCGATGGGCTGGAGCTCCTATGGGTTAGCTAGCTTGTGTTAGAAGCTTATGCCCCAATTCTTTGTGTGCAAGGTCTAGAGATCCTCCACTGGCTAGGGGTGAAGGGGAGAAGTGAAAACTCACTAAAAATTTGATTTTTTGCTAATTATCTACTAATCCTAATTAATTAACTAATAGGCTCATAAATCTAATTGATTCTAGGCATGGCTCTGATACCATGTTGAAATTTGAGCAAAATGATGAGCTATGGTGGATCAAACACTAGAATCAACATGATTAACAAAGTGATTAAGAAATAATTAAGATGTAATTAGTGAATAATTAGCAAATAGATTAATGTAGGCATGGATACTCAAAAACCAGCAAATTCTCATTAGGGCTATGCCTCAATTTATAGAGTTTACATCAAGCATCAAATCCCATTGATTTCTCCATGATTCACTCCCAGAATATCTCCACCTTTTGCCTGATTCTCTCCACCTCTTCTCTTTTCCCTGAATATCTCCCAGAATAACTCCACACTCCTAAATTCTCTCATGCTACCCTTTATTCTCTCCCAGTAGATTCTTCTCACCTTTTCACAGGTTCTTTCACAATTACATCTTCTCTTTTACAGCCTCTATCCAAGAGCTTGTTCCCACACACACCCTATTCACTTGTATATTTCAACAGTTTCAGCACTTGTTGGTCATCTCCTTCCCTTGATTGGGTGGTTCCACGGTGTCAATGGTATCTTCCTTGGATTCATCCTGAATTATGACCATGGTATCACCCTTGCCCACCTTTTTCACTTTTCTTCTTCTCCCAATCTTAGTGGTTGCAATACCTCCAGGGTTCTTCCCTTTGTCCACTTGTTTCACTTGTGTGCATGTCAAGACATTTAGTGGCATGATATTTCCAGGGTGCATACTTATAGTCCTGATGGTGGCATGGTTAGAGGTAGAAGCAGAGCCATTGACACGATATGGGTAGTCCTTGATCAAATGATCAACACCACACTTAGCACATGAAAGTGTTGGCATGGTGTTGGTCTGCGCTATGATTGATTGAGTTTGGCTAGCATTAGGGATATTTTTTAGAGGACATTCCACTACTTGATGAGGTCCATTACAATGAAACACTGTATTGGTCCCCTTCTCATAGTTGAGTTTATGTCTTTTCCTTTCCACTGTACCGTGGTTTGAAACATTAGTACTAGTGTGGTGTTTTGTAAGATATAGTACTCCGGTGTAATCTCCGTTGATTCCTCGTAGTAGTTTTTATTGAATTCTACCTCACGTATGACTTCTCCTTCTTTCAAGGGCTCCTCAATCAACACCTAGTTGATCTTGGCCTATGGTGGCTAGGGTGGTAGGGACAGGCGCAGCGGCGGTAATGGCGACGTCCTGCATTTTAAACATCCCCCTTGGTAAAAGTAGGACTTATTCGGCTGCCCTGTAGCTGCATTGGCTTGCATTGGAGGTGCTGGTAAGGCTAGAGGCACTCTTGGTGTTGGCAATTGTGCTAGAGGTTGGATCCTCGGGTATCTGCACATGGCAGTATCATGGTTCCCTAGTAGCTACTTTGGCTTGCATTGGAGGTGCTGGTAAGGCTAGAGGCACTCTGGGGGTTGGCAATTGTGCTAGAGGTTGTATCCTCGGATATCTGCACATGGCAGTATCATGGTTCCCTAGTATCTAGCCTTTCCCTCAATTTGTATCTTGAGTTCAAGTGTTTGAGCCGAGACACATAATGTCACATGGAATCATTATCTTTTTGTTTGATGTTGTGGAGCTGTGCCACATGACTCCACCTATCACCACTTTGAGCTTAGTAGTATGAACACATTCTTAGAGTGAAATTGACTTTATCCTCAAGCTTTAGGGTTCGATACCATTGGTAGGATTTCCCTTCTAGGTTCAGAGAAAAATCATGTATCATGGTTACATCATTCACCGGCCCACATGTTTCAGTGATTGACTCAAAGTTCTCTATGTGTTGGACGGGTCTCCATTTCCTGAGAATTTTTGCACAAGCTTCAAAATGATGTGTAGCTTCATTTCAGATGGTCTGGATTCAAGGGCAGTGCCTAGTTCCCTAACCATGCCTCTGCCCATTTTTATAGCGATATTCGCCCTTGTGACCGCATTTAGATCTGTATTAGGATCCACAATTGGCCTTCAAGGAGATACCCCCTACCTAGACCTCATCCTCTTCCCACATAGGTTCTTCTATTCAATTCGGGTCTATGGCTAGGTCTAGGTAAATCCTCGTTACTTGGCTCACCATTGGCTACCTCAACCCGCCTTTGTTGAATTAGGAGCTCCATGCTTTGCAAGAATGTGGGATCATTGATCATTTCATGTATATCCTCTCTCGTGTAGAGCCGATTCTCTCGTCCCACAGAGGCCCTAGGAAGATTGTCCACTTCTTTTTGCATTTCAAGGACTTCCTCATCCTTAGGTTCCTCATTGATAGATTCTAGGAATAGTATCCCTCCTTCTGTCATTCCCATCCACATGTTATCTTAGTGGCATTTCTAAAGGTTTCTAAATCCTTACCACATGGTCGCAAACAGATTCAAATTATCCACTTTCCTTTGTTCTGCCATTGTTCTTCACGTGTAGAGCTCTTGCCTTTTTAAGCTCAGTAGCTACAATTATCACTCTGCTTCAAGATTTGACCTATCTTGGCAGCATTTTCCTTATTCCTCCTAACCCTAGGGGTCATCCCACTAATCCTCATTGTGTTAGCATTCCTGGGGCTAGACGTTATGTTGAAAGAACGGTAGAGGGGGAGGAGACACACACATAGGAGCAAACCCTAATGTATATTGCAAACCCTAACCATAGAGGGAAACCATGTCCACTCTCACACAAAGCATAATGCACTAATCCATAATCCATCCAACACACAATGAGTTGTGTCCACACTCTACTAACCCTAGCTAATGTCCACACACTATGACCAGCTGGACACGCGGTCATTTATGTCTCACACATGTTCCTACCTAATCTGCCAGCACATAGCATAGCTGGCTCACACTGACATCGAGCTTGAATCTCAACAGCCCCTCTCAAGCTCATGATGTACTGCCGATGAAGATGTAGATGAGCTTGGGATATCAAGACTCTCAACACTCCCCCTCAAGCTCATCCCATGTACTCCCAACATAGTCCGGAAGTACTCAAACTTCTCCCTGCTAAGCGGCTTCGTAAAGATGTCTGCCACCTGCTCATCAGTCTTCACATAGTGAAGATCAACTGTACCATCCAGCACCTTTTCTCTGACAAAGTGATAATGGACCTCTATGTGTTTGGTCCTCGCATGAAACACTGGATTCTTTGCCAACTGTATACTGCTCATGTTGTCACAATGAATGACAAATTTGCCACCAATGGGCTCACATAAATCTGTCAAGAGACTCTTTAACCATATAGCCTCACAAGTAGCAATGGCTGCACCCCTGTACTCAGCCTCTGTACTGGATAAAGCAATTGTAGGTTGCTTTTTGCTACTCCAACTCACCACAGCACTTCCAAGTGTAAAAGCATATCCACTAGTAGACCTCCTGTCATATGCGCTACCTGCCCAATCAGCATCTGTGTAGCCATGTATGTCCAAGCTTTTACCACTCTCATAAAATAGACCATAATGTGCTGTGGTCTTCACATATCTCATGATGCGTCTCACTGCATCCAAATGTGGTTTCCTGGGGCTCTGCATAAACTGGCTCACTAGCCCCACTGCATAACTCAAATCTGGGCGTGTGATAGTCATGTATATGAGACTACCAACCATCTTCCTGTACATAGAAGGATCATCCAATTCCTCGCCATAATCAGCCTGCAACTTTACATTTTGCTCCAATGGTGTACTCATAGGCTTACACCCTGTCATGCCATACTTTGCCAACATATCCAATGCATATTGGCGCTGTACTAACTAAGTACCTGCATGATCTTTCACCACTTCAATGCCAAGGAAGTATCTCAACTCACCAAGATCTTTCATGTCAAATTGCCCACTCAAAGCTTTCTTGACATGCATCACATCTGCACCATGATCACCTGTGATAATCAAATCATCCACATAGATGACCAGTAACACAATCCCATGCTCTGTCTTCTTCACATAGAGTGAAGAATCTGCTGTAGAAATCTGAAAACCAAGTGAGATAAGATATCTGCTCATCTTATCACTCCAAGCACGAGGTGCTTGCTTTAGACCATACAATGCCTTTTTCAACCTGCATACGTGAGTGGGGTATCTAGGGTGTACATACCCTTCCGACTGTGCCATGTATACTTCCTCTTGTAGTTCTCCATTCAGAAATGCATTCTTAACATCCATCTGATGCATTTCCCAGCCATTAGCTGCAGCCATAGCAATGACTGCTCTCACTGTGCCCATCTTAGCCACTGTACTAAACGTCTCATCATAATCCAATCCTTGGGTCTGTGCATAACCCTTTGCTACCAATCTTGCTTTATGTCTTTCAATAGACCCATCAGATTTGCACTTCACTTTGTAAACCCATTTACATCCAATAACATTCTTGTCCTTTGGTAGTGCAACCAAGTCCCATGTATCATTATGGACCAATGCGTCCATCTCCACATCCATTGCTTTTTCCCATACATGCTCTCCAATAGCCTCTGTATAGCATGTAGGTTCCACATGCTTCACCATAGATGTCATATATGCATAGTGCATAGCAAAATCTCTATATGTCAATCTGTCAACAGGATATCTGACTCTCTGGGATCTCCGCAATGCCTGCGGGCGGGTCACTCTGTACACCTATAACTCTAGCATGTGGTGGCACATATCTGTCCTGTCTAGCACCAGGTGTGCGTAAAACAGGTATGCCAAGCTCCTCATCCAAACTCTCAGAACTAGATGACTCATAACCTATGATTCCAATTCCTTCGACTTTCTTTTTGCCTTTGTCCATAGCACTACTCCCAGTGCTCACACTCTCATGCCTCAAACGTCCTGACCATGGACGTACACTGCTACTCTCAGCTTCTGCTGCTGGCCCAGACATAGTAGTAGAACTAGAACTTGCTTGTGGTGGCAAGTTCACATGTACATCAGCCTCAAGTGACTCAATGACACCTTCATCTTTTGCTTTGTACCAACTAGCAAGCTCATCAAACACCACATCTCGTGAGATGACCACTTGTCTAGTTTGTGGGTTGTAACATTTGTATGCCTTTCAATCCTGTGCATATCCAACAAATACACATTTCTCTGCCTTAGGATCCAACTTCCTTCTTCTTTCATCAGGCACATGTACATAAGCTATGCATCCAAAAACTTTAAGATGTCCAATGTCTGGCCTGTAACCTGTAAGCCGCATCTCTGGCGTGCTTCCATGAATGGCTGCTGTAGGTGTTTTGTTCAATATATACACTGCAATAGCACATGCTTCTGCCCAATAGTAATCTGGCATGCTCTTTTCATTAACCATTGCCCTTGCCACTTCACATATGACTCTATTCTTTCTCTCAGCCACACCATTCTGCTGAGGTGTATACCTGCAAGTCATCTGTCTTCTTATTCCATGCTTCCTCAAGAAATGCTCAAAAGCTTTTGAGGTGTATTCACCACCTCCATCTATCCTCAGACATTTAATCCAACAGCCATACTGCTTTTCTGCAAAAGCTTTGAAATCCATGAATTTTTCCAACACTTCACTCTTCTCTTTGAGAAAGTATATCCATGTCATCCTGCTAAAATCATCTATGAATGTAACATAGTATAAACTGCCTTTGATAGATGGGTTTTGTGCAGGACCCCATACATCACTATGTACGATCTCAAGTGGCCTGTTACTCATATTTCCTTCTCTAGGAAACCTCAATCTTGCCTGCTTCCCAAACTGACAGGCTTCACAAACATGCATATGTCCATCATATTTGAACCTAGGCAATCCATTGACAATGCCTCTTGTTTGCATGTTCTTTAATCTCTGTATATTGACATGGCCAATCCTCTTGTGCCACATATCAATGTCCTGTACCACATTCCTGCTCTTTGAGAACATGGCTGATTTTAGCTTAGGAATTCCAGCATCCAGCTTAAACAATCTTCCTTCTTTCTTGCCTTTAGCAATCACTCTACATCCATGTTTAAAATCTTCAACGAAGCATCCATGCTCGTTGAAACGAACTTGTAATCCCTGTTCCACCATTTGACCAACTGAGGCCAAGCTTTTTGTGATCGAAGGCACATACAACACATCTGACATAGACTTTGTCTGACCATTATGCATGACCAATGGTACACTTCCAACATGTGTAATGACATGCTGGGTATCATCACCTGTTTCCACATAGCCTTTTACATCCATAGGCTTCATATGCTCAAACCATTCTCCATGGCATGTCATATGATTTGATGCTCCTGAGTCCATATACCATGTATCATCATTCTCAGCATTTGTTGTCATAGAACCCACAACATGCTTCATGGCAAACAAATGATTTGCAGTTCCATCATTGCTACTTGATGCATAGTTACCACCATGTTGTGCATAGTTTCCACCATAATGACCACCACGTTGTGCTCTTCCCCCTCTCAAATCATTCTGTTTGCGGAAACAATCTCTCGCCATATGACCATATTTGCCACAATAATGGCATTCCACATCTTGCATAGAATTTTGTTGGCCTTGCCAACATCCTCTTCCACGGGGGGTACCTCTGCCTCGCTGAGGTGCATATCCACGACCATCTCGAGTACCATAAGAAGGCTGAAAATTCTATTGTGGAGGTCTATCCTGCCATCCACGACCATTACCACCACGTCCACGTGATGCAAATCTCCCCCTGCCTCTAAAGCCTCTCTGCGAGTAGAAAGCCTGATTTCTGCCATCATCATGGCTAGTAGATGCATCCAGAAATGAATCACTGAGCTTGATTTCCTCAACCAACAAGAGTGAAACCAACTCATCGAAGTCGGGTAAACTTGTACTCCTCACTGAGATAGATGTATCAAATGATTTGTATTCCTTGCCAAGACCACGCAAGGTAATATCCACCAAATCATCATCAGGCATGGGGACATTTATTGTGGCCAATGCATCTGCAAACTTCTTGATTTCTTGCACATAATCATGTATGCTCTCCTTTTTACATTGTGTATCTGCTGTCGCAATTGAGACTTGCGAGCACTCGTATTTGTGTCAAACATCTTGACCAAAGTATCCCATGCATCTTTGGGATTCTCAGCATCCTGAATGTGTATGAGCATAGCATCGGAAATGCATATAGACAAATAATGCAGCACTTTGAATGCTCTCTCTGACCATTGCTTATGAGCAATAAGCGGCTGCTGTGTATGTTGCCGAGGTAGCTCAGGCTCAGGCTCAGCACCTGTAATGAGATTCTAAAATCCTTTCCCTTTCAAGAAACTCTTTATCCTGTACTTCCATGCCTGGAAGTTCTTCCTATCCAGCTTTTCACCAACAATCTGAACTGGATTGTCCGACATGTTTGCTCAATGCATACACCTTCCGCACTCGTCCAAATCTGAAACCGAGCCTTCCTCAGCTCAACCACACTCCAATGAATGTTCCAGATACTCCAAGATAGCCAACAAACTCCAAATTTGATGTAGGAAATCAGCCTGTATGCATCCAAGATGAACTGTCTCACGCAGTCCGAGATACCCTGTATTGATGCGCTTCCCAAGGCTCCGAATCGCAATGTAATGGTGCAATCAAGTCTAGGCAACTTGCGTTGACACCTAATGAACCTCAATGTTGAGTATCAACTCCATCTGACATGTGTAATTATCAATTTTTGAAAACCCCTTTCTCTGTTTTTGGAAAAAACAGAAAAACCAGAAAAACCAGTAATGATTTGGCTCTAATTCCTTCAATATTTGTCCAAATTGGGCAACCAGGCATTCATTGGCTTAGCATTAGTGTCCATCAACTCCATGTAAGAGGAATTTGTCCAATTGTAAAACACCAAAGATTAATTGCTCAATTAAAATGCTATGTTTCTCTGCAACCAGTGGACAGCCTGTTTTAATCAGCTCATTCCCAGCTCAATTAAGCATCATTGACCAAAAAAATCACATAGCCCTCTTCTCCAAGGTGTAAAGCATCCAATTGCTAAAGAATTTTTGGAAGATATCAAGCACCAAGTGAGAAATCAATCTCCTCGTAGGCAAAAAACCAAAAAATTGCTCTGTTTTCTCCTATCTGGCTGCACCGCCTGCAAATGAGGGCTTTGGGAGTGATTAACTTGCTATTTGATGATGTATTTGAGTGCCCAACACACCTAGGCATATGTGCAATCCATCAATGCTTTGATTTTTACCAAAAATGTGCTCCAAATGCTTCAATTTTCGACTTGCTTTTCTTTGTTTTGTGTGAGCTCAAAAACCAGAGATTTTCATACATTTAAATGCTTCCAAAAAATGCTCCAAAATCACAATAGGGATTGCATAAGAGTTGCCATTACATCTCTCATTGTCAGATACATGTTTGCTTTGCCAGATTTACATGTATTTCCACCATACATCAATGTTGCCAAGCTTTAATGGAAAGCTTCAAAAACTAGAATTTTTCTTTGCTTTGATTTGCTCTATTTTGCTTTGCTTTTGCCTGTATCACCTGCAATCCGCTCAAGGATGTTGGCATTGATTATAGAGAATGTTTCACGTCGTGAAGCTTTATGATTATGGTTAAAATTATGATTTAAATTCATAATTTGATTTTAAGCATAAAAGAGGAACTACTATCATATTTTCATTACAAGTTTTCATTCTTTAGAAAAATTTGAGAATTATCAGTAAAATAGCAGTGAAGCTATGGTAAATTTTTTAAAAAATAATACATATCTTATTTTTATGCATAATGCTAAAAGAGGACTTCCTACCATATTCTAGGATTGGACATCTTATGGCAAAAGAACACCATATTAGAGAATTTGGGAATCTCCCAATTCTCATTTTTGAATACTAAAAAAGGGGGACATGGATAACATGTTTGTAAGTTTCTCAAAGCCCTATCATGTGACCTATCATTGGAAAGCGCTTGAAAAATGGGATCTAAAGAGCCATAAACCACTCATTTTGGATTAATGGTGTTCAAGTTATGGAAAATCCAAAGTTTTGACCACATGTCCCAAACTTGTGGGAAATTCCCATATTCCCCAATATGGTGTTAAAGAATGATTTTCATCATATTCATGAGAAATATTTTTTTAATAATTATGCTTAATTAATTGATTAAGAGAAAAGAGTATTTTTTGGTAAATTTATTTTTATGCAAAAAGAGGAATTCCCATGATATTTGATATCTAAGTAATTAAATGATAAAAGAGTAATTTTTGGCATAATTCAAATTATGAGTATTTATCAAAAGTGAAATTTTGAGCATTATTAATTTTATTGGGAAATATGGGTAGAATTGATTTTTGTAAATTCCATGAATGTTTTACTCAAAAGAAGAATATTGAATATATTTCACTTGAGAAATTTGAGAAAGAATATGAAAATATCCATTGAGAAAAAGTACCTTTAACTAGGCCATGCAATTGGTAGAAACTTAGAAAAGTCCCATCGGTATCGAAAGTAGAAAACAGTACTAGAAGTGGATGTGCTAAGATGTGATGTAGAGCCGAATGAATGTGACGGGATGTAAATGGATGCGATGTGATTAGATGAGATGTGAATGTGATAAGAGGAGATGTAAATGTGATGTGATAAGATGTGAATGAGATGTGAATGCGATGTGATAAGATGTAAATGCGATGTGATAAGATATGAATGCGATGTGAGAAGATGTGAGTGGATGTGGATGTGGATGAGATGTGATGTGATGTAGAGCCGAATGAATGTGACGGGATGTAAATGGATGCGATGTGATTAGATGAGATGTGAATGTGATAAGAGGAGATGAAAATGTGATGTGATAAGATGTGAATGAGATGTGATAAGATATAAATGCGATGTGATAAGATATGAATGCGATGTGATAAGATGTGATAAGATGTGAGTGGATGTGGATGTGGATGAGATGTGATGTGATGTAAATGGATGTGGATGTGGATGTGATGAGATGCAATGATATGTGAATGGGTGTGATGTGTTGTAAATGGATGATGATAATGAGATGTGACGTGAGAGATGTGCATGTGAATGAATGGATGGATGTGGATAGATGTGAATGTGAATGAATGGATGTATGTGGATAGATATGAATGTGAATGAATGGATGGATGTGGATGAATGTGATGAGATGTGATGAGATATGGATAGATGTGGATGTGATGTAATGTGGATGGAATGAATGAGATGTGATGTGGATAGATGTGGATGGAATGAATGAGATGTGATGTGGATAGATGTGGACGTGATGTAATGTGAGATGGATGGAATGAATGTGATGTGATAAGGATAGATGTGGATGGAATGTATGTGATGTGATGTGGATGCAATGAATGTGATGGATGTGAATGGGTGTGATGAGATATGAATGGATGTGATGAGATGTGAATGGATGCGATAAGATGTGAATGGATTTGAATGTGATATGATGATATCTAAATATGTAATGTGAATGGATAGATGTGATGTGGATCTAGGTAGATGTGAATGGATGAGATGTGATGTGAATGGATATGATGTGATGTGATGTGGATCGGGGTAGATGTGAATGGATGAGATGTGATGTGAATGGATATGATGTGATGTGATGTGGATATGGGTAGATGTGAATGGATGAGATGTGATGAGGATGGATGTGATGTGATGTGATGAGGATCTGAATAGATGTAATTGGATGGGATATGATGTGATGTGGATGAATGTGATGTGATGAGATGTAATATGATATGATTGGATGAGAATGGATGAAGGATGATGGGAATAGATATGACTGCAGGTGGAATAAGCAAAGTGAATTGATGTAGAATAATGTAGAATAATGAGAAATGATGCGGAACAATATAGAAAGATGAGAGTTTGTTAGAAACTATATTTATGACTTGTTTTTAAATGACTGTGTTATGTCAAGAATGCTAGGAAAGCATTTTGACCATCTTGTGAATGAGGTCATGGAGACATAAGTGATAAAGTTGCAATAGTTGATAGAGTCAATGGAGGACGTCTCATGTAGCAAGGTCATCGGCCGAGGTCTTGGTGAGCTTTCAGTACGGTGGATGAGGGACCAAGGAAGTGGCCTATGAGAGTGAAGCGCTAGGTGACCTGTGAAGGATCCTACATACGATGCTCAGGCTCTGGGTCACCAAAGATACCCACGTGTGCATCGAGGAAGAAAATGGAACAAGGTGTTAGAGTTGTTTTCTGAACTTGGGCATGGATCTGGTTGATTGTCCTTGTTGGTCCTCAACGGATGAGTCCATGGCTCTTTTATATGGATCTGTTGGTTGATCTTGCTGATCTTCCAATGGAGAGTCTATCTGGATTTTCTTATGCGATTATATTGCCGGGTACTATGAGCTAGGAACTATTGAAAAGGCACCTGAGTGAATAGGTGGTTGAGTGTTTTGGTTGCCAATGATGCCATAGGTACACTGATGAGAAGGAATGATTGGAAATTAGAATTCAAGTTGGATATTTTGGAGGATTATGATCAATGATACTATGGTTTCATTAAAAGATTGTTTCAAAGATAACTGAATTTGTGAAACAGGCAATTTCATATTGGGTGTGTAAGTGGTGTGACTATCTTGAAGTTTGCTTGAAGCACCAGCTAGGGGGCTTGGGAACTCTTTTTCCTGGTACCCGGGACAAAGCATAACCAAATTTCTAAATGGATCCTATCACTACAGTGGTTGGGCGGTTGGCTAACCCATTGGATAGGCTGGACTGATGGATCCCTAAAATGAGACTCAATTCTGTTAAGTCACGATAGTTGAAGTAAATCCCGGATAACCCTTGTTCTATGGAAAAGAATCAACGGCTGTGCCTCTTAATGAGGAAAAAAGCATTGGACTCTATGATCCAAGTGCAAGTCTTTTCATTAATCATCTTGCCATGTGACTTACGGGTTCGGTCGGATCAATTTGGTTAGTTAAGACTCTTGACTACGTTAGAATAAAAATATCCTAGAGGAATCGCTTATCTCTGCTGGGCGAGGGAAGTTTTTTCGGGTTAGGTTTTGGAAGAACCAAGGGATTAGTCTCTTGTCCGGATATCCATGGGTGAGGCCCCGAGTGAGAGGCTCTACCATGCGTAAGAAGTGCTACTTCCGCTGCTAGCACCTTCGGAATTCATTGCACGGAAGGGGCAGGGATCTTTCACCCCAGTACCATATACGAAGTATGTATTAGAATGGGTGGCTGATATGAAGAAGCCTACAACTTCTTAGATGGATTTTCAGGCTACAATCAAGTGTCCATAGCACCAAAAGACCAACACAAGATGGCCTTCAACAAGATGTGGGGAACCTATGCTTATAAGGTTATGCCTTTTGGCCTCACTAATTCCTTAGCAACTTTCCAACGGTTGATGTGCACGGCCTTCAAGGACTACTTACAAAAGTGGCTGGAGGTATTCATTAACAATCTATGTGCACACTCATGCTGAACTGACCACTTATCTTGCTTAAGGAAGGTGTTTGAGAGATGTCAATTATATCGTATATCCTTAAACCCTTCAAAGAGTCAATTCTGGTCAAGCATGGTGTAATCTTAGGGCACATTGTGTCTAAGAATCGTATTTCCACTGATAAGAGCAAGGTGAAGTTGATCTTGGAATTACCTCCACCAACAAACTACAAGGGGGTACAATGGTTTATGGGACATGTTGGGTATTATCAATGATTCATCATATTCTATGCTGAAATTTCCAGGCCATTGTGTAGACTACTCATCATTTTTGGATGGACTGAGGAATGTCAAAGTACATATGACAAGTTGAAGAAAGCACTGGCTAGTGCACCAATTCTTAGACCACCCAATTGGGATCTTGTATTCTATGTGCACATTGATGCATAGAATTTTGCTATATAGGATGTGTATTGGCGCAACTTGGGGAATTCAAATTGGATTACCTAGTTTGCTTTTCCAGTCTCATCAACTGAATGATACAAAGATAAACTACACCACAACTGAGTGTGAAGGGTTAGCCATGGTTTATGCTGTAAAGAAATACCGACATTACTTGTTGTTGACAAGTTTGTATTCTTTGTTGATCACTAGGCCTTATTATATCTAGTGAATAAGCCTTGCACCCCAGGGAGAATCACACGATGGTTGCTTCTACTCCTAGTGAGAAAAGGAACACAACATGTTTTGGTATACCATATGTCTATAATCCCAAATGGAGAACCAACAACTGGCATTGATGATGACCTCCTAGATGCATGTCTGTTCAAGATTGATATGGTGCCTGACTGGAGCGAGGAAATATTAGAGTACCTAGCTCATGGTTTTCCATAGGATTGACCTTTGAACAAAGATAAGATGCATCAGCTTATTAAGTTGGCCGTACCACATCAATTGATTATTGCGGGAGAACTATATAAGCTGGGCAAGGACAATATCCTCAAGAGATGTGCGCGAGAAGATGAGTTTGTCATAATATTAGAAGAAGCACACTCGGGAATAGCCAGAGGACCTTTTACAGGAGAAGTTATAGCTCGTAAAGTGCTTCAAGCAGGACTATGGTGGCCTATGTTATATCTGGAGATGCCATAGAATTTGTGAAGAGATGCGAAGAATGTCAATGCTTTGCTATTTTGCAATAGAAGGAAATAATGCCACTTACCCCTATAATTATGAGGCAACCCTTTGAAAAATGGGGTATTGATTTTGTTGGACCTATTAGTCCAGTAGCACATCCGTCTCACAAGCCTGTTATGTGATCGTGGGCCATGGATTATTTCACTAAAAGTGCGTGGAGGCGAGAGCCTCGAAAAGAGCCGATGCTCGAACTACGGCCAAGTTTTTATATGAATAGATTATTTCTAGATTTGGTTGCCCACTGGAACTGGGGTTCACATTTCATCAATGAGGTGACTGAACAGTTACAAGATTCCTTGTAGTCCATCGAAAATCATCACCTTATTACCCATAGGAAAATGGCCAAGAAGAGAGCACAAACAAGATTTTATGTGCTATCTTAACTAAGACTTTAAAAGCCAGTTGCACTGATTGGGAACACAAGTTGAATGCAGCACTATGGACCTCTCGTACATTGTATAAGG
Source organism: Cibotium barometz (assembly GCF_041138505.1). Taxonomy (NCBI): domain Eukaryota; kingdom Viridiplantae; phylum Streptophyta; class Polypodiopsida; order Cyatheales; family Cibotiaceae; genus Cibotium; species Cibotium barometz. Next base: position 1,064,508 of record NC_141076.1, read on the forward strand.
TAGAAATTGGATACACTCCCTTTCATCTAGCTTATGGCATTGATGTGGTAATGCCTATGGAATTTTTAGTTCCAAGCCTGCATATTGCAGTACAGGAAAGGCTTACAAAAAATGTGTTAGCCAAGAGGTTGGTTGACTTAGAAAAACTCGATGAAACTCGGGTGATTGCATCGCATGGGCTTATGGTAAAAAAAATATGGAGAAAACACTGGTTTGACTATAACCTGAAACACAAAGAACTGGAAATGGGGGACCTCGTCCTCATGTATGGTGTTGGAAGCACCCAAAAAAAAGAAGAAACTGAAATACAGAGGGTTAGAGCCTTTTAGAGTGTCCGAAATTACCCTTCAAGGGTCAGTCCAAATTGAAACCATCGATGGCGTAGAAATGGAGGGATATATCAACGGAAGTAAACTCAAAAAATATTATGGACCCCTGACCCAAGAAATGATAACACAAGATCATCTTCTTAAAAAAAAGAAAGAGCTAGTCAAGAAAAAATTCAGACAAGCTCAAGAGGAAGCCAGGGCAAGGGAAGCCAAAGAAAAATAGAGACTCCAAGGGAGAACGCTACATGTGAACATGGATTCACTCACCTTGCTTGACAAGGATGATCTAGATATTGAGCCTGCACAACTCAGTGTGTAAATGTTTCTACAAAGGGTAGTCACATGACGAGCATCACATTGATTAATTACGGGGTCAAGTCATAACCTGATTTCCTATGAGACATGGGTAGCTCTAAACAAACATCCCCTAGAGGAAACTAATGCACAGGTTTGCAGTGTGCATCTATTTGTTATGCAAAAAATTGGATTTTTGAATGTTAACATCTCCATCAAAAATAATCCCTTGGTCTCGAAGGTATTTGTTATGCCTGTAGAAACCATGGAAGAGAGATGATTCTTGGATGATCCTTGATTTGCACCAAAAAAACTGTCACATCCAATGGGCAAAACAAGAAGTACAACTAAACGATGGCAAAGAAACCATCACCCTCCCATTATGGAGTCCATTGAATAAAGGAAAACAAGAAGTTACATGCGACATGGAGCTGCCAATGCCAAGCAAAGCAGGCAATTCAATAGAACATGCGTCCATGTCAAAACATCATTCTCAATCAAGAGAACCACCACAGAAAAGGCAAAAAATGTATCCAGTCAGACAACAATGGGTTCCCAAATCCCAACTTCAAGCCTAAGGATACTATGATAAGGACAATACCTCGTGGGTGTCAAGGTAGGAAAGCAAAGCTATAGGCAAGAAGCAAGGGAATCAAACCAAGGAGAGGAAGCATCAACCCAAGAAAGCATGAGGACCACTTGGCATTCAACAACGATGGGTAAAGAAAATTTTACTAGCAGCATAGGGCTACTATCAAGGAAGTGCAAAAGTATGGGTACCAAAAACCAACACAATACCCAATGTGGAATGTACCTCCAAAAGAACAGATGGGAGACATAAACATAGGTAGACTCAAGTCCCAGCTAAATCAACTGTCAAGGTAGTACCGAAATTGGTCTAGAAGAAGAAAATCGCTCAACCAAGTAAACAAAGGAGTGCAACCCCTCCAATGTCACCCACCAAAGAGATCAAGTTGAGCCAAGTGGTGGAACAAGGTAATGCAAATGTGCACTCACATGCATATGAAACAAAATAGGTTCACTAGGATTTGGTAGATGTACTCCTCCACTAGATGGAAGGAAAGTTTAAAAATTCTCACTCAAAACTAAAGCATCTACAACAACACATACCCACAAGCTCCAAAGTACAAACTTGGTTCCCATTGCAATAAAAGGAAGCAGGGTGACAAGTAGTACCTAGCTCCAAGCAATAACTCAAAATGGGTATAAGTTAAAGGGGTATGCATTTCATGTCGTGAAACATGTTCATACGTTTCATGTGTTCAATTCTACTCCTCTAATGCATATCATCTGGCCTTGGAATGTTTGAGCATATAGGCCTCCATTGGGTATCAATAATTACATGCATAAGGGAATGTGGCTGTTTCATGTCATGAACCACTTCAAGCTAGTTCATGTTGTGAACTGACTCATGCCAGTTTATGCCATGAAACGGTCAAAAAGCCTCCACGTATTGTATTTAGACATGTGTCATATACAATCAAGATGGCCAAGCCGGTGCCGACGGCTAGATCATAAAGACTTAGTTTTTCCTCTTTCATACATCTTTCATCATTTTTCTTCAAGAGTTTCTCCTCCGCCATCATCTGTGTGATTGCAAGCATCATCGACGCCCCATCCATCAAGCACATCACCGTCATCATCTACTTTCTTACGATCATCGTTCTCAGGTAGGAGGTCTAAGCTTGACTATGGATTGTTTCAATCATGGTTAGAATACGACTATGCTAAAACTTTTTGCACATGCTCACTATCCATCAAGTGGATTTTCTTTTCCCTTTGAATTCTTTTCTCGATCCATTGAATCATTTCCATCAACACTTCTCACAAAACAAACTTGGGAGATTTATAATGTGAAACATCAGTCTACTATTTCATGATATCAAACCTGCTTGCTCCTGCTACTTCACGGAAAATAAACTAATGTCCTCCATCCATCCACTAATGATAAATCACTCAAGGAATAGTGCAAATCACTAACACACAGCACAAACATTTAGCCGTGAACAATACCCTGCTAGCTCACGGATTAGCAGTTCATGATTTAACAACTCATGGACTGCTCATTCATAGGTTAGCAGTTCACAGTCTAACAGTTCACGGGCTACTAGTTCACGGGTTAGCAGTTCACAGGTTAAGCCAATTCATCTAGCCATTTCATGATATAACACTTCACGAACTAATAGTTCATGCAGTGCCAGTTCACACCTTAACACCTCATGGCTTATCAAGAGTTCACGCACTGCCAGCTCACGGACTTCCCCTACTGCTTCATGAAAAACACCAATTCATGAAGTCCAAGGGTTTCTGCTAATTCAAAACATCCATCCTTTATTGTTGATTTCTCACCACACTAACACTCTTTCCCTCATACTCTAATGATTAGGAAATCACTGACACACCAAAAAAAGAAAGAAAGCACCATTAAAGCCACGAGCTCCTACCAGTCAACAATGACATGCTATTTTGAAAATGTTACAGATGGCATCCTCAGAAGCCTCCGATCCAGAGTGTGAAGGAGGGAACCCAACGGTCACCCAAGCGAGCACCCATCAAAAGAAAGCGAGTGCAAAGAGGCATAAAGCTAACATATCTAGGGCCATATGCGCAAGATTTACAAGGAACCATGCTCCAAACAGATATTCACACCAAGGCAAAATTATCTTCCAATACCACAGCCTGGAGTGCCTAAAGATTCTGGAAAACACTGATGTGCATTAAAAGCTGGAGAAAGTGGGGCTAGGAAAGATGGCAAAGGTACTCCCTCGGACAATCAACCCATCACTATGTGCAGAATTTATCAAATCCTACAATAAGAATACAAAAAGGGGGACCATCATAAAGCTAGATGGATCTACAGAGAAGGTACTCAATCATTGAAGCCATAATCAGAGATATGCTACATTTTCCCCCTCCCATTTTGTCACATGTGCACCCACTAGATTTGATGACCATGCTCAAGAAGGTCTCCTATAATTCCAATGGAGCTGAGTATGAGCACATACGTGATGAATCAGATGAAAGAGCTTGTCGATGTCAGTGATGTCGATGCTCATGCAAGTGAGACCGGTGGACAGGTACAATAGGATCCCTTCCCACAAAATCACCAAAGTACATGAGGAGAAACCCAAAGATTGGGCATGGTACATGCACAGGGAGATGGAAAACTATCTTCGGTCTCACCACTCCAAAGTATATAACCCTTACCTCCTCACCAAGATTCTAAGCCATGAAGGTAACATCCCCTACCCAAAGGCACTCAAGAAGTGGAAATATCACATGCCCAAGGAGACATGGAGCCACCAGCAAACATACCAGCAGAGCTACATCACAAGGACAAGTTGTCCTTAAAGAGACAAAGGAGCTTATACAAGGCATTGCCAAGGGGGTCAAAGAAGGTAAGAAGCCAAGAAAGCCTAAAAAGATGAGGGGCAGCCTACAACAGGTGGAAGATGTTGAGATATCGAGCTCTAGTGAGGCGGTGGACACTGATGACCCGCCTGGGGGATAGGCCCCGCACTTACACCACTGGCATGGTTGGTGAGATCTTGGGTGATATGCGGCCAGTGGGATGACAGGCTGTGTGACAGCCATTCTAGAGACTGGCATAGTTATAGCGCCAGCTCATTTAGTCGGGTTCACACTATAGAGAACCCGTGTATGTATTGGTTGAGTACCTTTCATATTGTGTGTACTCTTATTCTTGTATATGGTGTGTTGAGTGTTGAGTAGAGAAGAAGAAGATTTTCAGCCTCACACCTTGTGTGTTCTCTATTAGGGTTTTGTGAGTGTGTGTGTGTGCTTGCAAGAGCTCAAGCTCTCTTCCCCCCTGCATCTTTTCATGGTATCAGAGCCTGGTTCGTGCTAAGGGCTGAGTTGCAAGCAAGAGAACCACAAGAAGTGGGACGAGGGTAAGAGCTTCAACTATTCTTCCCTATTGTGTTGGTGACTACACCCTTGTCGGGAGCTCTACGGGAGGCACCGACAAACGATCTCTGATTGAGGAGCTTTCTTCGCGGGAGTAAAGCTATAGGGCAACTATGTAGTCCTTTGGACTGAAATTTTTGGGCCGAAAACGCGTTTCGAGCGCGTCTGGACCTCCGTTTTTCAGAAAGCAGGCAATTTCGGGCACTGCGGGTAAGTCATCGATTCTCTGCAGAACTCTGTTTTAAGTACTGCAGGAAGACAGATTGACTGTGCAGACACTGTGGGTGCTGCAAAGAGGTCTACAGTTGCCATTGGGTGTATGTATGTGCATTGAGGTCACTGGTTGTGACATTTGAGTGGATTGCAGTACCGCTGTGCAGAAAATACAGCAGTTGTGCAGGAAAAACCAAGGTGAGTTTCTGGTAAAATTGTGTGTTTGGCAAGATGTCTAATGATGGCATAACACAGATTGTGGCTGAGAAGCTTGACAAGAATAACTTCCATGCTTGGAGGTTCAGGTTAACGAATTTCCTGATGGGAAAAGGCTATTGGGACTACATAGAAGGTGAGCATGAAGAGGCACCGGAGATACCAGATATAAATCCGACTGCTGCAGATGTGAAAGAATTTAAAGACTGGAACCAAGGAGCCAGGAAAGTAATGTATTGGCTTTCCATTAGTATACAGGACACCATGATTGGGCACATTCAGGATGCCAAGTCCCCCAAGGAGGCGTGGGACACCTTGGTAAAGCTTTATGAAACAAATACCAAGGCACGCAAGATACAGTTGAAGAATGAACTTCATACTGTGGAGAAAAAGAGCATGTCTGTGAATGACTATGCGTTGAAGATAAAGGGTATTGTGGAATCCCTTGCATCTATTGGTGTGTCAGTAGATGATGATGACAAGGTGGAAGTCTGTCTACGTGGTCTCGAGCCACAATACAAGGCGTTTAAGACGTCTATTCAGACTCGGGAAAACATTCCCAACTTTACAGATTTGGTGTCTATGCTGATTATCGAAGAGAAGAACTTGGGTGAAGACCAACAGTCTTCACAAAGCAAAAACAGTTCAGAGCAACAGGCCTTCTACACGAGTTCAGGAAGAGGACGAGGTAGAGGAGGCCGTGGACGCGGTCAAGGAGGTGGCCGAACAGGTAATCAAAATTATGGCCAGCAGCAGCAGCAACAACAACAGTCCCAGAATCAACAACAACAACAACACGCAGGTGGAAGAGGCAAATTCAGAGGCAGGGGGAGTCAAAGAGGCCGTGGAAATTGGCAAAGGCAATATAATGATGCACGTGAATGCTATTATTGTGGTAAGCCTGGATATGTGCAGTCAGAATGTTATAAGAAGCAGGCCTGCTGACATGCAAAATGGGAAAGTGCAGCAAAACAACTATGCATCCTCAAGCAGAAATAATGAGGATAATGAAAGGTTGTTTGTTATGCAGCATGTTGTGAATGCCATGTCTGAAAATGTTGATGCAGCACAAAAGGATAATGTATGGTATGTGGATTCAGGCGCTTCGAACCACATGACGAGTCATGGGGAGTGGTTCAAGGAGATGAAAAACCCGGAAAGACCAGGTTTTGTGGAAACAGGGGATGACACTGCTCATCCAATTGCCCACATTGGAGATGTGCCATTGTCTATGCAGGATGGCAAAGTGAAGTACCTTGCAGATGTACTTCATGTACCGAACATAACAAAGAATCTGGTTTCAGTTGGCTAGATGATTGAGCAGGGTTTGTAGGTTAGGTTTAACCCTGATGGGTGTTATGTTGAAGATTTCAAAGACAAGTGCAGGTTGGTTGCAAAAGGCAACAGAGTGGGCAGAATGTTTACGTTGGATGTAGACATGCCTGAGATGAGTGCTGCGATGTTTGCAAATGGTTCAGGAGTTGTTGCAGACACAGACATATGGCATAAAAGAATTGGACATGTAAATGTGCAGAGATTGAAGTCTATGCAGACAAAAGGAATTGTGACAGGGCTGCCAAAATTTAAAGTGGAAGGTATGCAGAAAATATGTGAAGCATGCCAATTTGGGAAGCAAACAAAGCATGTGTTTCCACATAACAGATATGTGAGCAGAAATGCACTAGATGTTGTGCATTCAGATGTATGGGGTCCTACGAAGACCATATCTATGGGAGGCTGCAGGTATTATGTGACTTTCATTGATGACCACACAAGAAAAGTGTGGGTATATTTCATGAAGGAGAAGAGTGAGGTGTTCACTCACTTTCAGAATTTCAGAGTTTTGGTTGAAAAGCAAACAGGGAAATATGTAAAGTGCCTAAGGTCAAATGGAGGGGGAGAGTACTTCTCCAATGAGTTCTCTGAATATTTGAAGAAGAATGGTATTCGGAGACAGTATACATGCAGATACACTCCGCAGCAAAATGGAGTTGCTGAGCGAAAAAACAGGCACATTGCTGAGATTGCGCGAGCATTGATGGAAGAGAAGAATATGCCGCATTGCTATTGGGCTGAGACTGTTTCTACAGCAGTATACATCATGAACAGGACTCCAACTGCAACCATACATGATGTAACTCCAGAGGAGAGGTTTACTGGCAGAAAACTAGATTTATCTCATCTGAAAGTCTTTGGATGCATTGCATATGTGCATGTGCCAGATGAGCTGAGAACTAAGCTGGATCCGAAAGCTGAAAAATGTGTGTTTATTGGATATTCCCTTGAACAAAAGGGATACAGGTGTTATAACCCTGCTACACGTGAGTTGAGGGTAAGCAGGGATGTTGTATTTGATGAGATGAGCAGCTGGTATGCTGCTGAAAAAGAAGCTGTTGGGGCTGATTTGAGTGGAAGTGTGGTTGCACAGAATGCAGGTCAGCAATCACAGTCTTTGAGTGGACCAGGAGAGTCCTCATCTAGTGGGTCTGTTGATAGACCATGGAGTGGCAGGCTGCGTCATAATACCAGCCCTGCAAATGTGATTACTACATCACGTAAAGGAAAAGAGAAAGTGGTTGAGCCCCTTGGTATGCCTGACATTTCTGCAGGGCATTCTCATGTTGATGGAGAGTCTAGTGGCTCAGATATGAGCCTTGATGAGGAGCTTGGGATCCCAGCTATGAGAACACCTGGTGTAAAGAAGGCTATGGAAGCCATGAATGAGAAGTTGCGAAGATCTGGGAGAGTGAGAAATCCTGTGCAGAGATTTACCTATGACGGTTATATGGCACATCACTATGCATATATGGCAAAGGTTGTGCAGGTTGTTGAGCCCACATGCATTGATGAGGCTATTGGAAATGTGTGTTGGGAGAAAGCTATGGATGAGGAGATGGATGCACTATATGGAAATGAAACTTGGGACTTAGTGCAATTGCCTGAAGGCAAGAAAGCCATTGGATGCAAGTGGGTGTACAAAGTTAAGCATAACAGTGATGGAAGCATAAACAGGTACAAGGCTAGATTGGTAGCCAAAGGATATGCGCAGACATATGGGATTGATTATGAGGAAACTTTCAGCCCAGTTGCCAAGATGGCAACGGTGAGAGTTGTGATAGCAGTGGCTGCGTCAAAGCAATGGTCTTTACATCAGATGGATGTAAAGAATGCATTCTTGCATGGGGATTTGCAAGAAGAGGTGTATATGTTGCAGCCACTTGGTTATGAGGATGTGAGCCACCCCGAGCATGTTTGCAGGTTGAAGAAAGCCTTGTATGGCTTAAAACAAGCACCAAGAGCATGGTCTGACAAGATTTTTGAATATCTTGTCACTATTGGCTTTCATGTAGCCAATGCAGATTTCTCGCTGTATGTGAGACATGGTGATAGAGGAGTTGTGCTTGTTGTCATCTATGTAGATGACTTGATCATTACGGGGGACCATGATGCAGAGATCTTTGATGTAAAGATCTTGCTTAGACAGAAGTTTGAGATGAAGGATCTGGGGGAGCTCAGATATTTCTTGGGCATTGAGGTGATTAGGTCACCACATGGTATTGGATTACTGCAGAGACAGTATGGCTTGGACATGTTGTCCAAGTATGGTATGATAGGCTGTAAGCCTATTTCTGTGCCATTGGATCAGAATGGCAAGTTGAGTGCAGATTCAGGAGAGATCTTGGAGGATCCTACTATGTACAGGAGCATAGTAGGAAGTTTGATCTACATGACGATCACCAGACCAGATTTGAGCTATGCTGTTGGGTTGGTGAGTCAGTTTATGCAGGTTCCACGGAAATCGCATTTGGATGCAGTGAGACGCATACTGAGGTATGTGAAGTCTACTTTGCATTGTGGACTATTCTATGAGACTGGGACAGAGATATGTGTACATGGGTACACAGATGCTGATTGGGCTGGTAGTATCTCAGACAGAAGATCTACCAGTGGATTCATGTTTTCTTTGGGGAGTGCTGCTGTGACTTGGAGCAGCAAGAAGCAGCCTACGGTTGCTCTATCGAGTACGGAGGCCGAGTACAGAGGAGCTGCTATGGCAGCATGTGAGGTAGCTTGGTTAAGAAAGCTACTTGCAGATTTGGGTCTATCAGTGGATAGACAAGTTGTCATTTTCTGTGACAACATTAGTAGTATACAATTGGCCAGGAACCCAGTCTTTCATGCTCGTACGAAGCACATAGAGGTCCGCTACCACTTCGTCAGAGAGAAGGTCTTGGCAGGAGACCTTGACCTTGTTTATGTCAGCATAGAGGATCAGGTAGCTGACATCTTCACCAAAGCATTGGGTACAGAGAAGCAAGCATGTGGGGGTGGGTCCCCCCCACATGTTTGCAAACTTTGGTCACCATTGGAGCATGTTTAGGTGCGATAGAAGAGTGATATTTTCCATAGCCTCTCAAGCACCCCAAGAGACTTGAAAAATCCACATTGCACGCTAATTTCTAACCCAAAAATGCTCTGATGGGGTGACCAAACTTTGCAAACATGTGGGGGCGGGTCCCCCCCACATGGTTGCAAAGTTTGGTCACCATCGGTTCATGTTTGGGTACAATGGTATGGGGAAAAGCAGGATTTTCCATGGCCTCTCAAGCACCAAGAGACTTGAAAAATCCACACTGGGCACTAATTTCTAATCTAAACATGCTTCGATAGTGAGAAACCTTTGCAAGCATGATGTGGGGGTGGGTCCCACGCACATGCTTGCAAAGTTTGGTGTACGATGGTATGAGGAACAACGGGATTTTCCATAGCCTCGCGAGCACGAAGAGACTTAAAAAATCCGCACCAGGCACTGATTGCTAGCCCAAAAATTATTGGATGGGGTGAGAAAACTTTGGAAGCATGTGAGGGTGGGTCCCCCCACGTGCTTGCAAAGTTTTCTCACCATTGGAGCATGTTTGGGTACGATGGTATGGGGAAGAGCAGGATTTTCCATGGCCTCTCAAGCAGGATTTTCCATGGCCTCTCAAGCACCAAGAGGCAAGAAGCTCATGCAACATTCCAAGTCAAATAATAAGGGTTTACAAAGTAAATCGCTACCCTAACTTAAGCCATTATTGCAGCTGAACAAAAAGTGATTAACCTTTAAGATGAAAGGGAACACTTAAACAAAGCCCATATGCAGAGAAGATTAAAGCTTTAAATGAGGAAATCACTACAAGATCTTTGGAAATGGACCATATCAATCAACAGCTGAGAAGCAGTCAAATATTAGAAGAAGAGCAACTAAAGAAGATTGAAGATGCTAATGAGCTGGAAGCGTCTGCAAGAAGAGCACAAGAAGTGGCTACCAAAAGTTATGAAGAGATGGACGCTGCTAGAATGGTACGTGAGGCTACCATCTCTGACCTTTTTTCAACCAAAGACTCAAGGATTCAAGAATTGGAATGCTAGTTGGCCATCAGGGAAAGGACTGAGAGAACGAAGCCACCAAATGAATTGCGACCACTCATCGAACGAGCCTCAGAGGTAGGCTCGTTTGCCAATAACTCCTCATGCCCCTCCACAAACACTAACTTTGTTTCTATCTAAACTAACCCTCTCTTTTCTTCAATATGATATTAACCTAATAGAAGACCTCAGTTTAGAAGACTTAACACTAATTCTCCAAAATACAGAAAGAGATGCTGATCCCAGTATTATTATGGGTATATTTCGGGGGGATTCAGTACTAAACTGATCTAGGTGATATCTTTTTTTACCCCTTACATATTAACCTAACAGAAGACCTCAGTTTAGAAGACTTAACACTAATTCTCCAAAATACAGAAAGAGATGCCGATCCCACTATTAATATGGGTATATTTCGGGGGGATTTAGTACTAAACTGATCTAGGTGATATCTTTTTTTACCCCTTACATCCCATTGTGCTTAACCTCTATAGTTGGTGTCAAGTGCTACAAAATTCTGACATCTTTTTTTACCCCTTACATCCCATCGTGCTTAACCTCTATAGTTGGTGTCAAGTGCTACAAAATTCTAACATCTTGGATAACAATGTCGACAAACTCAACTTGTTTATGCCAGATGATATACCCACAACACCAGCCAACTACGAGGTGGTTGCACACAGCTATCAATGTATCATTAGCCCCACGGATGATTAGAAGTTTATAATACGCACCAACATCTAAATCTTTTAGAGTCCACTCTTTATCATCCGTTTGGTGTTATTAAAATTTATCGCAATATCCATAGACATTTGGAATCAATGATGACTAATGTGATTTATAACTTTGATAAAACACATATTGAATATCCTAACATAACTACAGAAGATCTCACTGACCTCCAAGAATTCATGAAAATTAGCAAGCCCACCCACCAAATTTAGGTGAGGGTCAGGAAGAAACACATGGTTCATCCATTCCAACTACCTATCTAGTGTTCTCTTCTATTGCAAGTAAGTTACTAAACCCCTTCCCGAGTGTGACTCCTACTGAGACAAATTGAAGCAGACTGTCACTTTTCTCTCGCATACATTCTATCCATATCAATTTTCCCACTAACACTCTCGCCCCTAAGGAGATGCAGCAACCAATCCGTCTCCACCACCACAGCCGTTTCATGAGGTACGTCCTATTCAACCACAAGATGAAATTGAACCTTTCATTGACATCAATATCCTTGAGTCCTTGTCATGTGTAAAGTATGAAAGGTTTATTAGGGCAAGAAACCCCTTATTGAAGCTAAAGTTCAGGTTCAAGGTGTTGATGCAAATCCCACCATTTGAACCAACCACCCGAAGAATCCTGCCAAATGCCTATTCTACAATGACATCAAGATGACAACCTTATGTGCCCTATCCTCTTCATGCACTAATGCCTGCTTTGCAGGAGAAGGTACATTATGGGCAAATGTGGCAAAGCATACAAAGCTAGAAAACCCCCACTTAGCGGATCTGCTTGAGATCAAAATTGTTATATTCATGATTAGTTACTGTTTCTATAGGTGGCGCAAAGAAAATCACATTCAATAAGGGGGGTTACACGACCATTATAACATATGATACCAATCCCCACATTGAAGATTTCAATATACAACTAGAATGGCATAAGGAATATCTAACAATTCCTGAATATAGTCAGCAATACCAGGGCTCCCCACCAACCCAAAGGGTTGATCCACTATACATGCCTATCAAGCGAAGGCTGACCCCGTTACAATTCCATGATGCTAAGCACTGGGATTCTCATGTTTGCTATAATTTTTCACAGTTTGCACCACCATCAACATTTCCAGATATTGCAAGTCAAAGGAAGCAAATGCTAACCTGGATACGAGTTTGGAAATGTATTCCGAGTCTAGATATTGTGGCAATTGTCAAATTTCTAAAGCTGATAGTGGTCCTAATAGATCAACCTAAGGAAAGATATTGCAAGTCAAAGGAAGCAAGTGCTAACCTGGATACGAGTTTGGAAATGTATTCCGAGTCTAGATATTGTGGCAATTGTCAAATTTCTGAAGCTGATAGTGGTCCTAATAGATCAACCTAAGGAAAGATATGATAAATTTGCAGCTAAACAGCTCCGCTCTTTGACATGAACACATGTCCTTAATGAAAGAGGCATGATGATGTACTATCATCGCCTAAGTTACCTTCTAGGTTACATGCACATTACATTTGAAGATATGGTCGACACCGGGTTCTGGACGTCACACATAGTCTTTAGAAGAACCCTAAAAAAGCTTCAATCATGTCGCAACTTCTACAGACGAGTTTGACGACCAGGCCTTTAGATCGCAGTAATAGGTTTTGAGGACAAAACGTACATCAGGTAGTAGGGGGGATGTTAATCCCATTTTGGATTAACAAATATGCTCCTCCATTTGAGGACATTAATAAGTGTTATGCAAAGGCACTATAAAATTTTTAAATTATGAGATACTGGTCACCCAAGGCCTTATATAGTAAGTTTTTGGCACCCAAGTGTGAATAAGGGCTAGTTCTATATAAGGTAATTTCTCGTAATGGAAAGACACAATCCTCCTTTGTGCTATGAGAGCTCTTGTACTTTGTCGAGAGAGAGAGAGAGAGAGAGAGAGAGAGAGAGAGTGTGCTCTAGTATATGTTCCTCTTTCATGCATACATTTGTATAAGGGAGTGAGAGGTTGGTTGTCTTGCGTACATGTGGTGTGAGCGACTTTGTGGTGACAGGGTGGAGGTGGTGTTTGGAGGAGTGGAGCTTCCAAAGCAAACGCCTCAAGGGACACGAGCTCGAAGCATTGGTAAGTACCCAACGATTGTTGTCTTTATTTCTTCTCCCATTTGTGTTTGTGTGGAGTTCCTTCTTGGGAGGTGCGGTAGCCCATAACATGTGGAGTTGTTGGTTCACATTCCCAAGAACTAGTTGGTGGTTTACCAACATTTGATCCATCTCTTGTGTCTTGGTATTGATAACCTCATTGAGGTCTCTGAGCTTCTCTGGGTGTGTTTGTTCAGTTGTTCTCTTTTTGTATGTAGGCTAGCCACCTTTTGTTGCGAGGCAACAAGTGCTTCCTTGAGCTCTTGGATCTATTAAGTGTACCCTTATTCTTTAGCCTGGAACGTGATGTGTGCTTCCCTTAACTATTATGTGTGTTGTACCTCTATCTCCTTGGTGTGCACCACTTCCTTTTAGAGTTGTTCCTTTGTTTGATCTAATTGCACTTTGAGCTCATTATTTTATTTGGTTGGCTTAGTAGCCGATTATGCCCTTCCATGGTTTGAAGCCTTGTTTCCTCTTCTTTGGCAACCTTGAAACTTTTGATGATTACTTCCTTATGTGTGGCATCAACGACGGCGGGTAGCTAATTGATCTTCAAGAGATTGCACCTGTTCTGTTTTGCCTCTGAGCTACTACCACAATTCTTCGTGTCTATTGTCATGCAGTAGATGAGTGGTGAGAAGGTGACAACACCACACTCTTTGTTCTTGTGTCTAAATAGAGGAGCTGGAAGAGGCCATGCCATCTACTTCATGAAATTGAAGTTGGAGAAAATTTTCAAGACCTTCCATGGTTTCTTTAAGAAAGGTATCGACATCCTTAGGTATATTTAAGCATTCTAGGAAGGAGCCTCTACCTAGAGTGCCTTCAAAGTCCACTCTCCTTTGCTTGCTAGGGCTGGGGCTTTCCTCTATCCTCTTCCATTTGTGCGCTTCTTGTTCCTCTTAAGCAGCCTCTGGATGTTTAGATGTGGTCTCTTAATTCTTGTTGCCCACATTTGTTTGTGGCAACATGGATGTTCCTTCTGAGCTTGTGTGGAACCTATCTCATCTCTAAAGTGGGAAGATCCTGTAGTGGTGAGAGGTTTTTAAATACAAGGGCAACAGGGCTGATAGGTGGTGTTTGTAGAGTCAACTCTAGAATTGTGGTCTCAGAGGATAACTTCTCTATTAAGTTCATGCTCTCCATTCCCAATGTTGGGTAAAGTGTGATTATTACCTCTAATGGTGCTTGCTGTTCCTTGAGAGCCTGCTGATATGAGGCAATGTCATTTGCAACCTCTTCCTGTAGAGCAGCAGGCGCTACGTCTCCTCTTCTGAAAAGATGCAGGAGGGAAGAGAGCTTGAGCTCTTGCAAGCACACAACACACAAGGTGAGAGGCTGAAAATCTTCTTCTTCTCTACTCAACACTCAACACACCATATACAAGAATAAGAGTACACACAATATGAAAGGTACTCAACCAATACATACATGGGTTCTCTATAGTGTGAACCCGACTAAATGAGCTGGCGCTATAACTATGCCAGTCTCTAGAATGGCTGTCACACAGCCTGTCATCCCACTGGCCGCATATCACCCAAGATCTCACCAACCATGCCAGTGGTGTAAGTGCGGGGCCTATCCCCCCACCAGTGTCCACCGCCTCACTAGAGCTCGATATCTCAACACTCCCCCTCGAGCTCAACTCCATCTCATGTACACCAAGCGAAGCCCTGAATCTGCGGAGCTAATTTTAATCACCATCGGAGCATGTTTGGGTTAGCAATTAGTGGCCACTTCAGATTTTTCAAGTCTCTTGGTGCTTGAGAGGGCATTGAAAATCCCGCTCTTCAAGTATGTTGCCCTTATTTTTTTGTAGCATTTGCCACCTATTTTTGGAGCTACTCCTTGGCTTGTTTGACTTGTGCCCTTAGCTCCATGTTCTCTTTGATCCTTTGAACTACGGTTTTGCTTAGCATTTGGTTCTTCCCTTCTAACACTTCGTTCCACCCTTCTAACGCTTGGTATCTTGCCTCTTTTCTTCCGTGGCATTCAAGCTTTTGAGGATGACTTCTGTGTGTGTAGCATCAGCTCTCTGTAGCCATTTTCTCTTAAGTTTCTACACTTGGTACGTGGCTTCTTGTACTTGCTTCCATAAGGTGACATTCCTATCCTGGAGCATGTGAGTAGTAAGTAAGTGATAACGACATACCCTTTGCTCTTGTTCCCAGATTTAGAAGTGCTTGCTGAGGCCACACCTTTTGTTTCGCTAAATGGTAATTGTAACAAGTTGTCGAGGCCCTCCATTGTCTCCTATAAGAAGTGATTGAAGTTATGTAAGAAGGAATGGTCATCTACTGGTCCTTCATCTTCCAGTCGTTGTCGCTTGCTTGGGCTTGTAGGTTCTTCTGTTCTCTTCCTTTTCTTAGCTTCTTGGCTTTCCACTGTGGCCTTTGGATGTGCGGATGTAGCCTCATTTCTTCTGCTAACATCTTTTTGTGGTACTACTTCCTTTGGGGCCTTCTTTGCACCAAACTCTATTGAAGTTGGCTGATCTCTGAGAGAATAGAGTTGCGGAGTGGTGAGAGTTTCTTAAATGCCATTTGTGCTCGGCTGGGAGGGGGCATGTGAAGAGGTAACTCCGAAACTGTGCTTACTGGTATATCAGGAAGTTTCATTCCCCGTGCTTCATGCTGCTCCAGTAACTATTGATATGATGCAATATCTTGTGCTATTTCTGCATCCAAGCGCTGGGATTTCTCAGTAATTGCCAAAATTATGCCCCTCATCTTTTTGTCTTTCTTTTTCTGCTTCCCCTTCTTCAGTTCTTGCATTATCTCTTTTGTCTCCTTTAAGAGGGCTTGTCCTGTTATAGTAATGATGGTCGGTGCCTCTAGAGACACTGTAGCTTGTGGTACCTGTGCTTCCAGTGTTCTTTTAGGAATTGGAAGGTTAGCTGCATGACTTAGAACCTTGGTAAGTAGATAGGGATTGCAAACCTTTGATTGTTGTGAATGTAGGTAATTCTCCATCTCTCTATGGATGTACCATGCCCAATCTTCCTCTTTTTCTTCATGTACCTTGGTTATACGGTTAAGTGGAACCATGTTGTACCTATCAATTGGCTTCACCTGCATCATCATAGAAATTCTACAAGCTTTGTCATTTACTTCATCATACTCTGCCCCATTGGAGTTATGGGAAATACTTTTTACCATATCTTCCATGGGCATCTTCTCAATATTGTGGATATGTGTTCGGATTGGTGGGGGCAACTATTGCAGAGCATCGCGTATCAGTTCTTCTAAGAGGAGGACCTATTCTCTAGTGCCATATGCCTTTGTTATAGGACCTTTCTTAGTGGCTTTATCATATGATTTAAGGTACTCTGCACATAAATCTATGTTGATGGTGTGGGGAAGGATTTATGCCATTCTACCAAGACCTACTTTCTCCAGCTTACCCTTGACCTTTGTATCCTCTAATATTTATAGACACTCGGGGCTGTGGTACTAGAGCATGTTCTACCCTTGTAATGTCTGGATGTCTTTGTTGATCATTGATCCCTAGAACTTCTGTTCATGTGGCCCCAAATAGTTGAGTTTGGTGCCGCATGGTTCTCTCCTTCTTCATTCCACTGGTGACCATGTGGTACTGGTTTGGGTCACGTCCGGAGTCTCCTCGACTTCTGGATCTAGTGTAATGCAGAAGGCCATCTGTAACATTGGAAAGAGTGTTAGTCATAATGACTGGTAGTAGGAGCTCATGGTCTCCCCTTCTTTGTTTTGTTTTGTGTGTGTGTGTGTGTGTGTGTGTGTGTGTGTATGTGATGCGTGTGATGAGAAGTATGTTAGTGGGGTGAGCAATAACAGAGTGTATGAGTGTCAGTCGGGAAGCAGTGTTAAGACGTGAAGTTGCAGACGTGAGAGCTTAAGTTGTGAAGGTGCAAGTGTGAAGGCTTAAGCCGTGAAGTGTTAGGTCATGAAGAGTTAGTGCATGAAGAGCTTAAGTCGCAAAAGACTTAGCTTGTGAAACTCTTAAGCCATGAAAGGCTTAGCTTGTGAAAGTGCAATTTATAAATCCGTGAAATAGTAGAGTTTTGTGTGTGATGTTTTGAGTTAAAATAAGTGTGTGTGTAGCTATAACATATCCCAAACATCAGAATGCGATTAAATGTAGTGTTATTTCTACCAAAGGGTTGGTGTGGATTCCATGAAATAGCAAACTTCTATTTCACGGGTTAAGAAGGCATTTGCCCTTGTGAAGCGATTAAGGTGTGATGATACATTTTGTCATGCAAATGGGATATGGACAAAAGGTTTACAAATCATGGCAACTTGAAAACAAAAGGAAGAACATATGTAGATGAATGGAATAAGAATGCGTTCAATTGTTTGCATGTTCCCTACTTCTTTCAAAAGAAATAAAACAATCAAAGTTGGAGGACAAGCTTCTACTTGAGATCAAAGGTTGCAAGCAATGAAAGATGGAAGACCCCTAGAATGCAATCCCACAGAGGAAATGAACACAAATGCAAGGCGATGAAGAAAAAATGCACACAAACACAAGTCAGACGACGAAGAAAAATGCACAAAAAAGGGAAAAAAGAAGCTTTAATGATTCAGGTGTTAGTCACGGTGGCTAGCTTAAATGGGCATGCCACATGTCATCTTATACAGTTGGTGGAAGGATTGTGACCATTTCATGACATGAAGTGGTAAAGGCGGTTCCGTTGTGAACCATTTTGAATTGTGTCATAGCGTGAAGTGCTAAGGCAGTTCACGATGTGAAACATTTTTGTGCATTTAATGGCATGAAGTGCCCCTGACCAGTTCATGGTGGGGCGAGAACCTATCTTATACCTTATGCATGCAATTTTTGATACCTTATGGTTGCCTATATGCTCAAACACTCAAAGCCACATGTTATGCATTTAGTGAAGGACTGAATATACATGAAACGAATGAACATGTTTTACGGCATGAAGATCATACTCTTTTACCTTGTACCTATTTGCTGGGGAAGGGATACCTCTTGTAATTATTCTCTGTTTATTGCCACAAAAACCAATGTGGTACTTTGGAACTCGTGGGAATTTGTTGTTTCAACCACTTCAGTTCAGAGTGGGATCTTCTGATTTTTCCCTCCATCCAATTGAAGAGGGCATCCACCGAATCTTGTGGAACCTATTGTGTTTCTTGTGAGTGCACACCTTCCTCTCCCTTATCCATAACTTTGTTTAGCTTTTCTCCTTGGTGGATGACATTGGCCATGTCGCACTTTTCTATTCACTTGGTTGAACATGCTTCTTTCTCCAGACCAAATTTTGTATTGTCTTATCACTTGATTTAATTGGGAATTGGTCTTGTTTATGTTTATGGTCCTTTTCGGTTCTCCAAAAGGTGCATGCGGTATTAGATCTTGGGTTGAACTTGGGTACCCATACTGTTGTATTGACTTGATAATAGCCTTGTGCAACTAGTAAATCCTTTCGAACCCATTGCTTTTGAATACTTTGAGGATGGCGGTTCTTCTTGGAATACTGCTTCTTGTCTTTGGTTAACTTTCTTGATTCCATGCTTGTAGCCTATTTTTTGCTTTAATCCCCATGAGACCTTGTTTGTATCATAGTATCCTTGCACTTGAAGTTGGGCTTTGGGAACCCACTATTGATGTATTGGACACTTTTGCTGCTATTTTTACGATTTTCTTGTATGGAGGTGGGGTTGTGACATGGACGCTTTCTTTGGTATGGCCGTTGCTTTTTATGGCATCTATGGCTCCATGTCACCTGTCATTTCCTATTTTCCTTTGTTTAAGGGGATTCATAATGGCACAGTGATGGTATCCTTGCCATCATTGAGTTGTGCTACCCTCTCTTCCCATTGGATATGACAATTAATGGCATAGAGCTAGGATCATCCAAGAATCATCTCTTCTTCCATGGTTCCAGCCTGCAGGTATGACAAACACCTTTCCCACCAAGGGATTATTTCTGATAGAAATATTAACGTTTAAAAATCCCACAGCTTTTGTAGTTGATAAATGCACACTTTGGACTTGTGCATTTGTGGCTTCGAGGTGAGGTTTGTCTAGAGCTACCCATGTTTCATAAGAGATTAAGTTATAACTTGATTTCGTATCAATTAATGCAATGCTCTTGACATGACTCTCTTTCGTAGAGACTTTTACGTTGAGATGTGCTGGCTCAATGGTCATCCTCATCTCAAGAAGGGTGAGTGAAGCCATGTTCACAAGTAACATTTTCCCTAGAGTCTCTGTTTGGCTTTGGCTTCCCTTGCCTTGGCTTCCTCTTGAGCTTGTTTAATTTTTTCTTTGGCTAGCTCTTTCTTTTGTTTCAGTAGATGTTCTTATGTGAGCATCTCCTAGGTTCATGGTCCATAATACTTCTTGAGTTTACTCCCATTGATGTATCCTTCTATTTGTACTCCCTCGATGGTTTCAATTCACATCGACCCTTGAGGGGTGATTTCAGACACTCTAAAAGGTCCGAACCCTCTATATTTGAGTTTCTTTTTCTTGGTGCTTCCGACACCATATAAGAGGATGAGGTCCCCCATTTCCATTTCCTTTTGTTTTAGGTTATGGTCAAACTAACGCTTTCTCCACAATTTCTTGACCATAAGCCTATGTGATGCAATTAGTCGGGTTTTATCAAATTTTTCTAAATCAATAAATCTCTCGACCAATGCATTTTTAGTAAGCCTCTCCTATACTGCAATTTGCAGGCTTGGAACTAAGTACTCCATAGGCATTACCGCATTCTCAGCATCATCTCAACAAGAGGAATTGAAGCGGATTCAGCCGAGATTGAGGATCTTTTAGCTCTACCTTCACCCAAAAATGCAAGGGAGCTGGTCACATTCATTCAAAAAACGAGGTACATATCTCGGTTCATCCATCTTCTCTCATAAATTGTTTCACCATTGCAGAAGCTAGCACATAAAGTCACCTTCACTTGGGATGAGGCGTGTGAAATTCAGTTTCAAAAGAAATAAAGAAGGTTCTTAGTTCCTTGCCAACCCTAATGCCACTAGTATGGAATGAAGTGTTCTATGTTTCTCCAAGTGTGGGGACCGAGGCTATTGGGGCAGTCTTGATGCAGAAGGACCGAAAGAGCTCTTGCATGAGGCTAGTCTATTTTTCTAGTAGGATTCCACTCTATAGTTTGGGTTAGATTGGTGCTTGGAGCATGGTATTAAGAGGTTGATTGTCAAAGCAGATGCCATGTTAGTGGTAAATCAGCTAAAAGGAGTTTGGTCTTACAAAAATGCTAATCTATTTACATGGGTCAAGCAAATTAAAAGTTCGATGCAAAAATTTGAAGCTATACAAGTGCATCATGTATCTAGGATGAAAAATAAGGAAGAAGATGCTTTAGCCAATGACCAATTTGTGGTGGTAGTGGGAGCAATCAAATTTCAGCCAACCAAAATTCCAGGGACAAGAGGAGCTTCAGGACATAACCTATTTCCCCCAGACAGGTGAGTGTCCCAAGCACTTATCCAAGGTTCAAAAACTTAGGCTAGAAAAGAAAGCCATATCTTATCAATTCATAAGGGAGGACCTTTACCATAAAGGAAAAGATTTAGTCTTGAGAAGGGTGCCATCCTCTAAAGAGATAGTTCATATTTTAAAATCTTGCCATGATGAGGTATGTGGGGGTCACTTTACCCAGGAGATCACCAACATAAAAATACTTCAAGCAGGATTTGTGGTGTGGCCTAGTTTTGCATAGGGATGTCCAGCATTGGTGCAAAGCTTGTAATGCATGTCAGATGGAAGGGAACAAGAGGCTAACTTATGAGCCTAGGACCCCAATATTCTCTTTTGGCCCATTTGAAAAATGGGGAGTTGATGCCATTGGGCCTCTTCCAAGGACTTAATCAGGGAAGGAGTACATCATTGTGGTAGTAGACTACATGACAAGATGTGCAGAGGCAACAAGCACAAGCAGAATCACGACCAAAGACATGGGTAAGTTCATATTTGATCACATATGTAGTAGATTTGGTACCCCACTTGAAATATTGTCAGATCGAGGCCCTAGATTTTGAGGAGAACTCTTACAAGATTTACTTAGAAGATTAAACATCAACCATAGGCACTCTAGCCCATACTATCCACAATGTAATGGCTTGGTGGAGAAGGTCAATGGAATGATATGTAAGATCATCACAAAAAAGCAGGTGGCTAACTGGCCAAAATATTGGGACAAGCACTTAACTGCAGCTTTATGGGCCTACATGACATCTTTTAAAGCCTCCACCCAATTCACCCCCTTTCACCTGGCCTATGGACAAGAAGCCCTTCTACCCATCGAGGTAGAACTAGCCAGCTTGAGATGATGGTTGGATAGTAGGATAGAGCCCAGTGACAAATTGAACTAGAGGCTTCTAGACCTCCAAAGGCTAGAGTTGGATAGAGAGCAAGCCATGGATTACTACATAGCACAAGCCAACAGGAAGAGGGACAAACTTAACCAGAAACTCTAGCCTTTGGAGGCTTCTAGACCTCCAAAGGCTAGAGTTGGATAGAGAGCAAGCCATGGATTACTACATAGCACAAGCCAACAGGAAGAGGGACAAACTTAACCAGAAACTCTAGGACAAGGGGTTGGAGGGCATGTTGGTCCTTAGGTATGATAGTAGATTGGACAATAGACATGATGCAAAGTTTCAACAGAGATGGGAGGGCCACTTTATCATCAAGAATAGATTTCATAATAGCAGCTACCAACTACAAGATCTCTCAAGAAAGATGCACAAAACTAGATTTCATAATGGCAACTACCAACTACAAGATCTCTCAAGAAAGATGCACAAAACTAGGGTCAATGGCTGGTGCTAAAACCCTATTTTCAGAGGATATAGAGCAAATAGTAGAGGAGGAGGAGCCATCTGCTCACTTCATCAATCTTCAGGAAAAGCAGGAAGTCCATAACAAAGATCAAGGAGATTTTGCCTCCTCTCTCACCGCACTTTTCAGCCAACCATTGGGCTAGAGGTATAAATGCCTCTAGCTATAGAGGAGGGCTAAGTATGAGACAGGGTAAATTGAAATTCCCCATGCATTAATTTTTTCTCGTAGGGCTGGGAAAAATACACAAAATCTTGCCCCCCATCTCCTTTCTACACCCTCCATGTAATTGTTAATTCCTTTCCTTTTTTGGGGAGAATTTATCATCAACCTATAAAATTTAAAAACATATTTGGATTGTATATATATATATATATATATATATATATTTCTAAAAGTAGCCTCACTAGTCTTAGGCCAACATTAGGCCTACCTTTTGAAAAAATATGTAAGTCAATAAAGGCATGTAAGGAAAGGTTTCTCCAACTAAAAAAAATCAAATGAGGATGCACACTTTGCTACAAGGATACAAGGTTCCAAAAGAGATATTCAAAGGTGGTCTCCACTTCATCAACAATTTCCAACCTTCCATTTATGGAATAAGGCATGCAAAGTCTACCTTCCCTTTTTTGTAATAAATAAACAAAATATCAAAGCTTGGTATTATCTCAAGATTTTCTTTTGGGGAGAAGCCCACCACTTCTAGAAACATCCATGAAGATTCACTAAACCTCTACACACCATCTACATATCCTTGGAGAGGCTTATTCTGGAGAATTACTTGGAGAGATCTTAGCTCATGTAACCCCAACTCACCTTGGATATCCAAAGTATCTCCATCTATCAAAATATCCTCATCTATCCAAATATCCCGCCACATGGCAGGCTAAGAGGACACCAAACCTTGTAATATCAAACTCATGATATGAAATATCTTTGTACTCTTGGAGGCCTATAAAAAGGGTCATAGTCTTGGCACCAACACAAGAGAGAATAGAGATCCATCCATAGGAGCCATTAACCTTCATCTCTATCCATCATCCTTAGGCTATCACTCTAGTCATCATCTCCATCCTCAAACCTTGTAATCCTTATGCTTGTATCCCTACTTTTCATATCAATAAGATTGTATTGTGGGCTTTTCCTATCATCAAGTGCATATCCTCTCTCTCTCATTTCAATAGAATATATTTGTATTCCCTGCTTAAAGTTTCTCTTTGGGTAGAGTCTTAATGTGCCCCATGCATGTGAAGTAAGGAGGAGAAAGGAAAGGTGTGGGATATCCCACTCTCTTTTCCACTAGGCTTGGTGTGTCCACTAAGAGGGTTGAAGAGGAGCTCCCGTAAGAGTGCAGTCTAGGGCTGTTTTGGTGTGAGGTTCGAGAGAGTTTTCCTTTGGACCCTTTTCCATCACCTTGCCTCCCTCCTCCTTGTGTTTTGGGAGCTAGGGATCTAGGAGAGTGTTAGAGGCCACCCCTCTAGAATCCTCCCTCTTCGTGAGTGAGCAGGTGGGATACTTTGTTTTTTATCTTTTTCAAAAATTCATAAAAATTACAAAAACAAGGAGCCAATGGCTGTACTGATAACTTGCATTACATTCCTATCCCTTAGCACAACCATTCTAGAACATTTGGATAGGTAAATTACACTCTAAACTTCATTCTGTCGACGCGGAGACTAAACATGTGAAAATATAGAAAAGAGTTCACGGTGTGAACCATTTTCTGCTACTTCATGGCATGAACCACCTTCCCCAATCAGCACCGCAAATACTATATCTGGTTTGAGAATTCTATGCCATGTGAGCAATTGTTGTCTTTGACTTGTGATATCGTGGAATGTGGATGGTGAGAAGTGTGGAAAGTTGTAGTAGACATGAGAATCCTGTTTCTTTGCTTCATGGAATTAGAGGAGAGTCATGCGCCTTTTGAGTGTCACGAATAAGGGATCCACTCTTTGGGTTGGCGGGGAGCACTGGTACTGATAACTGTATTCTGGTACTGTAAGATACTCCATGCGCCATTCTGCGTGTATGCCAAAATCTACCAGGCAAGGGTTGGTATCATCCCTTGCCATTAATATGGCATTTGCATTGTGGTCTTTGGACACGAATTTTGGAAAGATTCCCTATTGTAAGAAGGTAAACATGTCATAGTACCAATTGCCTTCATAATGTTGGGCACCTATACTACATATAAATCGGCATCCCTTGGGTTATCTGAAATCCTAGCCTTTAATAGTTCTCCATTTTCCAATTTTGACAAGAAATCTTCTACTACATGCTCACTCGCTAGGGTATTCACCAATTTGAAATCAAATTCTTGTTGGAAGAGCATGCATCTTACTATTAGATGGAAAAGTGACCCCCTCTCACCTTGTTACAAGTTACAATTGTAGAATCTAAATAAATCGAGGGCTCCTTTTTTAGATGGAAAAGTGACCCCCTCTCACCTTGTTACAAGTTACAATTGTAGAATCCTTCCACCTCCCATGACACCTGTGAGGAGGTTACATGAAATGTCTCTTTAGAGGCAAATTCTTTTTCTAATTTTTAATTTGGAGATCTTTGACTAAAGATACTTTCATGAGACAAGGTTGTAGCTAAGTTGGCACCTATGTGGCGTTTTCACTTTACAAATGTCAGAAGGCTCCTTATCCATGTAGGACTTCTGGAAGAATCTTCCCTAATTATGCACCTACACACTTCTCCACATGCCTTCCACATGCTAGCTTGTGGCAAATAGCATTTAAATATTACAAAGGTGAGCCATGCATACATTTAGTCCCACTTTTATTTTCCACATCACTCACCTATACAACCATACCAAAGCATTTATAGAACATACTTAGTATTTACAAAATGAGCACATCCATACATTACACAAACTTTAGGAAATGCAAAATATTGATGAGAGATGCCGTCGGGGTAGCCGCCAAGCCACCGCCATGATGTCATTTTTTATTACGGGCCCACCAAAAATCTTCTTGGACAAGCTTCCACCTTATTACCATTGCAAAGCCACAAAGCTATATACAAAGTTGAAAATGAAAGATATTATTTTTTCATGTCACATCTTTCCCCCCCTCTTGCAGATCCCCATGCTTGTCTTGGGGGTCTGTTGCCATGGTATCCTATGATAAAAAAGATTTTTAGCCGGCGGATACTTGACACATTCTGGAACCTCCTAGCCATTTGCATCTTCCAAAAGATAGGTGTTGTTTCTAAACTTCTGCTTTATTTTGAAGGCGCCTTCTCAATGCACATACCAATGCTTCAAACTTGAGTCCCTTGAGGCCTCCAAGCTCACTTGTTAAGCTCCAAACCTCCAAGCTCCACCTTCACACTGTCATTGTAAAGTCTCTCACACCATTGCATAAGGTAATCACTCTCTCTCACTTTCCCACACAAGCATGAATCATACAAGCATAGAAGAGATACAATGCTAGAATTCTCTCTCTCTCAATCTCTCTCAAGACACCAAGAAGATCTCTCTATAGCACAAAAGGAGATTGTTACGAAGATCTGGAAAAGTCAAAAATCATGTGCAGAGGTTGACTTATGATGGTTATGTGGCACATCACTATGCATTTAGAATTCCAAAATGACGATATAAGGTAGACTCACATAAGTTAAGATGTTGGTGAGTATTATAAACTTCGAGCCACCCATGGCTTATAATCCACTAATAGCTATGTGCTACCACCTCATAGTTGGCCGATGTCTCAAGAATGTCATCTGGAACAAACAGGTCTAATTTTTCAACACTTGCCTAGAAGTTTAGAATTTTGGAGCACTCGACACCAACTACGAAGGTTTAACACAATAGGATGTAATGGGTAAAAGAAGATATCTTGTGGATTAGTTAAGATTTTGTCCCCCCTAAAAAATTTCCATTATTATTGTAGGGTCAGCATCGTGTTCAGCATTCTGCTAATGAGGGTTAGTTCACCTAGGCCTAGGTCTTCAAATAGATTTATATTATATTGAAGTAAAGAGAGGGTTAGTGTAGACAAAAACAGAGTGAGAGTTTGAGGAGGGGCCCGAGGAGTTACTGGCAAACTGACCCAACTCTGAGGCATGCTCAAGGAGTAGGCATAGGCCATCTGTAGGCTCCGGCCGTTGACTTCGGTCTTGTATCGCCAAAACTGGCATTCCAACTCTTGTAGACGAGAGTCATTGTTGCTGAGGAGGTTTGATATGGCAGTTTCACGAACCATCCTTGCAGCATCCAATTCCTCGAATCTCCAGGTTACTTCCTCTTGGGCATGCCTGGTTGTTGCTTCGCTTTCTTAAGCTTCTGTGATTCTTTGGATCCTTTTGTGAGCCAACCTCTGACTATCTTGTAGTTGTTGTGTAATTTTTGCCATTGCTTCTTGGTGTGCTAATTCCATCCTTTGCATTTCGACTTGACTGGCATTGATGGTGTCATTAAGTGTTCTTACTTTCTATGCATGTGCCTTGTTCGATTGTTCACTCTCTTGCTATAAGTGAGCGGCTTTGTCCTCTGCTACTTTCAGATTGGAGGATAGCTGTTGGATCTGTCATTACAGCTTCTCTTCTTTGGCCATGGAATTGTGATGGAGTTCTTGTACTTGCTGGGCATGAAGGGCTATGAGCTCATGGGTGTGGGTGACCTCCTTCTAGAGTTGCTCTTTAGTTTTTTCTAAATTTACCTTGAGGTTTGTACTTTCTTTGATCCTCTGTATAATGGTTTGGTTAAGGACCACATTATTGCTCTGTAATGCCTTGTATCTGGTCTCTTTCTCCTCCGTGGCCTTCAAGCTTTTCATTATGACGTCTCGATATGTGGCCTCTACTGCTACCAAGTGGTCCTTTAAGGTCCGTACTTGTGTGTTTGACTCGTTAACCTGCTTCCAAAGGGTAGCATTACAGTCATGGAGCATGTGTGTTGTGAGGAGGTGGCAATGCCGGACTTTCTGCTCCTACTCCCATGGTGCACTTGTGCTTACACTTTCTTCTAGTCTCACATGTGGTAGGTTTAACAATTCATCCAAACCTTCCATTGTTTCTTGCATGAATTGTTCATAGTCGATGTTTTGTAGGAAGGCCAATTGGGGTATTCTTTCCTCATCTTCCAAATGCCCTTTTTTGCTTGGGCTTCATGGTTTTGCACTTCTTGGTCTTTTGCTAGTATCAGTATGGTCTGCTGGTTCATGCTCTTGAGTTGTTTGCTGCCTCAATGCCTTGTGTTTCCTCTACCTTTTACTGGAATTGATGCTGCTTGTTCGGGCTCTATCTCTGCCCCGGTGTGTTTGCCAAAACTGAATCTTTAAGTGGGGACAAGTTCGTGAAAATCAGTTGTGCTAGGCTCGTCGGGGGAGTAAGTTGCTACTATTACTCTTCAGTGGCCCGACAGTTGTGATCTATTGCTCATCCTTTAGGTGAATGCATTGAGTTCCCTCTTGGAGGTGTGGTAGCCCATAACACCTTGGCAATTGGCAGGTGTTAATGGGTTCTCTAGCTCGAGATGTAGCACATAGCAAATCTTCTTCTTCAAATGAAGAGGTCAAAGGGTGAGTTATCATGCCGTCTTCCGAACCACTTTTAATAAGTACTCTCGGCTCTCACCCTTGCCATTCTTTGTGGCTTTCTTTCATGAACACCGATTCACTTGTACTTGTTCAGGGGCTTTTGCTTAGCCTTGGTCTTGTGAAGTCGATTCCTTTGCAGTAGGATGTGCCGCGTCCCTTTGTCGATTTTGCAGTCTTGTGAGATAGTTAAGCGGGGCTGCTCGGATGAAACCATCTCTAACACTCAATAGGTTAAGGTTGGTTCTAGGATTAGTTTCGCGAGTCTTTCCAATCATTCCTGGTCTTAGCGAAAAATCCTTATACATATGATCAATGCCAAACCCAATAGACAATGGGGTCAAGGAAGAAGCACCTATAGAGATACTGGCCATCCCCTTCCTATTGGGGCCGGTGAGGTCCCGCACAATTGTAGCACTATATGGGTGGTCGTTTTGTCATCTGATTCATGTTTCTAGCCCGTGGTGCTGGGACTGCTAGGTACACAAGGTACATTTGATCTCCCTCCATAATGTAGTGACTGAAGGTTTGTGAGGGTGGGCTTATAGGCTCTTGGGTTTCATAGATAGGATGGCTAGGTTGAGGTGAGTTATGATGCACAGGTGTTGGCAAGGCCAGCGGTTTTCTAGGGTTTGCGGGCAACACCTGAGGTAGG
Source organism: Cibotium barometz (assembly GCF_041138505.1). Taxonomy (NCBI): domain Eukaryota; kingdom Viridiplantae; phylum Streptophyta; class Polypodiopsida; order Cyatheales; family Cibotiaceae; genus Cibotium; species Cibotium barometz. The sequence continues at coordinate 1,092,800 of NC_141076.1, forward strand.
GCTCTTGCTAAGGCATCTTTCTGATGGTAGCAGTTGGAGACCTCATGATTGCCCCATTTGACACAATGTGTATAGTACAAGCTTGGACGAGGTCTCAGGTGTGGATACTCTGTTGTTCTTGTATGGTTAGCTCGACATGTAGGGCACCATACAAGTTCCATACAGCAGCGACTAATTGCTTAACATTCTGTCCTGAGATGTGGACTCCTTACTTTTTCCATCAGGCTTTGTACTGGTGGTCTGGAAAGAAGATTTTGATGTACCTTCATGGAATTGTCGGGAATGAGTCCCCTTGAGATTATCCTCAAAATCCATTACACTCTTGTAGCATTTCTCAAAGGACATATGGCCCAAGGCATACAATGATTGTGTAAGGGCACATCATCAAGACCCTCTAGAAATATCCCTATTAACCTTTCATCACAGAACTTGTCTTTGGCACTACAGCGAGAATGGAGATATCTAACTCTGTTGATATAGTCTCTAATGGTCTCACCCTCCTTTTGCTTTACATTATTAGCTGGTCAATGGGGCTCCACTTGGTACCTTGGCAAGAATATCCTACCTTCAAAGCCTCTTTCAAAGCTTCAAATGTGGCCTTATCCCCGGTTTATCGTGCATAAATGACATATGCATGCATGGACAATGCTCATAGAGTGCTTAGACCAATGTTGATAATAACTCAACCACTTCACTAAAAGCTCAAGGGATCAAAAGGCCAAAATTTCTGATGAACACTTGGTGATACATTCTCTCACAATATTACACTATATCAAGGTTTAAGGGGTGAAGGCTAAAAAATCATTTAATTACATCACTCAAAAGGTGTGTGTGTGTGTGTGTGTGCACTCATGCATACATGCTTACATATGTGTGCATGCACGTGTGTGTGTGTGTGTGTGCATGCACGTGTGTGTGTGTATACACCCAAACACATGCATGCATGCATGTGTGTGTATATGTGTGCATGCATGTGTGTGTCTACATGTGTGTGTGTGTGTGTATGCACGTGCATGCATGCATGCATGTATACTTGGTTGTGTGTGTGTGTGTGTGTGTGTGTGTGTGAGAGAGAGAGAGAGAGAGAGAGAGAGAGAGAGAGAGAGAGAGAGAGAAAGAGAGAGAGAGAGAGTTTCTAAATCTTATTGAGATAGGTGAGACATAATAAATTTAGAGAGAGACTATAGATCCATATTATAAATTACTCAAAAAGAGATGTTCATCAAAACTATGCACGTGCAAGTGAAAATAACTTAACCAAACATGTGTTCATGTGAAAACAACTTAGAGATAGAATATATAAAAATTTTCTTTCAATACCATAAACTACATGCCAAGAGTTCCTCACCAAAAACATGTGTTATGTTCATGTGAAAACAGCTTAGCTCATTCAATATGTTTTCCTTACATATTCCTTTAGTAATTTCAACATTCACAAGCCAAAGACCTTTGTGAATTTATTTGCCCATGTTTATGGGTGATAGTTGCAATAATCATATGTAGATACTTCATCTACATGCGTGCCATGAATGTTGTTTATTTAGTTACATATTATATAATACCTTGACTCTTTCTTCTTTGACCATGCATTCATGGTATGAGAGTTGGGCATGTATTCAAATGCCTTAACACATATGTTGGTTTGAATTAGTAAAACAATTCAATGTTTAGACTACTACCACAAAGTAAGATATGTAGAATATTATGACTTAAAATGCAAGCAATGCAATTCAGCTCTTGAATGTAATGAGTAGATAATTTATGAAAAAAATATTTAACCTGATAAATTAATTTATGCATATAAACTATGAAATTTCCATGTAAGTGTGTATGCATGTGAATAAAATGCATATATATTTAAGATTACAAAGAAATGCATTTCGAAAAGGAAATCGAATTACCAAGTGCAGATAATATTTATGGATCCTATTGGCTCCCTTTTATATTACTATTTGAGGAGCGACTGGTTTCAAGGGAAAGTTACAACTTTATAAAGTTGTATATCCTTTTCACTAATTCATTGAAGTAGCACTAAGCGACATAAAGCTTGTTCAAGTTGGTCTTGTGTATTTAAATATTCTATGACTTTTCTTTTTGTATTATAAATGTATGACTTTTGTTTTTGTGTTGGATTGCTATCTTTAATAGGGCAAATGTTTTTATACTAAGCACAAAGTTAATTATGTAGAGTGTAGAATAAAACATAGGCACGTTACACTATCTAACAATCACGTGAGTCACGTGTGTAGACCAATTCAAAATACTTTCGAAAGTCAATCACGTGTATCAAAATTGCTGTCCGTTGGTGAGAACTGCGGTTATTGTGTTGTTACACGAGCAAAATGCAAGGCACATGATGAAAGCCAAAACTAGCGGACGAAACCGCTACAGCGATTCAGACTCTGAGAGAGAGAGAGAGAGACAGAGACACACAGAGGTGAAGCGTAGCCCACATGTTGTATTGCAGCTGTTGGCGCTTTGCTCGTGGTGCTGGAACAAATAATTGTATATAGGGGGTTACAACCCAGGCGCAGTGCACACAGATCTGCATGAGTTGATTCGTCCCTCTCGCCTCTCTTCATTGACATAATTAAATCAAAACAGATACAGTATACAACCCTACAGTAATATGCCTGCACGAGCGGCTGGAGAAACCCTACATCTGTTGGGCGGCGGGCTCGCATGTCCTGCTTCAGTACACTCTAATTCTACGTCAGCTGAACAATCCCCGGGCAGTGGAGTCGAGCAGCAGCAGCAGCAGCAGCTTACAATCTTCTACTCGGGCATCGTCAACGTGTACGAGAATGTGGCAGCAGACAAGGTAACAATATAATTCGACGATTTTCTTAGGCGCCCAATTATGTGCGCATTGGTGCTAATCTCCGCTACCCTGCAGGCACGTGCTATCATGCTGCTTCTTGCAGATGGCGGAACTGATGATCAACGCAGATTCTCCACTGCAAATTATACGAAGCGCCCCAGTACTTGTGGGGTGAGCTCTAGCCCCTCTCGCCCATCATCTCCACCAACGTTACCGTTCTCGTCAGCACCACAAAGGAAGAAAAAGCACCTGAATGTACTCCGGCGATCCCAAGCAGAACTTCCATTCGCTAGGAAGGCGTCGCTTGCACGATTTCTGGAGAAGCGCGCAGACAGGTATAATTATTGGTATGTAGAAAAACTTGATTGACGTTGTTATTCAGCAGCGCCCGGGTTTGATTTTGTATGTTGAGTCGAGCTTAACTAGAATGGCGTGATTTGAAATCGCTAATTGCAGAGTCCAAGCCAAGCTAGCTGCTGGATCTTCGTCACATGAAGAGAAGGTCTCCCACGGTGATCAGTGCCAGAACATTATGCTCTCTGCAATCAAACCGGCCTCTGATTCAGCACCAACGGCCGTCAATCCGTTCGCCGCACTTTCGCCGACTTAATTTGCAGCCATGGCTTTACACTTTTATATTCTCTTGTATACTCTTCTCCCAAAATTTCCATTACTTAATATTTGTTCGTCTCGTTATCAAGTTAAAATGTTTTAATCCTCTCTCTGCCCCTATGTTATTTGAGAAAAACATATTAGAAATGTCATTTATTGATCTTTTTTGTTATTACAATACCAAATATTTTTTTTGACATAAAGGAATATATTCTAGCTTGTGAATGTTCTCCTCATTGTCACTATGATCACCATCAATATCAATAGAAATGTCTTTCTCTTTTACTATTTCTTTACCCGGTCCGGTCTATGTGTTTGCTCTTCCTCCATTATTTCAATTGTTTGCTTATTTGTCTTATATAAATTCTCTACTATTTCATCGTCATTAATAAAGGCATACCTCAAATCGTCAACTTCATTCTCTTTTCTTTTCCATCTATTCATGAACCAATCTAATCTTGGATGTGAAGCATCAAAATTCTGTTTATTAATAAAAATGTCAAAGATATCTTTCATTGTTGTGTTGGATGGATATACCATTGTCCTCCATAAAGCATCTACTTTTTGAAGCTCCACTCCTCTTCCTTGATATGTTGTTATCCAATTAGAAGATGGGTAGTACTTTCCTGTCTTGATCATTTTATGAATGGTGGTGCAGAAACTATTCCCTAAAGGATGCTTTAAATAGAACTTCCAATACATCAATGCTCTATCAAAAATGTTAGTTGGACTAAGACAAACTTTGTTCTTCAAATCATCTGCACCATATTGCATGTAAATTTCTATTCCCATAGAAATATCTTCAGCACTAATATTATGTGACACATTTTTATAATGAGGCTTATTAAGATCTTTCATACAATAGCCTATCATACCATGAAATGTGTGCATGTTCTTCTGCCTTAATGCTCTACACATTACAATGCCACCAATGGGATTAATCTTATCCCATCCAAGATACTTTTTGATGAGTTTATTAACTGCGATTATTGACTTCGCATGAATTCTAATGACCATTTGATAGTGTAAATAGAAAACTGTGCCTCCTCTTTCCAATGAGCAACGTCTACCAGCAAGGCATTCTTTAGTGATAAAATCATGAAGATTATTTAGTAAAGCTTCATCAATGTCACCCCCTAATGATATTCTCACACTTAGCTCAAGCACTTTCAAGTTGACATTTGATTGATCTAACATTGCATCTTGATTAGATAACTTCTTTGGTCTTCCATGATTTTTCTTAGGTTTTATGCTTGAAACATCATGGCTTTCATTAGTTGAATTTATAAATTTTCCAGTCGTTGATTCTCTTGCTCTTTTTTTCATTTTTGATATTTCACTACATAATAAAAAAGAAAAGAAGAAGTTAATAATTCAAAATACATATAGTCATGGAAAGAAACATTAACATTTGATTGGCCAAGTTTAAGAACATTATATTCATGAAATAATAGGGGATTACCAAATTTAGGAAATTGGTCTAATGCTTAATATCTTTGGCGAACTGTATCCGACTACAAAACACAACGAGCCTGAAATGTAAGTGAAAATAAAAACTAATGTAATTACGGTTAATGTTTCCACACCTTTTATCAAAATAAATTATCAAAATAAATTGAAAGCTCTTCTCAAAATGAACACCAAATCAACCCTACTCCACAAATCCTTTCGTAAGAATTTTTGTTTTTTTTAAATTATAAACAAAAATTTTTCAGAAATGGAGCCTCTCCGCCCTCCCTCTCTCCCTCCCTCCCTCCCTCCTTCCTTCCAAGAGTCTGTAAAAGAAATTAAAGATAGAAATCATAACTTTCATTAGCGCACCAGTTTGGGAACTATGATATTCGTGAAATTAAATCAAAATGAACACCAAATCAGCCCTACTCCACAAATGCTTTCGTAGGAATTTTATTTTTTAAAAAATTTAATAAATAAAAATTCTTCAAAAATGGAGCCTCTGTGCCCTCCTTCCCTCCCTCCTTCCTTTCAAGAGTCCATAAAAGAAATTAAAAACAGAAATCATAACTTTCATTAGCGCAACAATTTGGGAACTATGATATTCGTGAAATAGTATAATCCATGATTTTTAGGAAATTTAATTAGTGCGACAATTTAAACCTGGACAAGGTCCCACTTGCCATGTTAGGCAACATTAACAATACCTACTCTGCATTAACAGAATTGTTGAGCAGTAAGCTTGCAAACTCGTGAGGCCATCATCAAGCTTCCATCGATAGCGTCGACGACAAGGCCATCATCACATGTACCTCTCTCTCTTCAATGACGAAAGACATGCATTTCACAATACAATCGGGAAGAGGGAGATCGCACATTACATAGCAGTTTGCAACCGTTGGAAATAAAAGTGTAATAATTAATAAATAAATAATTTAATTACGTAATGTTTTTTATCCTAAGGTCAAACCTTACTAACACAAACCTTACTAAGTTCCCCTCGATTAATTAATTGAATACCTTTTTCCACTCGTTGTATGCCCATATTTGAAAGGCTTTATTCCATTAAGTTTGAATAACCAATATGGTTTCCACATTATATTATGTGGTTTACAATGATTTAGACATTATTTTGTAGTGATTTATATATTCTATATGCAAGATTTTGGCATTGCTGCTTGACTCTCAAGTCTGATCACGCATGACTTAAGTACATTGATAAAAATTCATTGAAATGATTCTTAGGATACAACAAGCTTGTGTACAAGTTATGAAGATACACTTTAAGAGAAGTCAAGTGGCTAGGTAGGCTTCATATGTATTATTGAATTTATCCGTGTTCACTTTTTAATTATTCCTTATAAAAAAATACACTAGAAGTCACAACTTGATCGCAAGCCAAAGAACTTGAAGCACAAGATAGAGAGAATATTTGATGAATTATTATTACAAACCAAAGTTACAAACTAATGGTGTTTGCCTACTTGTGCAGTTTAGCAAGGAGCTTTCATGGGTCTCTAGGTCGTGTTAGACAAATTGATTTTACTGGGAATGATATATTAGAGCAAAACCTAAGGATCACTTGGTCTCAAAATCTAATATCACCAGCAATAATAAGAAAAAGCATTTCATCTAGTAAGGTGAAAGAAACTTGTGGAGCATCTTGTAGGTTGAGAGATTCAAGGGGTTCACCTAAAAACATGTAAGTATACCATGTGAGTTTAAATGAAGGGGATTTTTAAATTCAATATTTTAAGGTAAATTTACAAAAACACATTTCTAGAAGGGGTTTTATAATCGATTTTAGAAAAACAAAAAATTTGTAAGTCCATAAAGAAAAAAGGGTCATTTTATTCATGAAAAATTCACATGTAAGGGGTTTTTTAAATACCCCTTGAATGTATGTTGTGTGGACAAAAACAAAGACTGATGATGTGTACATACTGTGCAGAGTACTAAGAGTTTCAAGAAATATGTAATCAGTTTGGGTCAGTTTTGAGTTTTGGTTGAGATTAAATCTGGTGAACAGGAGGAGCAGAGGCATAACCATCAGGCCTTGCATCCTCATGATGTGGTGATCTTGTTGCTTTTGTTGGCGAGCCTTCAGGTGTGTGTGTGTGTGTGTGTCAGTGCCTGCATGAGTGCTGACCGTTTGCATTTGGGCATGCCCTTTGTAAATATATAGCATGGATGTAGGTGGCGTGTGACCTAAGGCCAATGAGGAGGCAAAAAGGGTGGTGCTAATGGCATGTGAGCAAAGGATGGGAAGGCTTAAGTGGTATGGGGATGTGGCTGAAGGGGCTGCGTAGCATGAACCGCTAGTAATAATAAAAATTCTAATAAGAAAATAGAAGCTTCAAGATTCCAGAAAGTAAGGATGGCGGCTACCAACGACGGCAGGTTTGCCCTCATCGCGTGCGCCGAAAGAGTTGGAAGGGACCACATGGCAAGAGGAGGTGAGCTTGCTGTATTGGGAGTAGGGAATCCCTGAGAGAGGAGCTGGGGGAAACAGTCGTCGAGGAGAGACGGTGGCATCAACTGCAGAGAAGCAGAGGAGGGGAGAAGATGACGTCGACTGTGCAGGCCAAGAGAGATCAGAGAGAAGGCAGTATCCGATGGGCTAGCTGGGAGACTAAAGCCTGGGACATAGGCTTCTTTTGCTGACGCTTCTTACAGGTAGACTACAGTTGCTTTTGGAGAGCTCTCGGTCGCTACTGCAAGTTGGGAGATCCGTAGAAGGGATGCTACCTGTAGGAGAGGGGAGGACTGTCATGGGCTAAATTGAGAAGGTGATGAAGGGAAGCGTGGAGCTGAAGCAGGAGCCTACTTTTTTTGAATTTGGGAAGCTACATAATAGCAGTGGAAACAGAGGAGATCGATTGTGGGTTTGCTACAGTCGCCATGGAGAGAAGTTGGCGAGTGGAGGCTTCCAGGGAAGAGAAGGTCTATTGCATGAGGTGGTGAATGTGGAAGAGACTCAAAGCCTTTGCATGGTAGGTGGCTACACAAAGTTGGCAGATGATGTGTTTCAGCATGTAGATGGCGTGTGGTGGCTGGAGTATGGATACATGTGATGAGTTGTGAAGCAACCACTGTGGAATGCAAGGGTTGGCTACCATAGGGCCATTGTCAGGATTGTATTGCTGCCTTGTGGGTTGTGAACTTTGATGCATCCTATGGCCATGATAATGATTATGATGATGATGGTAATACACCCACGTGTTCTTGGATGATCAATCAAACACTAGCACTTGAACCCCTGTGTGAAGCTATACTAGACGGGTTCTCTGTGAGGTTTTGAGTAAAGAGTCAAAGCTGGAACTGAGTTCTTGTATGCATGCTTGTAATAGTAAACTTCTGTCCTGAAAAATACAGTCTTGTAAACTTGAAGAAAAGTTTTGAGGATAGTCCACCTCAAATATGTATCTTGTCCTGGAGCTTGGTTCGGATATCGAGGAACTGTACTTTGAAGATGCTTCTATGTTATTTGAGATTGTTTACTCTGATAGTGATGCAGGGTACTGGTCAATCATAGTTCATATCGATGAAGGGGAGTGGGCTGATTGTTAGTGGGTGTTAGATGAAGATGGTTCTGAGGATGTAATGGATGTTCAACTCTGTAAAGACGAAGACTTGTATTGAAATAAAGTTTTGTTCATACTCTTGGGTCTGGTGTTCTGGGTGTGTTTGTATCAGTGTGTGGAAGTGTGACACTCTATAAAGGCATATATAGCTATACCTCTTCCGTGTCATCACTTTTTGGTGCCTCCACAGAGGAAGAAATTTCCTTCGGTTTGTGAAAGAAGACAAGGGTTTGTGTGAAGAAAGATTGAAGAGATGGCTCAGGACTTTCTAGAATATTGGGGATTACCGCATGAAAGTGCATTTAAATTTTTGGGAAAAAGATGGAATTTACAGCTTTTATGAAAGATAGGGCAACCCCGGAGATCCTCTCTCAGATTTTGACTTATTGCTTACAGGGTGATGCAAAAGCATGGCTATAGATGTTTGTGACTACACACAGGAATGCTCATCAATAGGACCCTGAGTACCGTGTAGCTAGAGCTGCATTTTTGGCATAGTTTGCCCGTGTAAGAAGTCCGAATGATTTGTGGAAAGAGTTGTGTAAAATTCAAGGCGGCAGAAGGATGGACAGGATGTGGATCAATATTTGATTTGAGTCTATGGTGTGAGGCTTTGATTCCTAAAGTACCCCCGCAGATGATAAAGAGAGATCGGTTTGTGGCTGGTCTGAAGCCTACCCTCCGTCTAAAGGTGGAGCTGAAGAATCTGGATAGCTTTGAGGAAGCTGTCAGAGTTGCTTGAGAGAAGGAGTGGAAGGTGAAGCGTCTGAGGCAGTTGGGAATACAGGAAGAGCCAAAGAAGTTTGTGAAGATGCCAAAGATTGAGAGTATGCATCCTGAAAGAGAAGCTGCTGTTGTGCCTGAACAGGAGGATACTTTGAAGAGAGACATTCATGATGATGCAGTGGAACTCATGAAGTCTTTAAGTTTGAATTGGATGGAAGTAGGTGGAAGAGGAAGAAGCCGGGGTGCTCCAAATAATAGAAGAGATATTTTGCCAACAGGTGAAGGAAATATGGGAGAATCAGGGAGAGAACGAGGCTATTATTTAAGCAATGTCAAATGCTCGAATTGCGGGGAGCGGGGACATATCAGTCCACAATGTGATAAACCGCCCAGGGTAGGTGGTGGAATGTATCCCGTGATGCAGAGAACTAATGATAGATCAGGAGATCACATTATTGAGGTGAAAGATCCAAATCAGCCCTCTACCAGTGGAGTTAAACGAGAAGATAAAGGAAAGGGACCGGCTCTTAGCTTGATAGGAGTGGAGACTATTCCAGAGATCATCATGCCCGTGGCCAAGAGGACAAGAAGTACAATGGCGGAAGCTGAACCGTCATCTAAGAAAGGAAAACATGTCCAATTTGATATCAGCCCTCAACCAGAGAAGAAGAAAAGGAAGCCAAGAAGACGCTATAAAACTTCAGATCTACGTATCGGTCAAGGTCAGGAAGAATATACCCTGATGGGTGATTTGAAAGGAAGGGCAGCCAATATAACTTTTGCCCAATTGCTTGGATTGTGTCCGAAGCTCAAGAGAGAGTGGAAGAGGTTGGCAAATCCGAGGAAAGCAAATGAGCAGGAGCCCACACAAGGTGAAATGGAGCTGATGTCTGTGGAAGACCTTCCTGATATTTGTCCGTCGGTTGATGCTTGGTGTGGAGGTGTGAGTGTTGGAGAGGCATATGTAGATGGCGGTCCACAAATCAACGTAATGACTCATTCCTGCATGGAGAGATTGGGGTTAAAGCTGAATGGTAATTCAGATTTTCGACTTCGATTGGCGAATCATGCAAAAGTGAAGTGTTTGGGTATATGTACAGGAGTGCCAGTAATTGCTTTTGGTGTGATTTGCAGCATAAATTGCCATATTATGTCGGCTGGTTTGGGAGCTTATGCGCTGATTTTAGGTAGACCTTGGCTTAGACAGGTGGGTGCCATCCAAAATTGGAGGAGGGGGACTATAACTGTACATAATAAGAGAGGAAGAGCCAGGAAGTTCAATATGAGTAGCAAGCTGGAAATGAGGAGTGAGCCTGAAGAAACAAGTGCTGATGAGTATACAGATAGTGAAACTGAGGAAGAAAGTTCTACTTCTGATGATGAAGGTCAGGTATCATTTTTAGTGAAAGAAGAAGATGATTATATAATGCAAGCTGAAGAGACAAAGGAGGAAGAAGAGAATAGACTTGAAGATATGGACAGTCTGATGCAGCCTCCATCACCCAGTGCAGAGAAAGAGAAGCTGTTACAAGGTATGCTAAATCCCAGATTGTAGCCAGTGGAAAAAGAGGAGTATATGAAGGTAATACATAAATTTCCAGATTTGTTCATTACCTCATATGAAGAGATCCGAGGATTCAAATGTGAACCAATGCCTATAGTATTGAAAGAGGGTGTGAAGCCAGTGTTTCAGAAGCTGAGAAGAGTAAATAGAGAGCTATTGCCTGTGTTGAGAGAAGAGTTGAGTAAACTATTAAAGACAGGATTAATTTATCCACCAATAGATCACTCAGATTGGGCAAATCCAGTGGTCATTACTCCAAAGCATACAGGTGGGTGGAGAGTCTGTATTGATTACAAGCCTCTAAATGCTGCAACAAAAAGCAATCACTATCCTCTGCCATTCATTGATGATATTTTAGACAGGGTGGCTAGGTATGAGAGGTATAGTGTATGCGATGGCTTCTCTGTGTATTTTCATATCTCAATTGTTGAGAAGGACCAAATTCAAACCACTATCATTACGCCGTGGGGTTGCTTTTGTTATCGAGTAGTACCATTTGGTTTGAAAAATGCACCCTCATGGTATCAAAGGAATACTGATAGAGTACTTGCACCTCTTAGTGTTTGTGAGAGCTTTTTTGGATGATATATGTGTATATAGTTCTCAAAAGTGATAAATTGGAGCAAGTATTTTCTAAAATGGATGATACAGGTGGACAGCTGAATCCTAAAAAGTGTCATTTAGGATGTTCAAAAGTGAAGCTGTTGGGTCATATGATATCTCAAAATGGAATTGAACTTGATCCATAGAAAATAAAGGCTCTTATCTTATTATTTGCACCATCAACATCTAGGCAGCTCTGCAGACTTTTGTCCAGAAGGTAAAGTATATGGCAAGATTTATTCATTTAGTATCTCAATTGCTTTATCCTCTTCAACAGGCCATGAAGAAAGAACCATTGCAATGGAATGAAGAATGCGAGGAAGTGTTTGAGAAAGTGAAGGAGGTATTTCCAGTGTAAAAGCCCCAGATTTCTCTCAGGTCTTTTATGTGAATCCTTCTTTTGGTCCGGATGTGGTTGGAGCAATCTTAATGCAAAGAGGAGATGGGTCCAGATACATGTCAAAACCTGTATATTATGCAAGTAGGGTGAAGACGGAAGCAGAAAGAAAATATACAGAGGCTGAATTGGTTTTGTCAAGTCTGGTATATGCTTGCAGGAAGTTCAGGTCATATCTCCTAATGAGACCATTTGTGGTTCTGAGACGAACTATCCTCTTCTCCCTCAAATGGTACTTCGCTCTCAAAAGGTATGATGCGATGGTTAGTGGAGCTTCAAGCATATGATTTCTCATTTTCGATTGAAGATACTTGCAAGGCAACTCTAGCAAATCTTTTGACATATAAGGGAGGCCCGATCTTGGTGAAGGAAGTGGATTCAAAGATATAAAAAGAGGAACAAATTATCATTCCCGGAGCTCATGTCTTGTTCTTTGATGGTTCGTAGTATACATCAGGCCACTGGGGGTTATATAATCCAGGATTCAGAAGGCGGGCTGATTCTAAAAGATAGGATACATCTGAAAGCCGAAAGTAATAATGAGGCTGAGTACGCAGCATTGTTTCAGGGGCTACAAGCTGCTCTAAAATAGAAAATTCAGAAACTAATTGTAAAAGGAGATTCCCTGTTAGTAGTAAAGCAGGTCTTGGGTAGCTGACGGGCAAAGAATCCGAGATTAAAAAGATGTCTGGCCAATGTTAGAAGGCTGCTACATCAATTTACAGCATGGAGTATTCAACATGTGTAGCAGGAGGACAATCACATTGCACATGAGTTGTTAGCCCAGGAGGTGATTGATCAGGACCCAGTAATTGCAAAAATTGAAGAGCCATTATACAGAGGGAGAGAATACCTATCTAAGGTGGTGGATTACTTACTCTCAGGTCGCTTGCCTGAAGAACTCAAAAAGGGCCAAAAGTATCATTTTATCAAGAAAAGTAAGCATTATATCATGATTGGAGATGAATTGTACATGCAAGGAGAGCTGATCAGGTATTGAGAAGAGTTCCCTGGAGGGAAGAAATATATCATATTCTATCTTCAAATCATGAGGGAGCTTGTGGAGGTCATTATACATTTAAGATCACCTTGCAGAAGATATTGCTGGAGGATTATGTATGGCCTTCCATCCAGAGGGATATTCAACACTGGTGCAAGTCCTGCCATGAGTGCCAGAGAATGGGAAAAAGAATCCTAAAAATGGAGCCGAGAAATATCATGCTGGTATATGACATTTTTGAGAGGTGGGGGGTGGATGCAGTTGGACCATTTCCCAAGACGGCCAGAGGGAGGTGTTATATGCTTACTGCAGTGGATTACCTATCAAAATGAGCAGAAGTGAAGGCAGTAAGGAGAGTAGATAGTAAGGAAGTGGCTAATTTTGTGTATGAACATATATGCTACAGATTTGGTATTCCTCTGGAGTTGTCAGATAACGGTCTTGAATTTCGAGGAGAGGTAGTTGACCACTTATGCAGAAGATTAAACATCAACCACAAGTATACCACTCCTTATCAATCAAACACTAGCACTTGAACCCCTGTGTGAAGGTATATTGGACGGGTTCTCTGTGAGGTTTTGAGTAAAGAGTCAAAGTTGGAACTGAGTTCTTGTATGCATGCTTGTAATAGTTTCTGTCTTGAAAAGTACAGTCTTGTAAACCTGAAGAAAAGTTTTGAGAATAGTCCACCTCAAATATGTATCTTGTCCTGGAGCTTGGTCCGGATATACTTTGAAGATGCTTCTATGTTTGAGATTGTTTACTCTGATAGTGATGCAGGGTACTGGTCAGTCATAGTTCATATCGATGAAGGGGAGTGGGCTGATTGTGAATGGGTGTTAGATAAACATGGTTCTGAGGATGTAATGGATGTTCAACTCTGTAAAGACGAAGACTTGTATTGAAATAAAGTTTTGTTCATACTCTTGGGTCTGATGTTCTGGGTGTGTTTGTATCAGTGTGTGGAAGTGTGACACTCTATAAAGGCATATATAGCTATACCGCTTCCGTGTCATCAACGTGATATATAGGGTTTCTTAGTAGTGCATCCTCCGAGATCAATACTAGCAATGTGTGCTATTTATAGAGAATCTTTGAGATCAAAGATTAAAGAGTGATTAATAAGGACAAAGTTGTGTTTCTATCACTCATCCACACCCTAGCTCATTGCTATTCAATGCTAAAATCCCATTGTAACCTAATCATAAGCTTGCTTGAAGCATTTGATGCTTTAAGAAAGGTGTAATGAGATATGGATAGATGTGGATGTGATGTAATGTGGATGGAATGAATGATATGTGATGTGGATAGATGTGGATGTGATGTAATGTGGACGGAATGAATGAGATGTGATGTGGATAGATGGGATGTGATGTAATGTGGATGGAATGAATGAGATGTGATGTGGATAGATGTGGACGTGATGTAATGAATGTGATGTGATATGGATGGAATGAATGTGATGTGATAAGGATAGATGTGGATGGAAAGTATGTAATATGATGTGGATACAATTAATGTGATGGATATGAATGGGTGTGATGGATGTGAATGGGTATGATGGATGTGAATGGGTGTGATGAGATGTGAATGGGTGTGATGCGATGTGAATGGGTGTGATGAGATGTGAATGGGTGTGATGCGATATGAATGGATGTGATGAGATGTGAGTGGATGTGATGAGATATGAATGGATGCGATGAGATGTGAATGAATGTGAATGGATGTGAATGAGATGTGAATGGATGTGAATGTGATATGATGATATCTGAATGGATATGATGTAATGTGAATGGATAGATGTGATGTGGATTTAGGTGAATGCGAATGGATGAGATGTGATGTGAATGGATATGATGTGATATGATGTGGATCGGGGTAGATGTGAATGGATGAGATGTGATGTGAATGGATGTGATGTGATGTGATGTGGATATGGGTAGATGTGAATGGATGAGATGTGATAAGGATGGATGTGACATGATGTGATGAGGATCTGAATAGATGTAATTGGATGTGATGAGATGTGATGTGGATGAATGTGATGTGATGTGGATACATGTGATGAGATGTAATATGATATGATTGGATGAGAATGGATGAAGGATGATGGGAATAGATATAACTGGATGTAGAATAAGTAAAGTGAATTGATTTAGAAGAATGTGGAATAACGAGAAATGATTTTGAACATAGTGCCAGCTAGGGGACCTGGGAACTCTTTTCCCTGGTACTACCTGAGGCAAAACATAACCAAATTTCTAAATGGATCCTATCACTATAGTGGTTAGGCAGTTGGCTAACCCATGGGATTGGATGGGGTTAGGTTGGACTGATGGATCCCTAAAATGAGACTCAATTCTGTTAAGTTATGATAGTTGAAGTAAATCCCGGATAATCCTTATTCTATGGTGCCAACTCCCTAATCATTAGGAACATGGCATGTGCCTGTAACTTCTGTATAATTCATCATCACAAGGGAATCTTGTTGTAACCATTTGAACTATATATAGGGATAGAGGATTGGTGGAATGGGTTGTTATTGGAATCCCTTTGCTGAAGTGCATGCCTTGTAAGCATTGAGCATTCTTTAATACAATATTAGCTTCAATCTATCTCCACACTCTGAGTGTTCCCTCTCTGAGTAATCTGCTCTGTTGAGTTTATGTTTGTGTTTGTGTGTCAACTGCTCTGTCGGATTTTGATCTGATTGGCGATCCTACATCGGACACTCTAATTTTTTAACTTACCTAAAGCAATGCTAGCTCAAATCGGTTTAGCGAGACTGTCTAACTGTCCTACTATGTTGGTTTAGTCCACAAAAACTTTTGGCGATCTTGATAGGGAAGGAAACACCACACTTTTTGATCAAAAAGTCACAGGGTTAGGTTGCTGCTAACATCTGATCAATCAGGCATGTTGAGAAATACGGTGTCATGGAGCACAAGGAAGGTAGGGAGTGAGTGTATGTCTAGCAACCTGCCACATGAGCAAGCTTACAAAGCGAAGATGTACCTACCTCATATAGAAGGGGTCACCAGCAATCAAATGAAGTAAGCTCTCGAGTCTTTCTATGAGTACAAGTCTTACTCTTGTAATGTAAGTGAACTTGAGTCTAAAGCTTAATTAGTTTAGCTTTTTATCATTATGTGTGTACTTAGGCAGCATCCACCTTAGCTTAGTGTCTAGGGTTGTTTTAGTTTTGGGGAATCATCATATGCATCCTGAATCACTCTCACCTTCTTGCATTGCATGATTTTTCATGTTCTTCAACTCATGTGTATTGCAGAATTGTAAGAGGAAAAGACACTACCTAAGCTAAAGCTAGGTAAGACCACCTCACATGGTAACAAACACAAGAAGTTTCATTGAGAGGTTCACTAGGGAAGGGTTCCATACCTAGGCTACACAAATGAAGTACCTACTTATGCATAAAAATCTGTGAAATATCGTTAAAGAAAATGCACATATCACTATCATAAGAATGTCAAAAGCACAAGTGTATGAAAAGACCACATTGCAAACCACAATATCCACACATAATGCATCAAAGGCAATTAAGGAAGTAAAACTCAATTAACAAGAATCAAGAATTAGAACCAAAGAAGTCAACAACAAACATGAAGATGTTGCAAGAAGAAAAGAGCCTGGAGTCAAGCCAAGAAGCAAAGACCAAGAGCCAAAAAGTAGTCAACAAAAAAAAAGGACAAGACAGAGAGCTAGGACAACAAGGATGAAGTTGTTTGAAGAAACATCAAGGCACACAATGTCTTCATTAAGAAAAGTAGAGGAGACCACAAACACCTCATTTCTCTAAGCAATCAATCAACAAAACCTCACTACCTAAGCCTATTTTTCAGCCTACATGTAAAAAAGGGTCACCATATGAGTAGACACCAATCTTACCTCATTTCTATTTTTTTCATCATACCTTACCCACCTTAAGTAGCTATGTTGGCACTAAGAGGGGTGATGGCATATTGTAACCAAACCTAACCACCTGCTGAGAGTAGGAAATCAAGCACCTAGGGGGGTATTGAAGTTATAAACCTCACATCCAATCACCTTGCAGTAGCCTAAGAATATATTGCGAAATATCGTACCATAGAGCACAAGGAATGTAGGGAGTGCGTGTAAGTCTAGCAAGCTACCACATGAGCAAGCAAGAACTATCCCATATGAGCTAACTAAGCCAAGATGTACCCATCTCATATAAAAGCAATCACCAAGTAATCAAATGAAGCAAGCTCTCCAGTCTTTCTACGAGTACAAGTCTCACTCTTGTAATGTAAGTGAAATTGAGTCTAAAGCTTAATTAGTTTAGCTTTTCATCATTATGTGTGTACTTAAAGCATCCACCTTATCTTAGAGTTTTACATGATTTATTTAGCCCACAAACGTCCATAGCCATATATTTTTTAACTGGACGGACGAGAGGGAAGTGCTTAGGAAACTTGAATAGCCACAAAAGCAAGTACAAGCTTACATTGCCAAAAATTTCAACAAACAATTCCCTACATTCAAGGTAAGAAAATCGGATGACCCAAACATCCATGCCCAAAAAAATTGAGTAAGTATGGAAGATTAGTAGGCTTTGAGGTCCAAGACTGGAGGAGATCAAACAGGATCGGTTTGCTGCTACCGTTCAGGCACGTGCCTATGGAGTGGTTCACTTAATATGATAAGGACCATATCAACATCTATCTATGAAGACCTAAAAGACGTGTTGCATGAGGTTTAGAAAGATTAAGACAACAGGCCAGGTGACTCACATCCTGCGACAACTCAAACAGGGAGATATAGATGTAGAGGGCTATGTAGCCAAACTCAAGTCTATTAGAAAAAGGCTTGGGCGACGAAGGCAACTGCCCATAAAGGTTTAAACAAGAATATGAAACCATGGTAGCTGGTATGTATATATTATAGAAACAGGATTCGAAGATCTGGTCGAAAGAACAAAGAAACATCTGCTCAAGGCAGAAAAAACTAAGAAAAAGGAAAGAAAAAGTGAATGAAGACTCCTTGGACAGTGAGGAGGAAGGATCCAACATAGACAACTCGAATGAGCAGTCTGATTCAGAAAGAAGAATGGGAACAAAGATTTGTTAAATGTAGAAAGCAAGGCATTGCTCTGGAAAATGAGAGCCCTTGCAGCAGGTGCTGTGACCAAATCCACCAAGAACAATGCCAAAATCCCAAGGATTCTAAGAGGGAGCAATGTAGAGCTGAAGGGCACCTTATAGAAGAGTGCACAGTCGAACGAACATATCAGATATGCCTGACGTGGAATCACACGACATAGAACTGCGAGTACAATGGGAAGAGCAGAACCCCTGCTGTCAACAACCAAGTGGCTGAAGAAGATGAGCATGCAACGCCGAGACCGTTCTATAGGATAAGAGGACAAGGTAGAGGCAAATATGGGCCATCCGACTTAGTAGATGTCTTCTATTAATGGCCGAGCAATGGTCCATCAAAAAAATGCCTTTCCACCAGGGTTCGGGAAAAGTCGGGTTCGCTTCAACCTTGGGCCGGTTCAGATTGTACGAATACTTGTTCATCTAGAGTCGGGGAGGAAGTGGTAATTTGTTCAAAAATTCCATGAAAAGGATTGAAACCTCATGGAGCTTTTTCGAAAGGGATTCCGACCGGTTCACACTAGCACTAGGAGGATTAATTTATATAGTATATAATATATATATTATACAATATAGTATATAATATAATATATATATTAAACTATACTTAATATTAGTATATAGTATTTAATTTATTATGGTGGATTTAAAGAGAGGTAGAGGGCCGAGGATAAGGTTGGGGATGGGAGTGAGACTGGGAGTGGAGGAAAAAAAAAGGGTGGGGCCAGGGATTAGGATTAATAATTTTATTATTATTATTTTTAATATTTCTAAATTCTTCATGGCACATGCGGCAGCGGCCCTGGCCCCTCTGTGCTTCAGCCTTCTCGAATCTCAACTGCATCGAGTCTCGACGATCGTCCTGAGTCTTGACCCTCTTTCTTCTGTAGCTCTGCCTGTGTGTGCACCGGCTTCGAAGCAACGAACGTCAAAACCTGCTTGCCATGATGCCATCGCTTGCAACACTAAACCTTAACTAGGGTTTTTATCTCTCCCTTGCCGCCGCCGCCAGCTTGTGAAGAGGACCGAGTAAATCTTCTTCTCTCTCCTTGGTTTTTTCTTTTCTGCACGGTTTTTATTCTTTGTCGTCTCGACTCTCTATCCTCGAGGTTAGGGGCTATGGCGGCCTCAACTTCGGGTTTTTTACCTCTACTCCCTTTTACAGCCTTTCATATTTCCTTTGTCGCCCACTGCTGCTGCCCACCTCCCATTCTAAACCTTCATATTGGACTCTGGAGTCCTGTTGCATGGCCCCTCCAGACTCCTTCCTATCGCTTTGCATGCACTCGCGGTTCGGCCCCCGGGGCAGGGAATCGCGCTGAGCACACTCAAAGGGGAAGCGTAGCAAAAGATTTTCTTTTTTTACAAACCTTCATTTTTGTCACCACAGTCCTTCTTGGCTTGCCTCGTCTTGATAAAAACGATCAAGACTGATGTGAGGAGAGGGTTGGCAAAGTTCCAAATCCCAGTTTTACCCTTTTCTTTTCGTCCGAATGAGAGTGGTGTAGCGTACGTGCGTGCCTACGAGCTGGTCGAGCCAGATAAAGGATGACAAAGCAGCCCACAAAAATATATATATATATATATATTATATAGTCCAACCATCAAAACGAGTCACACACAGTAGTGACTCACACCGCCTGTGGGAAGGGTGGGAGCCTGGCATTGAGATTGATGCCCTTCTCTGTTCGGTACAAGTTTGGGGTGGCGAGGAGCTCATGGTGGTTGCTGGCCGATGGGCCATCACCTAAGGTAGCAGGCCACATGTCGCCGTGCCGGACAAATCACACCTAGGCGACCAATGCCTGCAGGCTTATTAACTGACCAGGCTAGCCTTAACTTGAGTAGCCAATTCAGGGAACTGCAAGGGCAGGCACACCTAAAGGCTTGTGTGTGTGTGTGTGTTTGTGTGTATGTTCGTGCGCAGGCGAGGTTCTTATTCTTTCTATTATCAAATTTTGTAGAAAAGGTGTCTATTTTGAGGTAAGGTTTATGCTTCATCATGGCACCTAAATCAAAAGATAAAAGACAAGGTACACTTCTTACTTGGGCTAGCATTGATGTAACTAAAATTTCTAAAAAGGCTAAAAAGGTTGTTGTTGAGAATGAATCCGGTTCATCATCAACATTCTAGAGACAAGCTAAGAAATCGTCTAGAGATAAAAAAGTTTAGATACTTTAATGAAATTGTATGTTGAAGGTCTTGAGGACTTGAGTGATTCAGAGTTTGCTGATAGTATAGCCTTGTGGGCTAGCAAAGCTCATTGACATTTATTCACAGCTAATGGTATTTGCTCATTGGTCTTACAATAAAGTTTGTAAGACATGGATTTTATGCTGATTTTTTGCTTTGTAAACAACTAATGGCCGATGATGAGATATTGAAGTAGTTGTGGATCTTAAGCTCACATGTACTTAGCATTTTTTCTTTCTTTTTTTAAGGGTTATTTGTATATATGCTTAGCTTTTTTCATCTTTTATTGTTTAGAGTTCGTTTTAGCTTTTGATGGTTAAGTTGTTACTAGTTAGTGTTTATTTAATTTTATGAGTGTTTTGTACTATTTTTTAGTTTTCTTACTTGTATGTAATTTTTTTCATGTTTTTTCTTTCTTTCTTTCTAATGCTTTATATTTTATTATTATGTACTTCTTTTAACATGCTTGTCTAATTGTTTAGCTTAGCTTTTATCTTTCTTTCTTTTTATTGTTACAGAATTTTTATAAATGTATGCATTCTCTTTATGTGTCTCTATTGCTTGACTTTTTCTCATTATCCTTTCATTTCTTTCTTTAGTAGTCTCTCTCTTGTTTTTAGTTTTACTTGTTATCTTTCAAATTGAAAAACCAAAATTGGTTTTTATTGTTTTCAGCTTTGTGCAGAGACTTAGTGATCTATATACTTCTCTGAGGCCACACACACACACACACACACACACACACATATCTTCATATATAAGTGTGCGTGTGTGTGTGTGTAGAGCTAGTTGTTTTAGGGTGTTTCAACTTTCAAGTAAGAATGCATAATGATACTACTTTATTATCATCATGATTGCTTATATTGAGTTTAGTAAACCCTAGAAGTAAACCTATCAAATGAGTTGCCTTGCAGGTTTGTATAGTATTGAAAGTACTTTAAGTGCTTCAAGTCTTGGTAAGGGCTCCTCTATACCTCAATCTTCATCCTCTAACTTGATAGGCTTGGCATCTGTATGTAGTTCTTAAGGATGTCAAATTATCTTAGAAGTATAAGTAACATAGTTTTATAGAATGTGCATGCTTCATTGTGAATAGATAAACTTTTTCAAATGCATGTACAGGAACCTTTTTCTCTTCAAAGAGCAATGAACACAATATTAGTGAATTTGGAAATTTCCCAATTCCCATTTTTGAATACTTAAAAAAGGAGACATGGATAACATGTTTGTAAGTTTCTCAAAACCCTATCATATGACCTATCATTGGAAAGCGCTTGAAAAATGGAATCTAAAGAGCTATAAAGCGCTCATTTTGGATTAATGGTGTTCAAGTTATGGTTAATCCAAACTTTTGACCACGTGTCCCAAACTTGTGGAAAATTCCCATATTTCCCAATATGGTGTTAATGGTGCTTAGCAACAACCACTAAACGTTTACGGAGATGTCATACCAAGATTGGAAACATGCTTGCTTGCTTCTTTCAAGTATGATTTCTAGTCTCTTTATTTCAACTATGTGAAGTTGTATCAATGGCAAAATGCAGCATCTTAAGGTTTAAATGTTATAGCACATATACACTATGAAATGCATATTATGATGGTTTAGAAAAGTCGTAGAAGGATAGCATATTTAAGTTTAAATTTTATAGCACATGTACATTATGAAATGCATGTTATGATGGTTTAGAAAAGTCGTAGAAGGATATGGTCCGCCTTCTTCAAGTAGCAAGAGGGACTGAGATTCTTCATTCTTGTATGAAGAGGATCATGCCGCCTAAAATTTTGAAATACCTGTTCAACTTGTAGCGAGGAGGATTCATGGCCGGTTCATTAAAAAATATTTCCCGAACCCTGCTTTCCACTCTACATAAAACATTACGAAGAGTTGCAAGGATAGCTGGTGGGTGGTTCCGGCGCTAGTAGACAACATGGTGAAAATAGTGTAGATAGAAGAAGAAAAACCACAAGTAATGGCAGTGTGACAAGGTCAAAGAAGGAAGAACTAAGAATTCGGAAGGACCTAGAAGAGTTGAGAAGAAGAACAAGACGGTCTCATGGGAAGACCAAGCCAAAGTGCGAGTAGACTCCACTAGACTAATGCAAGAAGCTCATGGCAATGCTGAGAGGACCATCAATGGAAGTAGTTTGTAGGTTCAAAGCACTAACAAGGGGAAAACGAAGATGGAAGAAGAAGAGAGGTTGAAACAGACTGTAAAAGGTACTAGTGAGTCAGTGATTTTGGAGGATGTAGATGACATCCTAGAATTTTTAGAACGACTGAAAAATATTGACGGTTGCCTAGAAAGTTCTAAAATAGTTTCTTGAAGGAACTAAAAGGAGGCTGAGTATAGCCTCTAGGCCGATATTGAAAGGAAATAGAGTTGAACATCACAATAGACCAACTTCTGATCCTTATGCCCAATTATAAGAAGAAACTCCTAGCCACGCTACTAGGAAACATAGGGAAAACTCCAACAAAAAGAGCAAAAGTAGAATGTCAGAAGGCAGACACTAATTCCATTTGTAAAGTGGACAACATGGTGCCACAAGTGACTAACCCTCTCAGGTCAGCAAATTCCCAGAGTAATTCTGGACAGTGGATCTAGGTGGGAGCAATGTATTGTGTTTTTGTTTGCACCATCATCCCTGGATAGTGGTATTACATTAGGAGTGTCTTTGAGAATATGCTCCTAACCATTCACTCCACTATGAGGTGTAGTCCTTCTGCATGAAGGGGTGAGACACTTTGCTCGAAGGTTATGGTTTTTCCGACATACATCTTTATCTTTTTCTTGCCCTTCCTAGTGATTGTGTATGTTTCTCAATTCTACTTCATTTTTCCATGCCACAACCATGATCTGCCTAAAAGAATTTGGTAAGAGCCTCCTTTGGATTCCATCTTGAGTTCCATGAAAGTGACATGAAATTTGCATCCTGCTATCATCATTTCTTCATTTTGGCGATGTTCGGAGGTTCCACAGTCCTTTGCTCTACCATGCAAAAGTTGAATGGTGATGTTTGCCATTCCACCACACCTAGATGTCTTAGACATCTTCTCCAAGACAATGTCCACTCAAAGTACACCTGAAAGTGCTACATAGCCCACCATCGTGTAGAAGAAGGTTCAATAGAGAAGACATAACCTGATGCATATCCACAATAATGGATCAACCATCCATAGATGAGCTGAATTGTTACAGGTATATATTTTATCATATTCTTGATGCTCAATAATCGTAGAAAAATATGCTTGATTTAATGTGTGCAGAAATCATCTTATTAGAATGTGCGAATGTGCACAAGGTTATTCCATGTGTGAATGGGCACAAAGTTAATTTATGAGTTGTTTTTATTGGCCATGTGCCAAATGTTTGTACAAATAATTTATGCACACTTGTGCATGGTGTTATTATATTCCTAGAACATATGCTAGAAGAGTTGTAATTATTTACACCTAGTGTGTGAACAAGCTCTAGTGTTTGAGCTATTTTTGTAAAAAGAAAGCTTGTAAAGCAGGCTTGGGCTAAAATAGCCATGTAACCTATTTTTGATGAAATAAAATACTATTAAAATACTCAAGTGGGGATGCTTTTGGCACACACTTGGGGGGGAACTTGGGACCCAACCTGGTGTTCTCTCGTGTTTGTATTTTTCTGTTGGCATGCTTCCTAAGGTCCCATGTACTATCCCGTCTCAATGGTATCAAAGCCTAGTGTATGCTCTGTCAGAAAGGTGGGTGTTTAGGGCATTCAAACGGCCCAGGACTTGTTGGTCCTCTATGTGAAGGTGTAGAGCAGCGTAGGCACGAAGACTAAGGATCCATCTCGTGCGAACATCACACCAATAGGAGCCGCGAACACCACACCGATTTAACAGACCAACAAACAAAAAAGTGGGCACTGCATAGTCACTGGTGCATCGGCCAATGGGAACAAACTAGCACCGTCAACCGGTGCACCACCGACAACTAACGCATGACTGATGGGTGGCAAGTGATGTGCACAACACGGTGCCAGCACCAACAACATCCCCGCATGAGCAACAACTGACCAAGCAGCGGGGCGGATGACGTCGGGCACACAACTGAAGGCGAAGATGTCTCTTGGAGATACAAAGTCAAGAAGCATTCGTTTCTTCCCCTTATACCCCTTGCGCCCAACCTTGAAGGATGCCATGTGGGATAATAGCACCCTGCGTGTGCCAACTTGTGGTGAGCCGCAGGAGAAGGAGAAGACGTGAAGAAGAAGAAGAGGAGGAGGAGAGAGAGAGAGAGAGAGAGAGAGAAGAAAGAGAAAGAAGAGAGGAAGAAAGAGAAGAGAAGAAGAAGAAGAAGAAGAGGAAAGAGAAGAAAGAAGAAGAAGAAGAAGAAGAGGAGAAGGAGAGAGAAGATAGAGAAGAGGAGGAGAAGAAGAAGTAGAAGAAGAAGAAAAGAAAGAAAGAAAGAAATAGTAGAAGAAGAAAAGAAAGAAAGAAATTTATTTATTTATTTTTCATTGTTCGGACCCGTAATTTGGGTTATTTCGATGATTTTTTTTGGAGGCCGCGTAGAGGTTTTGACAAATATTAGCTCAACTTATGATAATTCCTCATCTTAACTAAATAAATACATTTACAGTTATTCGCAAATTGTTTTACAATTCTCTATTTCTCGTTACCTTTTCATTTTTTTTGGAAGCCGCGTAGAGTTTTTAACAAATATTAGCTCAACTTATGATAATTCCTCATCTTAACTAAATAAATACATTTACAGTTATTCGCAAATTATTTTACAATTCTCTATTTCTCTTTACCTTTTCATTTTGTAGACAACAATACAAGGTAAGACTCTCTTACTTTTGGATTTTATTTTATTTAATATTTTTTATTTAAGTTTATTTCACTTGGACTTAATATGATCGATGATGATGAAGAACGAGACTACCATGATAACTACTCTGACTCTTAGGGTAACATATTCACAGCAGATTTTATTTTTATTTTTTTTTAAAATTTGAAGGAGAGTTCTTATGCATCAAAAGTGGACTTATTGGAGGAATTGGCCCTTCCACCTTGAACTATACTTTATGAAATTTTCACTATGAAATAGTCTTGTGGTATGGGACATGAGATTAATCTTATGTAAAGTATTCAGATGCATACTTACCTCTAGATCTGTGTGGGATAATTTCTGGTGGTATGGGACTCTAGAATTTATTACACATAGATCTGTATGGGACACTAGAATTTATTACACATAGAAGTCCTTGATACGATGTCTTTTGTTATAAATTAGAGAAGATACTTGAATTTATATGATACGATATCTTTTGTTATAAATTAGAGAAGATACTTGAATTTATATAGTATATGACAATTGATCTCCTTTTCTCGCAAACAAACACGCATCTAAGGTTAATTGCTTATCTAAGCAGGAGGGATGTTACATAATGTCCACCCTTTAGTTGTACGGGGATGCGCGGTTGCTAGTGTGCCATCCTAGTGAATTGGTATCATGGGTGACTCCACATTAAATACTAATTACCTAGTGGTATTGGCATAGCTTGAGACCATTCTTGACGGGTGTATGTTGTTGAGGTGTAACAAGTAGTCCCATGCTTGACAATGGTATTGTGGTCAAAGTGAAACAAGTGGACTATGCTAGATAAATGCACACAGTCGAAGTGTAACAAGTTGTTTATGCAACTGATGTGCCATGCTCATTGGAGTATAACAAGTTGTAACTCACACCATGCTAGATGATGTGTATAATGATACTCTCATCATAGTGAAACAAGTGGTGAATATATGCTATGTTTGTGCCTGATCAACGTTTCATATTGGGATTAATTATAGAGAAGGATAATTAATTGGGATATGTTTACAGAGAAATAGGTGATGATGAGCAGTGCGTGTCACACATAAGGGATCTTGTCTATATCAGATTATTTCATATGTTGTGATTTGATGATGAGTGCAAGGGTCACTAAATCAAGTGTCACACGAGTTTTATTGTTGCAGTTCATGTTCACCCGAGCCTCTAAGCCATGCATTTGTGCCTCTGAGCCATGTTTGATCAATGAGTCTCTGAGTCTATTTTTGGTGTTCCATGTCCATAAGAACCTATGAGCCATGCCTAATCAGCCTCTGAGCCATGTTCGACCCTCTGAGATTACCTTGCAAGTTATGACATCGATAGCAACGAGCCTATTGTTGTTGTTGTAGCATTTTCTTTTACACAATTGAGGAAAGTTGTTTCCTCAAATAGGAGGACTATTACAGGTATATATTTTATCATATTTTTTATGCTTAATAATTATAGAAAAATATGCTTGATTTAATGTGCGCAAAAATCGGCTTATTGGAATGTGTGAATATGCACAAGGTTATTCCATGTGCGAATGGGCACAAAGTTATTTTATGAGTTATTTATGTTGTCCACATGCCAAATGTTTATGCACACTTGTGCATGGCATTGCTATACTCCTAGCACATTTGCTAGAAGAGTTGTAATTATTTACACTTAGTGTGTGAACAAGCTCTAGTGTTTGAGCTATTTTTGTAAAAGAAAGCTTGTAGAGCAAGCTTGGGCTAAAATAGCCATGTAACCTATTTTTGATAGAACAAAATACTATAAAAATACTCAAGCGGGGATGCTTTTGGCACACGCTTGGGGGGGGCAGTTGGGACCCAATCTGGTGTTCTTTTGCGTATGTATTTTTCTATTGGCACGCTTCCCGAGGTCCCGTGTACTTTCCCGTCTCATGAAAAATGGCTAGAGAATAAACAATTTAAGGAAAAAATGGCCCAAAAATTCCATTTGAGTCAAAGAAGATTAGCTTGTGGGCGTGAATATTGTTAGCCTAATTAGCTTGGAAATCCCTGGTGTGAACAGCCCTACACACGGGCACTTTTTACCCTATCCTGAGACAAGGGTTTTTTTCCTATGTGAACACACTCTTGTATGTTAGCCGCATCAGCTATGGCTTCTATTTGTACTCTTATACTCCACTCATTTCTTATCATTATCATCGAGTACTTTCTAGCTTTGCTTATGGTCTCTCTCTCATTCTTCGAGCTCGATTGTATGTGTGTGTGTGTCTGTGTGAGTGTGTAGAGCATCTTCTCCCTCATTTAATATTGGTATCAGAGCTAAGGTTTATGGCCTTGGTTTCAGTGTCTTGGTTTTGGAGCATGGGCACATTTGACTGTCAGTACCTATCACATCGACATTCCCGCCTCCTCCCACCTCGACTTCCTGCCATTAGCCTTGATGCTTTCCTCGGTGGCCACTTGTTGTGCTTTTCTGAGCTAGTTTCAGAGCTTGGTTGTAGAGTCATTAGCTCCTCGCCATTAGTCTTTGAAGCGGTGAAGCTTGGTGTACATTGTTGGTGTTATAATATCTATGTCGTCGTACATCCTTTCATCTTCGCTGTCGCATATCTCCTAGTTAAGCTCTTGCACTTCTCACTTTCCATAGATCTAGGGTTTCAGCCTCCTCTATACAGTAGTTAGCATTCTTTCTATACTGCCATACATCTCGCTAGCCTCACACACTAGAACTACACTCAGCTTTAGCATTCAGAAGCTTTTGACATTGGATTTTGGTATCCGTTGAATTTTGTTGTTTGTATTGTTGTTGTGCTAATGTTTGAGTAATGGAAAGTTTTTGACATTAGACATGCGTCCATCAATGTAGCCCGCTCAGCCATTTAACTTTCAATTTGGTATTGGACTTCTATGTCTATCAATTCTGCTTGGTCAGCCATTAAGTTGTGTCTATCAGCTTGGCCTGGTCAACAAATCAGCCTTTGGCTTTCCTCACTTAGCATTTGCACATTCAACATCTAGCTTTAGTTGTACTTGACCATTGATCAGCTATTCAATTACTTCTGTCAGTTTTTCCCAGTTATAGCAATTGAACGTTTGACTTTTAGCTCAAGGGATCAGACTTCCTCATCCATCAGCTGTATCAGTTGGCTTTGCTTGGTCAGCCATTCAGCGTATGGCTTTCCTCATTCCACCATTTTGCTTCGGCATTTCACATTAAAGCATTCAACTTTAACATTAAAGCATTCGGCACTAACATTAAAGCATTCGACTTTAACATTAAAGCATTCGACTTTAACATTAAAGCATTCAGCCATTTGGCTTTAGCCTTCATTTTATGCTCGACTTTTCACATTCAATATTTGGCTAGGCTTTCCAAAGTTAGATTTCCACGCTTTGCTTCCGCATTCAGCTTTCAACCACCATCAATGTTCAGAATTTGATTGCGGCCTCTGAGTTAGTAGTTTAGCTTTCAGCAATCAACTCTCCTCAGTTCTCTTCTGATATGAAGCACACACCCGTTCCATCTTTCAACTCTGAAGCGCACGTCCGTTGCTTCTCCCCTAAGAAGTGAACACCCATTCCGTTCTCTCCTAAGCGTATGGCCATTCCATTTCAAAAAAAACATTTCTCTTAGAGGGGTTTGGTACTACAGTTCCATATTTCCACACACCTACAATTAGTTTTATGTTGGTGTGAAATAACCCTCTCTTCGACGAAGGAAACTTTTAGGGAGCTCCTTCACTGATAACATCAGACCCATCGGTCAATACCGAGTGGAGTCAAGCGATGCTTGTCTTTGATAGTACTATTGAAAGCGAAGACCACCCAAGCACAGGACGAGGGACACCAGACCTCAAAATCGGAGAGCCAGAACTTCAGTGTATGGATGAACCATCTGTCCAAGAGGAGCAAGCTCCTGCCTCTCCCACATATTCACAGAGAAGTTTTGCTTCGAGGCTACGAAATTTTATCCTGGGAAATACACAGTCTGAAGAACCTCAACCTAGGGTGAGAGGCATGGACCAACCCCAAGAGAGCGAGCCTACTCCGTCTCTAGACCCTAGAGCAGAGGTAGGACAAAGCGAAATTTTATCCTCGGAAATACACAGTCAGAAGAACCTCAACCTAGGGTGAGAGGCATGGACCACAACCCCAAGAGAGCGAGCCTACTCCGTCTCTAGACCCTAGAGCAGAGGTA
Organism: Cibotium barometz; assembly: GCF_041138505.1. NCBI lineage: Eukaryota > Viridiplantae > Streptophyta > Polypodiopsida > Cyatheales > Cibotiaceae > Cibotium > Cibotium barometz. The sequence goes on from NC_141076.1 coordinate 1,121,898, forward strand.
GGACAAAGCGAAAGCCAACAAACCCAGACCGAACCACCTATCTAGAGAGTAGTACCTATTTTGGCTGCATCAAGGCAAAAGGGTCTACCAAGGCCTTTCACATCAGCCAGGTTTGCCTATATATCAACAATACCCATAGCAAGGAGTCTACCCTAGGTACCACATGGGACCACAAGGGTTACACTTAAGCCCACCAATCAGATAGGGGCCACTCATGGTATATTATCCTCCCGGCCCTATTTCTCCACCAACCCTTCCTCAAAGTGCACCTGTGCCAGCCATGGCAAGGCTAACACCAGAAATGCTACTAGAAATGCTAAAATTAGCCATGGAAATAGGGAGGGGGTGGCTGCTGGTATCACAGCTCCAGCACTAGTGTAACCCGCACATGCGCCTAGGATAGAGTGGAATAAACCTGCAAACATCTCAAAATTTATCACAAAATTTGATGGGACTAGAGACCTGACCCCACATTTAGAGATGTTCAATCAAATTTGCGATGCCTTTGGCCATGTCGAAGATCGACCTCACCCTTGATAGTAAAGTAGGCCAATGGTTTTGATCCTTGAAGAGACTGGGGATAAGGCCACATTTGAAGCTTTGAAAGAGGCTTTCAAGGTAGGATATTCTTGCCAAGGTACCAAGTGAAGCCCCATTGACCAGCTAATAATGTAAAGCAAAAGGAGGGTGAGACCATTAGAGACTATATCAACAGAGTTAGATATCTCCATTCTCGCTGTAGTGCCAAAGACAAGTTCTGTGATGAAGGTTAATAGGGATATTTCTAGAGGGTCTTGATGATGTGCCCTTACACAATCATTGTATGCCTTGGGCCATACATCCTTTGAGAAATGCTACAAGAGTGTAATGGATTTTGAGGATAATCTCAAGGGGACTCATTCCCGACAACTCCATGAAGGTACATCAAAATCTTCTTTCCAGACCACCAGTACAAAGCCTGATGGAAAAAGTAAGGAGTCCACATCTCAGGACAGAATGTTATTAGTCGCTGCTGTATGGAACTTGTATGGTGCCCTACATGTCGAGCTAACCATACAAGAACAACAGAGTATCCAGACCTGAGACCCCGTCCAAGCTTGTACTATACACATTGTGTCAAATGGGGCAATCATGAGGTCTCCAACTGCTACCATCAGAAAGATGCCTTAGCAAGAGCCCTACCTCAGGTGTTGCCTGCAAACCCTAGAAAACCGCTGGCCTTGCCAACACCTGTGCATCATAACTCACCTCAACCTAACCAAGAAGTGGGTCAAAGAGGAATCTTAAGGGTACATGAAATGCCCCTACCAGCTCCAGTTCTTCCACCTCATCCCCTACTGCCAAGAGTTGTACCAGTTCATCAGGTAACACTAACAGAACTCTTTGAAGATGGGAACGAGGGGAAATTTCAAAAGCTCCTATCTATGAGACCCAAGAGCCTATAAGCCCACCCTCACAAACCTTCAGTCACTACATTATGGAGGGAGATCAAATGTACCTTGTGTACCTAGCAGTCCCAGCACCACAGGCTAGGAACATGAATCAGATGACAAAACGACCACCCATATAGTGCTACAATTGTGCGGGACCTCACCGGCCCCAATAGGAAGGGGATGGCCAGTATCTCTATAGGTGCTTCTTCCTTGACCCCATTGTCTATTGGGTTTGGCATTGATCATATGTATAAGGATTTTTCGCTAAGACCAAGAATGATTGGAAAGACTCACAAAACTAATCCTAGAACCAACCTTAACCTATTGAGTGTTAGAGATGGTTTCATCCGAGCAGCCCCGCTTAACTATCTCACAAGACTGCAAAATCGACAAAGGGACGCGGCACATCCTACTGCAAAGGAATCGACTTCACAAGACCAAGGCTAAGCAAAAGCCCTTGAACAAGTACAAGTGAATCGGTGTTCATGAAAGAAAGCCACAAAGAATGGCAAGGGTGAGAGCCGAGAGTACTTATTAAAAGTGGTTCGGAAGACGGCATGATAACTCACCCTTTGACCTCTTCATTTGAAGAAGAAGATTTGCTATGTGCTACATCTCGAGCTAGAGAACCCATTAACACCTGCCAATTGCCAAGGTGTTATGGGCTACCACACCTCCAAGAGGGAACTCAATGCATTCACCTAAAGGATGAGCAATAGATCACAACTGTCGTAGGGCACATACGAATGCTTCAAACTTGAGTCCCTTGAGGCCTCCAAGCTCACTTTTTAAGCTCCAAACCTCCAAGCTCCACCTTCACACTGTCACTGTAAAGTCTCTCACACCATTGCATAAGGTAATCACTCTCTCTCACTCTCCCACACAAGCATGAATCATACAAGCATAGAAGAGACACAATGCTAGAATTCTCTCTCTCTCAATCTCTCTCAAGACACCAAGAAGATCTCTCTATAGCACAAAAGGAGATTGTTACGAAGATCTAGAAAAGTCAAAAATCATGTGCAGAGGTTGACTTATGATGGTTATGTGGCACATCACTATGCATTTAGAATTCCAAAATGACGATATAAGGTAGACTCACATAAGTTAAGATGTTGGTGAGTATTATAAACTTCGAGCCACCCATGGCTTATAATCCACTAATAGCTATGTGCTACCACCTCATAGTTGGCCGATGTCTCGAGAATGTCATCTGGAACAAACAGGTCTAATTTTTCAACACTTGCCTAGAAGTTTAGAATTTTGGAGCACTCGACACCAACTACGAAGGTTTAACACAATAGGATGTAATGGGTAAAAGAAGATATCTTGTGGATTAGTTAAGACTGTGTCCCCCCTAAAAAATTTCCATTATTATTGTAGGTTCAGCATTCTGCTAAAATGAGGTCACCTAGGCCTAGGTCTTCAAATAGATTTATATTATATTGAAGTAAAGAGAGGGTTAGTGTAGACAAAAACAGAGTGAGAGTTTGAGGAGGGGCCCGAGGAGTTACTGGCAAACTGACCCAACTCTGAGGCACGCTCAAGGAGTAGGCATAGGCCATCTGTAGGCTCCGGCCGTTGACTTCGGTCTTGTATCGCCAACTGGCATTCCAACTCTTGTAGACGAGAGTCATTGTTGCTGAGGAGGTTTGATATGGCAGTTTCACGAACCATCCTTGCAGCATCCAATTCCTCGAATCTCCAGGTTACTTCCTCTTGGGCATGCCTGGTTGTTGCTTCGCTTTCTTAAGCTTCCGTGATTCTTTGGATCCTTTTGTGAGCCAACCTCTGACTATCTTGTGTAATTTTTGCCATTGCTTCTTGGTGTGCTGATTCCATCCTTTGCATTTCGACTTGACTGGCATTGATGGTGTCATTAAGTGTTCTTACTTTCTATGCATGTGCCTTGTTCGATTGTTCACTCTCTTGCTATAAGTGAGCGGCTTTGTCCTCTGCTACTTTTAGATTGGAGGATAGCTGTTGGATCTGTCATTACAGCTTCTCTTCTTTGGCCATGGAATTGTGATGGAGTTCTTGTACTTGCTGGGCATGAAGGGCTATGAGCTCATGGGTGTGGGTGACTTCTAGAGTTGCTCTTTAGTTTTTTCTAAATTTACCTTGAAGTTTATACTTTCTTTGATCCTCTGTATAATGGTTTGGTTAAGGACCACATTATTGCTCTGTAATGCCTTGTATCTGGTCTCTTTCTCCTCCCTGGCCTTCAAGCTTTTCATTATGACATCCCGATATGTGGCCTCTACTGCTACCAAGTGGTCCTTTAAGGTCCGTACTTGTGTGTTTGACTCGTTAACCTGCTTCCAAAGGGTAGCATTACAGTCATGGAGCATGTGTGTTGTGGGGAGGTGGCAATGCCGGACTTTCTACTCCTGCTCCCATGGTGCACTTGTGCTTACACTTTCTTCTAGTCTCACATGTGGCAGGTTTAACAATTCATCCAAACCTTCCATTGTTTCTTGCATGAATTGTTCATAGTCGATGTTTTGTAGGAAGGCCAGTTGGGGTATTCTTTCCTCATCTTCCAAACGCCTTCTTTTGCTTGGGCTTCATGGTTCTACACTTCTTGGTCTTTTGCTAGTATCAGTATGGTCTCCTGGTTCATGCTCTTGAGTTGTTTGCTGCCTCAATGCCTTGTGTTTCCTCTACCTTTTACTGGAATTGATGCTGCTTGTTCGGGCTCTATCTCTGCCCCGGTGTGTTTGCCAAAACTGAATCTTTAAGTGGGGACAAGTTCGTGAAAATTAGTTGTGCTAGGCTCGTCGGGGCAGTATGTTGCTACTATTGCTCTTCAGTGGCCTGGCTGATTGTGGCTTCTTGCTCTGTCAATGCTTCCTGGTACTTTCTGATTTCCAGTGCCACCTCAGCCTCTAGTCTTTGTGATTCTGCAGTTATGTCTAAGATGATGCCCGCATTTTCTTGTCTATCTTCTTCTTTCTCCATTTTCTTATCTCCTTCATAATGGCCTGGGTCTCCACTAGGATAGCTTGGCCTTCTTGTATTTCTTCAGCTGTTAGTGGTGGTTGCTCTGGCAACAGTGCCAATTGCAGTTGCTCTGCTGGTTCGAGCTCTAGGAGAGGCCTTTTTGCCACATTATTTAGGACTTGGGTTAGCAAGTACGGGCTGCATATTTTGGACTGGTGGGCCTTCAAATAGTTCTCCATCTCTCTATGAATATAATAGGCCCAATCCTCCTCCTTCTCTTCATGTACCTTATCGATCCTGTTCAACGGGACCTTGTTGTATCTATCCACTGGCTTGACCTGCATTATCAATGACATAGCCTGTAGGCTTTCTCTGTAGCCTCATCCCGGATATTCTCGTACTCTTGTCCCATTGGAGTTATAAGAACTCTTCTATAGTATTGTGTCCAGAGGCATTTTGTCGAATGTGTGGGCATGGACTTTGACTGCTGGTGGGAGCTACAGAGCGTCACGAATGAGTTCTTCTGTGATCAAGAGCTGCTATATTGTGCCATCGGCCTTTGTGATGGTGCCACATTTGGTGCCTTTGTCACAGGTCTTGATATACTTGGCACACAGAGCTCCTTTTGTTGATGCTCCTTGTTGGAAGTATTTGCACCATTCTCCCTAAGCCCACTTTCTCCAGCTTCTCCTTGACCTCTATCTCTTCCAGGATTTGGAGGCACTATGGGTTGTGGTAATGCAGTGCGACCTTTCCATGGGCCGTAAGGGCTTCCTTGCTAATGATGGCCCCATGGAAGGCTTGGGCATATGGGCCCAAATAATTTAGTTTGGGTACCCGCACACTGGTTTCTTCTTCTAACTTAATGGGAAGCCTGTAGTGCTGTCTTGAGTGGCTATTGGGGTCTCTACAGCTTCTGTTTTCGAGGCCGAAATCTTAATTGATGATAGTTGATTATGGTTGGAAAATCTAGGGAAGATGATGCACGATGATTGGAAGTGGGAGCTTAAGCAAGTAGCGATGGACACATGATGCGAAAAGACGAGAAGGGAAAGAAACTTTGATTTTATAATGCAGCCGTCGGAAAGGGTGGCTGCCTTAATGAAGAAAGCCACGTGGCATCTTTCGATTGTCCCATGAGAAATGACCATTTCACAACGTGAACTTTTTGAACTAGTTCATGGATGGCGTGAACCATTTTGAACTAGTTCACAGCGTGAACATTTTTGGATCAATTCACGGCGTGAATTTTTTTAGCTTATGAATGTGCAAGATTGATATCTTTTATTTTTCCTTCATGCTTTTACATGCAAGCTTCTGCAAATCAATTATTGCAACAACATGCAAGTTTCTCAAACGAAGCTAAATGTGCAACTGATGGGAGAAATAGAGCAACTCACTAAGGAGGCGGAGAAAAAGTAGTGGGGGATCATAGACGCCAACAACGCCCTCACTCAATAGGTTCATGAGCTTGGCTCCCAAAAGCAAGTGACACTAGTAGTAGACAAGACCCGCAACATTCAACTACTAATTCAAGTTGAGAGCATCACAGAGAAGCAGAAAGATGAGATGGCAAAGCTGTAGGCTAAAACCCAAACCTAGGTACTCAATCTTCAAAAAAACCTCACCAACACCAAGGATGATTGCAAGGCCCTAGAGAACTCGCTAAAAGAAAAAGACACAGAGCTCAAGGCTATAGAAGCTGGGCTAAAAGCACACATGGCCGTATTAGTAGAAGGGCAACTAGCACCAGCCAAGGACATGTACAAGATTAGCTGTGAGAATTATGAGATCCAAGTTAAAGACCTTAAGGCAAAACTCCAAGATCTGCAGGCCGAAATGGGAGTACTGTAGTAAAAAGAAAAGGATGGCCTCCTCCTACATAATGTCCAACTCTAGAATGCTCTTGCCACCAAAGGGAATTAGAAATAGGCTATGATTTGCAAGCTCAGGAAGCACAAATTAATGCCCTCCAACAATAGTTGTATCCACAATGATAACTATATAGTAAGCTAGTGGATAGTGTTGCCCCACTGGCTAACCTTCCAGTGGTTCCTCGGGCCTCTCTTCAAACATTTTTCCTCTTTTTTTCTTCACTAACCCTCTCTTTATGCTAATATAATATTGATTTGAGTGAGGAACTAACCTAGAGGGATTTAGCACTTATACACCAAAATACTACTTTGCTACACCGATCCCATCAGTATTATTACTATGTTCACAGGGGACCTTTAACTTAACAAGGGTCATTCCATGTGTATGTACCCCTTTACACCGCATTGTGCCTAACTTCCGGTCTTGGAGCCAGATACTAATTCACTCTACTAACTTTACCAAGGGGGAGGAGCCTATAGAACTCATGAAACCCATTAGGACCTCAATGGAAGGCTTCTTGGGCCCTTTTATTTGGCAGTTTAAGGAGTCAAACCTTTTCTCTTAAGAAGAAACGTTTTCTAATTAGAAGCGTCAAAACGGCTACTTTATTCGAATTTGAATTTTGGAGGAAAATGGAATTTAAAATCTAGCGGACAAAACCATATCATGTAACATATCTATGGAAAGCTCTTGATGCGTAGATCACGGATCTATAATCTCCGCTCAAATCGGAGGTTGTATGTAGAAGTTATGGAGGTCCGAAAATTGTAAAATTGCCTCCCTCCCTTTTTGGGGGAAAAAGTGCACCCTTTGACCACTCTTACACCTCTCTTACAAACCCAACATTTCAGTCCACATGGCAACCCCCCATTTGGCTATTCCTTAATCACCTTGATTAGGCTTGGGCAAATTAAAGGGCCCAAGAAGACCCCATTCACTTCCTAATGCATTATCACTAATTCTTTTGTAGCTCCCCTTCCTAGAATTGACGAAAGCCCTAATTGGATGCTAACATATAGTTGGGAATCTTGGGGCACCCACCACCAACACTTACTCTATAACATAATAGTAAAACTATATCATCCTTATGGTATTCTCTGACTTTTTGATCTCATTTGTGCACACTTAAAAAACTTAATGACCACATTAGTCTACGGCTTTGAACAAGTGCACATTAAGTATCCCTCATTTCCTAAGGAAGAAGATTTGCATATCTCACATGATTTCTTTATCACAAAGAAACCATTGTCACCTTCCCATGATGGGGATAAGGATAAACAAGATGATGAGGATGACAACACCTATCCAATTATTAATCCAATAACCTCTTACTTATCCACTATTTATGATAACAAAAATACGGATGATACTAGCACTCCATTAACTGAGAGTGACTCGTGTGCTTTGTCCTTTGATTTTCTCACACTAACACTCGCGCGCGAGGAACCACTTGTGGATGGCAAGCTGGAGGATGAAGCAGACACTACGCAACATGAATCAGATGTGGTTGGTTCTACAATTGACCCCATCCCTGATCTCCCTACTCCGGAGTACAAGTAAATCACTCTACTAACTTTAGCAAGGGGGAGGAGCCTCGGTAGAACTCATGAAACCATTATCACCAATTCTTTTGTAGCTCCCCTTCCTAGAATTGAAGAAAGCCTAAATTGGATGCTAACGTACGGATGGGTAGAAACTTGGTGCACCCACCACCAACACCTACTATAACATAATAGTAAAACTATATCATCCCTATGTGGTATTCTTTGACTTTTTGATCTCATTTGTGCACACTTACAAAACTTAATGACCACATTAGTCTACGACTTTGACCAAGTGCACATTGAGTATCCCTCATTCCCTGGGGAAGAAGATTTGCACATCTTACAAGATTTCTTTATCACAAAGAAACCATTGTCACCTTCCCATGATGGGGATAGGGATAAACAAGATGATGAGGATGACAACACCTATCCAATTATTAATCCAATAACCTCTTACCTATCCACTATTTATGATAACAAAAATACGGATGATACTAGCACTCCATTAACTGAGAGTGACTTCCGTGTTTTGTCCTTTGATTTTCTCACTAACACTCTCGCCCGTGAGAGGAACCACTCGTGGATGGCAAGCCACATGATGAAGTAGACACTACGCAACATGAATAAGATGTGGTTGGTTCTACAATTGACCCCATCCTTGATCTCCCTACTCCGAAGTACAAGCAAATCATCATAAGAGGGAATCCACTTTTGAAGCCTCATCTAATGCGACAAGATCTCTTGCAAATAACTCATTTCGACCCCACCACTCCAATCCAAGCCAATGCATATGCCCAAGGGTCCAGCGCACTCATGTACCGTACCCTCTAGTTGGTGAGAGAAGTTGGATGCAAGAGAGCTAGCGCACATCGAGCACCAAGAATCCTTGTGGTCCGATGTGGGTGAAGGTTCTAGGCTAGCTAACCCATGGGGCTGGCAGACTTACTCAAGATCGGACTAGTCATATTCGTGATCGCCGACACCTACAAGCGATGGGTGTGGTGCAAGTATACAGTTGAGTCACGAGGTGGCCATGAAGAAATACATGATGATGATAATGGCTAAGTTGCAATTGCCAACTTTGGTATCTAGCCACCCTAGATATTTCCCTTCCTCTCGCCATCAACGAATATGCAGATATAAACAAGGCACTTGCATGTGGACCCCCTATTCATGCCAGTCAAACAAAGGTTCACCGCTAGGGAGTTCCATGAAAGGTGTGTTCGGGACTCCCGCATCATCTCAATTTTCCTTACTTTGAGGAGAGTAACTTTGATACATTGAATCAACAAAGACAACAGTTCATGCTTACAACTGTCCATGAAAGGCAGGCAATTCCAAATCCATCCATTGTAGCTACTGTCAAGTTCTTTAAACTCATCATTCTTCTTATTGACTTTCAAGATGATTATGTTCATAGCTACAACAGGGAAGGCATGCACTTTGATCTTAAAAAAGGGCTCTCGAACAGTGGCTTCATGTATTATTATCATCTCCTCTGCTTCCTGCCCTCTTACATTCAAACAACATTTGAGGACATGATCGACACAAATTTTACTCTGATTCCTACACTGCACCCTTTGGGTTCTCCAAACACGAAAGAGCCGCTATGAGGAATATGTGTGGGATAGCAAGCCTTGTGGGGGCATGGCATTAAGATTTCAATTTATTTTGCTATGAAGGCTCACTATCACAAAGGTATATAGCCAATTGACACAAATGAATAAAGATTTGAGTGTGTACAAAAGAATTGCTCATGGTGGTTAAGCCCCTCCATGGTTGAGGACTCGATGAGTACCCCAAGAAAAACATTGTAGCCCTCCAAAATTTGGCACATGCCGCAAAGTCGAAGAAGGGTTGCCTCTCAATTTTCAAAGGAGGCAGACAGCTGAGCTTACTATACATTTTCTTTTTAAAGCCACGCGTTTGTTTTGGAGTTCCCTTCAACGGTCCCGATACGACGGGACTCGGGAGCCTTTAAATCGTGGACCTTGAAGGTTGGCCTTTTGTCAAGCGAATCACTTCAGGCCACGTGTGGGTCGTCCTCGGTCGGCGGCGACTCCTCAGAAGAGCTTGATCTTCTTGCAGCAGGGGGGGCTACATGAAACTTCGACTGTTGATGATTCTTTGAGTTTTGCATCGACTCTGCAAAATCAATCAGAACCTCACATGAATCAATAATGCTCTTCCAACCCCAAAAAAAGAAAAAAAAACCCCAAACCGACTCCGGCCGAAGTACACAATATGGGAGCAAAATCAGGATCAGACGGGCGTATTAATGGATTGGATTTGATTATACCTGTCTTTTCGCTTCTCCAGAAAGCGGGCAAGCGATGCCTTCCTCGCGAATGGAAGTTCTGCAAACAGTATTACGCACGGAAAGGTCAGAAGGCGGCCAACAACACACACACACACACACACACAGTACACAGAGGGAGAGAGGGAGAGAGGGAGAGAGAGGCGAAGAGATCAGAGAGTAGTCATGTCAAGCATGCATACCAGCTTGGGATCGCTTGATTACAGGCTGCTGCAGCCGCTGCTTTCTTTCTACTTGTGTGATCGTGTATGGAGGAGGTGCGGAGGATCTAGATCGCACCTCACCGACATTGTTAGCTGTACTACTGGGCTCTGTGTCGATCATCGCCTGCGGCGCGGGCTTAGTCGACGAGCTGGGTCTATTATCGCAACCACTTCTACTGCTGTTGTTGCCATTCGAGAGAAGCAGCATGATAGCATTTGCCTGCAGGTGAGCGCTCTCATGTTAGCCTAAACTAGTAGGCACATTAAGAACAATGCGCCGTCCATTCTACTAATTAATGACGTGTGTTATAAAAATACGATTGATTACCTTGTCGGCCGGCACATCCTCGTATACGTTCACCTTGCCCGAGTAGAAGATTGTAAGCTGGCCTAGGCCGCCCATCGACAGATGACGTAGGGTTTCTCCAGCTCCTCCGGACATGCTGCTGTTATAACTGTTGATTTGTGGACGAAGAGTGAGGACAGAAGAGTGGACGGAAAAAAAAAACTGCTATGGACGGACGAAATTTGCCGGAATGGTGAATATATCTATTAGGAAGTAGAATTCTCTCTGTGGTGTGGTTGTGTTTGGATTAGCTGCCTACCGCCAAGGCGTGGATAGCAGCTTTTTATATACAACAAGTGGACGCGTAATGGCACCAAAAGCAACAGCACATGCCTACAGAAACACGTGCTTAAGCCTTTTAGACTCGTGGTGCCTTGTCTACAGGGTTGGTTGTTGACAGGCTGGGAGGAGTCTGGCCAATGAAACTTTACTATGTTGGTGGTGCGCCCCGGCGGAGGCAATTTCTCCACATGCATTGCATTTTGCTTATGTAACGTGTCTTTGTTTCATTGAACATGCACCCCATAATTGATTCTTCCAATTTCGTCCCCCCCCCCCCCCCCCCCCCCAAAAAAAAAACCACTAGAGTGTTTGAAATTGAGAATATTTTTTAACAAAACCAATAAGAATTGACAAATTCAACAGCCTTGCTGTAGGTGATGTAATGACAACATGCTTCGAAAAATGTCGTGAGCGTGAAATGTCATTGTATCAGTTGAGCGGAGGTATCATGCGCATGAATGTTGTGAGCGTGAAATGTAATTGAATGTACGGAGGCCCATCGTACCTATAGTAATTTGCAGTAGAGATTGAATAACATGTAACTAGTATAAACATACATCCCTTTTTAATCCATGTTGAATAAGGTTTGTCCTTGATCAATGACTATGAATCTTCAAAAATTCACAGCATTTTGATAACTCTTATTTGATGTAGAATTCAAAAAAGATAACTTATTTCTCATCTTTAAGACATGCAAGATATTAAAAAGTAAGTTTTTGTAATGTGTGCACCAGACTTGTTAGACTAGGCGATAATATCAATTTATACATATGGCATAGAACAATTTGCTAATTGAGAGACAGTCTAGGCAAGGTAGGGATGCGGAGTGAGGAGAGTGGGGTGTCCTTGGGTGGTAATTAATCCACACGTGAGTTTGCATGCACCAGTCCGAGGGGACGTGCATCTCGTGCATGCACGCGGGCGGGGTGGTAGCAACCATAGGATGGCAGATTCATGGGAATAACTCGATGAGTCGGGAGATGGTGGATGCCATTGGTGGGGGATTGGGGGAGATGAACAAGAATTGCGAGGACCAAGAAGGTGATAGTAGAGAGGCGAAGAAGTTGCAGAGAGCAAGTCTGGATTTCTTCGCGTCTAAATGCTCAAGCTCAGCAAAAGCAAACATCCGCAGTGGGAAGGTATGTGCTAATATCTCCCGGGACTTGGTTAGAAGGCAAATACGTTTGTTTTCTATGTGTAGTGCTATTTTGTTATGCCTAGGGAAACCGCCAACAAGGAAGGTAGAGCTGGGGAGATGGTTAGCATGATGATGTATTTCATGAGAAAGATGTGTCCCAAGTGTTTTATTTAGGAAAAGGCTTCTTTAACGTTCTGTTTGTGAAGGGGTAGACTATTGTTGACCTATTTGCAAGGGCTCTACTCTTCATGGGGACAAAACTTGTCAATGCAATGCCCTTTGATCCCGCTTTCGATGTAAATAAGAGTCTCTGAGAAGCATGTCTGGTGTGCATCGATATCATGGGACTTTTATCCTAGCTAAGGCCTTCATGAAGATGTCAAGCGACCTCACACGTTGCCACCGCAGCTCCTCTATGCCCAAAAAAAAAGTGCAAATCTCCCAAATCCTTCATGTCCAACTTCCTTTTGAGAAGACTATTCACATGCTCAATCTCTTCCAAGTTATCACCCCCAATAATAAGATCATCTACATAGATGCTGATGATCACAATACCCTTATCACTCTTGTGCACATACAAAGAGTGGTCTGCATCTGCCATATGAAAACTAATAGTGACAAGATACTCAACAATCTTGTCATGCCATGCTCGTGGAGCTTGCTTCAGCCCATACAAGGCCTTACAAAGCTTACATAGATACTTTGGGTGACCTGTATCCTTAAAACCAAGTGGGTGATCCATATACACTTCTTCTTGCAAGTCACCATGCAACAACACATTTTTTGCATCCATCTAATGTAAAAACCAGCCTTTAGCTACAGCCACCACAATCATATCTCTAACAGTTGCCATCTTTGCAACTGGGAAAAATGTCTCCTCATAATCAATCCCATGTGTTTGTGCATATCTTTGGCTACCAATCCAGCCTTGTACCTGCTTATGCTACCATCATTGCTATGTTTCACCTTATACAGCCACTTATATTCAATAGCTTTCTTACCTTCAGGCAATGGCACCAAATCCCAAGTCTCATTTTCATATAATGCATGCATCTCCTCATCCATAGCTTTCTCCGAATACACATTTCCAATAGCCTGATCAAAACATCTGGGCTCTATAATCTGCACAACGTTTGCCGTATAAGCATAGTGATGTGCCACATAACCATCATAAGTCAACCTCTGCACATGGTTTTTGACTCTTGCAGTTCTTCGTAACTTTGCATTCATGGCTTTGAAAGCCTTCTTTACACTAGGTGTCTTCATCACTAGAATCACAAGCTCCTTATCAAGGCTCATCTCCGAGCCACTACAGCAAAAGACTGCCCTGTAGAAATATCAGGCATACCAAGGGGTTCAACTACTTTCTCTTTGCCTTTATATGATGTACCAACTACATTTCTAGGACTGGTATTATGACGCAGACTGGCCTATCAACAACACCATTGCATGAGGACTCTCCTAGTCCACTCAATGATTATGATTGCTGACTTTCATTCTGTGCAACCACATTTCCACTTATAACAACCCCAATAGCATCTTTTTCGGCACCATACCAGCTACTCATCTCATCAAATAAAACATCCCTGCTTACCCTTACTTCACGTGTAGCAGGATTATAACATCTGTATCCCTTTTTCTCAAGGGAATACCCAATAAACACACATTTTTCTACCTTTGGATCCAACTTCGTATGCAACTCATCTGGTACATGTACACAGGTAATACATCCAAAAACATTCAAGTGAGATGAATTAGGTTTCGTACCACTGAATTTTTCCTCTGGTGTCACATCATGTATGGCTGCGGGCAGGAGTCATGTTCATGATATAAACTGCTGTAGAAATAGCTTCAGCCCAATAGCTATGCGGGCATATTCTTCTCTGTCATCAATGCTCGTGCTATCTCTACAATGTGCTTGTTTTTTCACTCAGCAACTCCATTTCGTTTGCGGAGTGTTACAACTACATGTAAATTGTCTCTAAATTCCATTCTTTCACAAAACTAGAGAACTCATTGGAGAAGTATTCTCCCCCTCCATCTGGCCCTAGGCACTTTACATGCTTTCCTACCTGCTTTTCAGCCATCACTATGAAATGCTAAAAATGACTTCACTCTTCTCCTTCATGAAATACACCCACACTTTCCTCGTATGGTCATCAATGAATGTTATATATATAGTACCTGCAACCACCTAGACATAGTTTTTGTAGGCACCCATACATCTGAATGCACCACATCTATTACATTCCTGCTATTATTTCTATCATGTGAAAACACATGCTTTGTTTGCTTCCCAAATTGATATGCTTCACATACTTTCTGCATGCCATCAGCTTTAAACTTAGGTAGCCCTGTTCGATTTCTTTAGTCTACATAGACTTCATTCTTTACACATTTACATGCCCCAATTCTCTTATGCCAAATGTCTGTATTTGCAACAATTCCTGAACCCTATGCAAACATTGCAGCTTTCACTTCAGGCATATTTACATCTAGTGTAAACATTCTGCCCACTCTATTGCCTTTTGTAACCAACCTGCACTTGTCTTTAAAGTCTTGATTTAACAACCATTAGGGTTAAAGCGGACTGGCAATCCTTCCTCAATCATATGGCCAACTAAAACCAGATTCTTTGTAATGTTTGGAACATGAATTACATCTCCAAAGGTACTTCACCTTACCATCCTGCATAGAAAATGGAAAATCTTTAACAAGGACAATTAGATGAGCAGTGTCATCCCCGGTTTTCAACAAAACTTGGTCTTTCAAGACTCTTCATTTCCTTGAACCACTCACCCCCATGACTTGTCATGTGATTCGAAGCACCTAAATCAATATACCATACATCATCCTTACATGCTGCTACATTATTTCCAAACACAACATTAACTACATGTTGCATAACAAACAACCTCTCATTATCCTCATTATTTCTGCTAGAGGACGCATAGTTATTTTGCTGCACTTTTTTATTTTCCATGTCATTCTGCTTCTTATAGCAATCTCCGTGCACATGTCCAAGCTTACCATAGTAAAAACAACCGCGTGTATCATTATGCTGCCTTTGCCAATTACCATGACCTCTTTGACTCCCCGTGCCTCTAAACTGATCTCTTTCACTTGTGTTATTGTTGTGAATCCTGGAACTGTTGTTGCTGCTGCTGACCATAATTTTGATTACTTGTTCGGCCACCCACCACCTTGGCCATTTCCACGACCTCTACCCTGTCCTCTACTTGAACTTGTGTAGGAGGCCTGCTGCTCTGAATTGTTTTTGTTTTATGAAAACTGGTCTTCACCCAAACTCTTTTCTTCAATGATTAGCATTGACACCAAATCTGTAAAGTTGGGAATGTTCTCCTAAGTCTGAATAGATGTCTTGAATGCCTTGTATTCTGGCCCAAGACTACGTTAACACACTTCCACCTTATCATCATCATACAGAAACACCAATAGATGCAAGGGATTCCATAATGCCCTTGATCTTCAAGGCATAATCATTCACAGACATGTTTATCTTCTCCATAGTATGAAGCTCATTCTTTAACTAAATCTTTTGTGCCTTGGTGTTAGTTTTATACAGCTTCACCAAGGTGTCCCATGCCTCCTTGGGTGACTTGGCATCCTGTATATGCCTAATCATAGTGTCATGTATGTTAATAGAAAGCTAATACATGACTTTCCTTGCTCCTTGATTCCAATCCTTGTATTCTTTTACATCTGCAACAGTTGGATTAATCTCTGGTATCTCTAGTGCATCCTCTTGTTCACCTTTACCAATAGCCTTTTTCCATCAGGAAATTTGTTAATCTAAACCTCCAAGCATGGAAGTTGTTCTTGTCAAGCCTCTCTGCAACAATCTGGTTAATTTCATCATTTGACATCTTGTTTGCAACACAGACTCACCATAAATAGCACTTATGTTTGACCTACACAAGCTGTTGTATTCTCGGCACAGTGGTATTATGCTACACCCAAACTGTCACAACCAGTGACCTCAACTTGCATACATACACCCAATAGAACTCGTAACACAACCAGTCTCTGAAAGGACAGTATAGTTGCCCTGTAGCTCCACTCCCACAAAGAAATCTCCTCAATCAGAGTTCATCTGCCCCGGTGCCTCCCGAATAGCTCTCCCGACAAGGGTGTAGTAGTAGCCAACACAAAGGGGGAAGAGTAGGTGAAGCTCTTACTCTCTTACTGCTTCCTATTCTTCTCTTTCTTGTCGCTCAACTCCTTAGCATCAACTAGGCTCTGATACCATGAAAAGATGCAAGGAGGAAGAGAGATTGAGCTCTTACAAGCACACACACTCACACAAACCCTAGAAGAGAGCTTGAGCTCTTACAAGCACACACACACACTCACACAAACCCTAGAAGAGAACAGACAAGATGAGAGGCTAAAAATTGATCTTCTTCTTCTTTAACAAAAGAGGTCTACTAAAGAGATAAAGTGACTAACACACATACTAGAGTACATACAAGTGGTCCATAATGTGAACACGCTAAAGTGGTGTGGGGGGTAGGTGTGGGACTAGTCAGTGTAGTCCAACTCTAGAATCTCTGGCGAAGATATGTCGGTGCGAGCTACCAAACCTACCAGTGATGTAAACGTCGACCAGTCACACAGGCGCCTGATGAGTGTCAGCTCATGTTGATCTTGACATCTCAACAAAAGTTGGGACTGCCTTTTTAATTGATGTATTCATTTATCAGTAACAACTGCCTTTTAAATTGATGCTGTATACTAAGAGAGTAATCATTCCCGTATTATTGTAGTAGTGTTTAAGTGCGTAATACACTTGGCGACCACCACGATGTGCTCTTGATGATGCGGTTGCATGCGCATGCATTCACAGGGACCTCCTGATTTGGTGGTTCCTACTACTGGGCAGCCGCGGCGTCATCATACAGAGGATGATGTCGATGATCGGACGGATAATTCTTGTTCTTTTTCTTCGCAGTTGTTGCTGGGGCCGGATGCAACTCCTAGCGGCAATCCCCCGGCTACGCAGCCATTCCTGTCCCCCTCCGCGTGTTCCGTGGGCATAGAGGTGGTCGCTAACTCCCTCAAGTTTACCAACTGCGGCAGTTCGATAGCTGTTCTCAGGACCAACACAGCCACCAGTGGTAGTTTCCCCAGCATAGCAGATGGCCCAGCCGCATGGACAGATTAAGTATGCAAAGTTTCACGGGAAATCTTTGAGGATCCGGATGCTCACATCCGGCAGTTTGAGAAGACATACAATCTTAATGTGCCACCCCCACTAGATCAATTACGTATGGAATCCATGTTCGAGTCCACTCTGAGTGGGAAGGCTTCCCGATGGTTGGTGGAATACCCCGTGTATCATTTATAGACTTTTGATGCGATGAGGACGACGTTCTTGCGGCACTTTTGCATGGAAAAGACCGTCGCCCAAAATTTGGAAAACTGCGTGTGCTTAAGCAGGGCAAGTGCATAGTGGAGGAGTATGCAGCTCGGTTTCGGGTCATGTTGCAGCAGGTTCCTCAAAATCAACATCCAGCACAGGAGGTGCTCGATGACTCTTTTCTTAAGGGCTTGTCTAAGGATCTCCGTACAGCCTTAGCGACTATGGATAAGGTGGTGACGGCGCTACCAGATGTGATTGCAAGGGCAATCTTGGCCAAAGAATCTTTGGAGGACGAAATCACACCCAGCAGCCAAAATTCCAAAAAGAAGTCACGGCAAGCTCATCTCATGTGAAGAAGCACAATACCTCTGAAGATTCAAATGAGGAGAGTCCAGATGAGGATTTTTCTGATAGTGGTAGTAGCGAAGATTCGGATGCTGAACCCGTGAAACCGACCACGGAGACCCACAAAGGGCGGGAAGGTCAGCATGGTGGTGTCAGGGGAATCCTCCGTTGAAAGAGGTCTGGTGCTCGACGTGCCACAATACGGGTCATCCTACTATGGAGTGTGCACTAAATAAGAAATGGTGTGCCATCTGTACTTCTAATTCTCATAATACCAGTGATTGCTATTATAATAGGATGGGCTAACGAGCTAGAGGCCCCATTCAATGGAAGGATAATGAGGAAAAAGATCCTGCAGTGGCATTTGCTCAAACAACGGGAGGTTCGGATAATTCCTATGGCTACTCTATTGGAGGCCGGGGTCGAGGAGGAGGCCGTGGTCGTGGGTCAGGGTGGTTGAGGTAGCAATCGACCACGCATTCGAAATGGGAGTACTGTAGTAGAAAGAAAAGGATGGCCTCCTCCTACATAATGTCCAACTCTAAAATGCTCTTGCCACCAAAGGGAATTAGAAATAGGCTATGATTTGCAAGCTCAAGAAGCACAAATTAATGCCCTCCAACAATAGTTTTATCCACAATGATAACCCGCCCCAATCAAAGAAGACTATATATATAGTAAGCTAGTGGATAGTGTAGCCCCACTGGCTAACCTTCCAGTGGTTCCTCGAGCCTCTCTTCAAACATTTTCCCTCTTTTTTTCTTCCCTAACGCTCTCTTTATGCTAATATAATATTGATTTAAGTGAGGAACTAACCTAGAGGGATTTAGCACTTATACACCAAAATACTACTTGCTACACCGATCCCATTAGTATTATCACTATGTTCACAGGGGACCTTTAACTTAACAAGGGTCATTCCATGTGTATGTACCCCTTACACCGCATTGTGCCTAACTTTCGGTCTTGGCACCAGATACTAATTCACTCTACTAACTTTACCAAGGGGGAGGAGCCTATAGAACTCATGAAACCATTATCACCAATTCTTTTGTAGCTCCCCTTCCTAGAATTGAAGAAAGCCCTAATTGGATGCTAACATACGGTTGGGTAGAATATTGGGGCACCCACCACCAACACCTACTCTATAACATAATAGTAAAACTATATCATCCTTATGGTATTCTCTGACTTTTTGATCTCATTTGTGCACAATTACAAAACTTAATGACCACATTAGTCTATGACTTTGACCAAGTGCACATTAAGTATCCCTCATTCCCTAAGGAAGAAGATTTGCATATCTCACATGATCTCTTTATCACAAAGAAACGATTGTCACCTTCCCATGATGAGGATAAGGATAAACAAGATGATGAGGATGACAACACCTATCCAATTATTAATCCAGTAACCTCTTACTTATCCACTATTTATGATAACAAAAATACGGATGATACTAGCACTCCATTAACTGAGAGTGACTCGTGTGCTTTGTCCTTTCACTTTCTCACACTAACACTCGCGCGCGAGGAACCACTTGTGGATGGCAAGCTAGAGGATGAAGCAAACACTACGCAACATGAATCAGATGTGGTTGGTTCTAAAATTGACCCCATCCCTCATCTCCCTACTCTCGAGTACAAGTAAATCACTCTACTAACTTTAGCAAGGGGGAGGAGCCTCGGTAGAGCTCATGAAACCATTATCACCAATTCTTTTGTAGCTCCCCTTCCTAGAATTGAAGAAAGCCTAAATTGGATGCTAACATACGGATGGGTAGAAACTTGGTGCACCCACCACCAACACCTACTATAACATATAGTAAAACTATATCATCCCTATGTGGTGCTCTTTGACTTTTTGATCTCATTTGTGCACACTTACAAAACTTAATGACCACATTAGTCTACGACTTTGAACAAGTGCACATTGAGTATCCCTCATTCCCTAAGGAAGAAGATTTGCATATCTCACATGATTTCTTTATCACAAAGAAACCATTGTCACCTTCCCATGATGGGGATAAGGATAAACAAGATGATGAGGATGACAACACCTATCCAATTATTAATCCAGTAACCGCTTACTTATCCACTATTTATGATAACAAAAATACGGATGATACTAGCACTCCATTAACTGAGAGTGACTCGTGTGCTTTGTCCTTTGATTTTCTCACACTAACACTCGCGCGCGAGGAACCACTTGTGGATGGCAAGCTAGAGGATGAAGCAGACACTACGCAACATGAATCAGATGTGGTTGGTTCTACAATTGACCCCATCCCTGATCCCTACTCCCGAGTACAAGTAAATCACTCTACTAACTTTAGCAAGGGGGAGGAGCCTCGGTAGAACTCATGAAACCATTATCACCAATTCTTTTGTAGCTCCCCTTCCTAGAATTGAAGAAAGCCTAAATTGGATGCTAACATACGGATGGGTAGAAACTTGGTGCACCCACCACCAACACCTACTATAACATAATAGTAAAACTATATCATCCCTATGTGGTGTTCTTTGACTTTTTGATCTCATTTGTGCACACTTACAAAACTTAATGACCACATTAGTCTACGACTTTGAACAAGTGCACATTGAGTATCCCTCATTCCCTAAGGAAGAAGATTTGCATATCTCACATGATTTCTTTATCACAAAGAAACCATTGTCACCTTCCCATGATGGGGATAAGGATAAACAAGATGATGAGGATGACAACACCTATCCAATTATTAATCCAATAACCTCTTACTTATCCACTATTTATGATAACAAAAATACGGATGATACTAGCACTCCATTAACTGAGAGTGACTCCCGTGTTTTGTCCTTTGATTTTCTCACTAACACTCTCGCCCGTGAGAGGAACCACTCGTGGATGGCAAGCCAGATGATGAAGCAGACACTACGCAACATGAATCAGATGTGGTTGGTTCTACAATTGACCCCATCCTTGATCTCCCTACTCCCGAGTACAAGTAAATCACTCTACTAACTTTAGCAAGGGGGAGGAGCCTCGGTAGAACTCATGAAACCATTATCACCAATTCTTTTGTAGCTCCCCTTCCTAGAATTGAAGAAAGCCTAAATTGGATGCTAACATACGGATGGGTAGAAACTTGGTGCACCCACCACCAACACCTACTATAACATAATAGTAAAACTATATCATCCCTATGTGGTATTCTTTGACTTTTTGATCTCATTTGTGCACACTTACAAAACTTAATGACCACATTAGTCTACAACTTTGACCAAGTGCACATTGAGTATCCCTCATTCCCTAGGGAAGAAGATTTGCATATCTTACAGGATTTCTTTATCACAAAGAAACCATTGTCACCTTCCCATGATGGGGATAGGGATAAACAAGATGATGAGGATGACAACACCTATCCAATTATTAATCCAATAACCTCTTACTTATCCACTATTTATGATAACAAAAATACGGATGATACTAGCACTCCATTAACTGAGAGTGACTCCCGTGTTTTGTCCTTTGATTTTCTCACTAACACTCTCGGCCGTGAGAGGAACCACTCGTGGATGGTAAGCCAGATGATGAAGTAGACACTACGCAACATGAATAAGATGTGGTTGGTTCTACAATTGACTCCATCCTTGATCTCCCTACTCCGAAGTACAAGCAAATCATCATAAGAGGGAATCCACTTTTGAAGCCTCATCTAATGCGACAAGATCTCTTGCAAATAACTCATGTCGACCCCACCACTCCAATCCAAGCCAATGCATATGCCAAAGGGTCCCGCCCACTCATGTACCGTACCCTCTAGTTGGTGAGAGAAGCTGGATGCAAGAGAGCTAGCGCACATGGAGCACCAAGAATCCTTGTGGTCCGATGTGGGTGAAGGTTCTAGGCTAGCTAACCCGTGGGGCTGGCAGACTTACTCAAGATCAGAATAGTCATATTTGTGATCGCCGACACCTACAAGCGATGGGTGTGGTGCAAGTATACAGTTGAGTCACGAGGTGGCCCATGAAGAAATACATGATGATGATGATGGCTAAGTTGCGATTGCCAACTTTGGTATCTAGCCACCCTCGATATTTCCCTTCCTCTCGCCATCAAAGAATATGCAGATATAAACAAGGCACTTGCATGTGGACCCCCTGCTCATGCCAATCAAACAAAGGTTCACCGCTAGTGATATTGTTTTTTCTGTGATACAGTGAGAAGTTTATTTTCTTTAAAAAAAGCTTTTGTAATTTTATTGTATAGTCACAAGATGGCTGCATATCAAATAGATTCAATAATCAACCTAGAACAAGAAGAGGACCTTACAGGGATTATTGCATTCAATAATCATCTCCTCTGCTTCCTGCCCTCTTACATTCA
Source organism: Cibotium barometz (assembly GCF_041138505.1). NCBI lineage: Eukaryota > Viridiplantae > Streptophyta > Polypodiopsida > Cyatheales > Cibotiaceae > Cibotium > Cibotium barometz. The sequence goes on from NC_141076.1 coordinate 1,144,072, forward strand.
AACAACATTTGAGGACATGATCGACACAAATTTTACTCTGATTCCTACACTGCACCCTTTGGGTTCTCCAAACACGAAAGAGCCGCTATGAGGAATATGTGTGGGATAGCAAGCCTTGTGGGGGCATGGCATTAAGATTTCAATTTATTTTGCTATGAAGGCTCACTATCACAAAGGTATATAGCCAATTGACACAAATGAATAAAGATTTGAGTGTGTACAAAAGAATTGCTCATGGTGGTTAAGCCCCTCCATGGTTGAGGACTCGATGAGTACCCCAAGAAAAACATTGTAGCCCTCCAAAATTTGGCACATGCCGCAAAGTCGAAGAAGGGTTGCCTCTCAATTTTCAAAGGAGGCAGACAGCTGAGCTTACTATACATTTTCTTTTTAAAGCCACGCGTTTGTTTTGGAGTTCCCTTCAACGGTCCCGATACGACGGGACTCGGGAGCCTTTAAATCGTGGACCTTGAAGGTTGGCCTTTTGTCAAGCGAATCACTTCAGGCCACGTGTGGGTCTTCCTCGGTCGGCGGCGACTCCTCAGAAGAGCTTGATCTTCTTGCAGCAGGGGGGGCTACATGAAACTTCGACTGTTGATGATTCTTTGAGTTTTGCATCGACTCTGCAAAATCAATCAGAACCTCACATGAATCAATAATGCTCTTCCAACCCCAAAAAAAGAAAAAAAAACCCCAAACCGACTCCGGCCGAAGTACACAATATGGGAGCAAAATCAGGATCAGACGGGCGTATTAATGGATTGGATTTGATTATACCTGTCTTTTCGCTTCTCCAGAAAGCGGGCAAGCGATGCCTTCCTCGCGAATGGAAGTTCTGCAAACAGTATTACGCACGGAAAGGTCAGAAGGCGGCCAACAACACACACACACACACACACACAGTACACAGAGGGAGAGAGGGAGAGAGGGAGAGAGAGGCGAAGAGATCAGAGAGTAGTCATGTCAAGCATGCATACCAGCTTGGGATCGCTTGATTACAGGCTGCTGCAGCCGCTGCTTTCTTTCTACTTGTGTGATCGTGTATGGAGGAGGTGCGGAGGATCTAGATCGCACCTCACCGACATTGTTAGCTGTACTACTGGGCTCTGTGTCGATCATCGCCTGCGGCGCGGGCTTAGTCGACGAGCTGGGTCTATTATCGCAACCACTTCTACTGCTGTTGTTGCCATTCGAGAGAAGCAGCATGATAGCATTTGCCTGCAGGTGAGCGCTCTCATGTTAGCCTAAACTAGTAGGCACATTAAGAACAATGCGCCGTCCATTCTACTAATTAATGACGTGTGTTATAAAAATACGATTGATTACCTTGTCGGCCGGCACATCCTCGTATACGTTCACCTTGCCCGAGTAGAAGATTGTAAGCTGGCCTAGGCCGCCCATCGACAGATGACGTAGGGTTTCTCCAGCTCCTCCGGACATGCTGCTGTTATAACTGTTGATTTGTGGACGAAGAGTGAGGACAGAAGAGTGGACGGAAAAAAAAAACTGCTATGGACGGACGAAATTTGCCGGAATGGTGAATATATCTATTAGGAAGTAGAATTCTCTCTGTGGTGTGGTTGTGTTTGGATTAGCTGCCTACCGCCAAGGCGTGGATAGCAGCTTTTTATATACAACAAGTGGACGCGTAATGGCACCAAAAGCAACAGCACATGCCTACAGAAACACGTGCTTAAGCCTTTTAGACTCGTGGTGCCTTGTCTACAGGGTTGGTTGTTGACAGGCTGGGAGGAGTCTGGCCAATGAAACTTTACTATGTTGGTGGTGCGCCCCGGCGGAGGCAATTTCTCCACATGCATTGCATTTTGCTTATGTAACGTGTCTTTGTTTCATTGAACATGCACCCCATAATTGATTCTTCCAATCCCCCCCCCCCCCCCCCCGCCCCCCCCCCCAAAAAAAAAACCACTAGAGTGTTTGAAATTGAGAATATTTTTTAACAAAACCAATAAGAATTGACAAATTCAACAGCCTTGCTGTAGGTGATGTAATGACAACATGCTTCGAAAAATGTCGTGAGCGTGAAATGTCATTGTATCAGTTGAGCGGAGGTATCATGCGCATGAATGTTGTGAGCGTGAAATGTAATTGAATGTACGGAGGCCCATCGTACCTATAGCAATTTGTAGTAGAGATTGAATAACATGTAACCAGTATAAACATACATCCCTTTTTAATCCATGTTGAATAAGGTTTGTCCTTGATCAATGACTATGAATCTTCAAAAATTCACAGCATTTTGATAACTCTTATTTGATGTAGAATTCAAAAAAGATAACTTATTTCTCATCTTTAAGACATGCAAGATATTAAAAAGTAAGTTTTTGTAATGTGTGCACCAGACTTGTTAGACTAGGCGATAATATCAATTTATACATATGGCATAGAACAATTTGCTAATTGAGAGACAGTCTAGGCAAGGTAGGGATGCGGAGTGAGGAGAGTGGGGTGTCCTTGGGTGGTAATTAATCCACACGTGAGTTTGCATGCACCAGTCCGACGGGACGTGCATCTCGTGCATGCACGCGGGCGGGGTGGTAGCAACCATAGGATGGCAGATTCATGGGAATAACTCGATGAGTCGGGAGATGGTGGATGCCATTGGTGGGGGATTGGGGGAGATGAACAAGAATTGCGAGGACCAAGAAGGTGATAGTAGAGAGGCGAAGAAGTTGCAGAGAGCAAGTCTGGATTTCTTCGCGTCTAAATGCTCAAGCTCAGCAAAAGCAAACATCCGCAGTGGGAAGGTATGTGCTAATATCTCCCGGGACTTGGTTAGAAGGCAAATACGTTTGTTTTCTATGTGTAGTGCTATTTTGTTATGCCTAGGGAAACCACCAACAAGGAAGGTAGAGCTGGGGAGATGGTTAGCATGATGATGTATTTCATGAGAAAGATGTGTCCCAAGTGTTTTATTTAGGAAAAGGCTTCTTTAACGTTCTGTTTGTGAAGGGGTAGACTATTGTTGACCTATTCGCAAGGGCTCTACTCTTCATGGGGACAAAACTTGTCAATGCAATGCCCTTTGATCCCGCTTTCGATGTAAATAAGAGTCTCTGAGAAGCGTGTCTGGTGTGCATCGATATCATGGGACTTTTATCCTAGCTAAGGCCTTCATGAAGATGTCAAGCGACCTCACACGTTGCCACCGCAGCTCCTCTATGCCCAAAAAAAAAAGTGCAAATCTCCCAAATCCTTCATGTCCAACTTCCTTTTGAGAAGACTATTCACATGCTCAATCTCTTCCAAGTTATCACCCCCAATAATAAGATCATCTACATAGATGCTGATGATCACAATACCCTTATCACTCTTGTGCACATACAAAGAGTGGTCTGCATCTGCCATATGAAAACTAATAGTGACAAGATACTCAACAATCTTGTCATGCCATGCTCGTGGAGCTTGCTTCAGCCCATACAAGGCCTTACAAAGCTTACATAGATACTTTGGGTGACCTGTATCCTTAAAACCAAGTGGGTGATCCATATACACTTCTTCTTGCAAGTCACCATGCAACAACACATTTTTTGCATCCATCTAATGTAAAAACCAGCCTTTAGCTACAGCCACCACAATCATATCTCTAACAGTTGCCATCTTTGCAACTGGGGAAAATGTCTCCTCATAATCAATCCCATGTGTTTGTGCATATCCTTTGGCTACCAATCCAGCCTTGTACCTGCTTATGCTACCATCATTGCTATGTTTCACCTTATACAGCCACTTATATTCAATAGCTTTCTTACCTTCAGGCAATGGCACCAAATCCCAAGTCTCATTTTCATATAATGCATGCATCTCCTCATCCATAGCTTTCTCCGAATACACATTTCCAATAGCCTGATCAAAACATCTGGGCTCTATAATCTGCACAACGTTTGCCGTATAAGCATAGTGATGTGCCACATAACCATCATAAGTCAACCTCTGCACATGGTTTTTGACTCTTGCAGTTCTTCGTAACTTTGCATTCATGGCTTTGAAAGCCTTCTTTACACTAGGTGTCTTCATCACTAGAATCACAAGCTCCTTATCAAGGCTCATCTCCGAGCCACTACAGCAAAAGACTGCCCTGTAGAAATATCAGGCATACCAAGGGGTTCAACTACTTTCTCTTTGCCTTTATATGATGTACCAACTACATTTCTAGGACTGGTATTATGACGCAGACTGGCCTATCAACAACACCATTGCATGAGGACTCTCCTAGTCCACTCAATGATTATGATTGCTGACTTTCATTCTGTGCAACCACATTTCCACTTATAACAACCCCAATAGCATCTTTTTCGGCACCATACCAGCTACTCATCTCATCAAATAAAACATCCCTGCTTACCCTTACTTCACGTGTAGCAGGATTATAACATCTGTATCCCTTTTTCTCAAGGGAATACCCAATAAACACACATTTTTCTACCTTTGGATCCAACTTCGTATGCAACTCATCTGGTACATGTACACAGGTAATACATCCAAAAACATTCAAGTGAGATGAATTAGGTTTCGTACCACTGAATTTTTCCTCTGGTGTCACATCATGTATGGCTGCGGGCAGGAGTCATGTTCATGATATAAACTGCTGTAGAAATAGCTTCAGCCCAATAGCTATGCGGGCATATTCTTCTCTGTCATCAATGCTCGTGCTATCTCTACAATGTGCTTGTTTTTTCACTCAGCAACTCCATTTCGTTTGCGGAGTGTTACAACTACATGTAAATTGTCTCTAAATTCCATTCTTTCACAAAACTAGAGAACTCATTGGAGAAGTATTCTCCCCCTCCATCTGGCCCTAGGCACTTTACATGCTTTCCTACCTGCTTTTCAGCCATCACTATGAAATGCTAAAAATGACTTCACTCTTCTCCTTCATGAAATACACCCACACTTTCCTCGTATGGTCATCAATGAATGTTATATATATAGTACCTGCAACCACCTAGACATAGTTTTTGTAGGCACCCATACATCTGAATGCACCACATCTATTACATTCCTGCTATTATTTCTATCATGTAAAAACACATGCTTTGTTTGCTTCCCAAATTGATATGCTTCACATACTTTCTGCATGCCATCAGCTTTAAACTTAGGTAGCCCTGTTCGATTTCTTTAGTCTACATAGACTTCATTCTTTACACATTTACATGCCCCAATTCTCTTATGCCAAATGTCTGTATTTGCAACAATTCCTGAACCCTATGCAAACATTGCAGCTTTCACTTCAGGCATATTTACATCTAGTGTAAACATTCTGCCCACTCTATTGCCTTTTGTAACCAACCTGCACTTGTCTTTAAAGTCTTGATTTAACAACCATTAGGGTTAAAGCGGACTGGCAATCCTTCCTCAATCATATGGCCAACTAAAACCAGATTCTTTGTAATGTTTGGAACATGAATTACATCTCCAAAGGTACTTCACCTTACCATCCTGCATAGAAAATGAAAAATCTTTAACAAGGACAATTAGATGAGCAGTGTCATCCCCGGTTTTCAACAAAACTTGGTCTTTCAAGACTCTTCATTTCCTTGAACCACTCACCCCCACGACTTGTCATGTGATTCGAAGCACCTAAATCAATATACCATACATCATCCTTACATGCTGCTACATTATTTCCAAACACAACATTAACTACATGTTGCATAACAAACAACCTCTCATTATCCTCATTATTTCTGCTAGAGGACGCATAGTTATTTTGCTGCACTTTTTTATTTTGCATGTCATTCTGCTTCTTATAGCAATCTTCGTGCACATGTCCAAGCTTACCATAGTAAAAACAACCGCGTGTATCATTATGCTGCCTTTGCCAATTACCATGACCTCTTTGACTCCCCGTGCCTCTAAACTGATCTCTTTCACTTGTGTTATTGTTGTGAATCCTGGAACTGTTGTTGCTGCTGCTGACCATAATTTTGATTACTTGTTCGGCCACCCACCACCTTGGCCATTTCCACGACCTCTACCCTGTCCTCTACTTGAACTTGTGTAGGAGGCCTGCTGCTCTGAATTGTTTTTGTTTTATGAAAACTGGTCTTCACCCAAACTCTTTTCTTCAATGATTAGCATTGACACCAAATCTGTAAAGTTGGGAATGTTCTCCTAAGTCTGAATAGATGTCTTAAATGCCTTGTATTGTGGCCCAAGACTACGTTAACACACTTCCACCTTATCATCATCATACAGAAACACCAATAGATGCAAGGGATTCCATAATGCCCTTGATCTTCAAGGCATAATCATTCACAGACATGTTTATCTTCTCCATAGTATGAAGCTCATTCTTTAACTAAATCTTTTGTGCCTTGGTGTTAGTTTTATACAGCTTCACCAAGGTGTCCCATGCCTCCTTGGGTGACTTGGCATCCTGTATATGCCTAATCATAGTGTCATGTATGTTAATAGAAAGCTAATACATGACTTTCCTTGCTCCTTGATTCCAATCCTTGTATTCTTTTACATCTGCAACAGTTGGATTAATCTCTGGTATCTCTAGTGCATCCTCTTGTTCACCTTTAATGTAGTCCCAATAGCCTTTTTCCATCAGGAAATTTGTTAATCTAAACCTCCAAGCATGGAAGTTGTTCTTGTCAAGCCTCTCTGCAACAATCTGGTTTATTTCATCATTTGACATCTTGTTTGCAACACAGACTCACCATAAATAGCACTTATGTTTGACCTACACAAGCTGTTGTATTCTCGGCACAGTGGTATTATGCTACACCCAAACTGTCACAACCAGTGACCTCAACTTGCATACATACACCCAATAGAACTCGTAACACAACCAGTCTCTGAAAGGACAGTATAGTTGCCCTGCAGCTCCACTCCCACAAAGAAATCTCCTCAATCAGAGTTCATCTGCCCCGGTGCCTCCCGAATAGCTCTCCCGACAAGGGTGTAGTAGTAGCCAACACAAAGGGTGTAGTAGCCAACACAAAGGGGGAAGAGTAGGTGAAGCTCTTACTCTCTTACTGCTTCCTATTCTTCTCTTTCTTGTCGCTCAACTCCTTAGCATCAACTAGGCTCTGATACCATGAAAAGATGCAAGGAGGAAGAGAGATTGAGGCTCTTACAAGCACACACACTCACACAAACCCTAGAAGAGAGCTTGAGCTCTTACAAGCACACACACACACTCACACAAACCCTAGAAGAGAACAGACAAGATGAGAGGCTAAAAATTGATCTTCTTCTTCTTTAACAAAAGAGGTCTACTAAAGAGATAAAGTGACTAACACACATACTAGAGTACATACAAGTGGTCCATAATGTGAACACGCTAAAGTGGTGTGGGGGGTAGGTGTGGGACTAGTCAGTGTAGTCCAACTCTAGAATCTCTAGCGAAGATATGTCGGTGCGAGCTACCAAACCTACCAGTGATGTAAACGTCGACCAGTCACAGAGGCGCCTGATGAGTGTCAGCTCATGTTGATCTTGACATCTCAACAAAAGTTGGGACTGCCTTTTTAATTGATGTATTCATTTATCAGTAACAACTGCCTTTTAAATTGATGCTGTATACTAAGAGAGTAATCATTCCCGTATTATTGTAGTAGTGTTTAAGTGCGTAATACACTTGGCGACCACCACGATGTGCTCTTGATGATGCGGTTGCATGCGCATGCATTCACAGGGACCTCCTGATTTGGTGGTTCCTACTACTGGGCAGCCGCGGCGTCATCATACAGAGGATGATGTCGATGATCCGACGGATAATTCTTGTTCTTTTTCTTCGCAGTTGCTGGGGCCGGATGCAACTCCTAGCGGCAATCCCCCGGCTACGCAGCCATTCCTGTCCCCCTCCGCGTGTTCCGTGGGCATAGAGGTGGTCGCTAACTCCCTCAAGTTTACCAACTGCGGCAGTTCGATAGCTGTTCTCAGGACCAACACAGCCACCAGTGGTAGTTTCCCCAGCATAGCAGATGGCCCAGCCGCATGGACAGATTAAGTATGCAAAGTTTCACGGGAAATCTTTGAGGATCCGGATGCTCACATCCGGCAGTTTGAGAAGACATACAATCTTAATGTGCCACCCCCACTAGATCAATTACGTATGGAATCCATGTTCGAGTCCACTCTGAGTGGGAAGGCTTCCCGATGGTTGGTGGAATACCCCGTGTATCATTTATAGACTTTTGATGCGATGAGGACGACGTTCTTGCGGCACTTTTGCATGGAAAAGACCGTCGCCCAAAATTTGGAAAACTGCGTGCTTAAGCAGGGCAAGTGCATAGTGGAGGAGTATGCAGCTCGGTTTCGGGTCATGTTGCAGCAGGTTCCTCAAAATCAACATCCAGCACAGGAGGTGCTCGATGACTCTTTTCTTAAGGGCTTGTCTAAGGATCTCCGTACAGCCTTAGCGACTATGGATAAGGTGGTGACGGCACTACCAGATGTGATTGCAAGGGCAATCTTGGCCAAAGAATCTTTGGAGGACGAAATCACACCCAGCAGCCAAAATTCCAAAAAGAAGTCACGGCAAGCTCATCTCATGTGAAGAAGCACAATACCTCTGAAGATTCAAATGAGGAGAGTCCAGATGAGGATTTTTCTGATAGTGGTAGTAGCGAAGATTCGGATGCTGAACCCGTGAAACCGACCACGGAGACCCACAAAGGGCGGGAAGGTCAGCATGGTGGTGTCAGGGGAATCCTCCGTTGAAAGAGGTCTGGTGCTCGACGTGCCACAATACGGGTCATCCTACTATGGAGTGTGCACTAAATAAGAAATGGTGTGCCATCTGTACTTCTAATTCTCATAATACCAGTGATTGCTATTATAATAGGATGGGCTAACGAGCTAGAGGCCCCATTCAATGGAAGGATAATGAGGAAAAAGATCCTGCAGTGGCATTTGCTCAAACAACGGGAGGTTCGGATAATTCCTATGGCTACTCTATTGGAGGCCGGGGTCGAGGAGGAGGCCGTGGTCGTGGGTCAGGGTGGTTGAGGTAGCAATCGACCACGCATTCGAAATGGGAGTACTGTAGTAAAAAGAAAAGGATGGCCTCCTCCTACATAATGTCCAACTCTAAAATGCTCTTGCCACCAAAGGGAATTAGAAATAGGCTATGATTTGCAAGCTCAAGAAGCACAAATTAATGCCCTCCAACAATAGTTTTATCCACAATGATAACCCGCCCCAATCAAAGAAGACTATATATATAGTAAGCTAGTGGATAGTGTAGCCCCACTGGCTAACCTTCCAGTGGTTCCTCGAGCCTCTCTTCAAACATTTTCCCTCTTTTTTTCTTCCCTAACGCTCTCTTTATGCTAATATGATATTGATTTAAGTGAGGAACTAACCTAGAGGGATTTAGCACTTATACACCAAAATACTACTTGCTACACCGATCCCATTAGTATTATCACTATGTTCACAGGGGACCTTTAACTTAACAAGGGTCATTCCATGTGTATGTACCCCTTACACCGCATTGTGCCTAACTTTCGGTCTTGGCACCAGATACTAATTCACTCTACTAACTTTACCAAGGGGGAGGAGCCTATAGAACTCATGAAACCATTATCACCAATTCTTTTGTAGCTCCCCTTCCTAGAATTGAAGAAAGCCCTAATTGGATGCTAACATACGGTTGGGTAGAATATTGGGGCACCCACCACCAACACCTACTCTATAACATAATAGTAAAACTATATCATCCTTATGGTATTCTCTGACTTTTTGATCTCATTTGTGCACAATTACAAAACTTAATGACCACATTAGTCTATGACTTTGACCAAGTGCACATTAAGTATCCCTCATTCCCTAAGGAAGAAGATTTGCATATCTCACATGATCTCTTTATCACAAAGAAACGATTGTCACCTTCCCATGATGGGGATAAGGATAAACAAGATGATGAGGATGACAACACCTATCCAATTATTAATCCAGTAACCTCTTACTTATCCACTATTTATGATAACAAAAATACGGATGATACTAGCACTCCATTAACTGAGAGTGACTCGTGTGCTTTGTCCTTTCACTTTCTCACACTAACACTCGCGCGCGAGGAACCACTTGTGGATGGCAAGCTAGAGGATGAAGCAAACACTACGCAACATGAATCAGATGTGGTTGGTTCTAAAATTGACCCCATCCCTCATCTCCCTACTCCCGAGTACAAGTAAATCACTCTACTAACTTTAGCAAGGGGGAGGAGCCTCGGTAGAGCTCATGAAACCATTATCACCAATTCTTTTGTAGCTCCCCTTCCTAGAATTGAAGAAAGCCTAAATTGGATGCTAACATACGGATGGGTAAAAACTTGGTGCACCCACCACCAACACCTACTATAACATATAGTAAAACTATATCATCCCTATGTGGTGCTCTTTGACTTTTTGATCTCATTTGTGCACACTTACAAAACTTAATGACCACATTAGTCTACGACTTTGACCAAGTGCACATTGAGTATCCCTCATTCCCTAAGGAAGAAGATTTGCATATCTCACATGATTTCTTTATCACAAAGAAACCATTGTCACCTTCCCATGATGGGGATAAGGATAAACAAGATGATGAGGATGACAACACCTATCCAATTATTAATCCAGTAACCTCTTACTTATCCACTATTTATGATAACAAAAATACGGATGATACTAGCACTCCATTAACTGAGAGTGACTCGTGTGCTTTGTCCTTTGATTTTCTCACACTAACACTCGCGCGCGAGGAACCACTTGTGGATGGCAAGCTAGAGGATGAAGCAGACACTACGCAACATGAATCAGATGTGGTTGGTTCTACAATTGACCCCATCCCTGATCCCTACTCCCGAGTACAAGTAAATCACTCTACTAACTTTAGCAAGGGGGAGGAGCCTCGGTAGAACTCATGAAACCATTATCACCAATTCTTTTGTAGCTCCCCTTCCTAGAATTGAAGAAAGCCTAAATTGGATGCTAACATACGGATGGGTAGAAACTTGGTGCACCCACCACCAACACCTACTATAACATAATAGTAAAACTATATCATCCCTATGTGGTGTTCTTTGACTTTTTGATCTCATTTGTGCACACTTACAAAACTTAATGACCACATTAGTCTACGACTTTGAACAAGTGCACATTGAGTATCCCTCATTCCCTAAGGAAGAAGATTTGCATATCTCACATGATTTCGTTATCACAAAGAAACCATTGTCACCTTCCCATGATTGGGAGAAGGATAAACAAGATGATGAGGATGACAACACCTATCCAATTATTAATCCAATAACCTCTTACTTATCCACTATTTATGATAACAAAAATACGGATGATACTAGCACTCCATTAACTGAGAGTGACTCCCGTGTTTTGTCCTTTGATTTTCTCACTAACACTCTCGCCCGTGAGAGGAACCACTCGTGGATGGCAAGCCAGATGATGAAGCAGACACTACGCAACATGAATCAGATGTGGTTGGTTCTACAATTGACCCCATCCCTGATCTCCCTACTCCCGAGTACAAGTAAATCACTCTACTAACTTTAGCAAGGGGGAGGAGCCTCGGTAGAACTCATGAAACCATTATCACCAATTCTTTTGTAGCTCCCCTTCCTAGAATTGAAGAAAGCCTAAATTGGATGCTAACATACGGATGGGTAGAAACTTGGTGCACCCACCACCAACACCTACTATAACATAATAGTAAAACTATATCATCCCTATGTGGTATTCTTTGACTTTTTGATCTCATTTGTGCACACTTACAAAACTAATGACCACATTAGTCTACGACTTTGACCAAGTGCACATTGAGTATCCCTCATTCCCTAGGGAAGAAGATTTGCATATCTTACAGGATTTCTTTATCACAAAGAAACCATTGTCACCTTCCCATGATGGGGATAGGGATAAACAAGATGATGAGGATGACAACACCTATCCAATTATTAATCCAATAACCTCTTACTTATCCACTATTTATGATAACAAAAATACGGATGATACTAGCACTCCATTAACTGAGAGTGACTCCCGTGTTTTGTCCTTTGATTTTCTCACTAACACTCTCGCCCGTGAGAGGAACCACTCGTGGATGGCAAGCCAGATGATGAAGTAGACACTACGCAACATGAATAAGATGTGGTTGGTTCTACAATTGACCCCATCCTTGATCTCCCTACTCCGAAGTACAAGCAAATCATCATAAGAGGGAATCCACTTTTGAAGCCTCATCTAATGCGACAAGATCTCTTGCAAATAACTCATGTCGACCCCACCACTCCAATCCAAGCCAATGCATATGCCAAAGGGTGAGAGAAGCTGGATGCAAGAGAGCTAGCGCACATGGAGCACCAAGAATCCTTGTGGTCCGATGTGGGTGAAGGTTCTAGGCTAGCTAACCCATGGGGCTGGCAGACTTACTCAAGATCAGAATAGTCATATTTGTGATCGCCGGTCCTCAACGGATGAGTCCATGGCTCTTTTATATGGATCTGTTGGTTGACCTTACTAATCTTCAACGGAGAGTCCATCTGGATTTTCTTATGTGATTATATTGTCAGGTACTATGAGCTAGGAACTATTGAAAAGGCTCCTGAGTGATTCCTATCAAAAAGTTAGATAACTATCTTTGGAGTTACACCCACATGCAATAATCCCTGTAAGGTCCTCTTCTTGTTCTAGGTTGATTATTGAATCTATTTGATATGCAGCCATCTTGTGACTATACAATAAAATTACAAAAGCTTTTTTTAAAGAAAATAAACTTCTCACTGTATCACAGAAAAAACAATATCACTAGCGGTGAACCTTTGTTTGATTGGCATGAGTAGGGGGTCCACATGCAAGTGCCTTGTTTATATCTGCATATTCTTTGATGGCGAGAGGAAGGGAAATATCGAGGGTGGCTAGATACCAAAGTTGGCAATCGCAATCGTCTAAATTTTGATGGTAGACAAGGTTAACGTGAGAAGGGCAAGGCGCAAGAAAATTCTGACAATGAGTGGTAATAAGACCTGGTGAAGTTCCCATAAGCCCACAACCGAGAGCTGCTGAATAGGTTGGGTTCGATCTTACAATACATTGAGCTATTAAGGGAGTTGCAGGATAGAGTCAAGGCCATGGAAACTGCAATGGATATGGACTTAAATATGATCATGTAGATGACTTTACCCTTAAGAACGTTACAAATAAAAGGTCATTACCAACCATTTATGGGAAGGAGAAGAGAAGAAGAAGCATGGATTGAGCATCTTGAAGATTATTTTCAAACCTGCAACTTGTGATGAAGCTAAGGCAGCTTCAATAGTGATGAAGCTAAGGCAAAGACAGCAATACCTTTAAGGAGAGTAACTTTGATACATTGAATCAACAAAGACAACAGTTCATGCTTACAACTGTCCATGAAAGGCAGGCAATTCCAAATCCATCCATTGTAGCTACTGTCAAGTTCTTTAAACTCATCATTCTTCTTATTGACTTTCAAGATGATTATGTTCATAGCTACAACAGGGAAGGCATGCACTTTGATCTTAAAAAAGGGCTCTCGAACAGTGGCTTCATGTATTATTATCATCTCCTCTGCTTCCTGCCCTCTTACATTCAAACAACATTTGAGGACATGATCGACACAAATTTTACTCTGATTCCTACACTGCACCCTTTGGGTTCTCCAAACACGAAAGAGCCGCTATGAGGAATATGTGTGGGATAGCAAGCCTTGTGGGGGCATGGCATTAAGATTTCAATTTATTTTGCTATGAAGGCTCACTATCACAAAGGTATATAGCCAATTGACACAAATGAATAAAGATTTGAGTGTGTACAAAAGAATTGCTCATGGTGGTTAAGCCCCTCCATGGTTGAGGACTCGATGAGTACCCCAAGAAAAACATTGTAGCCCTCCAAAATTTGGCACATGCCGCAAAGTCGAAGAAGGGTTGCCTCTCAATTTTCAAAGGAGGCAGACAGCTGAGCTTACTATACATTTTCTTTTTAAAGCCACGCGTTTGTTTTGGAGTTCCCTTCAACGGTCCCGATACGACGGGACTCGGGAGCCTTTAAATCGTGGACCTTGAAGGTTGGCCTTTTGTCAAGCGAATCACTTCAGGCCACGTGTGGGTCGTCCTCGGTCGGCGGCGACTCCTCAGAAGAGCTTGATCTTCTTGCAGCAGGGGGGGCTACATGAAACTTCGACTGTTGATGATTCTTTGAGTTTTGCATCGACTCTGCAAAATCAATCAGAACCTCACATGAATCAATAATGCTCTTCCAACCCCAAAAAAAGAAAAAAAAACCCCAAACCGACTCCGGCCGAAGTACACAATATGGGAGCAAAATCAGGATCAGACGGGCGTATTAATGGATTGGATTTGATTATACCTGTCTTTTCGCTTCTCCAGAAAGCGGGCAAGCGATGCCTTCCTCGCGAATGGAAGTTCTGCAAACAGTATTACGCACGGAAAGGTCAGAAGGCGGCCAACAACACACACACACACACACACACAGTACACAGAGGGAGAGAGGGAGAGAGGGAGAGAGAGGCGAAGAGATCAGAGAGTAGTCATGTCAAGCATGCATACCAGCTTGGGATCGCTTGATTACAGGCTGCTGCAGCCGCTGCTTTCTTTCTACTTGTGTGATCGTGTATGGAGGAGGTGCGGAGGATCTAGATCGCACCTCACCGACATTGTTAGCTGTACTACTGGGCTCTGTGTCGATCATCGCCTGCGGCGCGGGCTTAGTCGACGAGCTGGGTCTATTATCGCAACCACTTCTACTGCTGTTGTTGCCATTCGAGAGAAGCAGCATGATAGCATTTGCCTGCAGGTGAGCGCTCTCATGTTAGCCTAAACTAGTAGGCACATTAAGAACAATGCGCCGTCCATTCTACTAATTAATGACGTGTGTTATAAAAATACGATTGATTACCTTGTCGGCCGGCACATCCTCGTATATGTTCACCTTGCCCGAGTAGAAGATTGTAAGCTGGCCTAGGCCGCCCATCGACAGATGACGTAGGGTTTCTCCAGCTCCTCCGGACATGCTGCTGTTATAACTGTTGATTTGTGGACGAAGAGTGAGGACAGAAGAGTGGACGGAAAAAAAAAACTGCTATGGACGGACGAAATTTGCCGGAATGGTGAATATATCTATTAGGAAGTAGAATTCTCTCTGTGGTGTGGTTGTGTTTGGATTAGCTGCCTACCGCCAAGGCGTGGATAGCAGCTTTTTATATACAACAAGTGGACGCGTAATGGCACCAAAAGCAACAGCACATGCCTACAGAAACACGTGCTTAAGCCTTTTAGACTCGTGGTGCCTTGTCTACAGGGTTGGTTGTTGACAGGCTGGGAGGAGTCTGGCCAATGAAACTTTACTATGTTGGTGGTGCGCCCCGGCGGAGGCAATTTCTCCACATGCATTGCATTTTGCTTATGTAACGTGTCTTTGTTTCATTGAACATGCACCCCATAATTGATTCTTCCAATTTCGTCCCCCCCCCCCCCCCCCCCCCCAAAAAAAAAACCACTAGAGTGTTTGAAATTGAGAATATTTTTTAACAAAACCAATAAGAATTGACAAATTCAACAGCCTTGCTGTAGGTGATGTAATGACAACATGCTTCGAAAAATGTCGTGAGCGTGAAATGTCATTGTATCAGTTGAGCGGAGGTATCATGCGCATGAATGTTGTGAGCGTGAAATGTAATTGAATGTACGGAGGCCCATCGTACCTATAGTAATTTGCAGTAGAGATTGAATAACATGTAACTAGTATAAACATACATCCCTTTTTAATCCATGTTGAATAAGGTTTGTCCTTGATCAATGACTATGAATCTTCAAAAATTCACAGCATTTTGATAACTCTTATTTGATGTAGAATTCAAAAAAGATAACTTATTTCTCATCTTTAAGACATGCAAGATATTAAAAAGTAAGTTTTTGTAATGTGTGCACCAGACTTGTTAGACTAGGCGATAATATCAATTTATACATATGGCATAGAACAATTTGCTAATTGAGAGACAATCTAGGCAAGGTAGGGATGCGGAGTGAGGAGAGTGGGGTGTCCTTGGGTGGTAATTAATCCACACGTGAGTTTGCATGCACCAGTCCGAGGGGACGTGCATCTCGTGCATGCACGCGGGCGGGGTGGTAGCAACCATAGGATGGCAGATTCATGGGAATAACTCGATGAGTCGGGAGATGGTGGATGCCATTGGTGGGGGATTGGGGGAGATGAACAAGAATTGCGAGGACCAAGAAGGTGATAGTAGAGAGGCGAAGAAGTTGCAGAGAGCAAGTCTGGATTTCTTCGCGTCTAAATGCTCAAGCTCAGCAAAAGCAAACATCCGCAGTGGGAAGGTATGTGCTAATATCTCCCGGGACTTGGTTAGAAGGCAAATACGTTTGTTTTCTATGTGTAGTGCTATTTTGTTATGCCTAGGGAAACCGCCAACAAGGAAGGTAGAGCTGGGGAGATGGTTAGCATGATGATGTATTTCATGAGAAAGATGTGTCCCAAGTGTTTTATTTAGGAAAAGGCTTCTTTAACGTTCTGTTTGTGAAGGGGTAGACTATTGTTGACCTATTCGCAAGGGCTCTACTCTTCATGGGGACAAAACTTGTCAATGCAATGCCCTTTGATCCCGCTTTCGATGTAAATAAGAGTCTCTAAGAAGCATGTCTGGTGTGCATCGATATCATGGGACTTTTATCCTAGCTAAGGCCTTCATGAAGTTGTCAAGCGACCTCACACGTTGCCACCGCAGCTCCTCTATGCCCAAAAAAAAAAGTGCAAATCTCCCAAATCCTTCATGTCCAACTTCCTTTTGAGAAGACTATTCACATGCTCAATCTCTTCCAAGTTATCACCCCCAATAATAAGATCATCTACATAGATGCTGATGATCACAATACCCTTATCACTCTTGTGCACATACAAAGAGTGGTCTGCATCTGCCATATGAAAACTAATAGTGACAAGATACTCAACAATCTTGTCATGCCATGCTCGTGGAGCTTGCTTCAGCCCATACAAGGCCTTACAAAGCTTACATAGATACTTTGGGTGACTTGTATCCTTAAAACCAAGTGGGTGATCCATATACACTTCTTCTTGCAAGTCACCATGCAACAACACATTTTTTGCATCCATCTAATGTAAAAACCAGCCTTTAGCTACACCCACCACAATCATATCTCTAACAGTTGCCATCTTTGCAACTGGGGAAAATGTCTCCTCATAATCAATCCCATGTGTTTGTGCATATCCTTTGGCTACCAATCCAGCCTTGTACCTGCTTATGCTACCATCATTGCTATGTTTTACCTTATACAGCCACTTATATTCAATAGCTTTCTTACCTTCAGGCAATGGCACCAAATCCCAAGTCTCATTTTCATATAATGCATGCATCTCCTCATCCATAGCTTTCTCCGAATACACATTTCCAATAGCGTGATCAAAACATGTGGGCTCTATAATCTGCACAACGTTTGCCGTATAAGCATAGTGATGTGCCACATAACCATCATAAGTCAACCTCTGCACATGGTTTTTGACTCTTGCAGTTCTTCGTAACTTTGCATTCATGGCTTTGAAAGCCTTCTTTACACTAGGTGTCTTCATCACTAGAATCACAAGCTCCTTATCAAGGCTCATCTCCGAGCCACTAGACTCTCTATCAGCAAAAGACTGCCCTGTAGAAATATCAGGCATACCAAGGGGTTCAACTACTTTCTCTTTGCCTTTATATGATGTACCAACTACATTTCCTAGGACTGGTATTATGACGCAGACTGGCCTATCAACAACACCACTGCATGAGGACTCTCCTAGTCCACTCAATGATTATGATTGCTGACTTTCATTCTGTGCAACCACATTTCCACTTATAACAATCCCAATAGCATCTTTTTTGGCACCATACCAGCTACTCATCTCATCAAATAAAACATCCCTGCTTACCCTTACTTCACGTGTAGCAGGATTATAACATCTGTATCCCTTTTTCTCAAGGGAATACCCAATAAACACACATTTTTCTACCTTTGGATCCAACTTCGTATGCAACTCATCTGGTACATGTACATAGGTAATACATCCAAAAACATTCAAGTGAGATGAATTAGGTTTCGTACCACTGAATTTTTCCTCTGGTGTCACATCATGTATGGCTGCGGGCAGGAGTCATGTTCATGATATAAACTGCTGTAGAAATAGCTTCAGCCCAATAGCTATGCGGGCATATTCTTCTCTGTCATCAATGCTCGTGCTATCTCTACAATGTGCTTGTTTTTTCACTCAGCAACTCCATTTCGTTTGCGGAGTGTTACAACTACATGTAAATTGTCTCTAAATTCCATTCTTTCACAAAACTAGAGAACTCATTGGAGAAGTATTCTCCCCCTCCATCTGGCCCTAGGCACTTTACATGCTTTCCTACCTGCTTTTCAACCATCACTATGAAATGCTAAAAATGACTTCACTCTTCTCCTTCATGAAATACACCCACACTTTCCTCGTATGGTCATCAATGAATGTTATATATATAGTACCTGCAACCACCTAGACATAGTTTTTGTAGGCACCCATACATCTGAATGCACCACATCTATTACATTCCTGCTATTATTTCTATCATGTGAAAACACATGCTTTGTTTGCTTCCCAAATTGATATGCTTCACATACTTTCTGCATGCCATCAGCTTTAAACTTAGGTAGCCCTGTTCGATTTCTTTAGTCTACATAGACTTCATTCTTTACACATTTACATGCCCCAATTCTCTTATGCCAAATGTCTGTATCTGCAACAATTCCTGAACCCTATGCAAACATTGCAGCTTTCACTTCAGGCATATTTACATCTAGTGTAAACATTCTGCCCACTCTATTGCCTTTTGTAACCAACCTGCACTTGTCTTTAAAGTCTTGACTTAACAACCATTAGGGTTAAAGCGGACTGGCAATCCTTCCTCAATCATATGGCCAACTAAAACCAGATTCTTTGTAATGTTTGGAACATGAATTACATCTCCAAAGGTACTTCACCTTACCATCCTGCATAGAAAATGGAAAATCTTTAACAAGGACAATTAGATGAGCAGTGTCATCCCCGGTTTTCAACAAAACTTGGTCTTTCAAGACTCTTCATTTCCTTGAACCACTCACCCCCATGACTTGTCATGTGATTCGAAGCACCTAAATCAATATACCATACATCATCCTTACATGCTGCTACATTATTTCCAAACACAACATTAACTACATGTTGCATAACAAACAACCTCTCATTATCCTCATTATTTCTGCTAGAGGACGCATAGTTATTTTGTTGCACTTTTTTATTTTGCATGTCATTCTGCTTCTTATAGCAATCTTCGTGCACATGTCCAAGCTTACCATAGTAAAAACAACCGCGTGTATCATTATGCTGCCTTTGCCAATTACCATGACCTCTTTGACTCCCCGTGCCTCTAAACTGATCTCTTTCACTTATGTGTTATTGTTGTGAATCCTGGAACTGTTGTTGCTGCTGCTGACCATAATTTTGATTACTTGTTCGGCCACCCACCACCTTGGCCATTTCCACGACCTCTACCCTGTCCTCTACTTGAACTTGTGTAAGAGGCCTGCTGCTCTGAATTGTTTTTGTTTTATGAAAATTGGTCTTCACCCAAACTCTTTTCTTCAATGATTAGCATTGACACCAAATCTGTAAAGTTGGGAATGTTCTCCTAAGTCTGAATAGATGTCTTGAATGCCTTGTATTGTGGCCCAAGACTACGTTAACACACTTCCACCTTATCATCATCATACAGAAACACCAATAGATGCAAGGGATTCCATAATGCCCTTGATCTTCAAGGCATAATCATTCACAGACATGTTTATCTTCTCCATAGTATGAAGCTCATTCTTTAACCAAATCTTTTGTGCCTTGGTGTTAGTTTTATACAGCTTCACCAAGGTGTCCCATGCCTCCTTGGGTGACTTGGCATCCTGTATATGCCTAATCATAGTGTCATGTATATTAATAGAAAGCTAATACATGACTTTCCTTGCTCCTTGATTCCAATCCTTGTATTCTTTTACATCTGCAACAACAGTTGGATTAATCTCTGGTATCTCTAGTGCATCCTCTTGTTCACCTTTAATGTAGTCCCAATAGCCTTTTTCCATCAGGAAATTTGTTAATCTAAATCTCCAAGCATGGAAGTTGTTCTTGTCAAGCCTCTCTGCAACAATCTGGTTTATTTCATCATTTGACATCTTGTTTGCAACACAGACTCACCATAAATAGCACTTATGTTTGACCTACACAAGCTGTTGTATTCTCGGCACATTGGTATTATGCTACACCCAAACTGTCACAACCAGTGACCTCAACTTGCATACATACACCCAATAGAACTCGTAACACAACCAGTCTCTGAAAGGACAGTATAGTTGCCCTGCAGCTCCACTCCCACAAAGAAATCTCCTCAATCGGAGTTCATCTGCCCCGGTGTCTCCCGAATAGCTCTCCCGACAAGGGTGTAGTAGTAGCCAACACAAAGGGTGTAGTAGCCAACACAAAGGGGGAAGAGTAGGTGAAGCTCTTACTCTCTTACTGCTTCCTATTCTTTTCTTTCTTGTCGCTCAACTCCTTAGCATCAACTAGGCTCTGATACCATGAAAAGATGCAAGGAGGAAGAGAGATTGAGGCTCTTACAAGCACACACACTCACACAAACCCTAGAAGAGAGCTTGAGCTCTTACAAGCACACACACACACTCACACAAACCCTAGAAGAGAACAGACAAGATGAGAGGCTAAAAATTGATCTTCTTCTTCTTTAACAAAAGAGGTCTACTAAAGAGATAAAGTGACTAACACACATACTAGAGTACATACAAGTGGTCCATAATGTGAACACGCTAAAGTGGTGTGGGGGGTAGGTGTGGGACTAGTCAGTGTAGTCCAACTCTAGAATCTCTGGCGAAGATATGTCGGTGCGAGCTACCAAACCTACCAGTGATGTAAACGTCGACCAGTCACACAGGCGCCTGATGAGTGTCAGCTCATGTTGATCTTGACATCTCAACAAAAGTTGGGACTGCCTTTTTAATTGATGTATTCATTTATCAGTAACAACTGCCTTTTAAATTGATGCTGTATACTAAGAGAGTAATCATTCCCGTATTATTGTAGTAGTGTTTAAGTGCGTAATACACTTGGCGACCACCACGATGTGCTCTTGATGATGCGGTTGCATGCGCATGCATTCACAGGGACCTCCTGATTTGGTGGTTCCTACTACTGGGCAGCCCGCGGCATCATCATACAGAGGATGATGTCGATGATCCAACGGATAATTCTTGTTCTTTTTCTTCGCAGTTGTTGGGGCCGGATGCAACTCCTAGCGGCAATCCCCCAGCTACGCAGCCATTCCTGTCCCCCTCCGCGTGTTCCGTGGGCATAGAGGTGGTCGCTAACTCCCTCAAGTTTACCAACTGCGGCAGTTCGATAGCTGTTCTCAGGACCAACACAGCCACCAGTGGTAGTTTCCCCAGCATAGCAGATGGCCCAGCCGCATGGACAGATTAAGTATGCAAAGTTTCACGGGAAATCTTTGAGGATCCGGATGCTCACATCCAGCAGTTTGAGAAGACATACAATCTTAATGTGCCACCCCCACTAGATCAATTACGTATGGAATCCATGTTCGAGTCCACTCTGAGTGGGAAGGCTTCCCGATGGTTGGTGGAATACCCCGTGTATCATTTATAGACTTTTGATGCGATGAGGACGACGTTCTTGCGGCACTTTTGCATGGAAAAGACCGTCGCCCAAAATTTGGAAAACTGCGTGTGCTTAAGCAGGGCAAGTGCATAGTGGAGGAGTATGCAGCTCGGTTTCGGGTCATGTTGCAGCAGGTTCCTCAAAATCAACATCCAGCACAGGAGGTGCTCGATGACTCTTTTCTTAAGGGCTTGTCTAAGGATCTCCGTACAGCCTTAGCGACTATGGATAAGGTGGTGACGGCGCTACCAGATGTGATTGCAAGGGCAATCTTGGCCAAAGAATCTTTGGAGGACGAAATCACACCCAGCAGCCAAAATTCCAAAAAGAAGTCAGGGCAAGCTCATCTCATGTGAAGAAGCACAATACCTCTGAAGATTCAAATGAGGAGAGTCCAGATGAGGATTTTTCTGATAGTGGTAGTAGCGAAGATTCGGATGCTGAACCCGTGAAACCGACCACAGAGACCCACAAGGGCGGGAAGGTCAGCATGGTGGTGTCAGGGGAATCCTCCGCTGCTAAGTCGTTGAAAGAGGTCTGGTGCTCAACGTGCCGCAATACGGGTCATCCTGCTATGGAGTGTGCACTAAATAAGAAATGGTGTGCCATCTGTACTTCTAATTCTCATAATACCAGTGATTGCTATTATAATAGGATGGGCTAACGAGCTAGAGGCCCCATTCAATGGAAGGATAATGAGGAAAAAGATCCTGCAGTGGCATTTGCTCAAACAACGGGAGGTTCGGATAATTCCTATGGCTACTCTATTGGAGGCCGGGGTCAAGGAGGAGGCCGTGGTCGTGGGTCAGGGTGGTTGAGGTAGCAATCGACCACGCATTTGTTTGTTCTACATTGAGAAAGGGCATTGGCGAACGGAGTGCCCAGAGCTCGGGGGGTTCACCTAAAAATATGTAAGTATAGCACGTGAGTTCAAATGAGGGGTTTTTTAATTCAAAAATTTAAGGTAAATTTATAGAAATGCATTTACAAAAGGGGTTTTTTAATCGGTTTTGAAATAAAAAACCTGTTAGTCGAAATTAAGAAAAGGGGTCATTTTATTCATAAAAAATTCACAGGTAAGGGGCTTTTTAAATACCCCTTGAACGCACATGATACATAGGGTTTCTTAGTAGTGCACCCCTTGAGGCAACAACAGTATAGAGGGTTCAACAATCCTAGAAGATACAAGGAGGTTGGTGGTGTAGAGATTTGTACAAGATCTCCGGTTGAAGGCCATAAGAGCATCGCAGAAGAAGCCCCAGGCTCCCCACCACCATCTTCTTGACTCCCACACTTGATAGCTAATTGACACAAATGAATAAGTGTGTACAAAAGAATTGCTCATGGTGGTTAAGCCCCTCCATGGTTGAGGACTCGATGAGTACCCCAAGAAAAACATTATAGCGCTCCAAAATTTAAATTTGGCACATGCCTCAAATTCCCTCTCAATTTGCAATGCACGGGAGAGCATTCAAGTTAGCTCTAGGATGAGGTGGATACTGCAACAAAGGGAAGCAGCCCAAAGTGGAGAGGAACCATACAAGCCCCTTTGCTTACAACTGGAGGACATGGACGATGCCACAACCAGGCAAGTCGTAGTCCATGAGATATAAAAGGGCCTTTTACATTACTAAAAGCCAAAGTACACCTAGGTAGAAGAATACATGAAGCAAGGGGAGCGGGAGGATCATGAAATGGAAGCCTACATCTCTGACCTCAATATCCTTATTGCCTAGATGATGGAGCGCAATTTTCACATGCAAGTTTCTGCAAATCAATTATTGCAACAACATGCAAGTTTCTCAAACGAAGCTAAATGTGCAACTGATGGGAGAAATAGAGCAACTCACTAAGGAGGCGGAGAAAAAGTAGTGGGGGATCATAGACGCCAACAACGCCCTCACTCAATAGGTTCATGAGCTTGGCTCCCAAAAGCAAGTGACACTAGTAGTAGACAAGACCCGAACATGCAACTACTAATTCAAGTTGAGAGCAACACGAACAAGCAGAAAGATGAGATGGCAAAGCTGTAGGCTAAAACCCAAACCTAGCTACTCAATCTTCAAAAAAACCTCACCAACACCAAGGATGATTGCAAGGCCCTAGAGAACTCGCTAAAAGAAAAAGACACAGAGCTCAAGGCTATAGAAGCTGGGCTAAAGCACACATGGCTGTATTAGTAGAAGGGCAGCTAGCACCAACCAAGGACATGTACAAGATTAGCTGTGAGAATTATGAGATCCAAGTTAAAGACCTTAAGGCAAAACTCCAAGATCTGCACGCCGAAATGGGAGTACTGTAGTAGAAAGAAAAGGATGGCCTCCTCCTACATAATGTCCAACTCTAAAATGCTCTTGCCACCAAAGGGAATTAGAAATAGGCTATGATTTGCAAGCTCAAGAAGCACAAATTAATGCCCTCCAACAATAGTTTTATCCACAATGATAACCCGCCCCAATCAAAGAAGACTATATATATAGTAAGCTAGTGGATAGTGTAGCCCCACTGGCTAACCTTCCAGTGGTTCCTCGAGCCTCTCTTCAAACATTTTCCCTCTTTTTTTCTTCACTAACGCTCTCTTTATGCTAATATAATATTGATTTAAGTGAGGAACTAACCTAGAGGGATTTAGCACTTATACACCAAAATACTACTTGCTACACCGATCCCATCAGTATTATCACTATGTTCACAGGGGACCTTTAACTTAACAAGGGTCATTCCATGTGTATGTACCCCTTACACCGCATTGTGCCTAACTTTCGGTCTTGGCGCCAGATACTAATTCACTCTACTAACTTTACCAAGGGGGAGGAGCCTATAGAACTCATGAAACCATTATCACCAATTCTTTTGTAGCTCCCCTTCCTAGAATTGAAGAAAGCCCTAATTGGATGCTAACATACGGTTGGGTAGAATATTGGGGCACCCACCACCAACACCTACTCTATAACATAATAGTAAAACTATATCATCCTTATGGTATTCTCTGACTTTTTGATCTCATTTGTGCACAATTACAAAACTTAATGACCACATTAGTCTATGACTTTGACCAAGTGCACATTAAGTATCCCTCATTCCCTAAGGAAGAAGATTTGCATATCTCACATGATCTCTTTATCACAAAGAAACCATTGTCACCTTACCATGATGGGGATAAGGATAAACAAGATGATGAGGATGACAACACCTATCCAATTATTAATCCAGTAACCTCTTACTTATCCACTATTTATGATAACAAAAATACGGATGATACTAGCACTCCATTAACTGAGAGTGACTCGTGTGCTTTGTCCTTTCACTTTCTCACACTAACACTCGCGCGCGAGGAACCACTTGTGGATGGCAAGCTAGAGGATGAAGCAGACACTACGCAACATGAATCAGATGTGGTTGGTTCTAAAATTGACCCCATCCCTCATCTCCCTACTCCCGAGTACAAGTAAATCACTCTACTAACTTTAGCAAGGGGGAGGAGCCTCGGTAGAGCTCATGAAACCATTATCACCAATTCTTTTGTAGCTCCCCTTCCTAGAATTGAAGAAAGCCTAAATTGGATGCTAACATACGGATGGGTAGAAACTTGGTGCACCCACCACCAACACCTACTATAACATATAGTAAAACTATATCATCCCTATGTGGTGCTCTTTGACTTTTTGATCTCATTTGTGCACACTTACAAAACTTAATGACCACATTAGTCTACGACTTTGAACAAGTGCACATTGAGTATCCCTCATTCCCTAAGGAAGAAGATTTGCATATCTCACATGATTTCTTTATCACAAAGAAACCATTGTCACCTTCCCATGATGGGGATAAGGATAAACAAGATGATGCGGATGACAACACCTATCCAATTATTAATCCAGTAACCTCTTACTTATCCACTATTTATGATAACAAAAATACGGATGATACTAGCACTCCATTAACTGAGAGTGACTCGTGTGCTTTGTCCTTTGACTTTCTCACACTAACACTCGCGCGCGAGGAACCACGTGTGGATGGCAAGCTAGAGGATGAAGCAGACACTACGCAACATGAATCAGATGTGGTTGGTTCTACAATTGACCCCATCCCTGATCCCTACTCCCGAGTACAAGTAAATCACTCTACTAACTTTAGCAAGGGGGAGGAGCCTCGATAGAACTCATGAAACCATTATCACCAATTCTTTTGTAGCTCCCCTTCCTAGAATTGAAGAAAGCCTAAATTGGATGCTAACATACGGATGGGTAGAAACTTGGTGCACCCACCACCAACACCTACTATAACATAATAGTAAAACTATATCATCCCTATGTGGTGTTCTTTGACTTTTTGATCTCATTTGTGCACACTTACAAAACTTAATGACCACATTAGTCTACGACTTTGAACAAGTGCACATTGAGTATCCCTCATTCCCTAAGGAAGAAGATTTGCATATGTCACATGATTTCTTTATCACAAAGAAACCATTGTCACCTTCCCATGATGGGGATAAGGATAAACAAGATGATGAGGATGACAACACCTATCCAATTATTAATCCAATAACCTCTTACTTATCCACTATTTATGATAACAAAAATACGGATGATACTAGCACTCCATTAACTGAGAGTGACTCCCGTGTTTTGTCCTTTGATTTTCTCACTAACACTCTCGCCTGTGAGAGGAACCACTCGTGGATGGCAAGCCAGATGATGAAGCAGACACTACGCAACATGAATCAGATGTGGTTGGTTCTACAATTGACCCCATCCCTGATCTCCCTACTCCCGAGTACAAGTAAATCACTCTACTAACTTTAGCAAGGGGGAGGAGCCTCGGTAGAACTCATGAAACCATTATCACCAATTTTTTTGTAGCTCCCCTTCCTAGAATTGAAGAAAGCCTAAATTGGATGCTAACATATGGATGGGTAGAAACTTGGTGCACCCACCACCAACACCTACTATAACATAATAGTAAAACTATATCATCCCTATGTGGTATTCTTTGACTTTTTGATCTCATTTGTGCACACTTATAAAACTTAATGACCACATTAGTCTACGACTTTGACCAAGTGCACATTGAGTATCCCTCATTCCCTAGGGAAGAAGATTTGCATATCTTACAGGATTTCTTTATCACAAAGAAACCATTGTCACCTTCCCATGATGGGGATAGGGATAAACAAGATGATGAGGATAACAACACCTATCCAATTATTAATCCAATAACCTCTTACTTATCCACTATTTATGATAACAAAAATACGGATGATACTAGCACTCCATTAACTGAGAGTGACTCCCGTGTTTTGTCCTTTGATTTTCTCACTAACACTCTCACCCGTGAGAGGAACCACTCGTGGATGGCAAGCCAGATGATGAAGTAGACACTACGCAACATGAATAAGATGTGGTTGGTTCTACAATTGACCCCATCCTTGATCTCCCTACTCCGAAGTACAATCAAATCATCATAAGAGGGAATCCACTTTTGAAGCCTCATCTAATGCGACAAGATCTCTTGCAAATAACTCATGTCGACCCCACCACTCCAATCCAAGCCAATGCATATGCCAAAGGGTCCCGCCCACTCATGTACCGTACCCTCTAGTTGGTGCGAGAAGCTGGATGCAAGAGAGCTAGCGCACATGGAGCACCAAGAATCCTTGTGGTCCGATGTGGGTGAAGGTTCTAGGCTAGCTAACCCGTGGGGCTGACAGACTTACTCAAGATCAGAATAGTCATATTTGTGATCGCCGACGCCTACAAGCGATGGGTGTGGTGCAAGTATACAGTTGAGTCACGAGGTGGCCCATGAAGAAATACATGATGATGATGATGGCTAAGTTGCGATTGCCAACTTTGGTATCTAGCCACCCTCGATATTTCCCTTCCTCTCGCCATCAAAGAATATGCAGATATAAACAAGGCACTTGCATGTGGACCCCCTGCTCATGCCAATCAAACAAAGGTTCACCGCTAGTGATATTGTTTTTTCTGTGATACAGTGAGAAGTTTATTTTCTTTAAAAAAAGCTTTTGTAATTTTATTGTATAGTCACAAGATGGCTGCATATCAAATAGATTCAATAATCAACCTAGAACAAGAAGAGGACCTTACAGGGATTATTGCATGTGGGTGTAACTCCAAAGATAGTTATCTAACTTTTTGATAGGAATCAAGAATTGGAGGAAAGAATGAGGGCCATGCGCGTTCGAGTTTTCATGGATTTGAATGAAGAAGAAGGGGGTGGCCGAGAAGATGGAGAGATGGAAGATCGTCTAAATTTTGATGGTAGACAAGGTTAACGCGAGAAGGGCAAGGCGCAAGAAAATTCTGACAATGAGTGGTAATAAGAACCTGGTGAAGTTCCCATAAGCCCACAACCGAGAGCTGCTGAATAGGTTGGGTTCGATCTTACAATACATTGAGCTATTAAGGGAGTTGCAGGATAGAGTCAAGGCCATGGAAACTGCAATGGATATGGACTTAAATATGATCATGTAGATGACTTTACCCTTAAGAACGTTACAAATAAAAGGTCATTACCAACCATTTATGGGAAGGAGAAGAGAAGAAGAAGCATGGATTGAGCATCTTGAAGATTATTTTCAAACCTGCAACTTGTGATGAAGCTAAGGCAGCTTCAATAGTGATGAAGCTAAGGCAAAGACAGCAATACCTTTAAGGAGAGTAACTTTGATACATTGAATCAACAAAGACAACAGTTCATGCTTACAACTGTCCATGAAAGGCAGGCAATTCCAAATCCATCCATTGTAGCTACTGTCAAGTTCTTTAAACTCATCATTCTTCTTATTGACTTTCAAGATGATTATGTTCATAGCTACAACAGGGAAGGCATGCACTTTGATCTTAAAAAAGGGCTCTCGAACAGTGGCTTCATGTATTATTATCATCTCCTCTGCTTCCTGCCCTCTTACATTCAAACAACATTTGAGGACATGATCGACACAAATTTTACTCTGATTCCTACACTGCACCCTTTGGGTTCTCCAAACACGAAAGAGCCGCTATGAGGAATATGTGTGGGATAGCAAGCCTTGTGGGGGCATGGCATTAAGATTTCAATTTATTTTGCTATGAAGGCTCACTATCACAAAGGTATATAGCCAATTGACACAAATGAATAAAGATTTGAGTGTGTACAAAAGAATTGCTCATGGTGGTTAAGCCCCTCCATGGTTGAGGACTCGATGAGTACCCCAAGAAAAACATTGTAGCCCTCCAAAATTTGGCACATGCCGCAAAGTCGAAGAAGGGTTGCCTCTCAATTTTCAAAGGAGGCAGACAGCTGAGCTTACTATACATTTTCTTTTTAAAGCCACGCGTTTGTTTTGGAGTTCCCTTCAACGGTCCCGATACGACGGGACTCGGGAGCCTTTAAATCGTGGACCTTGAAGGTTGGCCTTTTGTCAAGCGAATCACTTCAGGCCACGTGTGGGTCGTCCTCGGTCGGCGGCGACTCCTCAGAAGAGCTTGATCTTCTTGCAGCAGGGGGGGCTACATGAAACTTCGACTGTTGATGATTCTTTGAGTTTTGCATCGACTCTGCAAAATCAATCAGAACCTCACATGAATCAATAATGCTCTTCCAACCCCAAAAAAAGAAAAAAAAACCCCAAACCGACTCCGGCCGAAGTACACAATATGGGAGCAAAATCAGGATCAGACGGGCGTATTAATGGATTGGATTTGATTATACCTGTCTTTTCGCTTCTCCAGAAAGCGGGCAAGCGATGCCTTCCTCGCGAATGGAAGTTCTGCAAACAGTATTACGCACGGAAAGGTCAGAAGGCGGCCAACAACACACACACACACACACACACAGTACACAGAGGGAGAGAGGGAGAGAGGGAGAGAGAGGCGAAGAGATCAGAGAGTAGTCATGTCAAGCATGCATACCAGCTTGGGATCGCTTGATTACAGGCTGCTGCAGCCGCTGCTTTCTTTCTACTTGTGTGATCGTGTATGGAGGAGGTGCGGAGGATCTAGATCGCACCTCACCGACATTGTTAGCTGTACTACTGGGCTCTGTGTCGATCATCGCCTGCGGCGCGGGCTTAGTCGACGAGCTGGGTCTATTATCGCAACCACTTCTACTGCTGTTGTTGCCATTCGAGAGAAGCAGCATGATAGCATTTGCCTGCAGGTGAGCGCTCTCATGTTAGCCTAAACTAGTAGGCACATTAAGAACAATGCGCCGTCCATTCTACTAATTAATGACGTGTGTTATAAAAATACGATTGATTACCTTGTCGGCCGGCACATCCTCGTATACGTTCACCTTGCCCGAGTAGAAGATTGTAAGCTGGCCTAGGCCGCCCATCGACAGATGACGTAGGGTTTCTCCAGCTCCTCCGGACATGCTGCTGTTATAACTGTTGATTTGTGGACGAAGAGTGAGGACAGAAGAGTGGACGGAAAAAAAAAACTGCTATGGACGGACGAAATTTGCCGGAATGGTGAATATATCTATTAGGAAGTAGAATTCTCTCTGTGGTGTGGTTGTGTTTGGATTAGCTGCCTACCGCCAAGGCGTGGATAGCAGCTTTTTATATACAACAAGTGGACGCGTAATGGCACCAAAAGCAACAGCACATGCCTACAGAAACACGTGCTTAAGCCTTAGACTCGTGGTGCCTTGTCTACAGGGTTGGTTGTTGACAGGCTGGGAGGAGTCTGGCCAATGAAACTTTACTATGTTGGTGGTGCGCCCCGGCGGAGGCAATTTCTCCACATGCATTGCATTTTGCTTATGTAACGTGTCTTTGTTTCATTGAACATGCACCCCATAATTGATTCTTCCAATTTCGTCCCCCCCCCCCCCCCCCCAAAAAAAAAAAACCACTAGAGTGTTTGAAATTGAGAATATTTTTTAACAAAACCAATAAGAATTGACAAATTCAACAGCCTTGCTGTAGGTGATGTAATGACAACATGCTTCGAAAAATGTCGTGAGCGTGAAATGTCATTGTATCAGTTGAGCGGAGGTATCATGCGCATGAATGTTGTGAGCGTGAAATGTAATTGAATGTACGGAGGCCCATCGTACCTATAGTAATTTGCAGTAGAGATTGAATAACATGTAACTAGTATAAACATACATCCCTTTTTAATCCATGTTGAATAAGGTTTGTCCTTGATCAATGACTATGAATCTTCAAAAATTCACAGCATTTTGATAACTCTTATTTGATGTAGAATTCAAAAAAGATAACTTATTTCTCATCTTTAAGACATGCAAGATATTAAAAAGTAAGTTTTTGTAATGTGTGCACCAGACTTGTTAGACTAGGCGATAATATCAATTTATACATATGGCATAGAACAATTTGCTAATTGAGAGACAGTCTAGGCAAGGTAGGGATGCGGAGTGAGGAGAGTGGGGTGTCCTTGGGTGGTAATTAATCCACACGTGAGTTTGCATGCACCAGTCCGAGGGGACGTGCATCTCGTGCATGCACGCGGGCGGGGTGGTAGCAACCATAGGATGGCAGATTCATGGGAATAACTCGATGAGTCGGGAGATGGTGGATGCCATTGGGGGATTGGGGGAGATGAACAAGAATTGCGAGGACCAAGAAGGTGATAGTAGAGAGGCGAAGAAGTTGCAGAGAGCAAGTCTGGATTTCTTCGCGTCTAAATGCTCAAGCTCAGCAAAAGCAAACATCCGCAGTGGGAAGGTATGTGCTAATATCTCCCGGGACTTGGTTAGAAGGCAAATACGTTTGTTTTCTATGTGTAGTGCTATTTTGTTATGCCTAGGGAAACCGCCAACAAGGAAGGTAGAGCTGGGGAGATGGTTAGCATGATGATGTATTTCATGAGAAAGATGTGTCCCAAGTGTTTTATTTAGGAAAAGGCTTCTTTAACGTTCTGTTTGTGAAGGGGTAGACTATTGTTGACCTATTCGCAAGGGCTCTACTCTTCATGGGGACAAAACTTGTCAATGCAATGCCCTTTGATCCCGCTTTCGATGTAAATAAGAGTCTCTGAGAAGCGTGTCTGGTGTGCATCGATATCATGGGACTTTTATCCTAGCTAAGGCCTTCATGAAGATGTCAAGCGACCTCACACGTTGCCACCGCAGCTCCTCTATGCCCAAAAAAAAAAGTGCAAATCTCCCAAATCCTTCATGTCCAACTTCCTTTTGAGAAGACTATTCACATGCTCAATCTCTTCCAAGTTATCACCCCCAATAATAAGATCATCTACATAGATGCTGATGATCACAATACCCTTATCACTCTTGTGCACATACAAAGAGTGGTCTGCATCTGCCATATGAAAACTAATAGTGACAAGATACTCAACAATCTTGTCATGCCATGCTCGTGGAGCTTGCTTCAGCCCATACAAGGCCTTACAAAGCTTACATAGATACTTTGGGTGACCTGTATCCTTAAAACCAAGTGGGTGATCCATATACACTTCTTCTTGCAAGTCACCATGCAACAACACATTTTTTGCATCCATCTAATGTAAAAACCAGCCTTTAGCTACAGCCACCACAATCATATCTCTAACAGTTGCCATCTTTGCAACTGGGGAAAATGTCTCCTCATAATCAATCCCATGTGTTTGTGCATATCCTTTGGCTACCAATCCAGCCTTGTACCTGCTTATGCTACCATCATTGCTATGTTTCACCTTATACAGCCACTTATATTCAATAGCTTTCTTACCTTCAGGCAATGGCACCAAATCCCAAGTCTCATTTTCATATAATGCATGCATCTCCTCATCCATAGCTTTCTCCGAATACACATTTCCAATAGCGTGATCAAAACATGTGGGCTCTATAATCTGCACAACGTTTGCCGTATAAGCATAGTGATGTGCCACATAACCATCATAAGTCAACCTCTGCACATGGTTTTTGACTCTTGCAGTTCTTCGTAACTTTGCATTCATGGCTTTGAAAGCCTTCTTTACACTAGGTGTCTTCATCACTAGAATCACAAGCTCCTTATCAAGGCTCATCTCCGAGCCACTAGACTCTCTATCAGCAAAAGACTGCCCTGTAGAAATATCAGGCATACCAAGGGGTTCAACTACTTTCTCTTTGCCTTTATATGATGTACCAACTACATTTTTAGGACTGGTATTATGACGCAGACTGGCCTATCAACAACACCACTGCATGAGGACTCTCCTAGTCCACTCAATGATTATGATTGCTGACTTTCATTCTGTGCAACCACATTTCCACTTATAACAACCCCAATAGCATCTTTTTCGGCACCATACCAGCTACTCATCTCATCAAATAAAACATCCCTGCTTACCCTTACTTCACGTGTAGCAGGATTATAACATCTGTATCCCTTTTTCTCAAGGGAATACCCAATAAACACACATTTTTCTACCTTTGGATCCAACTTCGTATGCAACTCATCTGGTACATGTACATAGGTAATACATCCAAAAACATTCAAGTGAGATGAATTAGGTTTCGTACCACTGAATTTTTCCTCTGGTGTCACATCATGTATGGCTGCGGGCAGGAGTCATGTTCATGATATAAACTGCTGTAGAAATAGCTTCAGCCCAATAGCTATGCGGGCATATTCTTCTCTGTCATCAATGCTCGTGCTATCTCTACAATGTGCTTGTTTTTTCACTCAGCAACTCCATTTCGTTTGCGGAGTGTTACAACTACATGTAAATTGTCTCTAAATTCCATTCTTTCACAAAACTAGAGAACTCATTGGAGAAGTATTCTCCCCCTCCATCTGGCCCTAGGCACTTTACATGCTTTCCTACCTGCTTTTCAGCCATCACTATGAAATGCTAAAAATGACTTCACTCTTCTCCTTCATGAAATACACCCACACTTTCCTCGTATGGTCATCAATGAATGTTATATATATAGTACCTGCAACCACCTAGACATAGTTTTTGTAGGCACCCATACATCTGAATGCACCACATCTATTACATTCCTGCTATTATTTCTATCATGTGAAAACACATGCTTTGTTTGCTTCCCAAATTGATATGCTTCACATACTTTCTACATGCCATCAGCTTTAAACTTAGGTAGCCCTGTTCGATTTCTTTAGTCTACATAGACTTCATTCTTTACACATTTACATGCCCCAATTCTCTTATGCCAAATGTCTGTATCTGCAACAATTCCTGAACCCTATGCAAACATTGCAGCTTTCACTTCAGGCATATTTACATCTAGTGTAAACATTCTGCCCACTCTATTGCCTTTTGTAACCAACCTGCACTTGTCTTTAAAGTCTTGACTTAACAACCATTAGGGTTAAAGCGGACTGGCAATCCTTCCTCAATCATATGGCCAACTAAAACCAGATTCTTTGTAATGTTTGGAACATGAATTACATCTCCAAAGGTACTTCACCTTACCATCCTGCATAGAAAATGGAAAATCTTTAACAAGGACAATTAGATGAGCAGTGTCATCCCCGGTTTTCAACAAAACTTGGTCTTTCAAGACTCTTCATTTCCTTGAACCACTCACCCCCATGACTTGTCATGTGATTCGAAGCACCTAAATCAATATACCATACATCATCCTTACATGCTGCTACATTATTTCCAAACACAACATTAACTACATGTTGCATAACAAACAACCTCTCATTATCCTCATTATTTCTGCTAGAGGACGCATAGTTATTTTGCTGCACTTTTTTATTTTGCATGTCATTCTGCTTCTTATAGCAATCTTCGTGCACATGTCCAAGCTTACCATAGTAAAAACAACCGCGTGTATCATTATGCTGCCTTTGCCAATTACCATGACCTCTTTGACTCCCCGTGCCTCTAAACTGATCTCTTTCACTTATGTGTTATTGTTGTGAATCCTGGAACTGTTGTTGCTGCTGCTGACCATAATTTTGATTACTTGTTCGGCCACCCACCACCTTGGCCATTTCCACGACCTCTACCCTGTCCTCTACTTGAACTTGTGTAGGAGGCCTGCTGCTCTGAATTGTTTTTGTTTTATGAAAACTGGTCTTCACCCAAACTCTTTTCTTCAATGATTAGCATTGACACCAAATCTGTAAAGTTGGGAATGTTCTCCTAAGTCTGAATAGATGTCTTGAATGCCTTGTATTGTGGCCCAAGACTACGTTAACACACTTCCACCTTATCATCATCATACAGAAACACCAATAGATGCAAGGGATTCCATAATGCCCTTGATCTTCAAGGCATAATCATTCACAGACATGTTTATCTTCTCCATAGTATGAAGCTCATTCTTTAACCAAATCTTTTGTGCCTTGGTGTTAGTTTTATACAGCTTCACCAAGGTGTCCCATGCCTCCTTGGGTGACTTGGCATCCTGTATATGCCTAATCATAGTGTCATGTATGTTAATAGAAAGCTAATACATGACTTTCCTTGCTCCTTGATTCCAATCCTTGTATTCTTTTACATCTGCAACAACAGTTGGATTAATCTCTGGTATCTCTAGTGCATCCTCTTGTTCACCTTTAATGTAGTCCCAATAGCCTTTTTCCATCAGGAAATTTGTTAATCTAAACCTCCAAGCATGGAAGTTGTTCTTGTCAAGCCTCTCTGCAACAATCTGGTTTATTTCATCATTTGACATCTTGTTTGCAACACAGACTCACCATAAATAGCACTTATGTTTGACCTACACAAGCTGTTGTATTCTCGGCACAGTGGTATTATGCTACACCCAAACTGTCACAACCAGTGACCTCAACTTGCATACATACACCCAATAGAACTCATAACACAACCAGTCTCTGAAAGGACAGTATAGTTGCCCTGCAGCTCCACTCCCACAAAGAAATCTCCTCAATCGGAGTTCATCTGCCCCGGTGCCTCCCGAATAGCTCTCCCAACAAGGGTGTAGTAGTAGCCAACACAAAGGGTGTAGTAGCCAACACAAAGGGGGAAGAGTAGGTGAAGCTCTTACTCTCTTACTGCTTCCTATTCTTCTCTTTCTTGTCGCTCAACTCCTTAGCATCAACTAGGCTCTGATACCATGAAAAGATGCAAGAAGGAAGAGAGATTGAGCTCTTACAAGCACACACACTCACACAAACCCTAGAAGAGAGCTTGAGCTCTTACAAGCACACACACACACTCACACAAACCCTAGAAGAGAACAGACAAGATGAGAGGCTAAAAATTGATCTTCTTCTTCTTTAACAAAAGAGGTCTACTAAAGAGATAAAGTGACTAACACACATACTAGAGTACATACAAGTGGTCCATAATGTGAACACGCTAAAGTGGTGTGGGGGGTAGGTGTGGGACTAGTCAGTGTAGTCCAACTCTAGAATCTCTGGCGAAGATATGTCGGTGCGAGCTACCAAACCTACCAGTGATGTAAACGTCGACCAGTCACACAGGCGCCTGATGAGTGTCAGCTCATGTTGATCTTGACATCTCAACAAAAGTTGGGACTGCCTTTTTAATTGATGTATTCATTTATCAGTAACAACTGTCTTTTAAATTGATGCTGTATACTAAGAGAGTAATCATTCCCGTATTATTGTAGTAGTGTTTAAGTGCGTAATACACTTGGCGACCACCACGATGTGCTCTTGATGATGCGGTTGCATGCGCATGCATTCACAGGGACCTCCTGATTTGGTGGTTCCTACTACTGGGCAGCCCGTGGCATCATCATACAGAGGATGATGTCGATGATCCGACGGATAATTCTTGTTCTTTTTCTTCGCAGTTGCTGGGGCCGGATGCAACTCCTAGCGGCAATCCCCCAGCTACGCAGCCATTCCTGTCCCCCTCCGCGTGTTCCGTGGGCATAGAGGTGGTCGCTAACTCCCTCAAGTTTACCAACTGCGGCAGTTCGATAGCTGTTCTCAGGACCAACACAGCCACCAGTGGTAGTTTCCCCAGCATAGCAGATGGCCCAGCCGCACGGACAGATTAAGTATGCAAAGTTTCACGGGAAATCTTTGAGGATCCGGATGCTCACATCCGGCAGTTTGAGAAGACATACAATCTTAATGTGCCACCCCCACTAGATCAATTACATATGGAATCCATGTTCGAGTCCACTCTGAGTGGGAAGGCTTCCCGATGGTTGGTGGAATACCCCGTGTATCATTTATAGACTTTTGATGCGATGAGGACGACGTTCTTGCGGCACTTTTGCATGGAAAAGACCGTCGCTCAAAATTTGGAAAACTGCGTGTGCTTAAGCAGGGCAAGTGCATAGTGGAGGAGTATGCAGCTCGGTTTCGGGTCATGTTGCAGCAGGTTCCTCAAAATCAACATCCAGCACAGGAGGTGCTCGATGACTCTTTTCTTAAGGGCTTGTCTAAGGATCTCCGTACAGCCTTAGCGACTATGGATAAGGTGGTGACGGCGCTACCAGATGTGATTGCAAGGGCAATCTTGGCCAAAGAATCTTTGGAGGACGAAATCACACCCAGCAGCCAAAATTCCAAAAAGAAGTCAGGGAAAGCTCATCTCATGTGAAGAAGCACAATACCTCTGAAGATTCAAATGAGGAGAGTCCAGATGAGGATTTTTCTGATAGTGGTAGTAGCGAAGATTCGGATGCTGAACCCGTGAAACCGACCACAGAGACCCACAAGGGCGGGAAGGTCAGCATGGTGGTGTCAGGGGAATCCTCCGCTGCTAAGTCGTTGAAAGAGGTCTGGTGCTCGACGTGCCGCAATACGGGTCATCCTGCTATGGAGTGTGCACTAAATAAGAAATGGTGTGCCATCTGTACTTCTAATTCTCATAATACCAGTGATTGCTATTATAATAGGATGGGCTAACGAGCTAGAGGCCCCATTCAATGGAAGGATAATGAGGAAAAAGATCCTGCAGTGGCATTTGCTCAAACAACGGGAGGTTCGGATAATTCCTATGGCTACTCTATTGGAGGCCGGGGTCAAGGAGGAGGCCGTGGTCGTGGGTCAGGGTGGTTGAGGTAGCAATCGACCACGCATTTGTTTGTTCTACATTGAGAAAGGGCATTGGCGAACGGAGTGCCCAGAGCTCGGGGGGTTCACCTAAAAATATGTAAGTATAGCACGTGAGTTCAAATGAGGGGTTTTTTAATTCAAAAATTTAAGGTAAATTTATAGAAATGCATTTACAAAAGGGGTTTTTTAATCGGTTTTGAAATAAAAAACCTGTTAGTCCAAATTAAGAAAAGGGGTCATTTTATTCATAAAAAATTCACAGGTAAGGGGCTTTTTAAATACCCCTTGAACGCACATGATACATAGGGTTTCTTAGTAGTGCACCCCTTGAGGCAACAACAGTATAGAGGGTTCAACAATCCTAGAAGATACAAGGAGGTTGGTGGTGTAGAGATTTGTACAAGATCTCCGGTTGAAGGCCATAAGAGCATCGCAGAAGAAGCCCCAGGCTCCCCACCACCATCTTCTTGACTCCCACACTTGATAGCTAATTGACACAAATGAATAAGTGTGTACAAAAGAATTGCTCATGGTGGTTAAGCCCCTCCATGGTTGAGGACTCGATGAGTACCCCAAGAAAAACATTATAGCGCTCCAAAATTTAAATTTGGCACATGCCTCAAATTCCCTCTCGATTTTCAATGCACGGGAGAGCATTCAAGTTAGCTCTAGGATGAGGTGGATACTGCAACAAAGGGAAGCAGCCCAAAGTGGAGAGGAACCATACAAGCCCCTTTGCTTACAACTGGAGGACATGGACGATGCCACAACCAGGCAAGTCGTAGTCCATGAGATATAAAAGGGCCTTTTACATTACTAAAAGCTAAAGTACACCTAGGTAGAAGAATACATGAAGCAAGGGGAGCGGGAGGATCATGAAATGGAAGCCTACATCTCTGACCTCAATATCCTTATTGCCTAGATGATGGAGCGCAATTTTCACATGCAAGTTTCTGCAAATCAATTATTGCAACAACATGCAAGTTTCTCAAACGAAGCTAAATGTGCAACTGATGGGAGAAATAGAGCAACTCACTAAGGAGGCGGAGAAAAAGTAGTGGGGGATCATAGACGCCAACAACGTTCTCACTCAATAGGTTCATGAGCTTGGCTCCCAAAAGCAAGTGACACTAGTAGTAGACAAGACCCGAACATGCAACTACTAATTCAAGTTGAGAGCAACACGAACAAGCAGAAAGATGAGATGGCAAAGCTGTAGGCTAAAACCCAAACCTAGCTACTCAATCTTCAAAAAAACCTCACCAACACCAAGGATGATTGCAAGGCCCTAGAGAACTCGCTAAAAGAAAAAGACACAGAGCTCAAGGCTATAGAAGCTGGGCTAAAAGCACACATGGCCGTATTAGTAGAAGGGCAGCTAGCACCAACCAAGGACATGTACAAGATTAGCTGTGAGAATTATGAGATCCAAGTTAAAGACCTTAAGGCAAAACTCCAAGATCTGCACGCCGAAATGGGAGTACTGTAGTAGAAAGAAAAGGATGGCCTCCTCCTACATAATGTCCAACTCTAAAATGCTCTTGCCACCAAAGGGAATTAGAAATAGGCTATGATTTGCAAGCTCAAGAAGCACAAATTAATGCCCTCCAACAATAGTTTTATCCACAATGATAACCCGCCCCAATCAAAGAAGACTATATATATAGTAAGCTAGTGGATAGTGTAGCCCCACTGGCTAACCTTCCAGTGGTTCCTCGAGCCTCTCTTCAAACATTTTCCCTCTTTTTTTCTTCACTAACGCTCTCTTTATGCTAATATAATATTGATTTAAGTGAGGAACTAACCTAGAGGGATTTAGCACTTATACACCAAAATACTACTTGCTACACCGATCCCATCAGTATTATCACTATGTTCACAGGGGACCTTTAACTTAACAAGGGTCATTCCATGTGTATGTACCCCTTACACCGCATTGTGCCTAACTTTCGGTCTTGGCGCCAGATACTAATTCACTCTACTAACTTTACCAAGGGGGAGGAGCCTATAGAACTCATGAAACCATTATCACCAATTCTTTTGTAGCTCCCCTTCCTAGAATTGAAGAAAGCCCTAATTGGATGCTAACATACGGTTGGGTAGAATATTGGGGCACCCACCACCAACACCTACTCTATAACATAATAGTAAAACTATATCATCCTTATGGTATTCTCTGACTTTTTGATCTCATTTGTGCACAATTACAAAACTTAATGACCACATTAGTCTATGACTTTGACCAAGTGCACATTAAGTATCCCTCATTCCCTAAGGAAGAAGATTTGCATATCTCACATGATCTCTTTATCACAAAGAAACCATTGTCACCTTACCATGATGGGGATAAGCATAAACAAGATGATGAGGATGACAACACCTATCCAATTATTAATCCAGTAACCTCTTACTTATCCACTATTTATGATAACAAAAATACGGATGATACTAGCACTCCATTAACTGAGAGTGACTCGTGTGCTTTGTCCTTTCACTTTCTCACACTAACACTCGCGCGCGAGGAACCACTTGTGGATGGCAAGCTAGAGGATGAAGCAGACACTACGCAACATGAATCAGATGTGGTTGGTTCTAAAATTGACCCCATCCCTCATCTCCCTACTCCCGAGTACAAGTAAATCACTCTACTAACTTTAGCAAGGGGGAGGAGCCTCGGTAGAGCTCATGAAACCATTATCACCAATTCTTTTGTAGCTCCCCTTCCTAGAATTGAAGAAAGCCTAAATTGGATGCTAACATACGGATGGGTAGAAACTTGGTGCACCCACCACCAACACCTACTATAACATATAGTAAAACTATATCATCCCTATGTGGTGCTCTTTGACTTTTTGATCTCATTTGTGCACACTTACAAAACTTAATGACCACATTAGTCTACGACTTTGAACAAGTGCACATTGAGTATCCCTCATTCCCTAAGGAAGAAGATTTGCATATCTCACATGATTTCTTTATCACAAAGAAACCATTGTCACCTTCCCATGATGGGGATAAGGATAAACAAGATGATGCGGATGACAACACCTATCCAATTATTAATCCAGTAACCTCTTACTTATCCACTATTTATGATAACAAAAATACGGATGATACTAGCACTCCATTAACTGAGAGTGACTCGTGTGCTTTGTCCTTTGACTTTCTCACACTAACACTCGCGCGCGAGGAACCACGTGTGGATGGCAAGCTAGAGGATGAAGCAGACACTACGCAACATGAATCAGATGTGGTTGGTTCTACAATTGACCCCATCCCTGATCCCTACTCCCGAGTACAAGTAAATCACTCTACTAACTTTAGCAAGGGGGAGGAGCCTCGGTAGAACTCATGAAACCATTATCACCAATTCTTTTGTAGCTCCCCTTCCTAGAATTGAAGAAAGCCTAAATTGGATGCTAACATACGGATGGGTAGAAACTTGGTGCACCCACCACCAACACCTACTATAACATAATAGTAAAACTATATCATCCCTATGTGGTGTTCTTTGACTTTTTGATCTCATTTGTGCACACTTACAAAACTTAATGACCACATTAGTCTACGACTTTGAACAAGTGCACATTGAGTATCCCTCATTCCCTAAGGAAGAAGATTTGCATATCTCACATGATTTCTTTATCACAAAGAAACCATTGTCACCTTCCCATGATGGGGATAAGGATAAACAAGATGATGAGGATGACAACACCTATCCAATTATTAATCCAATAACCTCTTACTTATCCACTATTTATGATAACAAAAATACGGATGATACTAGCACTCCATTAACTGAGAGTGACTCCCGTGTTTTGTCCTTTGATTTTCTCACTAACACTCTCGCCTGTGAGAGGAACCACTCGTGGATGGCAAGCCAGATGATGAAGTAGACACTACGCAACATGAATCAGATGTGGTTGGTTCTACAATTGACCCCATCCCTGATCTCCCTACTCCCGAGTACAAGTAAATCACTCTACTAACTTTAGCAAGGGGGAGGAGCCTCGGTAGAACTCATGAAACCATTATCACCAATTTTTTTGTGGCTCCCCTTCCTAGAATTGAAGAAAGCCTAAATTGGATGCTAACATACGGATGGGTAGAAACTTGGTGCACCCACCACCAACACCTACTATAACATAATAGTAAAACTATATCATCCCTATGTGGTATTCTTTGACTTTTTGATCTCATTTGTGCACACTTACAAAACTTAATGACCACATTAGTCTACGACTTTGACCAAGTGCACATTGAGTATCCCTCATTCCCTAGGGAAGAAGATTTGCATATCTTACAGGATTTCTTTATCACAAAGAAACCATTGTCACCTTCCCATGATGGGGATAGGGATAAACAAGATGATGAGGATAACAACACCTATCCAATTATTAATCCAATAACCTCTTACTTATCCACTATTTATGATAACAAAAATACGGATGATACTAGCACTCCATTAACTGAGAGTGACTCCCGTGTTTTGTCCTTTGATTTTCTCACTAACACTCTCACCCGTGAGAGGAACCACTCGTGGATGGCAAGCCAGATGATGAAGTAGACACTACGCAACATGAATAAGATGTGGTTGGTTCTACAATTGACCCCATCCTTGATCTCCCTACTCCGAAGTACAAGCAAATCATCATAAGAGGGAATCCACTTTTGAAGCCTCATCTAATGCGACAAGATCTCTTGCAAATAACTCATGTCGACCCCACCACTCCAATCCAAGCCAATGCATATGCCAAAGGGTCCCGCCCACTCATGTACCGTACCCTCTAGTTGGTGAGAGAAGCTGGATGCAAGAGAGCTAGCGCACATGGAGCACCAAGAATCCTTGTGGTCCGATGTGGGTGAAGGTTCTAGGCTAGCTAACCCGTGGGGCTGACAGACTTACTCAAGATCAGAATAGTCATATTTGTGATCGCCGACGCCTACAAGCGATGGGTGTGGTGCAAGTATACAGTTGAGTCACGAGGTGGCCCATGAAGAAATACATGATGATGATGATGGCTAAGTTGCGATTGCCAACTTTGGTATCTAGCCACCCTCGATATTTCCCTTCCTCTCGCCATCAAAGAATATGCAGATATAAACAAGGCACTTGCATGTGGACCCCCTGCTCATGCCAATCAAACAAAGGTTCACCGCTAGTGATATTGTTTTTTCTGTGATACAGTGAGAAGTTTATTTTCTTTAAAAAAAGCTTTTGTAATTTTATTGTATAGTCACAAGATGGCTGCATATCAAATAGATTCAATAATCAACCTAGAACAAGAAGAGGACCTTACAGGGATTATTGCATGTGGGTGTAACTCCAAAGATAGTTATCTAACTTTTTGATAGGAATCAAGAATTGGAGGAAAGAATGAGGGCCATGCGCGTTCGAGTTTTCATGGATTTGAATGAAGAAGAAGGGGGTGGCCGAGAAGATGGAGAGATGGAAGATCGTCTAAATTTTGATGGTAGACAAGGTTAACGCGAGAAGGGCAAGGCGCAAGAAAATTCTGACAATGAGTGGTAATAAGAACCTGGTGAAGTTCCCATAAGCTTACAACCGAGAGCTGCTGAATAGGTTGGGTTCGATCTTACAATACATTGAGCTATTAAGGGAGTTGCAGGATAGAGTCAAGGCCATGGAAACTGCAATGGATATGGACTTAAATATGATCATGTAGATGACTTTACCCTTAAGAACGTTACAAATAAAAGGTCATTACCAACCATTTATGGGAAGGAGAAGAGAAGAAGAAGCATGGATTGAGCATCTTGAAGATTATTTTCAAACCTGCAACTTGTGATGAAGCTAAGGCAGCTTCAATAGTGATGAAGCTAAGGCAAAGACAGCAATACCTTTAAGGAGAGTAACTTTGATACATTGAATCAACAAAGACAACAGTTCATGCTTACAACTGTCCATGAAAGGCAGGCAATTCCAAATCCATCCATTGTAGCTACTGTCAAGTTCTTTAAACTCATCATTCTTCTTATTGACTTTCAAGATGATTATGTTCA
Source organism: Cibotium barometz (assembly GCF_041138505.1). Taxonomy (NCBI): domain Eukaryota; kingdom Viridiplantae; phylum Streptophyta; class Polypodiopsida; order Cyatheales; family Cibotiaceae; genus Cibotium; species Cibotium barometz. Next base: position 1,187,809 of record NC_141076.1, read on the forward strand.
TAGCTACAACAGGGAAGGCATGCACTTTGATCTTAAAAAAGGGCTCTCGAACAGTGGCTTCATGTATTATTATCATCTCCTCTGCTTCCTGCCCTCTTACATTCAAACAACATTTGAGGACATGATCGACACAAATTTTACTCTGATTCCTACACTGCACCCTTTGGGTTCTCCAAACACGAAAGAGCCGCTATGAGGAATATGTGTGGGATAGCAAGCCTTGTGGGGGCATGGCATTAAGATTTCAATTTATTTTGCTATGAAGGCTCACTATCACAAAGGTATATAGCCAATTGACACAAATGAATAAAGATTTGAGTGTGTACAAAAGAATTGCTCATGGTGGTTAAGCCAGGCTTTAAATTTGGCACCTAAGTCTAGGTGCCATATAAAATCTAGTGGCACTTTTGCCATCAACCATGGGTGTCAAAATGTCACCTTTGGCTAAAATTTTGAGTGCCTCTTTTAATAACAAACCACTTTACTTTGAGTAATGAAAATATATTAGTTTTGTAAGTGCATTAAGCTTTCACAATTCAAAAGAGGTCTTCTCAACACACAAAATACATTATAGCAAGAGAATTTTAAAGGCATCATAAATTATTGAAGACTTTCACCACTATTTTGAGTGTCCGAGAGCCTGCAGCTCCCCAGTGCTCAGCCGCTTATAGGCTTTGCAGTCTTGGAATTCACGAGAGTCGTCGGACACGAGGGCTCTAATTCGTGGCACCACGCCGCGGCCCAACTGTGTGTCACACAAAAGCTATAATTTGCTCGCAAAACCACCCGTCTCCAATTTAATGCAGGCTATGATGTCGCTGCTTAATTAGCTCTAATTCCACGATAAAACATATATATTTACTATATCATGTATATTTACTATATTATGTATATTATATAGGATATATACCCCTGGTCACTTAGACCCCTAAGGCTAGGTGCCATTGGGCACTTCCCTTGTTTTTTCAAAGTGCCACGTTGGCACTTTTATCAGAAAACGGAGGTGCCATTTGGCACTTGAAATTGTGAAAGGCTCCCGTATGGGTGCCAAATTTAAAGCATGGGTTAAGCCCCTCCATGGTTGAGGACTCGATGAGTACCCCAAGAAAAACATTGTAGCCCTCCAAAATTTGGCACATGCCGCAAAGTCGAAGAAGGGTTGCCTCTCAATTTTCAAAGGAGGCAGACAGCTGAGCTTACTATACATTTTCTTTCTAAAGCCACGCGTTTGTTTTGGAGTTCCCTTCAACGGTCCCGATACGACGGGACTCGGGAGCCTTTAAATCGTGGACCTTGAAGGTTGGCCTTTTGTCAAGCGAATCACTTCAGGCCACGTGTGGGTCTTCCTCGGTCGGCGGCGACTCCTCAGAAGAGCTTGATCTTCTTGCAGCAGGGGGGGCTACATGAAACTTCGACTGTTGATGATTCTTTGAGTTTTGCATCGACTCTGCAAAATCAATCAGAACCTCACATGAATCAATAATGCTCTTCCAACCCCAAAAAAAGAAAAAAAAACCCCAAACCGACTCCGGCCGAAGTACACAATATGGGAGCAAAATCAGGATCAGACGGGCGTATTAATGGATTGGATTTGATTATACCTGTCTTCTCGCTTCTCCAGAAAGCGGGCAAGCGATGCCTTCCTCGCGAATGGAAGTTCTGCAAACAGTATTACGCACGGAAAGGTCAGAAGGCGGCCAACAACACACACACACACACACACACAGTACACAGAGGGAGAGAGGGAGAGAGGGAGAGAGAGGCGAAGAGATCAGAGAGTAGTCATGTCAGGCATGCATACCAGCTTGGGATCGCTTGATTACAGGCTGCTGCAGCCGCTGCTTTCTTTCTACTTGTGTGATCGTGTATGGAGGAGGTGCGGAGGATCTAGATCGCACCTCACCGACATTGTTAGCTGTACTACTGGGCTCTGTGTCGATCATCGCCTGCGGCGCGGGCTTAGTCGACGAGCTGGGTCTATTATCGCAACCACTTCTACTGCTGTTGTTGCCATTCGAGAGAAGCAGCATGATAGCATTTGCCTGCAGGTGAGCGCTCTCATGTTAGCCTAAACTAGTAGGCACATTAAGAACAATGCGCCGTCCATTCTACTAATTAATGACGTGTGTTATAAAAATATGATTGATTACCTTGTCGGCCGGCACATCCTCGTATACGTTCACCTTGCCCGAGTAGAAGATTGTAAGCTGGCCTAGGCCGCCCATCGACAGATGACGTAGGGTTTCACCAAGGAAGGTAGAGCTGGGGAGATGGTTCCAGCTCCCCTTCCTAGAATTGAAGAAAGCCTAAATTGGATGCTAACATACGGATGGGTAGAAACTTGGTGCACCCACCACCAACACCTACTATAACATAATAGTAAAACTATATCATCCCTATGTGGTGTTCTTTGACTTTTTGATCTCATTTGTGCACACTTACAAAACTTAATGACCACATTAGTCTACGACTTTGAACAAGTGCACATTGAGTATCCCTCATTCCCTAAGGAAGAAGATTTGCATATCTCACATGATTTCTTTATCACAAAGAAACCATTGTCACCTTCCCATGATGGGGATAAGGATAAACAAGATGATGAGGATGACAACACCTATCCAATTATTAATCCAATAACCTCTTACTTATCCACTATTTATGATAACAAAAATACGGATGATACTAGCACTCCATTAACTGAGAGTGACTCCCGTGTTTTGTCCTTTGATTTTCTCACTAACACTCTCGCCTGTGAGAGGAACCACTCGTGGATGGCAAGCCAGATGATAAAGTAGACACTACGCAACATGAATCAGATGTGGTTGGTTCTACAATTGACCCCATCCCTGATCTCCCTACTCCCGAGTACAAGTAAATCACTCTACTAACTTTAGCAAGGGGGAGGAGCCTCGGTAGAACTCATGAAACCATTATCACCAATTTTTTTGTGGCTCCCCTTCCTAGAATTGAAGAAAGCCTAAATTGGATGCTAACATACGGATGGGTAGAAACTTGGTGCACCCACCACCAACACCTACTATAACATAATAGTAAAACTATATCATCCCTATGTGGTATTCTTTGACTTTTTGATCTCATTTGTGCACACTTACAAAACTTAATGACCACATTAGTCTACGACTTTGACCAAGTGCACATTGAGTATTCCTCATTCCCTAGGGAAGAAGATTTGCATATCTTACAGGATTTCTTTATCACAAAGAAACCATTGTCACCTTCCCATGATGGGGATAGGGATAAACAAGATGATGAGGATAACAACACCTATCCAATTATTAATCCAATAACCTCTTACTTATCCACTATTTATGATAACAAAAATACGGATGATACTAGCACTCCATTAACTGAGAGTGACTCCCGTGTTTTGTCCTTTGATTTTCTCACTAACACTCTCACCCGTGAGAGGAACCACTCGTGGATGGCAAGCCAGATGATGAAGTAGACACTACGCAACATGAATAAGATGTGGTTGGTTCTACAATTGACCCCATCCTTGATCTCCCTACTCCGAAGTACAAGCAAATCATCATAAGAGGGAATCCACTTTTGAAGCCTCATCTAATGCGACAAGATCTCTTGCAAATAACTCATGTCGACCCCACCACTCCAATCCAAGCCAATGCATATGCCAAAGGGTCCCGCCCACTCATGTACCGTACCCTCTAGTTGGTGAGAGAAGCTGGATGCAAGAGAGCTAGCGCACATGGAGCACCAAGAATCCTTGTGGTCCGATGTGGGTGAAGGTTCTAGGCTAGCTAACCCGTGGGGCTGACAGACTTACTCAAGATCAGAATAGTCATATTTGTGATCGCCGACGCCTACAAGCGATGGGTGTGGTGCAAGTATACAGTTGAGTCACGAGGTGGCCCATGAAGAAATACATGATGATGATGATGGCTAAGTTGCGATTGCCAACTTTGGTATCTAGCCACCCTCGATATTTCCCTTCCTCTCGCCATCAAAGAATATGCAGATATAAACAAGGCACTTGCATGTGGACCCCCTGCTCATGCCAATCAAACAAAGGTTCACCGCTAGTGATATTGTTTTTTCTGTGATACAGTGAGAAGTTTATTTTCTTTAAAAAAAGCTTTTGTAATTTTATTGTATAGTCACAAGATGGCTGCATATCAAATAGATTCAATAATCAACCTAGAACAAGAAGAGGACCTTACAGGGATTATTGCATGTGGGTGTAACTCCAAAGATAGTTATCTAACTTTTTGATAGGAATCAAGAATTGGAGGAAAGAATGAGGGCCATGCGCGTTCGAGTTTTCATGGATTTGAATGAAGAAGAAGGGGGTGGCCGAGAAGATGGAGAGATGGAAGATCGTCTAAATTTTGATGGTAGACAAGGTTAACGCGAGAAGGGCAAGGCGCAAGAAAATTCTGACAATGAGTGGTAATAAGAACCTGGTGAAGTTCCCATAAGCTTACAACCGAGAGCTGCTGAATAGGTTGGGTTCGATCTTACAATACATTGAGCTATTAAGGGAGTTGCAGGATAGAGTCAAGGCCATGGAAACTGCAATGGATATGGACTTAAATATGATCATGTAGATGACTTTACCCTTAAGAACGTTACAAATAAAAGGTCATTACCAACCATTTATGGGAAGGAGAAGAGAAGAAGAAGCATGGATTGAGCATCTTGAAGATTATTTTCAAACCTGCAACTTGTGATGAAGCTAAGGCAGCTTCAATAGTGATGAAGCTAAGGCAAAGACAGCAATACCTTTAAGGAGAGTAACTTTGATACATTGAATCAACAAAGACAACAGTTCATGCTTACAACTGTCCATGAAAGGCAGGCAATTCCAAATCCATCCATTGTAGCTACTGTCAAGTTCTTTAAACTCATCATTCTTCTTATTGACTTTCAAGATGATTATGTTCATAGCTACAACAGGGAAGGCATGCACTTTGATCTTAAAAAAGGGCTCTCGAACAGTGGCTTCATGTATTATTATCATCTCCTCTGCTTCCTGCCCTCTTACATTCAAACAACATTTGAGGACATGATCGACACAAATTTTACTCTGATTCCTACACTGCACCCTTTGGGTTCTCCAAACACGAAAGAGCCGCTATGAGGAATATGTGTGGGATAGCAAGCCTTGTGGGGGCATGGCATTAAGATTTCAATTTATTTTGCTATGAAGGCTCACTATCACAAAGGTATATAGCCAATTGACACAAATGAATAAAGATTTGAGTGTGTACAAAAGAATTGCTCATGGTGGTTAAGCCAGGCTCTAAATTTGGCACCTAAGTCTAGGTGCCATATAAAATCTAGTGGCACTTTTGCCATCAACCATGGGTGTCAAAATGTCACCTTTGGCTAAAATTTTGAGTGCCTCTTTTAATAACAAACCACTTTACTTTGAGTAATGAAAATATATTAGTTTTGTAAGTGCATTAAGCTTTCACAATTCAAAAGAGGTCTTCTCAACACACAAAATACATTATAGCAAGAGAATTTTAAAGGCATCATAAATTATTGAAGACTTTCACCACTATTTTGAGTGTCCGAGAGCCTGCAGCTCCCCAGTGCTCAGCCGCTTATAGGCTTTGCAGTCTTGGAATTCACGAGAGTCGTCGGACACGAGGGCTCTAATTCGTGGCACCACGCCGCGGCCCAACTGTGTGTCACACAAAAGCTATAATTTGCTCGCAAAACCACCCGTCTCCAATTTAATGCAGGCTATGATGTCGCTGCTTAATTAGCTCTAATTCCACGATAAAACATATATATTTACTATATCATGTATATTTACTATATTATGTATATTATATAGGATATATACCCCTGGTCACTTAGACCCCTAAGGCTAGGTGCCATTGGGCACTTCCCTTGTTTTTTCAAAGTGCCACGTTGGCACTTTTATCAGAAAACGGAGGTGCCATTTGGCACTTGAAATTGTGAAAGGCTCCCGTATGGGTGCCAAATTTAAAGCATGGGTTAAGCCCCTCCATGGTTGAGGACTCGATGAGTACCCCAAGAAAAACATTGTAGCCCTCCAAAATTTGGCACATGCCGCAAAGTCGAAGAAGGGTTGCCTCTCAATTTTCAAAGGAGGCAGACAGCTGAGCTTACTATACATTTTCTTTCTAAAGCCACGCGTTTGTTTTGGAGTTCCCTTCAACGGTCCCGATACGACGGGACTCGGGAGCCTTTAAATCGTGGACCTTGAAGGTTGGCCTTTTGTCAAGCGAATCACTTCAGGCCACGTGTGGGTCTTCCTCGGTCGGCGGCGACTCCTCAGAAGAGCTTGATCTTCTTGCAGCAGGGGGGGCTACATGAAACTTCGACTGTTGATGATTCTTTGAGTTTTGCATCGACTCTGCAAAATCAATCAGAACCTCACATGAATCAATAATGCTCTTCCAACCCCAAAAAAAGAAAAAAAAACCCCAAACCGACTCCGGCCGAAGTACACAATATGGGAGCAAAATCAGGATCAGACGGGCGTATTAATGGATTGGATTTGATTATACCTGTCTTCTCGCTTCTCCAGAAAGCGGGCAAGCGATGCCTTCCTCGCGAATGGAAGTTCTGCAAACAGTATTACGCACGGAAAGGTCAGAAGGCGGCCAACAACACACACACACACACACACACAGTACACAGAGGGAGAGAGGGAGAGAGGGAGAGAGAGGCGAAGAGATCAGAGAGTAGTCATGTCAAGCATGCATACCAGCTTGGGATCGCTTGATTACAGGCTGCTGCAGCCGCTGCTTTCTTTCTACTTGTGTGATCGTGTATGGAGGAGGTGCGGAGGATCTAGATCGCACCTCACCGACATTGTTAGCTGTACTACTGGGCTCTGTGTCGATCATCGCCTGCGGCGCGGGCTTAGTCGACGAGCTGGGTCTATTATCGCAACCACTTCTACTGCTGTTGTTGCCATTCGAGAGAAGCAGCATGATAGCATTTGCCTGCAGGTGAGCGCTCTCATGTTAGCCTAAACTAGTAGGCACATTAAGAACAATGCGCCGTCCATTCTACTAATTAATGACGTGTGTTATAAAAATATGATTGATTACCTTGTCGGCCGGCACATCCTCGTATACGTTCACCTTGCCCGAGTAGAAGATTGTAAGCTGGCCTAGGCCGCCCATCGACAGATGACGTAGGGTTTCACCAAGGAAGGTAGAGCTGGGGAGATGGTTCCAGCTCCCCTTCCTAGAATTGAAGAAAGCCTAAATTGGATGCTAACATACGGATGGGTAGAAACTTGGTGCACCCACCACCAACACCTACTATAACATAATAGTAAAACTATATCATCCCTATGTGGTGTTCTTTGACTTTTTGATCTCATTTGTGCACACTTACAAAACTTAATGACCACATTAGTCTACGACTTTGAACAAGTGCACATTGAGTATCCCTCATTCCCTAAGGAAGAAGATTTGCATATCTCACATGATTTCTTTATCACAAAGAAACCATTGTCACCTTCCCATGATGGGGATAAGGATAAACAAGATGATGAGGATGACAACACCTATCCAATTATTAATCCAATAACCTCTTACTTATCCACTATTTATGATAACAAAAATACGGATGATACTAGCACTCCATTAACTGAGAGTGACTCCCGTGTTTTGTCCTTTGATTTTCTCACTAACACTCTCGCCTGTGAGAGGAACCACTCGTGGATGGCAAGCCAGATGATAAAGTAGACACTACGCAACATGAATCAGATGTGGTTGGTTCTACAATTGACCCCATCCCTGATCTCCCTACTCCCGAGTACAAGTAAATCACTCTACTAACTTTAGCAAGGGGGAGGAGCCTCGGTAGAACTCATGAAACCATTATCACCAATTTTTTTGTGGCTCCCCTTCCTAGAATTGAAGAAAGCCTAAATTGGATGCTAACATACGGATGGGTAGAAACTTGGTGCACCCACCACCAACACCTACTATAACATAATAGTAAAACTATATCATCCCTATGTGGTATTCTTTGACTTTTTGATCTCATTTGTGCACACTTACAAAACTTAATGACCACATTAGTCTACGACTTTGACCAAGTGCACATTGAGTATTCCTCATTCCCTAGGGAAGAAGATTTGCATATCTTACAGGATTTCTTTATCACAAAGAAACCATTGTCACCTTCCCATGATGGGGATAGGGATAAACAAGATGATGAGGATAACAACACCTATCCAATTATTAATCCAATAACCTCTTACTTATCCACTATTTATGATAACAAAAATACGGATGATACTAGCACTCCATTAACTGAGAGTGACTCCCGTGTTTTGTCCTTTGATTTTCTCACTAACACTCTCACCCGTGAGAGGAACCACTCGTGGATGGCAAGCCAGATGATGAAGTAGACACTACGCAACATGAATAAGATGTGGTTGGTTCTACAATTGACCCCATCCTTGATCTCCCTACTCCGAAGTACAAGCAAATCATCATAAGAGGGAATCCACTTTTGAAGCCTCATCTAATGCGACAAGATCTCTTGCAAATAACTCATGTCGACCCCACCACTCCAATCCAAGCCAATGCATATGCCAAAGGGTCCCGCCCACTCATGTACCGTACCCTCTAGTTGGTGAGAGAAGCTGGATGCAAGAGAGCTAGCGCACATGGAGCACCAAGAATCCTTGTGGTCCGATGTGGGTGAAGGTTCTAGGCTAGCTAACCCGTGGGGCTGACAGACTTACTCAAGATCAGAATAGTCATATTTGTGATCGCCGACGCCTACAAGCGATGGGTGTGGTGCAAGTATACAGTTGAGTCACGAGGTGGCCCATGAAGAAATACATGATGATGATGATGGCTAAGTTGCGATTGCCAACTTTGGTATCTAGCCACCCTCGATATTTCCCTTCCTCTCGCCATCAAAGAATATGCAGATATAAACAAGGCACTTGCATGTGGACCCCCTGCTCATGCCAATCAAACAAAGGTTCACCGCTAGTGATATTGTTTTTTCTGTGATACAGTGAGAAGTTTATTTTCTTTAAAAAAAGCTTTTGTAATTTTATTGTATAGTCACAAGATGGCTGCATATCAAATAGATTCAATAATCAACCTAGAACAAGAAGAGGACCTTACAGGGATTATTGCATGTGGGTGTAACTCCAAAGATAGTTATCTAACTTTTTGATAGGAATCAAGAATTGGAGGAAAGAATGAGGGCCATGCGCGTTCGAGTTTCCATGGATTTGAATGAAGAAGAAGGGGGTGGCCGAGAAGATGGAGAGATGGAAGATCGTCTAAATTTTGATGGTAGACAAGGTTAACGCGAGAAGGGCAAGGCGCAAGAAAATTCTGACAATGAGTGGTAATAAGAACCTGGTGAAGTTCCCATAAGCCCACAACCGAGAGCTGCTGAATAGGTTGGGTTCGATCTTACAATACATTGAGCTATTAAGGGAGTTGCAGGATAGAGTCAAGGCCATGGAAACTGCAATGGATATGGACTTAAATATGATCATGTAGATGACTTTACCCTTAAGAACGTTACAAATAAAAGGTCATTACCAACCATTTATGGGAACGAGAAGAGAAGAAGAAGCATGGATTGAGCATCTTGAAGATTATTTTCAAACCTGCAACTTGTGATGAAGCTAAGGCAGCTTCAATAGTGATGAAGCTAAGGCAAAGACAGCAATACCTTTGAGGAGAGTAACTTTGATACATTGAATCAACAAAGACAACAGTTCATGCTTACAACTGTCCATGAAAGGCAGGCAATTCCAAATCCATCCATTGTAGCTACTGTCAAGTTCTTTAAACTCATCATTCTTCTTATTGACTTTCAAGATGATTATGTTCATAGCTACAACAGGGAAGGCATGCACTTTGATCTTAAAAAAGGGCTCTCGAACAGTGGCTTCATGTATTATTATCATCTCCTCTGCTTCCTGCCCTCTTACATTCAAACAACATTTGAGGACATGATCGACACAAATTTTACTCTGATTCCTACACTGCACCCTTTGGGTTCTCCAAACACGAAAGAGCCGCTATGAGGAATATGTGTGGGATAGCAAGCCTTGTGGGGGCATGGCATTAAGATTTCAATTTATTTTGCTATGAAGGCTCACTATCACAAAGGTATATAGCCAATTGACACAAATGAATAAAGATTTGAGTGTGTACAAAAGAATTGCTCATGGTGGTTAAGCCCCTCCATGGTTGAGGACTCGATGAGTACCCCAAGAAAAACATTGTAGCCCTCCAAAATTTGGCACATGCCGCAAAGTCGAAGAAGGGTTGCCTCTCAATTTTCAAAGGAGGCAGACAGCTGAGCTTACTATACATTTTCTTTTTAAAGCCACGCGTTTGTTTTGGAGTTCCCTTCAACGGTCCCGATACGACGGGACTCGGGAGCCTTTAAATCGTGGACCTTGAAGGTTGGCCTTTTGTCAAGCGAATCACTTCAGGCCACGTGTGGGTCTTCCTCGGTCGGCGGCGACTCCTCAGAAGAGCTTGATCTTCTTGCAGCAACATGAAACTTCGACTGTTGATGATTCTTTGAGTTTTGCATCGACTCTGCAAAATCAATCAGAACCTCACATGAATCAATAATGCTCTTCCAACCCCAAAAAAAGAAAAAAAAACCCCAAACCGACTCCGGCCGAAGTACACAATATGGGAGCAAAATCAGGATCAGACGGGCGTATTAATGGATTGGATTTGATTATACCTGTCTTTTCGCTTCTCCAGAAAGCGGGCAAGCGATGCCTTCCTCGCGAATGGAAGTTCTGCAAACAGTATTACGCACGGAAAGGTCAGAAGGCGGCCAACAACACACACACACACACACACAGTACACAGAGGGAGAGAGGGAGAGAGGGAGAGAGAGGCGAAGAGATCAGAGAGTAGTCATGTCAAGCATGCATACCAGCTTGGGATCGCTTGATTACAGGCTGCTGCAGCCGCTGCTTTCTTTCTACTTGTGTGATCGTGTATGGAGGAGGTGCGGAGGATCTAGATCGCACCTCACCGACATTGTTAGCTGTACTACTGGGCTCTGTGTCGATCATCGCCTGCGGCGCGGGCTTAGTCGACGAGCTGGGTCTATTATCGCAACCACTTCTACTGCTGTTGTTGCCATTCGAGAGAAGCAGCATGATAGCATTTGCCTGCAGGTGAGCGCTCTCATGTTAGCCTAAACTAGTAGGCACATTAAGAACAATGCGCCGTCCATTCTACTAATTAATGACGTGTGTTATAAAAATATGATTGATTACCTTGTCGGCCGGCACATCCTCGTATACGTTCACCTTGCCCGAGTAGAAGATTGTAAGCTGGCCTAGGCCGCCCATCGACAGATGACGTAGGGTTTCTCCAGCTCCTCCGGACATGCTGCTGTTATAACTGTTGATTTGTGGACGAAGAGTGAGGACAGAAGAGTGGACGGAAAAAAAAAACTATGGACGGACGAAATTTGCCGGAATGGTGAATATATCTATTAGGAAGTAGAATTCTCTCTGTGGTGTGGTTGTGTTTGGATTAGCTGCCTACCGCCAAGGCGTGGATAGCAGCTTTTTATATACAACAAGTGGACGCGTAATGGCACCAAAAGCAACAGCACATGCCTACAGAAACACGTGCTTAAGCCTTTTAGACTCGTGGTGCCTTGTCTACAGGGTTGGTTGTTGACAGGCTGGGAGGAGTCTGGCCAATGAAACTTTACTATGTTGGTGGTGCGCCCCGGCGGAGGCAATTTCTCCACATGCATTGCATTTTGCTTATGTAACGTGTCTTTGTTTCATTGAACATGCACCCCATAATTCAGGGTTCGGGAAATATTTTTTAATGAACCGGCCATGAATCCTCCTCGCTACAAGTTGAACAGGTATTTCAAAATTTTAGGCGGCATGATTCTCTTCATACAAGAATGAAGAATCTCAGTCCCTCTTGCTACTTGAAGAAGGCGGACCATATCCTTCTACGACTTTTCTAAACCATCATAACATGCATTTCATAATGTACATGTGCTATAAAATTTAAACTTAAATATGCTATCCTTCTACGACTTTTCTAAACCATCATAATATGCATTTCATAGTGTATATGTGCTATAACATTTAAACCTTAAGATGCTGCATTTTGCCATTGATACAACTTCACATAGTTGAAATAAAGAGACTAGAAATCATACTTGAAAGAAGCAAGCAAGCATGTTTCCAATCTTGGTATGACATCTCCGTAAACGTTTAGTGGTTGTTGCTAAGCACCATTGCTCTTTGAAGAGAAAAAGGTTCCTGTACATGCATTTGAAAAAGTTTATCTATTCACAATGAAGCATGCACATTCTATAAAACTATGTTACTTATACTTCTAAGATAATTTGACATCCTTAAGAACTACATACAGATGCCAAGCCTATCAAGTTAGAGGATGAAGATTGAGGTATAGAGGAGCCCTTACCAAGACTTGAAGCACTTAAAGTACTTTCAATACTATACAAACCTGCAAGGCAACTCATTTGATAGGTTTACTTCTGGGGTTTACTAAACTCAATATAAGCAATCATGATGATAATAAAGTAGTATCATTATGCATTCTTACTTGAAAGTTGAAACACCCTAAAACAACTAGCTCTACACACACACACACGCACACTTATATATGAAGATATATATGTGTGTGTGTGTGTGTGTGTGGCCTCAGAGAAGTATATAGATCACTAAGTCTCTGCACAAAGTTGAAAACAATAAAAACCAATTTTGGTTTTTCAATTTGAAAGATAACAAGTAAAACTAAAAACAAGAGAGAGACTACTAAAGAAAGAAATGAAAGGATAATGAGAAAAAGTCAAGCAATAGAGACACATAAAGAGAATGCATACATTTATAAAAATTCTGTAACAATAAAAAGAAAGAAAGATAAAAGCTAAGCTAAACAATTAGACAAGCATGTTAAAAGAAGTACATAATAATAAAATATAAAGCATTAGAAAGAAAGAAAGAAAAAACATGAAAAAAATTACATACAAGTAAGAAAACTAAAAAATAGTACAAAACACTCATAAAATTAAATAAACACTAACTAGTAACAACTTAACCATCAAAAGCTAAAACGAACTCTAAACAATAAAAGATGAAAAAAGCTAAGCATATATACAAATAACCCTTAAAAAAAGAAAGAAAAAATGCTAAGTACATGTGAGCTTAGGATCCACAACTACTTCAATATCTCATCATCGGCCATTAGTTGTTTACAAAGCAAAAAATCAGCATAAAACCCATGTCTTACAAACTTTATTGTAAGACCAATGAGCAAATACCATTAGCTGTGAATAAATGTCGATGAGCTTTGCTAGCCCACAAGGCTATACTATCAGCAAACTCTGAATCACTCAAGTCCTCAAGACCTTCAACATACAATTTCATTAAAGTATCTAAACTTTTTTATCTCTAGACGATTTCTTAGCTTGTCTCTAGAATGTTGATGATGAACCGGATTTCATTCTCAACAACAACCTTTTTAGCCTTTTTAGAAATTTTAGTTACATCAATGCTAGCCCAAGTAAGAAGTGTACCTTGTCTTTTATCTTTTGATTTAGGTGCCATGATGAAGCATAAACCTTACCTCAAAATAGACACCTTTTCTACAAAATTTGATAATAGAAAGAATAAGAACCTCGCCTGCGCACGAACATACACACAAACACACACACACACACAAGCCTTTAGGTGTGCCTGCCCTTGCAGTTCCCTGAATTGGCTACTCAAGTTAAGGCTAGCCTGGTCAGTTAATAAGCCTGCAGGCATTGGTCGCCTAGGTGTGATTTGTCCGGGCACGGCGACATGTGGCCTGCTACCTTAGGTGATGGCCCGTCGGCCAGCAACCACCATGAGCTCCTCGCCACCCCAAACTTGTACCGAACAGAGAAGGACATCGATCTCAATGCCAGGCTCCCACCCTTCCCACAGGCGGTGTGAGTCACTACTGTGTGTGACTCGTTGATGGTTGGACTATATAATATATATATATATTTATTTTTGTGGGCTGCTTTGTCATCCTTTATCTGGCTCGACCAGCTCGTAGGCACGCACGCACGCTACACCACTCTCATTTAGACGAAAAGAAAAGGGTAAAACTGGGATTTGGAACTTTGCCAACCCTCTCCTCACATCAGTCTTGATCGTTTTTATCAAGACGAGGCAAGCCAAGAAGGACTGTGGTGACAAAAATGAAGGTTTGTAAAAAAAGAAAATCTTTTGGAGGGAAACAGTCTACGCTTCCCCTTTGAGTGTGCTCAGCGCGATTCCCTGCCCCGGGGGCCGAACCGCGAGTGCATGCAAAGCGATAGGAAGGAGTCTGGAGGGGCCATGCAACAGGACTCCAGAGTCCAATATGAAGGTTTAGAATGGGAGGTGGGCAGCAGCAGTGGGCGACAAAGGAAATATGAAAGGCTGTAAAAGGGAGTAGAGGTAAAAAACCCGAAGTTGAGGCCGCCATAGCCCCTAACCTCGAGGATAGAGAGTCGAGACGACAAAGAATAAAAACCGTGCAGAAAAGAAAAAACCAGGGAGAGAGAAGAAGATTTACTCGGTCCTCTTCACGAGCTGGCGGCGGCGGCAAGGGAGAGATAAAAACCCTAGTTAAGGTTTAGTGTTGCAAGCGATGGCATCATGGCAAGCAGGTTTTGACGTTCGTTGCTTCGAAGCCAGTGCACACACAGGCAGAGCTACAGAAGAAAGAGGGTCAAGACTCAGGACGATCGTCGAGACTCGATGCAGTTGAGATTCGAGAAGGCTGAAGCACAGAGGGGCCAGGGCCGCTGCCGCATGTGCCATGAAGAATTTAGAAATATTAAAAATAATAATAATAAAATTATTAATCCTAATCCCTGGCCCCACCCTTTTTTTTCCTCCACTCCCAGTCTCACTCCCATCCCCAACCTTATCCTCGGCCCTCTACCTCTCTTTAAATCCACCATAATAAATTAAATACTATATACTAATATTAAGTATAGTTTAATATATATATTATATTATATACTATATTGTATAATATATATATTATATACTATATAAATTAATCCTCCTAGTGCTAGTGTGAACCGGTCGGAATCTCTTTCGAAAAAGCTCCATGAGGTTTCAATCCTTTTCATGGAATTTTTGAACAAATTACCACTTCCTCCCCGACTCTAGATGAACAAGTATTCGCACAATCTGAACCGGCCCAAGGTTGAAGCGAACCCGACTTTTCCCGAACCCTGCCATAATTGATTCTTCCAATTTCGTCCCCCCCCCCAAAAAAAAAAACCACTAGAGTGTTTGAAATTGAGAATATTTTTTAACAAAACCAATAAGAATTGACAAATTCAACAGCCTTGCTGTAGGTGATGTAATGACAACATGCTTCGAAAAATGTCGTGAGCGTGAAATGTCATTGTATCAGTTGAGCGGAGGTATCATGCGCATGAATGTTGTGAGCGTGAAATGTAATTGAATGTACGGAGGCCCATCGTACCTATAGTAATTTGTAGTAGAGATTGAATAACATGTAACCAGTATAAACATACATCCCTTTTTAATCCATGTTGAATAAGGTTTGTCCTTGATCAATGACTATGAATCTTCAAAAATTCACAGCATTTTGATAACTCTTATTTGATGTAGAATTCAAAAAAGATAACTTATTTCTCATCTTTAAGACATGCAAGATATTAAAAAGTAAGTTTTTGTAATGTGTGCACCAGACTTGTTAGACTAGGCGATAATATCAATTTATACATATGGCATAGAACAATTTGCTAATTGAGAGACAGTCTAGGCAAGGTAGGGATGCGGAGTGAGGAGAGTGGGGTGTCCTTGGGTGGTAATTAATCCACACGTGAGTTTGCATGCACCAGTCCGAGGGGACGTGCATCTCGTGCATGCACGCGGGCGGGGTGGTAGCAACCATAGGATGGCAGATTCATGGGAATAACTCGATGAGTCGGGAAATGGTGGATGCCATTGGGGGATTGGGGGAGATGAACAAGAATTGCGAGGACCAAGAAGGTGATAGTAGAGAGGCGAAGAAGTTGCAGAGAGCAAGTCTGGATTTCTTCGCGTCTAAATGCTCAAGCTCAGCAAAAGCAAACATCCGCAGTGGGAAGGTATGTGCTAATATCTCCCGGGACTTGGTTAGAAGGCAAATACATTTGTTTTCTATGTGTAGTGCTATTTTGTTATGCCTAGGGAAACCGCCAACAAGGAAGGTAGAGCTGGGGAGATGGTTAGCATGATGATGTATTTCATGAGAAAGATGTGTCCCAAGTGTTTTATTTAGGAAAAGGCTTCTTTAACGTTCTGTTTGTGAAGGGGTAGACTATTGTTGACCTATTTGCAAGGGCTCTACTCTTCATGGGGACAAAACTTGTCAATGCAATGCCCTTTGATCCCGCTTTCGATGTAAATAAGAGTCTCTGAGAAGCATGTCTGGTGTGCATCGATATCATGGGACTTTTATCCTAGCTAAGGCCTTCATGAAGATGTCAAGCGACCTCACACGTTGCCACCGCAGCTCCTCTATGCCCAAAAAAAAAAGTGCAAATCTCCCAAATCCTTCATGTCCAACTTCCTTTTGAGAAGACTATTCACATGCTCAATCTCTTCCAAGTTATCACCCCCAATAATAAGATCATCTACATAGATGCTGATGATCACAATACCCTTATCACTCTTGTGCACATACAAAGAGTGGTCTGCATCTGCCATATGAAAACTAATAGTGACAAGATACTCAACAATCTTGTCATGCCATGCTCGTGGAGCTTGCTTCAGCCCATACAAGGCCTTACAAAGCTTACATAGATACTTTGGGTGACCTGTATCCTTAAAACCAAGTGGGTGATCCATATACACTTCTTCTTGCAAGTCACCATGCAACAACACATTTTTTGCATCCATCTAATGTAAAAACCAGCCTTTAGCTACAGCCACCACAATCATATCTCTAACAGTTGCCATCTTTGCAACTGGGGAAAATGTCTCCTCATAATCAATCCCATGTGTTTGTGCATATCCTTTGGCTACCAATCCAGCCTTGTACCTGCTTATGCTACCATCATTGCTATGTTTCACCTTATACAGCCACTTATATTCAATAGCTTTCTTACCTTCAGGCAATGGCACCAAATCCCAAGTCTCATTTTCATATAATGCATGCATCTCCTCATCCATAGCTTTCTCCGAATACACATTTCCAATAGCGTGATCAAAACATGTGGGCTCTATAATCTGCACAACGTTTGCCGTATAAGCATAGTGATGTGCCACATAACCATCATAAGTCAACCTCTGCACATGGTTTTTGACTCTTGCAGTTCTTCGTAACTTTGCATTCATGGCTTTGAAAGCCTTCTTTACACTAGGTGTCTTCATCACTAGAATCACAAGCTCCTTATCAAGGCTCATCTCCGAGCCACTAGACTCTCTATCAGCAAAAGACTGCCCTGTAGAAATATCAGGCATACCAAGGGGTTCAACTACTTTCTCTTTGCCTTTATATGATGTACCAACTACATTTTTAGGACTGGTATTATGACGCAGACTGGCCTATCAACAACACCACTGCATGAGGACTCTCCTAGTCCACTCAATGATTATGATTGCTGACTTTCATTCTGTGCAACCACATTTCCACTTATAACAACCCCAATAGCATCTTTTTCGGCACCATACCAGCTACTCATCTCATCAAATAAAACATCCCTGCTTACCCTTACTTCACGTGTAGCAGGATTATAACATCTGTATCCCTTTTTCTCAAGGGAATACCCAATAAACACACATTTTTCTACCTTTGGATCCAACTTCGTATGCAACTCATCTGGTACATGTACATAGGTAATACATCCAAAAACATTCAAGTGAGATGAATTAGGTTTCGTACCACTGAATTTTTCCTCTGGTGTCACATCATGTATGGCTGCGGGCAGGAGTCATGTTCATGATATAAACTGCTGTAGAAATAGCTTCAGCCCAATAGCTATGCGGGCATATTCTTCTCTGTCATCAATGCTCGTGCTATCTCTACAATGTGCTTGTTTTTTCACTCAGCAACTCCATTTCGTTTGCGGAGTGTTACAACTACATGTAAATTGTCTCTAAATTCCATTCTTTCACAAAACTAGAGAACTCATTGGAGAAGTATTCTCCCCCTCCATCTGGCCCTAGGCACTTTACATGCTTTCCTACCTGCTTTTCAGCCATCACTATGAAATGCTAAAAATGACTTCACTCTTCTCCTTCATGAAATACACCCACACTTTCCTCGTATGGTCATCAATGAATGTTATATATATAGTACCTGCAACCACCTAGACATAGTTTTTGTAGGCACCCATACATCTGAATGCACCACATCTATTACATTCCTGCTATTATTTCTATCATGTGAAAACACATGCTTTGTTTGCTTCCCAAATTGATATGCTTCACATACTTTCTACATGCCATCAGCTTTAAACTTAGGTAGCCCTGTTCGATTTCTTTAGTCTACATAGACTTCATTCTTTACACATTTACATGCCCCAATTCTCTTATGCCAAATGTCTGTATCTGCAACAATTCCTGAACCCTATGCAAACATTGCAGCTTTCACTTCAGGCATATTTACATCTAGTGTAAACATTCTGCCCACTCTATTGCCTTTTGTAACCAACCTGCACTTGTCTTTAAAGTCTTGACTTAACAACCATTAGGACTGGCAATCCTTCCTCAATCATATGGCCAACTAAAACCAGATTCTTTGTAATGTTTGGAACATGAATTACATCTCCAAAGGTACTTCACCTTACCATCCTGCATAGAAAATGAAAAATCTTTAACAAGGACAATTAGATGAGCAGTGTCATCCCCGGTTTTCAACAAAACTTGGTCTTTCAAGACTCTTCATTTCCTTGAACCACTCACCCCCATGACTTGTCATGTGATTCGAAGCACCTAAATCAATATACCATACATCATCCTTACATGCTGCTACATTATTTCCAAACACAACATTAACTACATGTTGCATAACAAACAACCTCTCATTATCCTCATTATTTCTGCTAGAGGACGCATAGTTATTTTGCTGCACTTTTTTATTTTGCATGTCATTCTGCTTCTTATAGCAATCTTCGTGCACATGTCCAAGCTTACCATAGTAAAAACAACCGCGTGTATCATTATGCTGCCTTTGCCAATTACCATGACCTCTTTGACTCCCCGTGCCTCTAAACTGATCTCTTTCACTTATGTGTTATTGTTGTGAATCCTGGAACTGTTGTTGCTGCTGCTGACCATAATTTTGATTACTTGTTCGGCCACCCACCACCTTGGCCATTTCCACGACCTCTACCCTGTCCTCTACTTGAACTTGTGTAGGAGGCCTGCTGCTCTGAATTGTTTTTGTTTTATGAAAACTGGTCTTCACCCAAACTCTTTTCTTCAATGATTAGCATTGACACCAAATCTGTAAAGTTGGGAATGTTCTCCTAAGTCTGAATAGATGTCTTGAATGCCTTGTATTGTGGCCCAAGACTACGTTAACACACTTCCACCTTATCATCATCATACAGAAACACCAATAGATGCAAGGGATTCCATAATGCCCTTGATCTTCAAGGCATAATCATTCACAGACATGTTTATCTTCTCCATAGTATGAAGCTCATTCTTTAACCAAATCTTTTGTGCCTTGGTGTTAGTTTTATACAGCTTCACCAAGGTGTCCCATGCCTCCTTGGGTGACTTGGCATCCTATATATGCCTAATCATAGTGTCATGTATGTTAATAGAAAGCTAATACATGACTTTCCTTGCTCCTTGATTCCAATCCTTGTATTCTTTTACATCTGCAACAACAGTTGGATTAATCTCTGGTATCTCTAGTGCATCCTCTTGTTCACCTTTAATGTAGTCCCAATAGCCTTTTTCCATCAGGAAATTTGTTAATCTAAACCTCCAAGCATGGAAGTTGTTCTTGTCAAGCCTCTCTGCAACAATCTGGTTTATTTCATCATTTGACATCTTGTTTGCAACACAGACTCACCATAAATAGCACTTATGTTTGACCTACACAAGCTATTGTATTCTCGGCACAGTGGTATTATGCTACACCCAAACTGTCACAACCAGTGACCTCAACTTGCATACATACACCCAATAGAACTCATAACACAACCAGTCTCTGAAAGGACAGTATAGTTGCCCTGCAGCTCCACTCCCACAAAGAAATCTCCTCAATTGGAGTTCATCTGCCCCGGTGCCTCCCGAATAGCTCTCCCAACAAGGGTGTAGTAGTAGCCAACACAAAGGGTGTAGTAGCCAACACAAAGGGGGAAGAGTAGGTGAAGCTCTTACTCTCTTACTGCTCCCTATTCTTCTCTTTCTTGTCGCTCAACTCCTTAGCATCAACTAGGCTCTGATACCATGAAAAGATGCAAGGAGGAAGAGAGATTGAGCTCTTACAAGCACACACACTCACACAAACCCTAGAAGAGAGCTTGAGCTCTTACAAGCACACACACACACTCACACAAACCCTAGAAGAGAACAGACAAGATGAGAGGCTAAAAATTGATCTTCTTCTTCTTTAACAAAAGAGGTCTACTAAAGAGATAAAGTGACTAACACACATACTAGAGTACATACAAGTGGTCCATAATGTGAACACGCTAAAGTGGTGTGGGGGGTAGGTGTGGGACTAGTCAGTGTAGTCCAACTCTAGAATCTCTGGCGAAGATATGTCGGTGCGAGCTACCAAACCTACCAGTGATGTAAACGTCGACCAGTCACACAGGCGCCTGATGAGTGTCAGCTCATGTTGATCTTGACATCTCAACAAAAGTTGGGACTGCCTTTTTAATTGATGTATTCATTTATCAGTAACAACTGCCTTTTAAATTGATGCTGTATACTAAGAGAGTAATCATTCCCGTATTATTGTAGTAGTGTTTAAGTGCGTAATACACTTGGCGACCACCACGATGTGCTCTTGATGATGCGGTTGCATGCGCATGCATTCACAGGGACCTCCTGATTTGGTGGTTCCTACTACTGGGCAGCCCGTGGCATCATCATACAGAGGATGATGTCGATGATCCGACGGATAATTCTTGTTCTTTTTCTTCGCAGTTGCTGGGGCCGGATGCAACTCCTAGCGGCAATCCCCCAGCTACGCAGCCATTCCTGTCCCCCTCCGCGTGTTCCGTGGGCATAGAGGTGGTCGCTAACTCCCTCAAGTTTACCAACTGCGGCAGTTCGTCGATAGCTGTTCTCAGGACCAACACAGCCACCAGTGGTAGTTTCCCCAGCATAGCAGATGGCCCAGCCGCACGGACAGATTAAGTATGCAAAGTTTCACGGGAAATCTTTGAGGATCCGGATGCTCACATCCGGCAGTTTGAGAAGACATACAATCTTAATGTGCCACCCCCACTAGATCAATTACATATGGAATCCATGTTCGAGTCCACTCTGAGTGGGAAGGCTTCCCGATGGTTGGTGGAATACCCCGTGTATCATTTATAGACTTTTGATGCGATGAGGACGACGTTCTTGCGGCACTTTTGCATGGAAAAGACCGTCGCCCAAAATTTGGAAAACTGCGTGTGCTTAAGCAGGGCAAGTGCATAGTGGAGGAGTATGCAGCTCGGTTTCGGGTCATGTTGCAGCAGGTTCCTCAAAATCAACATCCAGCACAGGAGGTGCTCGATGACTCTTTTCTTAAGGGCTTGTCTAAGGATCTCCGTACAGCCTTAGCGACTATGGATAAGGTGGTGACGGCGCTACCAGATGTGATTGCAAGGGCAATCTTGGCCAAAGAATCTTTGGAGGACGAAATCACACCCAGCAGCCAAAATTCCAAAAAGAAGTCAGGGAAAGCTCATCTCATGTGAAGAAGCACAATACCTCTGAAGATTCAAATGAGGAGAGTCCAGATGAGGATTTTTCTGATAGTGGTAGAAGCGAAGATTCGCGGATGCTGAACCCGTGAAACCGACCACAGAGACCCACAAGGGCGGGAAGGTCAGCATGGTGGTGTCAGGGGAATCCTCCGCTGCTAAGTCGTTGAAAGAGGTCTGGTGCTCGACGTGCCGCAATACGGGTCATCCTGCTATGGAGTGTGCACTAAATAAGAAATGGTGTGCCATCTATACTTCTAATTCTCATAATACCAGTGATTGCTATTATAATAGGATGGGCTAACGAGCTAGAGGCCCCATTCAATGGAAGGATAATGAGGAAAAAGATCCTGCAGTGGCATTTGCTCAAACAACGGGAGGTTCGGATAATTCCTATGGCTACTCTATTGGAGGCCGGGGTCAAGGAGGAGGCCGTGGTCGTGGGTCAGGGTGGTTGAGGTAGCAATCGACCACGCATTTGTTTGTTCTACATTGAGAAAGGGCATTGGCGAACGGAGTGCCCAGAGCTCGGGGGGTTCACCTAAAAATATGTAAGTATAGCACGTGAGTTCAAATGAGGGGTTTTTTAATTCAAAAATTTAAGGTAAATTTATAGAAATGCATTTACAAAAGGGGTTTTTTAATCGGTTTTGAAATAAAAAAACTGTTAGTCCAAATTAAGAAAAGGGGTCATTTTATTCATAAAAAATTCACAGGTAAGGGGCTTTTTAAATACCCCTTGAACGCACATGATACATAGGGTTTCTTAGTAGTGCACCCCTTGAGGCAACAACAGTATAGAGGGTTCAACAATCCTAGAAGATACAAGGAGGTTGGTGGTGTAGAGATTTGTACAAGATCTCCGGTTGAAGGCCATAAGAGCATCGCAGAAGAAGCCCCAGGCTCCCCACCACCATCTTCTTGACTCCCACACTTGATAGCTAATTGACACAAATGAATAAGTGTGTACAAAAGAATTGCTCATGGTGGTTAAGCCCCTCCATGGTTGAGGACTCGATGAGTACCCCAAGAAAAACATTATAGCGCTCCAAAATTTAAATTTGGCACATGCCTCAAATTCCCTCTCGATTTTCAATGCACGGGAGAGCATTCAAGTTAGCTCTAGGATGAGGTGGATACTGCAACAAAGGGAAGCAGCCCAAAGTGGAGAGGAACCATACAAGCCCCTTTGCTTACAACTGGAGGACATGGACGATGCCACAACCAGGCAAGTCGTAGTCCATGAGATATAAAAGGGCCTTTTACATTACTAAAAGCTAAAGTACACCTAGGTAGAAGAATACATGAAGCAAGGGGAGCGGGAGGATCATGAAATGGAAGCCTACATCTCTGACCTCAATATCCTTATTGCCTAGATGATGGAGCGCAATTTTCACATGCAAGTTTCTGCAAATCAATTATTGCAACAACATGCAAGTTTCTCAAACGAAGCTAAATGTGCAACTGATGGGAGAAATAGAGCAACTCACTAAGGAGGCGGAGAAAAAGTAGTGGGGGATCATAGACGCCAACAACGTTCTCACTCAATAGGTTCATGAGCTTGGCTCCCAAAAGCAAGTGACACTAGTAGTAGACAAGACCCGAACATGCAACTACTAATTCAAGTTGAGAGCAACACGAACAAGCAGAAAGATGAGATGGCAAAGCTGTAGGCTAAAACCCAAACCTAGCTACTCAATCTTCAAAAAAACCTCACCAACACCAAGGATGATTGCAAGGCCCTAGAGAACTCGCTAAAAGAAAAAGACACAGAGCTCAAGGCTATAGAAGCTGGGCTAAAAGCACACATGGCCGTATTAGTAGAAGGGCAGCTAGCACCAACCAAGGACATGTACAAGATTAGCTGTGAGAATTATGAGATCCAAGTTAAAGACCTTAAGGCAAAACTCCAAGATCTGCACGCCGAAATGGGAGTACTGTAGTAGAAAGAAAAGGATGGCCTCCTCCTACATAATGTCCAACTCTAAAATGCTCTTGCCACCAAAGGGAATTAGAAATAGGCTATGATTTGCAAGCTCAAGAAGCACAAATTAATGCCCTCCAACAATAGTTTTATCCACAATGATAACCCGCCCCAATCAAAGAAGACTATATATATAGTAAGCTAGTGGATAGTGTAGCCCCACTGGCTAACCTTCCAGTGGTTCCTCGAGCCTCTCTTCAAACATTTTCCCTCTTTTTTTCTTCACTAACGCTCTCTTTATGCTAATATAATATTGATTTAAGTGAGGAACTAACCTAGAGGGATTTAGCACTTATACACCAAAATACTACTTGCTACACCGATCCCATCAGTATTATCACTATGTTCACAGGGGACCTTTAACTTAACAAGGGTCATTCCATGTGTATGTACCCCTTACACCGCATTGTGCCTAACTTTCGGTCTTGGCGCCAGATACTAATTCACTCTACTAACTTTACCAAGGGGGAGGAGCCTATAGAACTCATGAAACCATTATCACCAATTCTTTTGTAGCTCCCCTTCCTAGAATTGAAGAAAGCCCTAATTGGATGCTAACATACAGTTGGGTAGAATATTGGGGCACCCACCACCAACACCTACTCTATAACATAATAGTAAAACTATATCATCCTTATGGTATTCTCTGACTTTTTGATCTCATTTGTGCACAATTACAAAACTTAATGACCACATTAGTCTATGACTTTGACCAAGTGCACATTAAGTATCCCTCATTCCCTAAGGAAGAAGATTTGCATATCTCACATGATCTCTTTATCACAAAGAAACCATTGTCACCTTCCCATGATGGGGATAAGGATAAACAAGATGATGAGGATGACAACACCTATCCAATTATTAATCCAGTAACCTCTTACTTATCCACTATTTATGATAACAAAAATACGGATGATACTAGCACTCCATTAACTGAGAGTGACTCGTGTGCTTTGTCCTTTCACTTTCTCACACTAACACTCGCGCGCGAGGAACCACTTGTGGATGGCAAGCTAGAGGATGAAGCAGACACTACGCAACATGAATCAGATGTGGTTGGTTCTAAAATTGACCCCATCCCTCATCTCCCTACTCCCGAGTACAAGTAAATCACTCTACTAACTTTAGCAAGGGGGAGGAGCCTCGGTAGAGCTCATGAAACCATTATCACCAATTCTTTTGTAGCTCCCCTTCCTAGAATTGAAGAAAGCCTAAATTGGATGCTAACATACGGATGGGTAGAAACTTGGTGCACCCACCACCAACACCTACTATAACATATAGTAAAACTATATCATCCCTATGTGGTGCTCTTTGACTTTTTGATCTCATTTGTGCACACTTACAAAACTTAATGACCACATTAGTCTACGACTTTGAACAAGTGCACATTGAGTATCCCTCATTCGCTAAGGAAGAAGATTTGCATATCTCACATGATTTCTTTATCACAAAGAAACCATTGTCACCTTCCCATGATGGGGATAAGGATAAACAAGATGATGCGGATGACAACACCTATCCAATTATTAATCCAGTAACCTCTTACTTATCCACTATTTATGATAACAAAAATACGGATGATACTAGCACTCCATTAACTGAGAGTGACTCGTGTGCTTTGTCCTTTGACTTTCTCACACTAACACTCGCGCGCGAGGAACCACGTGTGGATGGCAAGCTAGAGGATGAAGCAGACACTACGCAACATGAATCAGATGTGGTTGGTTCTACAATTGACCCCATCCCTGATCCCTACTCCCGAGTACAAGTAAATCACTCTACTAACTTTAGCAAGGGGGAGGAGCCTCGGTAGAACTCATGAAACCATTATCACCAATTCTTTTGTAGCTCCCCTTCCTAGAATTGAAGAAAGCCTAAATTGGATGCTAACATACGGATGGGTAGAAACTTGGTGCACCCACCACCAACACCTACTATAACATAATAGTAAAACTATATCATCCCTATGTGGTGTTCTTTGACTTTTTGATCTCATTTGTGCACACTTACAAAACTTAATGACCACATTAGTCTACGACTTTGAACAAGTGCACATTGAGTATCCCTCATTCCCTAAGGAAGAAGATTTGCATATCTCACATGATTTCTTTATCACAAAGAAACCATTGTTACCTTCCCATGATGGGGATAAGGATAAACAAGATGATGAGGATGACAACACCTATCCAATTATTAATCGAATAACCTCTTACTTATCCACTATTTATGATAACAAAAATACGGATGATACTAGCACTCCATTAACTGAGAGTGACTCCCGTGTTTTGTCCTTTGATTTTCTCACTAACACTCTCGCCCGTGAGAGGAACCACTCGTGGATGGCAAGCCAGATGATGAAGCAGACACTACGCAACATGAATCAGATGTGGTTGGTTCTACAATTGACCCCATCCCTGATCTCCCTACTCCCGAGTACAAGTAAATCACTCTACTAACTTTAGCAAGGGGGAGGAGCCTCGGTAGAACTCATGAAACCATTATTACCAATTCTTTTGTAGCTCCCCTTCCTAGAATTGAAGAAAGCCTAAATTGGATGCTAACATACGGATGGGTAGAAACTTGGTGCACCCACCACCAACACCTACTATAACATAATAGTAAAACTATATCATCCCTATGTGGTATTCTTTGACTTTTTGATCTCATTTGTGCACACTTACAAAACTTAATGACCACATTAGTCTACGACTTTGACCAAGTGCACATTGAGTATCCCTCATTCCCTAGGGAAGAAGATTTGCATATCTTACAGGATTTCTTTATCACAAAGAAACCATTGTCACCTTCCCATGATGGGGATAGGGATAAACAAGATGATGAGGATGACAACACCTATCCAATTATTAATCCAATAACCTCTTACTTATCCACTATTTATGATAACAAAAATACGGATGATACTAGCACTCCATTAACTGAGAGTGACTCCCGTGTTTTGTCCTTTGATTTTCTCACTAACACTCTCGCCCGTGAGAGGAACCACTCGTGGATGGCAAGCCAGATGATGAAGTAGACACTACGCAACATGAATAAGATGTGGTTGGTTCTACAATTGACTCCATCCTTGATCTCCCTACTCCGAAGTACAAGCAAATCATCATAAGAGGGAATCCACTTTTGAAGCCTCATCTAATGCGACAAGATCTCTTGCAAATAACTCATGTCGACCCCACCACTCCAATCCAAGCCAATGCATATGCCAAAGGGTCCCGCCCACTCATGTACCGTACCCTCTAGTTGGTGAGAGAAGCTGGATGCAAGAGAGCTAGCGCACATGGAGCACCAAGAATCCTTGTGGTCCGATGTGGGTGAAGGTTCTAGGCTAGCTAACCCGTGGGGCTGGCAGACTTACTCAAGATCAGAATAGTCATATTTGTGATCGCCGACACCTACAAGCGATGGGTGTGGTGCAAGTATACAGTTGAGTCACGAGGTGGCCATGAAGAAATACATGATGATGATAATGGCTAAGTTGCAATTGCCAACTTTGGTATCTAGCCACCCTAGATATTTTCCTTCCTCTCGCCATCAACGAATATGCAGATATAAACAAGGCACTTGCATGTGGACCCCCTATTCATGCCAGTCAAACAAAGGTTCACCGCTAGGGAGTTCCATGAAAGGTGTGTTCGGGACTCCCGCATCATCTCAATTTTCCTTACTTTGAGGAGAGTAACTTTGATACATTGAATCAACAAAGACAACAGTTCATGCTTACAACTATCCATGAAAGGCAGGCAATTCCAAATCCATCCATTGTAGCTACTGTCAAGTTCTTTAAACTCATCATTCTTCTTATTGACTTTCAAGATGATTATGTTCATAGCTACAACAGGGAAGGCATGCACTTTGATCTTAAAAAAGGGCTCTCGAACAGTGGCTTCATGTATTATTATCATCTCCTCTGCTTCCTGCCCTCTTACATTCAAACAACATTTGAGGACATGATCGACACAAATTTTATTCTGAGTCCTACACTGCACCCTTTGGGTTCTCCAAACACGAAAGAGCCGCTATGAGGAATATGTGTGGGATAGCAAGCCTTGTGGGGGCATGGCATTAAGATTTCAATTTATTTTGCTATGAAGGCTCACTATCACAAAGGTATATAGCCAATTGACACAAATGAATAAAGATTTGAGTGTGTACAAAAGAATTGCTCATGGTGGTTAAGCCCCTCCATGGTTGAGGACTCGATGAGTACCCCAAGAAAAACATTGTAGCCCTCCAAAATTTGGCACATGCCGCAAAGTCGAAGAAGGGTTGCCTCTCAATTTTCAAAGGAGGCAGACAGCTGAGCTTACTATACATTTTCTTTTTAAAGCCACGCGTTTGTTTTGGAGTTCCCTTCAACGGTCCCGATACGACGGGACTCGGGAGCCTTTAAATCGTGGACCTTGAAGGTTGGCCTTTTGTCAAGCGAATCACTTCAGGCCACGTGTGGGTCGTCCTCGGTCGGCGGCGACTCCTCAGAAGAGCTTGATCTTCTTGCAGCAGGGGGGGCTACATGAAACTTCGACTGTTGATGATTCTTTGAGTTTTGCATCGACTCTGCAAAATCAATCAGAACCTCACATGAATCAATAATGCTCTTCCAACCCCAAAAAAAGAAAAAAAAACCCCAAACCGACTCCGGCCGAAGTACACAATATGGGAGCAAAATCAGGATCAGACGGGCGTATTAATGGATTGGATTTGATTATACCTGTCTTTTCGCTTCTCCAGAAAGCGGGCAAGCGATGCCTTCCTCGCGAATGGAAGTTCTGCAAACAGTATTACGCACGGAAAGGTCAGAAGGCGGCCAACAACACACACACACACACACACACAGTACACAGAGGGAGAGAGGGAGAGAGGGAGAGAGAGGCGAAGAGATCAGAGAGTAGTCATGTCAAGCATGCATACCAGCTTGGGATCGCTTGATTACAGGCTGCTGCAGCCGCTGCTTTCTTTCTACTTGTGTGATCGTGTATGGAGGAGGTGCGGAGGATCTAGATCGCACCTCACCGACATTGTTAGCTGTACTACTGGGCTCTGTGTCGATCATCGCCTGCGGCGCGGGCTTAGTCGACGAGCTGGGTCTATTATCGCAACCACTTCTACTGCTGTTGTTGCCATTCGAGAGAAGCAGCATGATAGCATTTGCCTGCAGGTGAGCGCTCTCATGTTAGCCTAAACTAGTAGGCACATTAAGAACAATGCGCCGTCCATTCTACTAATTAATGACGTGTGTTATAAAAATACGATTGATTACCTTGTCGGCCGGCACATCCTCGTATACGTTCACCTTGCCCGAGTAGAAGATTGTAAGCTGGCCTAGGCCGCCCATCGACAGATGACGTAGGGTTTCTCCAGCTCCTCCGGACATGCTGCTGTTATAACTGTTGATTTGTGGACGAAGAGTGAGGACAGAAGAGTGGACGGAAAAAAAAAACTGCTATGGACGGACGAAATTTGCCGGAATGGTGAATATATCTATTAGGAAGTAGAATTCTCTCTGTGGTGTGGTTGTGTTTGGATTAGCTGCCTACCGCCAAGGCGTGGATAGCAGCTTTTTATATACAACAAGTGGACGCGTAATGGCACCAAAAGCAACAGCACATGCCTACAGAAACACGTGCTTAAGCCTTAGACTCGTGGTGCCTTGTCTACAGGGTTGGTTGTTGACAGGCTGGGAGGAGTCTGGCCAATGAAACTTTACTATGTTGGTGGTGCGCCCCGGCGGAGGCAATTTCTCCACATGCATTGCATTTTGCTTATGTAACGTGTCTTTGTTTCATTGAACATGCACCCCATAATTCAGGGTTCGGGAAATATTTTTTAATGAACCGGCCATGAATCCTCCTCGCTACAAGTTGAACAGGTATTTCAAAATTTTAGGCGGCATGATCCTCTTCATACAAGAATGAAGAATCTCAGTCCCTCTTGCTACTTGAAGAAGGCGGACCATATCCTTCTACGACTTTTCTAAACCATCATAACATGCATTTCATAATGTACATGTGCTATAAAATTTAAACTTAAATATGCTATCCTTCTACGACTTTTCTAAACCATCATAATATGCATTTCATAGTGTATATGTGCTATAACATTTAAACCTTAAGATGCTGCATTTTGCCATTGATACAACTTCACATAGTTGAAATAAAGAGACTAGAAATCATACTTGAAAGAAGCAAGCAAGCATGTTTCCAATCTTGGTATGACATCTCCGTAAACGTTTAGTGGTTGTTGCTAAGCACCATTGCTCTTTGAAGAGAAAAAGGTTCCTGTACATGCATTTGAAAAAGTTTATCTATTCACAATGAAGCATGCACATTCTATAAAACTATGTTACTTATACTTCTAAGATAATTTGACATCCTTAAGAACTACATACAGATGCCAAGCCTATCAAGTTAGAGGATGAAGATTGAGGTATAGAGGAGCCCTTACCAAGACTTGAAGCACTTAAAGTACTTTCAATACTATACAAACCTGCAAGGCAACTCATTTGATAGGTTTACTTCTGGGGTTTACTAAACTCAATATAAGCAATCATGATGATAATAAAGTAGTATCATTATGCATTCTTACTTGAAAGTTGAAACACCCTAAAACAACTAGCTCTACACACACACACACGCACACTTATATATGAAGATATATATGTGTGTGTGTGTGTGTGTGTGTGGCCTCAGAGAAGTATATAGATCACTAAGTCTCTGCACAAAGCTGAAAACAATAAAAACCAATTTTGGTTTTTCAATTTGAAAGATAACAAGTAAAACTAAAAACAAGAGAGAGACTACTAAAGAAAGAAATGAAAGGATAATGAGAAAAAGTCAAGCAATAGAGACACATAAAGAGAATGCATACATTTATAAAAATTCTGTAACAATAAAAAGAAAGAAAGATAAAAGCTAAGCTAAACAATTAGACAAGCATGTTAAAAGAAGTACATAATAATAAAATATAAAGCATTAGAAAGAAAGAAAGAAAAAACATGAAAAAAATTACATACAAGTAAGAAAACTAAAAAATAGTACAAAACACTCATAAAATTAAATAAACACTAACTAGTAACAACTTAACCATCAAAAGCTAAAACGAACTCTAAACAATAAAAGATGAAAAAAGCTAAGCATATATACAAATAACCCTTAAAAAAAGAAAGAAAAAATGCTAAGTACATGTGAGCTTAGGATCCACAACTACTTCAATATCTCATCATCGGCCATTAGTTGTTTACAAAGCAAAAAATCAGCATAAAACCCATGTCTTACAAACTTTATTGTAAGACCAATGAGCAAATACCATTAGCTGTGAATAAATGTCGATGAGCTTTGCTAGCCCACAAGGCTATACTATCAGCAAACTCTGAATCACTCAAGTCCTCAAGACCTTCAACATACAATTTCATTAAAGTATCTAAACTTTTTTATCTCTAGACGATTTCTTAGCTTGTCTCTAGAATGTTGATGATGAACGGGATTCATTCTCAACAACAACCTTTTTAGCCTTTTTAGAAATTTTAGTTACATCAATGCTAGCCCAAGTAAGAAGTGTACCTTGTCTTTTATCTTTTGATTTAGGTGCCATGATGAAGCATAAACCTTACCTCAAAATAGACACCTTTTCTACAAAATTTGATAATAGAAAGGATAAGAACCTCGCCTGCGCACGAACATACACACAAACACACACACACACACAAGCCTTTAGGTGTGCCTGCCCTTGCAGTTCCCTGAATTGGCTACTCAAGTTAAGGCTAGCCTGGTCAGTTAATAAGCCTGCAGGCATTGGTCGCCTAGGTGTGATTTGTCCGGGCACGGCGACATGTGGCCTGCTACCTTAGGTGATGGCCCGTCGGCCAGCAACCACCATGAGCTCCTCGCCACCCCAAACTTGTACCGAACAGAGAAGGACATCGATCTCAATGCCAGGCTCCCACCCTTCCCACAGGCGGTGTGAGTCACTACTGTGTGTGACTCGTTGATGGTTGGACTATATAATATATATATATATTTATTTTTGTGGGCTGCTTTGTCATCCTTTATCTGGCTCGACCAGCTCGTAGGCACGCACGCACGCTACACCACTCTCATTTAGACGAAAAGAAAAGGGTAAAACTGGGATTTGGAACTTTGCCAACCCTCTCCTCACATCAGTCTTGATCGTTTTTATCAAGACGAGGCAAGCCAAGAAGGACTGTGGTGACAAAAATGAAGGTTTGTAAAAAAAGAAAATCTTTTGGAGGGAAACAGTCTACGCTTCCCCTTTGAGTGTGCTCAGCGCGATTCCCTGCCCCGGGGGCCGAACCGCGAGTGCATGCAAAGCGATAGGAAGGAGTCTGGAGGGGCCATGCAACAGGACTCCAGAGTCCAATATGAAGGTTTAGAATGGGAGGTGGGCAGCAGCAGTGGGCGACAAAGGAAATATGAAAGGCTGTAAAAGGGAGTAGAGGTAAAAAACCCGAAGTTGAGGCCGCCATAGCCCCTAACCTCGAGGATAGAGAGTCGAGACGACAAAGAATAAAAACCGTGCAGAAAAGAAAAAACCAGGGAGAGAGAAGAAGATTTACTTGGTCCTCTTCACGAGCTGGCGGCGGCGGCAAGGGAGAGATAAAAACCCTAGTTAAGGTTTAGTGTTGCAAGCGATGGCATCATGGCAAGCAGGTTTTGACGTTCGTTGCTTCGAAGCCAGTGCACACACAGGCAGAGCTACAGAAGAAAGAGGGTCAAGACTCAGGACGATCGTCGAGACTCGATGCAGTTGAGATTCGAGAAGGCTGAAGCACAGAGGGGCCAGGGCCGCTGCCGCATGTGCCATGAAGAATTTAGAAATATTAAAAATAATAATAATAAAATTATTAATCCTAATCCCTGGCCCCACCCTTTTTTTTCCTCCACTCCCAGTCTCACTCCCATCCCCAACCTTATCCTCGGCCCTCTACCTCTCTTTAAATCCACCATAATAAATTAAATACTATATACTAATATTAAGTATAGTTTAATATATATATTATATTATATACTATATTGTATAATATATATATTATATACTATATAAATTAATCCTCCTAGTGCTAGTGTGAACCGGTCGGAATCCCTTTCGAAAAAGCTCCATGAGGTTTCAATCCTTTTCATGGAATTTTTGAACAAATTACCACTTCCTCCCCGACTCTAGATGAACAAGTATTCGCACAATCTGAACCGGCCCAAGGTTGAAGCGAACCCGACTTTTCCCGAACCCTACCATAATTGATTCTTCCAATTTCGTCCCCCCCCCCCAAAAAAAAAAACCACTAGAGTGTTTGAAATTGAGAATATTTTTTAACAAAACCAATAAGAATTGACAAATTCAACAGCCTTGCTGTAGGTGATGTAATGACAACATGCTTCGAAAAATGTCGTGAGCGTGAAATGTCATTGTATCAGTTGAGCGGAGGTATCATGCGCATGAATGTTGTGAGCGTGAAATGTAATTGAATGTACGGAGGCCCATCGTACCTATAGTAATTTGCAGTAGAGATTGAATAACATGTAACTAGTATAAACATACATCCCTTTTTAATCCATGTTGAATAAGGTTTGTCCTTGATCAATGACTATGAATCTTCAAAAATTCACAGCATTTTGATAACTCTTATTTGATGTAGAATTCAAAAAAGATAACTTATTTCTCATCTTTAAGACATGCAAGATATTAAAAAGTAAGTTTTTGTAATGTGTGCACCAGACTTGTTAGACTAGGCGATAATATCAATTTATACATATGGCATAGAACAATTTGCTAATTGAGAGACAGTCTAGGCAAGGTAGGGATGCGGAGTGAGGAGAGTGGGGTGTCCTTGGGTGGTAATTAATCCACACGTGAGTTTGCATGCACCAGTCCGAGGGGACGTGCATCTCGTGCATGCACGCGGGCGGGGTGGTAGCAACCATAGGATGGCAGATTCATGGGAATAACTCGATGAGTCGGGAGATGGTGGATGCCATTGGTGGGGGATTGGGGGAGATGAACAAGAATTGGGAGGACCAAGAAGGTGATAGTAGAGAGGCGAAGAAGTTGCAGAGAGCAAGTCTGGATTTCTTCGCGTCTAAATGCTCAAGCTCAGCAAAAGCAAACATCCGCAGTGGGAAGGTATGTGCTAATATCTCCCGGGACTTGGTTAGAAGGCAAATACGTTTGTTTTCTATGTGTAGTGCTATTTTGTTATGCCTAGGGAAACCGCCAACAAGGAAGGTAGAGCTGGGGAGATGGTTAGCATGATGATGTATTTCATGAGAAAGATGTGTCCCAAGTGTTTTATTTAGGAAAAGGCTTCTTTAACGTTCTGTTTGTGAAGGGGTAGACTATTGTTGACCTATTCGCAAGGGCTCTACTCTTCATGGGGACAAAACTTGTCAATGCAATGCCCTTTGATCCCGCTTTCGATGTAAATAAGAGTCTCTGAGAAGCATGTCTGGTGTGCATCGATATCATGGGACTGTTATCCTAGCTAAGGCCTTCATGAAGATGTCAGGCGACCTCACACGTTGCCACCGCAGCTCTCGATAAGGCAACTGTGGGCTGCTTCTTGCTGCTCCATGTCACAACAGCACTCCCCACCAATGAAAACATAAATCCACTGGTAGATCTTCTGTCTGAGATGCTACCTGCCCAATCTGCATCTGTGTATCCATCTAATGGTACACCTACCTAAAACAATGCATAATCAACAATTGCCCTCAAATACCAAAGTGTGCATCACACATTGTCAAGATGTGGTTTGCGAAAAACTTGTATAAACTAGTTCTCTAAGCCAATAGTGTAACTCAAATCTAGCCTGCTGATCGTGACATAGAGCAAACTCCCCACAATCTTCCCATACATAGTGGGGTCGTCCAACACATAACCTGCATCCACACTGTGCCATTTTGATCTAATGGCACCGAGATTGGCTTACAATTAGCCATCCCATACTAGGACAACATGTCCAATACATATTGTCTCAACCAAATACCATGAGATGTGCAAATGACCTCAATGCCCAAAAAAAAGTGCAAATCTCCCACATCCTTCATGTCCAACTTCCTTTTGAGAAGACTATTCACATGCTCAATTTCTTCCAAGTTATCACCCCCAATAATAAGATCATCTACATAGATGCTGATGATCACAATACCCTTATCACTCTTGTGCACATACAAAGAGTGGTCTGCATCTGCCATATGAAAACTAATAGTGACAAGATACTCAACAATCTTGTCATGCCATGCTCGTGGAGCTTGCTTCAGCCCATACAAGGCCTTACAAAGCTTACATAGATACTTTGGGTGACCTGTATCCTTAAAACTAAGTGGCTGATCCATATACACTTCTTCTTGCAAGTCACCATGCAAGAACACATTTTTTGCATCCATCTAATGTGAAAACCAGCCTTTAGCTACAGCCACCACAATCATATCTCTAACAGTTGCCATCTTTGCAATTGGGGCAAATGTCTCCTCATAATCAATCCCATGTGTCTATGCATATCATTTGGCTACCAATCCAGCCTTGTACCTGCTTATGCTACCATCACTGCTATGTTTCACCTTATACAGCCACTTATATTCAATAGCTTTCTTACCTTCAGGCAATGGCACCAAATCCCAAGTCTCATTTTCATATAATGCATCCATCTCCTCATCCATTGCTTTCTCCGAATACACATTTCCAATAGCCTGATCAAAACATGTGGGCTCTACAACCTGCACACGTATAAGCATAGTGATGTGCCACATAACCATCATAAGTCAACCTCTGCACATGGTTTTTGACTCTTGTAGTTCTTCGTAACTTTGCATTCATGGCTTCCAATGCCTTCTTTACACTAGGTGTCTTCATCGCTAGAATCACAAGCTCCTTGTCAAGGCTCATCTCCGAGCCACTAGACTCTCTATCAACAAAATACTGCCCTGTAGAAATATCAGGCATACCAAGGGGTTCAACTACTTTCTCTTTGCCCTTATATGATGTACCAACTACATTTCTAGGACTGGTATTATGACGCAGCTTGGCCTATCAACAACACCACTGCATGAGGACTCTCCTAGTCCACTCAATGATTGTGATTGCTGACTTTCATTCTGTGCAACCACATTTCCACTTATAACAACCCCAATAGCATCTTTTTCGGCACCATACCAGCTACTCATCTCATCAAATACAACATCCCTACTTACCCTTAGTTCATGTGTAGCAGGATTATAACATCTGTATCCCTTTTTCTCAAGGGAATACCCAATAAACACACATTTTTCTACCTTTGGATCCAACTTCGTATGCAACTCATCTGGTACATGTACATAGGCAATACATCCAAAAACTTTCAAGTGGGATGAATCAGGTTTCGTACCACTGAATTTTTCCTCTGGCGTCACATCATGTATGGCTGCGTGGTAGGAGTCATGTTCATGATATAAACTGTTCATGATATAAACTGCTGTAAAAATAGCTTCAGCCCAATAGCTGTGCGCTTTTGCCGCACAGGTCGTAGCTGGGGACTTGCCAGACACCGTATTGCGAGCCACGAATGGCTACAAGCATACAACCAGGGAAGGAAGCTCAAAACAGAATGCAAAAGGTGTGTCACTCACCGCTTAACTGCTGCCTTGAAGGATTCCCGCGTCGCAGTCGTGAAGGAGGAGCCGCCGTCGCCGCTCTACCGCCTCTCCGCCGCCGCGCCGTGCCGCTACACAGTGCTCGATCGCTCTCTCACTCTCTCTCTCTCTCTCTCACACACACACGCAGGAGAAGGAAACCAAAGAGATAAGGCAAGATCACTCTTGTATTCACAACACATGAGAATGAGGATTTTAGGGTTACATTTGACTCATATAGGTGACTTGGCCGTTCACACTTGGGCGCCCATACATGGCCGGCCGACCCTAACCCTTATCCTACTGATATCCAAGGTGCGCCTCTCATCGGCGATCACCCAATCCCTTTATCCTTAACATATGGTGCCGACAAGCCCGGCCCATGACTCAGAATATTTAAATTAATGACGTAAAACATAGTGCGTCCGCCATGGGTTAACATGCCCCCCTTCCTGATGTAGATTCCGTCCTCGGAAGCTATGGTATGGTAAGCTCGAGAGGGTTGTTGTGGTAGACCGTCTGCAAAATAGGGAAGTAGAGTGAAAGTATGCTAGAATTCAAAAGATATAAAGTGTAGAAATTCAAGCATGTTAGACCACAATGGATGTTGCGATGAGAACTTAGTTTAAGGGTCACATGAATGAGCTAATGTAGCAAATTAACATGAGTTTAAAATTATTGAAAGTAAATCAAGAGTCAGCAAGGTGTCAAAGGTTAATCAAGGTTTATAACTGGCCTAAGTCAAGGTAAATAACCAAGCTTAATAAATAAACAGATGACCACACTGTGTCTACTCTAAGAACAAGTTAATACCACGAGTCTAGGGACACAAGAAACATTAGAGTTACAGGAGCCTTTTGCCTTTATTTCTTCACGCACGTGACAATTTTTATACACAATGGCGACCTTCCTAAGGCAAAACTAACATCGATCCTGGTACCATGTTTAACACAAGGCATTATCCAGGAATCTATTAGCTCACTTTAGGCAAGGCTACCCCCTACCAACCAAGGCATCGGTCTGGAGTAGAATACTCCTCGCCTACCAAGTATCAATAAGGCGATAGGCCAACATTAAAGCACATCATAGACTTGTTTTGCCATTTATTGTAGGCTTGTTTTTTTTTTTTTTAATAAAGTTTCTTTTGATCTTCGCTCCTGAACTAAAATGTGTTCTTACATCCTTTCGACAAGGGGTAAAAGCTATGTCCTAGAGGTCAACACACACACAGCCAGGTGTTCAATCATTAAGATGGTTTGACCTTAGACCTAAGACAATCGTATTCCAAGGTTAACTAAGACGTCATGCTGCCTAGGAATATTTTCAATAAAGTTAAGCTCATTAATGATTTACACTAGCATGCAAGCAACTTCAAAAACTAAGTAGTACATTGACAATTTCCATGTGGTCATGCCGTATAGTTTATGAAATTAATTGAACAGTAAAACGAAAGAGAGTAGGTATGGAAGAATTACACCTGTAATTGGAGATCTCCTTGATTTGACGAGACAGCTTGCAATTTGATGTAGATATATTTTGATGAACGTTGCGGCAGTCTCAGGACTTGAAAGCGAACCCACCTCAAACCTTTTAACCTGTACAATCAACTAACAAGCACTATACCTCGAGAGGCACATCAGTGTGGAAAATTTCAAGACTCGTTTAAGGAATCTAAACTAGAAAAAACTTGAAAACACTAACCTACCTACCAGTCACCACACTACTACTGAGGATACGGTAAGAGGATGTTGTAGAGTCCTGGCTCTAGCCCTAAGGCTAAGCCTCTATCCGCATCATCCAAATAAATAAAATCAACCTCAGTAGTGCCATGAGTTTCATCCGTCCATTCATCATTGTCAGATATTTCCTTTTCATTTTCCCATCCACATAGACTCATCAAGAATGTAACCATGCGAGGATAGTCGTCTTGTGGAAAAGGAAAGCATTGGGCTATCGGGGATATGTCCTCTACGGAGTAGGGGTCGGTCATGGTCAATAGGCGAATTAGCCATTCTAATTCCTCAACATTTTCCTCATTGGCTAGTACATCTATATGATCCCATTCAGTTTCAATTACAGGATAGCACATGTTGAATATCTGAGAAAGGTACAGATGATACCTCTCACCAAAGGTAGGAGTGGATGAAGCGTATGATGATCGGGCATCTGCCATATCTGCAAACACAGATATAGCATCAGTAGGTTTATGACAGGTCAATCTAGTTCTTGATTGTATACGGATATTTCTCTTGTTTTTGTGCTCTTGCTCTTTTTACTATTTTTTGTTTTTCTTTTCTTTGTTTTTCTGTGTATGAAGCTATATATATACATCCCCTTGAATTTGGCAATTACATGGTCAGGGGAGAAGGTTAAGGAGGAAGCATTAGAATGTCGAGCGTGAGTACATGCTCCCCCTTTCCTTGGGTAGATCATATTATTTGCAATGATGTTGCAGCCTCTTGGAACCAATTTGTCCAGCGGGTCATAGGTTGTGATGTGGGCAGATAGCTTTTTATGACCCTTGTGGCCACATCCAATTGTAGAGATGGTAGTGTACGCTCCCATTGACGAATGGAGGAAATGGTTTTCGACGATACTATTACAAGGGGAGACGTAGACTCATCGGTTTTTTGTTGGGTGTTGACGAGAGTAGGTGTAGAGCATGTAGAAACTTCTATATGATTGTGTGCCTGGCATGAGGAGCTAGAAGCTTCATGTGGCTCCCCCCTTCCTGAGCTAGGTGGTAATGATCGATATCGTTTGGGAATCCAAACTAACTCTGGAAGTGGTGCGGAGCACTCTGTTACCTTTCCCTTACCACGGTCTTGAATTGTCATTGGGGTGGCAACAATTGGTTTGCAAGGTTTTATAGGTGATGTAGAGGGATTCACCTTATGTTTAGGAACCCAAATCTGGTCATTCCCCTCGTAGTACCCTTGGGCTACTAATAATTTTTTAGGGATCCACCGCAATGTTACATTGCCCTTTCTCGGGTGGGTAGCTACTTTCCTTTTACGAGGCTTCTTGGTGGCTGAACGAGATTGAGCAGGGGAAGTAGCTGTTAACGAAGCTTTGGGGACCCATTTATATGTACTCTTTGGCATAGTAAGCGAAGCTTTAGGGACCACCTTGCCTGTTTCCAGTCTTGGCGTTGAAGCGTTAGAGGGGTGGCAAACAATCAAAGATGGTTTTGCCACTGGACTTGGTGATTTTTCGTTATCCATCATTTTGTCCAGAGTCGATGGCTTAGGTGCGGGATTTTGAGCGGTCAGACCTAGTGTTGGTTCTTGCGTTGTGACTTGTCTGGTTGCCCAATCGATATTGCACTTGGTGGCCATCATCCATTTGCGCCCTAAGATTACAGTCCCTTCCATGGTACCAGCAGGCATAACTAAAAAGCTTTGAATTATGGTTCCCTTGTCATAAGCAACCGGAGTGTGCAGAATTCCTGAGACAGGGGTTTTCTTCTTGTTGATTCCTTGAACTTGGATAGAACTCTTAGATAAAGGTGGTTTTCCCAGTTGACACCACACGCCATATGATAGCAAATTGTGTTGAGCTCCTGTATCCAATAATGCATTATACAGCACCTCCCCGTAAGGACTCTGTAACTCAATTGGGTATCTTAGAGGTGGGTCAGATTCCAGTGCATCCTCCTCTGCTTCCTCGAAAAATACTTGCGTAATTCCCAAGTTGGCTTCTCGTTGTCGCCTAGCACGTTGTTGACGTTCTTTGGCTTCGACTCTCGCTTGTATCTTTTTAAGCTCAGCTTGTTCTTTAGCTGCCTTCTTTTGATGGGTTGCATGTAACTCCTCTTGGCTCAGGGGGTCATAGTATCTTTTGAACTTACTCCCATTAAGGAATCCAATGGTTTCAACTCCGTCGAGAGTCTCCACTCTGATGGTACCTTGCGGGGTAATTTCACATACTCTATACGGTCCCTTACCAGCATATTTGAGCTTTTTCTTTTCATTTCGCACTCCATACATCAGGACTTTATCCCCAACCTTGATGTCCTTGTCCTTTAGATGGCGATCAAACCATTTTTTCCTTCTATCCTTCTCCACAAGGGCATTGTATACAACCAATTGTCTTTCTTCGTTTAGCCGCTCAAGGATATACAGACGCTCTGCTAAGGGATTACCATCCCAACCCTCTTGAGTAGCAACACGAAGACTAGGAATGACAAATTCCCACGGCATGACTGCTTCTTGGCCATATACCATTTTGAATGGTGTGCAATTAATAGCCACTTTGTACGCAGTACGATATGCCCATAAAGCTGTCGTGAGCTTTAGATCCCAATCCGTGCGATGAGCTTCAACTGTCTTTGTCAAAACAGAGATTAATGTCTTGTTTGTACTCTCGGCTTGGCCATTCGCTTGCGGATAATAAGGAGTAGATTTATGATGGGATATCATGAAATTTGTTGTGAGCTCCTTAATCACTTCATTTATAAAATGCGTACCATTGTCGCTCACAAGTTCAAAAGGACAACCGAATCGTGTGATTATGTTTTCAAAGAGGAACTTGGCTGTTGTCCTCGCATCTGCCTTACGTGTCGCTTTCGCTTCAGCCCATTTAGTCATATAGTCAGTGGCCACAATAATATAGCGAGATTGTGTGTTTCGGGCCGCTGGACTAATTGGACCTACAAAGTCTAAACCCCACTTTTCAAATGGTTGGTTTACTTTGATTGGATGTAGGGGCATCTGATCTTTCCTCTGGGGTTTCTTGTATCGTTGGCATTCATCGCAACCCTTCACAAAGAGTGATGCGTCTTGGAACATAGTGGGCCACCAATACCCTGATTGTAAGATCTTTCGCGCAGTTAAGTCTCCTGAGAAGTGACCACCGGCTACGCCCATATGTGCCTCTTGCAAAATGTATAGATACTCATCCTCTCGGGCACAACGCCTAAGAACGTCATCCTTTCCTCTTTTATAAAGAGTCCCGGCTATCAGGCAATAGGGTTCGCATTCTTTGATCAGCTTTCGAGCTAGATCTTTACGAAGCTCCTTGGGTGGAAAGCCATTAACCAAAAAGTTAACAATCTTCTCACTCCATTCAGGCATTGTCTCCACCATGAACAGGGAAGTGTCAGGTAAGTCATCATCAACACCCGTAGGAGCCTCACCATTAGGTATGCGAGACAAATGATCAGCCATAACATGTTTTTTGCCAGGTCTCACCACAATAGTGAAATCAAACTCAAGAAGAATCAACAGCCATCGTGTGATTCTTCCTGTGGAGCATGGTTTGTTTACCAGATACAACAATGCTTGATGATCCACATAGAAAACAAACTTGGTGGCAAGGAGGTAATAACGAAATTTTCTTACTGCATATATCATTGCCAACCCTTCTCGCTCCGTAGTGGTGTAGTTCATCTCAGCATCGTTCAACTGGCGACTGGCAAAGCTAATGGGGTAGTCTAGCTTGTGTTCTCCAGGTTGAGTCAACACACACCCAATAGCAAAGTTTGATGCATCAATATGCACATGGAAGAGTAAATCCCAGTTAGGCATCCTCAAGATTGGAGCACTCGCCAAGGCCTTCTTTAATAGCTCATAGGCACGGTCACATTCTTCGGTCCAAATAAACTCGATGAGAAGCTTATACAATGGTCGAGCTATCTCGGCGAAGAAGAGAATAAACCTTCTATAATAACCAACGTGGCCCATAAAGCGTTGGACTCCCTTGTAGTTGGTGGGTGGTGGCAGTTCCAGAATGACCTTGATTTTACTCTCGTCTGTGGAAATCCCATTTTTGGACACTATATGCCCTAAGATAACTCCGTGTTTAACCCAGAATTGGCATTTGAAAGGATTCAATGAGATGCGATATAATCTACACCTTTCAAATATTTTTCGTAAACACATCAAGTGCTCGTCCCAAGAGGAATGAACACAAAGATCATCTAAGAAAGCTTCACAGAAGTCCCTTAGATATTCCTTAAAGGCCGTGTTTATCAATCGTTGGAATGTTGCAGGTGCATTGGTCAAGCCAAAGGCCATGACGCGAAAGGCAAACACTCCAAACTCTGTGATAAATGCTGTTTTAGCTTGGTCCTCGTCTGCAATTGTGATCTGATTGTAACCCGAGTACCCATCTAAAAAGCTATATGCCTCCTTGCCTGCCACTCTTTCAAGCACATGTTCAGAATATGGCAAGGGGTAATGATCCCTTCTGGTGGCTGCATTAACCTTTTTGAGATCAACGCACACTCTGAGTTTCCCATTCTTCTTTGGCACGATGACTATCGGAGAAACCCATTCTGAGTGCTCAATTGGGTATATGAATCCACATTTTACCAGCTTTTCAATTTCCTCTTGTACAATCTTTGCATACTTAGGATTCATTGGGTAGGGACGTTGTTGGACTGGTTTAGCAGTGCTAATCATTGGAATTGTGTGTTGCACCACCGAGGGTGGAACACCCTTCATATCATGATATGTCCAAGCAAATATGTCCTTGAATTCTTTAAGAAGCTTCGTAAGTGCAGCTTCTTCCGCCTTGGTGAGGTCTTGAGCAATAAAAACTGGTTTAGACTCCTCACCCGGATCTGCTAAGTCTATCTCCTTGACTACCGCAGGGCCATCGTAGACACCGCTACTCCCATTGGTAGGCATTCGTTGGGCTTTTGTGTAGACTACTTTACGTTCCCCTGTGGTGAATGATTTGAAATGCTCGGGTGCGGGGTGTAAGTCTACTGGTTCTTGTGGTGCCAGGCTTTTTTCTTTCAATTCCTCTTCCTTTTGTTGTTGAGCCAACTCTTGGTTTTGCCGCCTTCTTGCAGTACGACTTAGTTTCGGCTTCTCTTCGATTTCTAATTGGGCGACGTCATGAGGTTGCGGAATACACCACATGACACTTTGGAGGTATTGTCCCCAATTATCCGCTATCTTCCGATGAGCATCAATGGCTCCTACATAACTAAGCCATTCTGCAGTAGATCTTTCCTTG
Source organism: Cibotium barometz (assembly GCF_041138505.1). NCBI lineage: Eukaryota > Viridiplantae > Streptophyta > Polypodiopsida > Cyatheales > Cibotiaceae > Cibotium > Cibotium barometz. The sequence goes on from NC_141076.1 coordinate 1,231,306, forward strand.
TTTATTGCAGTGCGTACATTAGCTCGATAGCATTGGCGCTTATGTCTCGTTTTCTTCTTACCAAGTTTTTGATTGTTGTTTCTATCAGATTCGGACTCACTTGGTCGATCTTCACTTTCGGATGAACTGCAGGAGGTCACTATCCTAGGCCTTGAGCACCTTGCTTCCACATTTGGGTGAATATTTGATTCATCCCTCCCATCAGGCTCAGGGTCAGTTTCTTCTTGAGATTCATACTCAGAGTCGCATTGGTCAGAGTCTTCGCTACTTTCAGTGTTAGTGGAGTTGGCCACTTTCTCGCCATCAGGGGTCAAGTGCATAACACCTATCATGTTTATTGGCACTAACGGTGGCATATCTTGCCCCTCAGGTGTTACCCAACTTGTACCTCTATTTCCCCATGTGTCTATGGTTGCTGCTAGGTGTACCCAATCCACATTATCCGACTCAGTCATACCCGGTAGGACATCCATATAAGGAGAATCTTTCCCATCATCAGTCTCTTTTTTGCATGTATAGCAATACCTTAATGGGGCGGAGTGAATAGTGGTATCCGATCGATTATCAATGATAACCTTGCTTCCTAAAGGATGTGCACGACCATTCTCAAGATCAACTCGAATGACAGAGTCCTGGAATTGTAGGTAGACATGGTTTTTCGACCAGTCATGCACCATTTGTGCTTCCCTCATGAAAGGACGTCCTAAGATCATTTGATATGACATAGGATGCTTGGAGAAATCCATTACAATGAAGGTATGTTTTACCTTGTATCCCAGGACCTTGATCTTAAGGTCCCTTAACATTCCAATAGATTTAGCTATGGTTCCGTTTGCCATCTTAACCACTATGTTTGTGACTTCGAGGTGAGGCCTTCCCATAGATTCCCAACAGTTTTTAGTCACAATGCTCACTCCAGCACCACCATCAAGGATTCCCTTTAGAGTTAATCCCTTGGTAGTAATGGGGAGGGTGGCATTAGATTCGTCACCTTCAAAGTACTGTCCCAACTTGTTCACAGGTATTTCCACGACCGAATCTTCATCAAAGTTGGGTTGTAGATCCCAATGTTCCCCTTCATCTTGAAGCGTGTCGGGTCTATCCATATTTGCAAATTGTGGTAACCCCGCCTTTAGTTCTCCATTGAGAAATGCCCGAAGAGCTAAGAATAGCTCAGGATCTCCGTATAATTTGGATATGATTGTGGTTCTGATCTCAGAGGACATGAAATCCATTAGCTTAGACACATTCAACGGTACTTTTCGAGACATCGCCCCTTGACTAGGGACTGGTGAAGATGGAATCACTTCCTCTTCGATGGGGTCAGGCATTCCCTCACTAAACATTCTTTCCAGTAAGAAGGGTGTTTGCCCACTTCCGGATGTCCTATCCTCACTTTCTTCCCGAATGATACTCGGTATAGCTAACGGTTTATGGTTCCGGTGAGGCTGAACTTGCATAGGAAACACTGTGTCTGGAATTTTGATTTTTCTCGGGTTTGGCTCCAGGTCTCGTTGTGTTTCTTCCACCAAACCCCTTAAGTGTTGCACTTGTTCAATCTCCTCAACTGGGTTCGGGTAAGTTCCAATCTTTTTCTTGAGGGTTTTTGGCCCATGTGGCTTGTCTTGGGGAGTCTCAGTCAGTTTGGGTGGTCGAGAGGGCATTAACTGACTTGGTTGTGGGGCCGAGGAAGTTTCCTTCTGTTTCCCCTTATTTATGTATTCGCTTGATTCGTTGAGCCCCCGAGTAGGTTCCTCTCTTAAGGTAGTGGCTTTGGTCCCCATGGTTTCTATTGAATCAGAATCATCTTCAGGATCATTCATATACACGGGGTCGTCTCCTATCCCTATGTTAGTCTTTGAACTGGGTTTGGAGCTCGTGGCATTAAGCGATCTCTTTCGTCGTGTTTTCTTTTTCTTTGCCTGAGCGATTGATGCAGTATCCCTCTCTTCAAGAATGTAGTTTTGATTTTGAAGCATTGACCGTGTAACTACATTCGCGGGTACAACGAGTGTGGTTCCTCGTGCTTGGTTGGTGACCTCAACCAAATTCAATGGCGTAATCTTGGGTGCATTAGGATTATGTGGACATTGAGCAATCAAATGGTCTATGCCACAACGATTACATGTAAGTACCGGCATTCCCGATGTGCTCCCTTGATTTGGTTGCATTTGAGTAGCGATCTTCTGTAGCCTATTAGGGCACTCTACTACACGATGCGGTCCACCACACTCATAGCATTGAAGAGGTGGTCTCCTTGCCATGGTATTAAGGTTTTGCCCTCTTGTGGCGAGAGCAGCCGCTTGATATACAGGCTTGACTTGCCCAAAATGATCCTCCATGTAGTACTGGGGAATCATTTCAAACGTATCAATCCCGTATGGAACAGTGGGGTCTATCTCCTCTTCATAATCCCCACACGCACTATGTGACTCACAACCCATCTGGTTTATTGGGGTAATCCTTGGATGTGGAGGTTGTGGTCCTAGCACTGGCGATGGTAACGGCACAGACTGGACTACATTCGGATTCCTTGGAACTATGTGCTGTGACGGTTGCTCGACAGGTTGTGCAGGCATTAGCGCGGGTACTTGAGGTGTGTTTGACCAAGCTAGTGGTGCCTGGTTTGCCAACATTCGCTTAAGTGTTAGGCAATCTTTAGATTGATGGCCATACTTACCACATGCATTGCAATTCCCATTGAATTTGACTCTGAATGTGGGACATTCACTCGTGCTATGTGGTCCTAAGCACACCGAACACCATTGTTGCTCTCTCCTTGGGTACATATGGCTATTTTGAGGAACTCGATTACCCCTAAAGTATTCTTGGAGAGCCTTAGTAAGGTCGGTCACAGACATTTCAGATATCTTGGGCTCCTTTGCAATAGGTTTTACTGTCATTGGCTCGTGCCCAGATACTTGCGAACTAACGGATTTTGTCTCCGAAGACACCTTTTTACCTGCAATCATCAAGTTGTCTTCTAACTGGATTGCATTGGCAGTGACTGCTTCCCACGTTGTAAGACCTCTAATGACTAGGCCATTGTAAATGTCCTCGTGGCGCAATCCTCGGATGAATCTATCGAGGAGTTGGTTGTTATTGAAGCGTTCATCAGGAGTGCAGCGAGAATTTAGATGCTTCAATCGGCTTATAAAGTCTCTCACTGACTCCCCTTCCTCGCGTTCGGCTTTTTGAAGTTGAGATGCTACCCCCCAAAGCACACCCTCACGTATGTATTCCTTCAAGAACAGTCTCTTGAGAGTGGGGTAGTGAGTGCGCTCTTCAACCCTTAAGGTTCGATACCAATCTCCAGCCTTCCCACTCAAGGTTAAGCCTAAGGCTTTACACTTATGCAGCTCATTGTGTTCTTCCAAGGAATCACACACGTGCTCAAAGACTTCAATGTGCTTCCTAACATCCTCGTTACCACTGAAGTTTTGAGTGAGCTTAGCCACTTGTACTGCCTTGCTTCTAGGTTCTCTCTCAGGCATACCCCGCATGTTTTCCGCAATAGATCGTCCGATCGTCTGAGCAAACGCTGCGAGATCACCTAGGTGAGCAGGCATAGTTGGTGGAGGCACTTCTGGGATAGCCTGGCTGATAGGAGTTGGCGTTGGTCTGAGTAGGTTGGCAAATGACGTAGGATATGATATGTGACTAGGCCTAGCTCCCCTTGGATAATGGTTATGATAAGGCGGTCTTGGAGCATACGCCATTGGCATACTAGGAGGCGTAGGAGCTACATGAGCATGAGTAACAATAGGTACATAAGGCCGATAGGCACTGGCACGCACTGTTGTAGGTACTGTTCCACTAGGTAGCGGTGTCGTACTACCTACAGCGGCAACAGGTGCACTTTCAGCTATGCTCATCATTGGGGTAGGCATTGCAGATTCCCTAATGGAAAGTTGAGCCAAGGTTGGAAAGCTAAAGTTACTGCTCGTGGGCTCAACTTGCATTGAGACTCCAGGCGAAACAACATATGAAGGGTCTATGGGACTCACCGACATAGGGTTGGTTGTTTTGCCTTGCCCGTATCCAAAAATCTCATAGGGCCAGTGGAAACTAAGTTCACTCCCCTATTTTGCCTCTCAATTTGGATAATTCTATGAATCACCTCACATATCATGTGTTGTTGCTCCTCTAGATTAGTGGCGCTAGATGTAGATCGTAGGACTTCTAACCAACCTACATGATATGTGTAACCCGTGTATAGGTCCGTTAGAGTCTCTGTGTGTAGATCATATTCCCAATTTTCATTGAGAAATATCCCATCCAGACTTGGTGTGCCAAACGGTTCTCTTGAAGTGGACGCAATGTCACTTCTTATGGATTGGCTCCTAGGGACCTCTACTTTAGGAGGAGCATCGGAATGTGGTAGCTCAGTAGGGCCCTCATTGAACGAAGTGGGTAGAATATCCACATGGACACTCTTTGGGAGGGTAGGGTCTACATAAGATGTGAATGGCGAATCTACTACCCCTCCTTCCTCATTTACTTCGCTTGTCGCATGTTCAGAGCGTGTAGCTCTACTAAAGGTCTCTATTAGACGACTAAACATGCTAGATCCGGGTTGTGGGGCCCACACTGGCATGTTTTGGCTTGTCTCCTCAGGGTTCTTGGTAGGGTGCCCTTCCATGGCTTCTGAGTCAGAGGATGAGTCACTATCCACTATTCGTGGATCTTGGGTTGCACTCCCTTGGGTTCCAGCCGAAGGCCAAGATGCCAACGTGGAGGGATGGTGTGAGCTTGCGTAGACTGAAACGCTTTCTAGTGGTTCAGGCTCTAGCACCCGACCAGAACGTAGATGCATGTGACGTGGGTACCCTACGTGCGTTGGTAACTACCCTTGAAACTCACACAAGTGGTTTCTTAGGTGTTTCGCACCCCGTTTTTACTTGTTTTTGTGTTGTTTTTAACCCGTTTTTAACCCCCTTACTTACGGTCGAACTTGGACTAGGGCATGTGATAGCTCGAAACGAGCGTATCGTTTAAAGGGTCCTAGTGTGCTTTACAGCACCGTGTTCGCCTATCTAGAGCTCCTGTAGTTCTCAAAATAGTCCGTTTCCTTTGGGGCGAAGGGGCAAAAGCCTATTTGCTTGTGGAGGAAAGGGTGAGGGCTTTATCCCACATGCTCACTTTACTCCTTGGGGAGTGGGCTACATATAGGGCACGACTTCCCATAAGCTCTCACTTGAGAGAAAGCTATGGAGGCTCACTCTCCTATATATATATATCAAAAGACCGAGACCGAGGCCGGGGCCGGGGCCGGGGTCGTGGGTCGTGGGTCGATTGGGGTTCTTTCTTTTCAAAAATTTTTTTCTCCAATTAGAAAAGCTTTCCTCTCCACACGTTTGGTTCTTTCTTTGAAAATAAAATTTAATTTTTTCTTTTTTATTTTTTTTATTTTTTAATTTTTTTTTGTTTTTTTTTGTGAGATAAGTTTTCTACGGTTTCCTTAGGGTTTAGTCTTGGCCGCGGCGCAGTTCGCACACACAGTACAGATCTGGGGATTCAGAAATCCCTCTCACTCGTCGCAGAAACCAGATAACAGAATGCACGCCCACACGCGGAGCGAAAAAATAACAGAAGAAACAGAAATGCAGCAGACAAATTGCAGAAACACCGTAACAAAAAACACACAGTCGCTTTCCTACAGTGTAGATTAAACTTCACGCAGTAGCCGAGCTGCAAACTGGAGCTTGGTGCAGGGCAACTCCCCGGCAGCGGCGCCAAAAATGTGCGCTTTTGCCGCACAGGTCGTAGCTGGGGACTTGCCAGACACCGTATTGCGAGCCACGAATGGCTACAAGCATACAACCAGGGAAGGAAGCTCAAAACAGAATGCAAAAGGTGTGTCACTCACCGCTTAACTGCTGCCTTGAAGGATTCCCGCGTCGCAGTCGTGAAGGAGGAGCCGCCGTCGCCGCTCTACCGCCTCTCCGCCGCCGCGCCGTGCCGCTACACAGTGCTCGATCGCTCTCTCACTCTCTCTCTCTCTCTCTCTCACACACACGCAGGAGAAGGAAACCAAAGAGATAAGGCAAGAGCACTCTTGTATTCACAACACATGAGAATGAGGATTTTAGGGTTACATTTGACTCATATAGGTGACTTGGCCGTTCACACTTGGGCGCCCATACATGGCCGGCCGACCCTAACCCTTATCCTACTGATATCCAAGGTGCGCCTCTCATCGGCGATCACCCAATCCCTTTATCCTTAACATATGGTGCCGACAAGCCCGGCCCATGACTCAGAATATTTAAATTAATGACGTAAAACATAGTGCGTCCGCCATGGGTTAACAATAGCTATGTGGGCATATTCTTCTCTGTCATCAATGCTCGTGCTGTCTCTACAATGTGCTTGTTTTTTCACTCAGCAACTCCATTTTGTTTGCGGAGTGTTACAACTACATGTAAATTGTCTCTAAATTCCATTCTTTCACAAAATTAGAGAACTCATTGGAGAAGTATTCTCCCCCTCCATCTGGCCTTAGGCACTTTACATGCTTTCCTACCTGCTTTCAGCCATTACTATGAAATGCTAAAAATGACTTCATGAAATACACCCACACTTTCGTCATATGGTCATCAATGAATGTTATATATATAGTACCTGCAACCACCTAGAAATAGTTTTTGTAGGAACCCATCATCTGAATGCACCACATCTATTACATTCCTGCTATTATTTCTATCATGTGAAAACACATGCTTTGTTTGCTTCCCAAATTGACATGCTTCACATACTTTCTGCATGCCATCAGCTTTAAACTTAGGTAGCCCTGTCCGATTTCTTTAGTCTACATAGACTTCATTCTTTACACATTTACATGCCCCAATTCTCTTATGCCAAATGTCTGTATCGGCAACAATTCTTGAACCCTATGCAAACATTGCAGCTTTCACTTCAGGCACATTTACATCTAGTGTAAACATTCTGCCCACTCTATTGCCTTTTGTAACCAACCTGCACTTGTCTTTAAAGTCTTGACATAACAACCATTAGGGTTAAAGCGGACTTGCAATCCTTCCACAATCATATGGCCAACTAAAACCAGATTCTTTGTAATGTTTGGAACATGAATTACATCTCCAAAGGTACTTCACCTTACCATCCTCCATAGACAATGGAAAATCTTGAACAAGGACAATTAGATGAGCAGTGTCATCCCCTGTTTTCAACAAAACTTGGTCTTTCAAGACTCTTCATTTCCTTGAACCACTCACCCCCATGACTTGTCATGTTATTCGAAGCACCTAAATCAATATACCATACATCATCCTTTCATGCTGCTACATTATTTCCAAACACAACATTAACTACATGTTGCATAACAAACAACCTCTCATTATCCTCATTATTTCTGCTAGAGAACGCATAGTTATTTTGCTGCACTTTTTCATTTTGCATGTCATTCTGCTTCTTATAGCAATCTTCGTGCACATGTCCAAGCTTACCATAGTAAAAACAACCTCGTGTATCATTATACTGCCTTTGCCAATTACCATGACCTCTTTGACTCCCCCTGCCTCTAAACTAATCTCTTTCACTTATGTGTTATTGTTGTGAATCCTGGGACTGTTGTTGCTGCTGCTGACCATAATTTTGATTACTTGTTCGGCCACCCACATTTCCACGACCTCTACCCTGTCCTCTACTTGAACTTGTGTAGGAGGCCTGCTGCTCTGAATTGTTTTTGTTTTATGAAAACTAGTCTTCACCCAAACTCTTTTCTTCAATGATTAACATTGACACCAAATCTATAAAGTTGGGAATGTTCTCCTAAGTCTGAATAGATGTCTTGAATGCCTTGCATTGTGGCCCAAATTGTGGCCCAAGACTACGTTAACACACTTCCACCTTATCATCATCATACAGAAACACCAATAGATGCAAGGGATTCCATAATGCCCTTGATCTTCAGGGCATGATCATTCACAGACATGTTTATCTTCTCCATAGTATGAAGCTCATTCTTTAACTAAATCTTTTTTGCCTTGGTGTTTGTTTCATACAGCTTCACCAAGGTGTCCCATGCCTCCTTGGGTGACTTGGCATCCTGTATATGCCTAATCATAGTATCATGTATGTTAATAGAAAGCTAATACATGACTTTCCTTGCTCCTTGATTCCAATCCTTATATTCTTTTACATCTGCAACAGTTGGATTAATCTCTGGTATCTCTAGTGGCATCCTCTTGTTCACCTTCAATGTAGTCCCAATAGCCTTTTTCCATCAGGAAATTTGTTAATCTAAATCTCCAAGCATGGAAGTTGTTCTTGTCAAGCCTCTCTGCAACAATCTGGTTAATTTCATCATTTGACATCTTGTTTGCAACACAGACTCACCATAAATAGCACTCATGTTTGACCTACACAAGCTGCTGTATTCTCGGCACAGTGCTATTATGGTACACCCAAACTGTCACAACCAGTGACCTCAACTTGCATACATACACCCAATAGAACTTGTAACACACAATGTATGCACAACCAGTCTCTGAAAGGACAGTATAGTTGCCCTGCAGCTCCACTCCCACAAAGAAATTTCCTCAATCGGAGTTCATCTGCCCCGGTGCCTCCCGAATAGCTCTCCCGACAAGGGTGTAGTAGCCAACACAAAGGGGGAAGAGTAGGTGCAGCTCTTACTCTCTTACCGCTTCCTATTCTTCTCTTTCTTGCCGCTCAACTCCTTAGCATCAACTAGGCTCTGATACCATGAAAAGATGCAAGGAGGAAGAGAGCTTGAGCTCTTACAAGCACACACACTGACACAAACCCTAGAAGAGAGCTTGAGCTCTTACAACAAGCACACACACACTCACACAAACCCTAGAAGAGAACACACAAGATGAGAGGCTAAAAATTGATCTTCTTCTTCTTTAACAAAAGAGGTCTACTAAAGAGATAAAGTGACTAACACACGTACTAGAGTACATACAAGTGGTCCATAATGTGAACACGCTAAAGTGGTGTGGGGGGTAGGTGTGGGACTAGTCAGTGTAGTCCAACTCTAGAATATCTGGCAAAGATATGTCGGTGCCAGCTACCAAACCTACCAGTGATGTAAACGTCGACCAGTCACACAGGCGCCTGATGAGTGTCAGCTCATGTTGATCTTGACATCTCAACAAAAGTTGGGACTAGTGATAGACAGGATGATAAAGAGGAGAAGGGGAATGGGAAGATGGTCATAGAGGGAGGGGAATCCGAGGAACAAGGGAAAATCCCTAGAAGGTTTAGGTCCATGTTTTTATTCCAATCCATTTAGTCCACTAGGAGGAGATGATAGAGTGAAATGTCTTCCATGGGGAGATTTACCTTGCAAGTTGAAACAACATCCAAAGAGCAGCGAGGAGGGGGGGGAGCAAAGGGAAAGATTGGCTGGGGAAGAGGAAGCTGAAGTGGAGATGGTTCCGGCCACTTCCCTAGAATGATTAGGAAAAGTGAAGTAATGGGTGCACTTGGAATGTTAAGGGATTAAGAGACACGAAGAAGAACTGAGTCTTTTGGTGGTTTTAGTGAAGGCTTGGGGGTTGTCAATAATCATGGCAATTCACGAACATAATCTATTTGGTATGAAGTGTTGGAGAAAGGAAAATTTTAGAGATTAGATGGTTTTGTATGCGGGAGTGAATCTAGGCTTTAGTGGGTTTTTGACCTAAGGACTTAAAACCTAGTATTATTGCTAATCACCCCAATGGTAGAATCTTAGTTGTGGGGGTTCAAGCAGATGAAGAGAAGGTATGTATAATCAATATATATGGAGCTCATAGTCATAAGATTAGAGGGGAGATGTGCGATTGGATTTCTAGGTTGGATATTTATTCCCCATGTATCATTAATGGGGGACTTCAATATGGTAGCTCAGAAGCATGTTGATAGATGTGAGGACAGAATTAGGTGGACGGGAAAAAAACTACTATGGACGGGATGGATGCACGGATGAAATTTGTCAGAATGGTGAATATCTATTAGGAAGATTTCTCTGTGGTGTGGTTGAGTTTGGATTAGCTGCTTACCAAGGCGTGGATAAGCAGCTTTTATATACAACAAGTAGATATGCTCCAATGCGTAATGGCCACCGGCCCATTAGTAGCCAAAAGAAACAACACATGCCTAAAGAAACACATAAGACCATATTAGAGGATTTGGAAAAATCCCATTACTTTGGGAATTTTCTTCTCAATCTGCTTTTTGGTGTATCTTGAGTACACCAACTCGAACGTTGTCGGAGAATGTGGATTTAGAGCCTACTCTTCAAGATCTTTCCAACGATATGTCACATGAGGGGGTTTTGACAAAATCTTAAAAGGGTTTACCATGCTCCCCATTTTTTGATCCTACAAAATGGAAATTGGGATTTTCCCAAACTCCCTAATAAGGTCTTACATGCTTAAGCCTTAGGCTTGTGCCTTGTCCCCTTGGTTTCAGGCTGGAAGGAGTCTAGCCAATGAAACTTTACGTTGGTGATGCATTGAGAGGGCCCCGACGGAGGCAATTTCTCCACATGCATTGCAATTTGCTTATGTAACGTGTCTTTGTTTTATTGAACATGCACCCCATTATTAATTATTCCAATTTCCACTCCCCCCCCAAAAAAAAACTAGAGAGTTTGAAATTAAGAATATTTTTTAACAAAACCAATGGGTGGTTGCAAGGTGAGGGTCCTTACTTTCATTCACTCTCTCTAAACTGGGACATCGATGCAATGAGAAAGACTCTTGGGCGAAGTATCTCGATCGAGATATTGCCACCCATCAATAAAAACATGACACGTCCCTCCTGAGCCAAAAGCCCCATATCTTGATCGAGATATCAACAACCGCCATGCCAGTAGGCTCGAGAGGCAAGTCACCATCCACGTCACAAATACATGTCACCGCCACCTCGCTCTATCTCGATTGAGATATGTAGACCACGTCAATGCCCACGCGCGGAGTGGATCCCCCTTGACTTTCCCACTCGGATGTACATTCAGCATATTCATAAATGCTGTCTCCACCGTCCACGTATCTCAAATGGGATACGGACCTGTTTGAATCCTGCGACCATGTAACTATTTTAAAGACTATATGTTTGTGTATTCAGGGGCAATCAAGCAATCAATAATTGCAATAATTTAGCAGTCTGTGTTAGTGACGCATTAATCATGTCGCACTGTGTATAATCAGCTCTATATTCATTTATCAGTAACAACTGCCTTTTTAATTGATGCTGTATACTAAGAGAGTAATCATTCCCATATTATTGTAGTAGTGTTTAAGTGCGTAATACACTTGGAGACCACCACGATGTGCTCTTGATGATGCGGTTGCATGCGCATGCATTCACAGGGACCTCCTGATTTGGTGGTTCCTACTACTGGGCAGCCGCGGCGTCATCATACAGAGGATGATGTCGATGATGCGACGGATAATTCTTGTTCTTTTTCTTCGCAGTTGCCAGGGTGGGATGCAACTCCTAGCGGCAATCCCCCGGCTACGCAGCCATTCCTGTCCCCCTCCGCGTGTTCCGTGGGCGTAGAGGTAGTCGCTAACTCCCTCGAGTTTACCAACTGCAGCAGTTCAATAGCTGTTCTCAGGACCAACACAGCCACCAGTGGTAGTTTCCCCAGCATAGCAGATGGCCCAGCCGCATGGACAGATTAAGTATGCAAAGTTTCATGGGAAATCTTTTGAGGATCCGGATGCTCACATCTAGCAGTTTGAGAAGACATACAATCTTAATGTGCCACCCCCACTAGATCAATTACGTATGGAATCCATGTTCGAGTCCACTCTGAGTGGGAAGGCTTCCCAATGGTTGGTGGAATACCCCGTGTATCATTTTTAGACTTTTGATGCAATGAGGACGACGTTCTTACGGCGCTTTTGCGTGGAAAAGACCGTCGCCCAAAATTTGGAAAACTACGTGTGCTTAAGCAGGGCAAGTGCATAGTGGAGGAGTATGCAGCTCGGTTTCAGGTCATGTTGCAGCAAGTTTCTCAAAATCAACATCCAGCACAGGAGGTGCTGAATGACTATTTTCTTAAGGGCTTGTCTAAGGATCTCCGTACAGCCTTAGCGACTATGGATAAGGTGGTGACGGCGCTACCAGATGTGATTTCAAGGGCAATCTTGGCCAAAGAATCCTTGGAGGACGAAATCACACCCCAGCAGCATCCAAAAATCCAAAAAGAAGTCAAGGCAAAGCTCATCTCATGTGAAGAAGCACAATACCTCTGAAGATTCGGATGAGGAGAGTCCAGATGAGGATTCTTCTGACAGTGGTAGTAGCGAAGATTCGGATGCCGAACCCGTGAAACCGACCATGGAGACCCACAAGGGCGGGAAGGTCAGCATGGCGGTGTCAGGGGAATCCTAAGTCGTTGAAAGAGGTCTGGTGCTCGACGCGCCGCAATCCGGGTCATCCTGCTATGGAGTGTGCACTAAATAAGAAATGGTGTGCCATCTGTACTTCTAATTCTCATAATACCAGTGATTGCTATTATAATAGGATGGGCTAACGAGCTAGAAGCCCCATTCAATGGAAGGATAAAGAGGAAAACGATCCTGCAGTGGCATTTACTCAAACAACGGGAGGTTCGGATAATTTCTATGGCTACTCTATTGGAGGCCGGGGTCGAGGAGGAGGCTGTGGTCGTGGGTCAGGGTGGTTGAGGAAGCAATCGACCACGCATTTGTTTGTTCTACATTGAGAAAGGGCATTGGTGATCGGAGTGCCCAGAGCTTGGGGGGTTCACCTAAAAATATGTAAGTATAGCACGTGAGTTCAAATGAGGGGTTTTTTAATTTAAAAATTTAAGGTAAATTTATAGAAATGCATTTACAAAAGGGGTTTCTTAATCGATTTTGAAAAAAAACATGTTAGTCCAAATTAAGAAAAGGGGTCATTTAATTCATAAAAATCTCACAGGTAAGGGGCTTTTTAAATACCCCTTGAACGCACATGATACATAGGGTTTCTTATTAGTAGTGCACCCCTCGAGGCAACAACAGTATAGAGGGTTCAACAATCCTAGAAGATACAAGGAGGTTGGTGGTGTAGAGATTGGTACAAGATCTTCGGTTGAAGGCCATAAGAGCATCGCAGAAGAAGCCCCAGGCTCCCCACCACCATCTTCTTAACTCCCACACTTGATAGCTAATTGACACAAATGAATAAGTGTGTACAAAAGAATTGCTCATGGTGGTTAAGCCCCTCCATGGTTGAGGACTCGATGAGTACCCCAAGAAAAACATTGTAGCGCTGCAAAATTTAAATTTGGCACATGCCTCAAAATCCCTCTCGATTTTCAAAGGAGGCACACAGCTGAAGCCTGAGCTTACTATACACTTTTTTTCAAAGCCACGCGTTTGTTTTGGAGTTCCCTTCAACGGTCCCGATACGACGGGACTCGGGAGCCTTTAAATCATGGACCTTGAAGGTTGGCCTTTTGTCAAGCGAATCACTTCAGGCCACGTGTAGGTCTTCGGTGGCGACTCCTCATTCAGAAGAGATTGATCTTCTTGCAGCAGGGGGGGCTACATGAAACTTCGACTGTTGATGATTCTTTGAGTTTTGCATCGACTCTGCAAAATCAATCAGAACCTCACATGAATCACTAATGCTCTTCCAACCCCAAAAAAAGAAAAAAAAACCCCAAACCGACTCCGGCCGAAGTACACAATATGGGAGCAAAATCAGGATCAGACGGGCGTATTAATGGATTGGATTTGATTATACCTGTCTTTTCGCTTCTCCAGAAAGCGGGCAAGCGATGCCTTCCTCGCGAATGGAAGTTCTGCAAACAGTATTACGCACGGAAAGGTCAGAAGGCAGCCAACAACACACACACACACACACACAGTACACAGAGGGAGAGAGGGAGAGAGAGAGAGAGAGGCGAAGAGATCAGAGAGTAGTCATGTCAAGCATGCATACCAGCTTGGGATCGCTTGATTACAGGCTGCTGCAGCCGCTGCTTTCTTTCTACTTGTGTGATCGTGTATGGAGGAGGTGCGGAGGACACCTCACCGACATTGTTAGCTGTACTACTGGGCTCTGTGTCGATCATCGCCTGCGACGCGGGCTTAGTCGACGAGCTGGGTCTATCATCGCAACCACTTCTAGTGCTGTTGTTGCCATTCGAGAGAAGCAGCATGATAGCATTTGCCTGCAGGTGAGCGCTCTCATGTTAGCCTAAACTAGTAGGCACATTAAGAACAATGCGCCGTCCATTCTACTAATTAATGACGTGTGTTATAAAAATATGATTGATTACCTTGTCGGCCGGCACATTCTCGTATACGTTCACCTTGCCCGAGTAGAAGATTGTAAGCTGGCCTATGCCGCCCATCGACAGATGACGTAGGGTTTCTCCAGCTCCTCCGGCCATGTGTTTGGATTAGCTGCCTACTGCCAAGGCGTGGATAGCAGCTTTTTTTATACAACAAGTAATGGCCACCGGCCCACCACTAACCAAAAGCAACAGCACATGCCTACCGAAACACGTTCTTAAGCCTTTGTCTACAGGGTTGCAAGAATGCAAGTGAAGCTAGCTGACAAATATAACTACATGGATACACACAAAGTATATCGCCTACACAGAGCTGAAGAGGATGATTGGGTGAATATGCTCCATTGGTATTTCAACTACTACCTCCCAAAGCATGGAAAAAGGTGGTGAACCCGTATCTCTTGACACAGATTCTAATCCACGCTGTCGGGTTCCACTTTGAGAAGCTCAACTTGTAGAACCCGAGGTGGTCCCCATGGAACAAGAAGTGTTACAAAGAGAGCCGGCAACCTCGGGAGGGTTCACCTAAAAATATGTAAGTATAGCACGTGAGTTCAAATGAGGGGTTTTTTAATTCAAAACTTTAAGGTAAATTTATAGAAATACATTTACAAAAGGGGTTTTTTTTATCAATTTTGAAAAAAAAAATCGTTTGTCCAAATTAAGAAAAGGTGTCATTTGATTCATGAAAAATTCACAGTTTATTTAGGTAAGGGGCTTTTTAAATACCCCTTGAACGCACATGATACAGTGCAGAGGGTTCAACAGTCCTAGAAGATACAAGGAGGTTGGTGGTGTAGAGATTGGTACAAGATCTCCGGTTGAAGGCCATGAGAGCATCGCCGCAGAAGAAGCCCCAGGCTCCCCACCACCATCTTCTCAACTCCCACACTTAAACCTTCTATTCTTGAGGTACAAGACAAAGCCGATGGGCCAAGTGTGCCACTATAGCAGCCTACCATTATGAGTGAAGCCCAAAGCCAACAACCTAGCGAATCATTCCAGCAACAATAAATCCCTTTTGTCCCACTTGGCCATTCGGTGGACCCATTAGAGCTAGAAGATTTGATCGCAAGAGTCCTGACCTGCACCTCTCTCGAACCCTCCTCTTAAAAAAAGCATGCATGGGAGAGCATTCAAGTTAGCTCTAGGCTGAGGTGGATACTGCAACAAAGGGAAGCAGCCCAAAGTGAAGAAGAACCATATAAGCCCCTTTGCTTACAATTGGAGGACATGGACGATGCCACAACCAGGCAAGTCGTAGTCCATGAGATATAAAAGGGCCTTTTACATTACTTAAAGCTGAAGTACACCAAGGTAGAAGAATACATGAAGCAAGGGGAGCGGGAGGATCATAAAATGGAAGCCTACATCTCCGACCTCAATATCCTTATTGCCTAGATGATGGAGCACCATTTTCACATGCAAGTTTCTGCAAATCAATTATTGCAACAACATGCAAGTTTCTCAACGAAGCTAAATGTTCACCCTACATTGGACAGCTCCACCACCATGGGGCCAAGTTTCCAAGCCTTGTCTACTCTTCAACTTTTCCTTAACTTTCATCTTGTCTCACCAATTGCCATGTAGTTGGGTGAATGATACTGGAAGTACACTTTCTAGTTGTCCACCCATTGTCCCTATGTGGTTGAGGATTCGGCCATGCCAATGATCCATAAGAGGTCCAAGATAGATCTCTTATATTGTTAATCATAAAACACACATGTGCTTGCATCAAGATAATTTTGGAGGGGCCCCATTGTCATATGTAGTGAAAGGCATAGCCCCCCTAAAAGCTATGCACTTCTTGGCCACCCACCACCGCACAAAAAATACACACGAAAATGATGCTATTGATATATTAAATATATTAGTTCTTTCAATGGAATTGATGTGGTGTGGGGATAAATCTTGAGAATGGGAGAAAGAGGTCTAGTGTTAAAATCCTAGTCCTTATATGCCACGTTTTAATTATTAATGCATGATATTAGTGAGCCTTGATGAGAGAAGTCTACATTTAAAATTTGGCACAGGGTAGTAGGATAGCAGAGCAGCTCGCATGGGGTGAATCTACTTTCAGGATTTGTGAATCATTGTGTAGGTAAATGTGATTAGTGGCCTAGTTGTATACTACCTTAAGTAGCACTCTTGATAAAAGAACTATCAACAAGAATTGCATTGTATGAATCTACGTGCCCCGTGGTTCATTACCGCAAATGTATGGTAGTAGGGAATGAGAATACTTTCATCTTTAGGTTCTACAAAGCTCCCATAGGCAACGACATGGTACCATCACAGCAGCCATTTTTACCATGAGTTTTGTCCAGTCTAAGGCTGGTTACCCCATTTTTTTGAACATTATTTTGTGATGACACTTATTTGGCTCCACCATCAAGGATCACAAGAGGTTGAGAACCCTTATGCACCACTGGAAGTGTTGCATTCGTGTCTTCACTCTCAAAATACTTTTCCATATGATTGACCAAGGTTTGGACCAGTTCAGGGTAGGTCATCCCTTCCCCCAACCTACTCTAAATCCTCTTCGTGAGACAAAGGTAATTCCTTGTTAGTTAGTGGGTTGGCCTGCATTTTGCCTTCCATCGAATCTTTTAAGTCCATAGTCGGGGATTTTCTCTTAGCCAGGTTCTAATCAAAATTTTATCTCTGTGGAAAAGAAATGCTATTAGCGCATTGCCACATCCCTAGGTGTTAAAATTTGATTACTGTATGATTTTAGAATGGGGTGTACTGACTCCAGCTTCTCTCACCAACTAGAGGGTATTGTACATGAGTGGGCTAGACCCTGTGGCATATGCATTGGCTTGGATTGGAGTGGTGGGGTCAAAAGGAGTTATCTGTACAAGACCTTGTCACATTAGATGAGGCTTCAAAAGTGGATTCCCTCTTATGATGATTTGTTCGTACTCCGAAGAAGCAGGGAGATCAAGGATGGGGTCGATTGTAGAACCAGCCACATCTACTTCATGTTGCGTAGTGTCTGCTTCATCCTCTGGCTTGCCAGAGTGTTAGTGAGAAAATCAAAGGACGAAGCAGGAAAGTCTCTCTCAATTAATAGAGTGCTAGTATCATCCGTATTTTTGTTATCATAAATAGTGGATAAGTAAGAGGTTATTGGATTAATAATTGGATAGGTGTTTTCTTCGTCATCATCTTGTTTATCCCTATCATCATTGGGAGGCGGTAGTGGTTTCTTTGTGATAAAGAAATCATGTAAGACATGCAAATCTTCTTCCTTAGGGAATGAGGGATACTCAATGTGCACTTGGTCAAAGTAGTAGACTAATGTGGTCAATTATAAGTTTTGTAAGTGTGCACAAATGAGCTCGAAAAGTTAGAGAATACCATAAGGATGATATAGTTTACTATTATGTAATAGTAGGTGTTGGTGGTGGGTGTCCCAAGCTTCTACCCATCCGTATGTTAGCATCCAATTTAGGCTTTCTTGAATTCTAGGAAGGGGAACTACAAAAGAATTGGTCATAAATGGTTTCATGAGTCCTATAGGCTCCTCCCCCTTACTAAAGTTAGTAGAGTGAATTAGTATCCGAGCGCAAAGATCGAAAGTTAGACACAATGTGGTGTAACGGGTAGATACACATTGAATGACCCTTGTTCAAGGTCCCCCGTGAACAGAACCATAATACTGATGGGATTGGTGTAGCAAGTAGTATTTGTAAGAATGGGTACTATGCTGTGATACCCACAAAGAAATGCTGCAAGAACTATACAACACTGTATATGGACAGCAAGCATAAAGGAGAAAAGAAGATCACTGCTGAATCTCACTAGAAAAGGTAGTACATCATGTGGAGGAGCATGAGGGAGGTCCCGTAGATGTTGCCTATCACTGCAGAAACTAAAAAGAGAGATGATAATGATGCTAAGCCTAGCCACCTTTATATAGGTGGTGTGAGAGGAGTTGGTCGGCCAGTAGCAAATTAGAGGACTGGTCGACAATGCAAAAAATCTAAAATAATGCCAAAAATAGGCAAAAAAATATGTAGTGCCTACATGCATATGGAGGGCTTCATATGGAGCCAGATACAAGCATGAATATGCATGGGAAAGTCCATCATGGTATGTGGGTAGGGGTGGGAGAAATACCTGGATGAGAGAAACTCAGAGAGGAAAGATTGGGAATAGGAACCACTTGTGGAGCGGCGGGAGCAGGGGATCCAGGCTGTGATGTAGCGGGAGAAGAGATAGGAGAAGGAATGGCTGTATAGAAGTGGTCTCCTGAAGCCATGTTTGCCGACACATAATCCTCCTCTGTCTCAGGTGGTCTGCTGCTGTTGACAACCTGCTAAGCACCACTGTTGTAGTGCATAAGAGTATGGAGAAGTAACGGGAGCAGAGAATACTCTAGTAGCCCTGTCTTCTAATAAAGAATCCTTATCTTACTCAAGTGAGCTGTAAAAAAAAAGAAGCAAAGTACCTCCTCTCAAGCTGTGCACATCAAGAGAAAGAAGAAAGAAAGGGAAGGGAGGGTGGGAATCTGAAAATAAAAGAAGCAGACTATCTCAAGAAGAAAGTGTCATCTCCAGAAGCCATCACCTCCAAGAGCTCAAGCCTCCATTAGAAAGACTAGAAGAGAGGGTGGGTGGGAGGAAACCAGAAAGAGAAGAGAGTAGTATGACTCTCCAATGGTAAAGGCTATAAAGCAGCTCTGTAGAAAGAAATTGTAGCACTTGAGGCAGTCCCGAGTGAAAACGCAACTCCACCGAAAAATGCAGGTTACTGATGAAGAAAACACAGCTAGTGAATAGCTCCTATATGCTGTAAACAGTCAACAACAGCATGGGAATAGAAAACGCAGGTCCTTGTAGATGTTACCCACTCTCTAATACCATGTAAGAATGGGTACTATGCTATGACACCCACAAAGAAATGCTACAAGAATTGTACAACACTGTATATGGACAGTAAGCATAAAGGAGAAAAGAAGATCACTACTGAATATCACCAGAAAAGTTAGTACATCATGTGGAGCAGCATGAGAGAGGTCCCATAGATGCTACCTATCACTACACAAGCTGAAAAGAGAGATGATAATGATTCTAAGCCTAGACACCTTTATATAGGTGGGAGAGGATCTAGTCGGCCACCAGTAGCAAATTAGAGGACTGGCCGACAATGCAAAAAAATCTGAAATAATGTCCAAAATAGGCAAAAATTATGTAGTTCCTAGATGCATATGCAGGGCTTCATATGGAGCCAAATACAAGCATGAATGTGCATGGGAAAGTCCATTTGAGGATGAAATAATTTTCAACAGTACTTTGCTGTATAAGCGCCAAATACCTCTAGGTTAGTTCCTCACTTAAATTAATATTATATTGGCATAAAGAGAGAGTTAGTGAAGAAAAAAAGATGGAAAAGTTTGAAGAGAGGCCCGAGGAACCACTGGAAGGTCAACTTGTGGCATTGCCCTATCCAATACCTTACTATATATATCGTCTTCTTGATCGAGGTGGGTTCTTGTTGTGGATGCTATTGTTGTTGGAGGGCATTAATTTGTGGTTCTTGAGCTGGCCCGAGGAACCACTGGAAGGTCAACTTGTGGCGTTGCCCTATCCAATACCTTACTATATATATCGTCTTCTTGATCGAGGTGGGTTCTTGTTGTGGATGCTATTGTTGTTGGAGGGCATTAATTTGTGGTTCTTGAGCTTGCAAATCATGGGCTATTTCTCCCCTTTGGTGGTAAGAGCATCCTGGAGTTGGACATTCTGTAGGAGGAGGCCATCCTTTTCTTTATAAAGTACCCCAATATGACTTGTTAGTGTCTTGCCAACATCGTTATGTGTTTAGTTTGCAGATCTTGGAGTGTTGCCTTAAGGTCTTCAACTTGGATCTCATAGATCCCACAACTAATCTCATAGATGTCCTTAGCTTGTGCCATTTTCCCTCCTAATGCGGCCATGTGTGCTTTCAGCCCAGCTTACGTAACCTTGAGCTCTATATCTTCGTCCTCTAGCGAGTGCTCTAGGGCCTTGCGATCATCCTTGGTGTTGGTGAGGTTTTTTTGAACATTGAGCAGCTAGGTTTGGGTTTTAGCCTACAGCTTTGCCATCTCATCTTTCTGCTTCTCGAGGCTCACTTGAATTAGTAGTTGCATGTTGCGGGTCTTGTCTACTACTAGTGTCTCTTGCTTTTGGGAGCCAATCTCATGAACCTATTGAGTGAGGGCGTTGTTGGCCTCTATGATCCCCTACTTCTTTTTCTCCGCCTTCTTAGTGAGTTGCTCCATTTCTCCCATTAGTTTCACATTTAGCTTCGCTGAGAAACTTGCATGTTGTTTCAATAATTGATTTGCAGAAACTTACATGTGAAAATTGTGCTCCATCATCTAGGCAATAAGGATATTGAGGTCGGAGATGTAGGCTTCCATTTCATGATCCTCCCACTCCCCTTGCTTCATGTATTCTTCTACCTAGGTGTACTTTGGCTTTAACTAATGTAAAAGGCCCTTTTATAACTCATGGACTACCACCCAACTGGTTGTGGTATCCATGTCCTCCAACTGTAAGAAAAGGGGCTTGTATGGTTTTTCTTCACTTTGGGCTACATCCCTTTGTTGTAGTATCAACCTCCTCCTAGAGCTAACTCGAATTCTCTCCCGTGCATGCTTTTTTAAAGAGGAGGGTTCGATAGTGGTGCCTGCTCTCACAGGACAGGGTTATATACATAGCTTTATGTTACTTTTCTCCATCAGGATCCTCCTATGTCATTACAGAGGACATGCCACAGGACGAGGAGACAGGAGCCTCGCCATACACTTGTCTGTCAGAGGAGATTATGCATTATTCTACACTAGGGGAAGTATTTCTTACGGGCGACTTCAATGCCCACACACAGAGCAGACAGTGTGAGGTGTATGACTATGATGACATGGAGATCCTCCACCCTGTGGATCCAGAGGAGATAGGGGCTAGTCGGGCATCAGAGGATACTGGACCAGACAGAGGACATTATGGAGACCACTTACTAGAGTTGGGAGCCAGGCATCGTCTCGTTAGGATGCTACAGTGGCCGGGATCAGGAGGGCTGACATGCTTCCCACATGGGGGTCATACACGGACCGGAGGCACAGTGGTAGACTACATTATGGGGTCTTTGGAGGCATCACAGCTTGTCACCTCATTCTCCATTCCACCTCGTCCTATTGGGGCAGATCATACATACTTGGCATTTTCACTAGCCGGATCACCAGTATCACCAGCCCCCCACATACCGACGCCACACACTACCATCTACTTCACACATGACATGGCAGACATATACACTGGCAGAGTAGAGGATGGGCTCCTACTCATGGATCCCCTGGCACCTATGGATACCATTACAGCCCAGCTGGCATCACTCCTACACACTGCTGCATTACAGAGCTTCCCACATCGTGTACACTGAGGAGAGCCTGCGAGACCTGGGACTATGCCCCAGAACAGATGGTATGATGACGAGTGCACAGCCCTATACTCACGGCTTCGCATACAGAGAGCCTTGGGAGCCATCACAGAGCAGGAGTCGAGGAGAGAGATGAGGAGACTTACTCGCCGCAAAAGGCGGGCCTTTGCAGAGATACAGGAGCTAGAGATCTTTCATTTCTTCATGAGTAGAGATAGCCCTGTCTCATGGCGGCACTTCAGAGAGCCCCGGATCCCGACACCTATTGCAGACCCACAGACATGGCACACATATGCAGAGGGCCTATACCATGCCCCACAGCAGCCACCTATACCTCAGCCACAGGAGCCTCGACCTACCACAACTAGCTTCTTTACCCACTCGATGGTACAGGAAGCTATCCGCCGCCTACAGCATGGACGGGCCGCCGACCATATGGGCCTGCAGGGTGAGCATCTCATATATGCAGTAGATTCTTTAGCTCCTTTTCTTGCACACCTATTTAACAGGGCACTAGCAGAGGGTTTGCCTGCGGAGTGGACGATGCACACCATTGTGCCGATTCACAAAACAGGGGATATGCTCGATCCGAGCAACTACAGGACGGTTATGGTTGGCCACGTGCTGGCCAAACTCTATGGTGCAGTGCTGGAGCAAGAGCTTAGCTTATATGCTGAGCGAGCAAGTTTACGCTCATCAGGGCAGGCAGGCTTCAGGAGAGCTTTCTCTACCACTGACCATGTATTCACTTTGAGATGTATGATTGATCAGGCCAGAGTGAGGAAGAGAAAGCTCTATTGCTGCTTTTTGGATTTCCGCAAGGCATTTGACACAGTACCACGAGAGAGGCTCTTTCAGCGCCTGCAGTCTCTTGGTATACCAGCAGATATGACATGGGGCATCTATGTATGCATTATATGAGCAGGTTTTTGGGCGAGTCAGATGTCCAGGAGGTATGTCCGAGATTATTGCTAGCACCATTGTTGTGAAGCAAGGATGCCCACTTTCCCCCACGCTATTTGGGTTATACATTGATGAGGTGGTTGACTTCATTACACGGGGAGGCGGAGATGGAGTTGATTTGGCAGGTACCTCAGTACATATTATGCTCTATGCTGATGATATTGTATTAGTGTCTGAGTCTCCAGGTGGTCTACAGCAGCATCTACATGCACTCGATGATTTCTGCACACAGAGGGGTCTTACTGTGAACCTTGGGAAAACCAAGGTTATGGTCTTTCATACATCGAGACAGGGCAGGAGTCAGCTGACACTCACTCTCGCAGGATGCCAGGTGGAGGTGGTGACATCATACGTGTACCTAGGGGTTACCTTCTTTGCAGTAGCCACACGCTTCACCATGGGTTTAGCAGCCAGAGCTAGATTGACACGGGGATATGCAGCATTGGCTATGCTAGAGAGACAGTGCCACCAGGCGCATTTTCAGGAGCCCCGGACGAAGGGGTGGCTATTTGACACATTAGTCACACCGGCATTGATGTATGGAGCAGCGGTATGGGCGCCAGGCCTTGCTACCCATTGGTGGACACAGATAGAGAGACCACAGGCCCTCATGATGGCACGCATGATACGCAGCAAACCATCAGTGCCTCATGACATTATCCGAGCAGAGTTTGCTGCGCCTCCTATGATGGTAGAGGCCATATTTCAGACTATATGCCTGCTAGACAGATTCAGAGAGATGCCACAGGACAGATTGTCATACAGAGCTTTTGAGGCATCTAGACAGCTGGCTGAGGCAGGAGACAGAGGATCATGGTATGCACAGGTCACACATTGGTTCTCACAGCATGGCCTAGACATGGATCATCTACCACCATTCCAGTATGACAGGGATGCACCACATATCCGTCTCTCTCATAGTGAGAGGAACAGAGTATTGAGACAGGATCTATGGCAGCTCTATACACGAGAGACATGGATATCGCCTACACAGCCTCTTCCACCGAAGATGCTATACTACAGAGATCACTTCTTACCCTTGAACTCGGTTTAACTCCTGTGGAGTTTTTCTTTCCTCCATAAGTAGGGTAGCAATAGGGCCAAAGAATCTATCGTGCATGATCTTCTCTCTTGATTCAATAATCAAGGGATTTGACACTACAGTAATTGCAAGCAAGGAGGCTTTTCCGCTGAGGGCATCTACTACCACATTTTCTTTGCCTGGGGGCGGTACTTGATTTCAAAATCAAATTCCTGCAGGGTCTGCATCCTTCTTTGGCGCATGTTGAGATCCTTCTGAGTGAAGATCCACTTTAAGCTCTGATGATCTGTCTCATCAAAGTGAATCTTTGACCCAGTAGTAGGTAATGTCTCCACAACTTTAGGGCATATATTACTAAAAGTAGTTTCAGGGCATTTTGAAACTGGAACTACTAAAAGTAGTTCCAGTTTCAAAATCAAATTCCTGCAGGGTCTGCATCCACCTTCTTTGGCGCATGTTGAGATCCTTCTGAGTGAAGATCCACTTTAAGCTCTGATGATCTTTCTCATCAAAGTGAATCTTTGACCCAGTAGGTAATGTCTCCACAACTTCAGGGCATATACTACTAAAAGTAGTTCCAGGTCGTGGACAGCATAATTTCTCTCATGCGTTCTGAGTTTTCAGGATTCATAGGCCACTGCATGACCTTCCTGCATGAGTGCAACTCCCAGGGCAAAACCACTGGCATTACTACCTCAAAGGGTAGAGAGAAATTTGGCAACTTCAAAATGGGATTGGTTACCGAGGCGATCTTCTTTAAGGGGTATTTAAAAAACCCCTTACTTGTGAAATTTTGATGAATAAAATGGCCCTTTTTCTTAATTTGGACTATCTTTTTTTTTCAAAATCAACCAAAAAATTCCCTTTTGTAAATGTATTTCTATAAATTTACCTTAAAATATTTGAATTAAAAAACCCCTTCATTTGAACTCATGTGCCATACTTACATATTTTAGGTGAACCCCCCGAAGGCTAGCTCTTTGTAACACTTCTTGTTCCATGGGGACCACCTCGGGTTTTGTAAGTTGAGCTTCTCAAAGTGGAACCCAACATTGTGGATTTAGAATATGTGTCAAGAGATACGGGTTTACCACCTTTTCCCATGCTTTGTGAGGTAGTCAGTGAAATACCAATGGAGCATATTCACCCAATCATCCTCTTCACCTCTGTGCAAGCGAAATACTTTGTGTATATCCATGTAGTTATATTTGTCAGCTAGCTTCACTTCCATTATCATTGAGGCAACCCTACAAGCCTTCTTCAACTTGGGATCCTCTCCATTATTGTTGACCTTTGTTTGTGGGTAGATGCCCACGAATTATAGCTTTTTGGAAAATTGAGTGGGCCAAACCCACAGGTGAAGTGCATCTTAAATAAGCTTCTCTATGATCAAAATTGGCTTCTTGGACCCATCCGCCCCTGTAATTATGCCTCTTTTTGTGCCATGCTAGTAAGAGGAGAGAAACTCGACACATAATTTTTTGTTCACCCTGTATTGGATAGCCCTACGACCATGGGGCCAATTTTCCAAGCCTTGTCTACTCTCCAACTTTTCCTTGACTTCCGTGTTGTCTCACCAATTGCATGTAGCTGCGTTGTGAATGATACCAGAAGTACACTTTCTAGTTGTCCACCCATTGTCTCTGTGTGGTTAAGGATTATGCCATGCGAATGATCCATTTAAGAAGTCCAAGATAGATCTCTTACCTTGTTAATCATAAAACACACATGTGCTTACATCATGATAATTTTGGAGGGGTCCCATTGTCATGTAGTGGAAGGCATAGCGACCCTAAAAGTTGTGCACTTCTTGGCCAAGCAACTGAGTCTGTAGACTTGGCATGAAAGTCTGAAATTCCGAGGCATTGAATGATATAGAATGACACCATGTACCATTTTCAGCTTTAACAGAATCATTGCCAACAATGAGAGGTTCTGCCTTAACATTGCACGCCGGTCACAAGAGGCGTGGACATATTGCCCTGCAAACCACTTATGTTGTCATCTCTCCGCTGGGTCAGGAAAATATAAATCCTCGAAATGGCTTGCGAGTCTTTCTCGCATATTGCCCTACAAACCACTTATGTTGTCATCTCTCCGCTGGGTCAGGAAAATATAAATCCTCGAAATGGCTTGCGAGTCTTTCTCGGCTTGTTCGAGTCGAAGCAGAAGAGATGAGATGCTTAAAGGCGAACGCAGTCATGTCTTATGACTGGGTGAGGTCGGGAATACCGGATAAGTATGGAACTTCCATCTATAATTTCCAATTCAATTTATAAGCTTTCAAAAAAAAATTTGAAGTTTATTCAACATAATATTAACAAGCGAAAACATTATTTTCCAGACTTACTTAAAAAAAAATTTTTAAGCAATTTCTGCTGCTGTTACGTAAATTTACAACAGCGCTCTAATACCAACTGTGAGATCCCACTGCCCTCTCTGCGCACCAGATTCCTAGATGGTAGCAGCGGACATACCCTCCTCTTGTGCGGGGCAGGGTTTCTCACTCGGGGCCTCGCCCTCGAATGTCCGGCACGAGACTAAGCTGGTGGTCCTTCCAAAAACCGAAATCGAGAAAATTTCCCATGCCCGGAGCGGGGACGATTCCACCATTTTTATTTTCTTAACGGATTTTTCTAACGAGGTCAAGATACTGAACTAACCTTCATCTGAATAAACCAGATAGAAGGAAAACTATTACAGACTTAACTTGAAGGAATCTACGCTTTTTTTCCGATTGAATCAGGCACAGTCGCCGTTGATTTATTCTTTAGTGAAGTCTTCAGGATTCTAATTAACTACTCAAGTTCTAAGCGTATTCCTATTAATTAATTTTATTGTTTTAAAACTCTATTGATTCCATGGGTTAGCCACCGCCCAACCACTGGAATAGTAGAACAAGACAAGTACTCACCCACCCATAATTGAATGCCTTTCTTAACTTTTGCTTTAGAATACAGATACGCACACACTCCTCTTTAAACTTTAACTTATAAAATAATCCATTGACAAACAATTACTAGTTACACATGTCATAACTCAAAATTTCCATTGAGTCTTTGTTTCTCACAAAACAGGATCACTCTGGACTCTCCGTTGACCAACGGGTCAACAATGAGATCCACTAATAGATTACAATAAACATTGGTCCATCATACAATATCTTCCTCGACATATACATGGGTGTCCTCGGCACCGCGAGCCCGTGCATCGCCTGGTCAGAACCCTCCAGGATCCTCCTTAGGTGTCCTGGCACTTCACTCAAGGACCACTTCATCGGCCCTCATCCATCGTACCCGAAGCGCACCATTTTAACCATACCGAGGCTAGTCAGGCTTTGCCGCGTGAGCTGTCCTTTGAACACTCCCCGCCAACTGTTGTTTGCAACCGAACTTCCCTTAGAAAACACATATACCAAATGTTCCCTCTAGCATTCTGGCGTAAGACAGTCTTTTAAGAAAACAGGGTTTCTATGCAAGTTTTCAGTTTTGATTTTCTTTTGAATATGATGAGTATATCTTAATTCTGTATCCCAAGACTTCTATATCACAGTCTGGATTCCCAAGCAGAATCCTCGAATTCTGAATTCTTAATCCTCATCAAAATCAAAGGTCTCAACTTAGTTTCAGATTCGGTGGGTGATTTGAGTGTAGATTATGGAACTGGTCACATTGTCATTTCTTGAAATTGACGAAGGAGTTATGTCTTGGTTAGAGTCTGATTCAGGTTTTGAGTCTGGAAAGGTTCTTCTTGAACTATCTTTATCAAAGGGAAATATTTCAATTACTACTTTACTGAATTTAAAACTAATCACGAATTCCTAAGAGAAATCATTTATCTAAACCTCCGATCGATAGCTTTTGAATTTTCTCATTGTAATCTTAGAGAATATAAAATGAAAGGATTTTCTTTCACAGAGTTTTTACACTTTTATAATAAAAGAATTTCTTTTATGCATCCCTTTATGCATAAAAATCAATAATAATGAAAGTAACACTTTTATAATAAAAAAATATTCTTTCATGCATACTTTTATGCATAAAAATCAATAATGATGAAAGTAACACTTTTATAATTAAAAAAATTATTCTTTTATGCATAAAAATCCATTTTGATGAAAGTAACACTTTCATAATAAAAAAAATTATTCTTTTATGCATAAAAATCCATTTTGATGAAACTAACACTTTCATAATAAAAAAAGTTATTCTTTTATGCATAAAAATCCATTTTGATGAAAGTAACACTTTCATAATAATAAAATTATTCTTTTATGCATAAAAATCCATTTTGATGAAAGTAACACTTTTATAATAACAAAATTATTCTTTTATGTATAAAAATCCATTTTGATGAAAGTAACACTTTCATAATAAAAAAAATTATTCTTTTATGCATAAAAATCCATTTTGATGAAAGTAACACTTTCATAATAAACAAATTATTCTTTTATGCATAAAAATCCATTTTGATGAAAGTAACACTTTCATAATAAAAAAGTTTATTCTTTTATGCATAAAAATCCATTTTGATGAAAGTAACACTTTTATAATTAAAAAAAATCTTTTCTGCATAAAAATCCATTTTGATGAAAGTAACACTTTCATAATAATAAAAATTATTCTTTTATACATAAAAATCCATTTTGATTCTATGTATAAAAATCCATTTTGATGAAAGTAATACTTTCATAATTAAAAAAAATTATTCTTTTATGCATAAAAATCCATTTTGATGAAAGTAACACTTTCATAATCACCATTTTTTAATTTTTCCTACTTAATTTTTCTTAAAAATTAACTCTAATTTGTTTAAAGTAATCTAGACTAATCAAAATTCACTTATAAAAGAGAAAACAATATAAAAAGTTTAATTCCAACTATTATCACTTAACTAGGATAAAGAAGGGCTGATTTTAAGAATGAGAGAGGGGAAAAGCCTTTCGACCAAGGCATAGCGTCCATTTATCATTTCAAACAACACAAAAATTAGAAAAGCATAAAAAGAATAAAGAAAAATATAAAATTTCTAACTTACATAAATTCTGGAAGCTTTCCTTTGGCTTGATGGTTTGAGGGTTCTACTCTTGTTTGTAACAAGAGTGGCCACCAAATCTTTGGAAGAGGGAAAGGTCAAAAACTAGTGAATTATTAAGAAATTCATAGTTCTTGGCTCTTGGGAGGAGTAGAGTAACAGTGCATAAACACTATTATTTTTCAACAAATGGGGAGGCTTCTATTTGTAGGAAAAAGTGAGCTCCTAACCAAGCAAACTGATTCTAGAATTTTCCAAAGCAGTTTGGTTAATTTTTGACCATTTTTAGGTCAGTTTAGCTTACTTTTTGGAACTAGACTTGAAGTAGGAGAGAGGAGAGATGAAATATCTCAATTTTTGAAGATTTAAAACTCCACCCCACATGTGAAGTAGGAACCTCATTCTTGAGGGGGGAATCCCCATTGTGAGGTGTCAAAAATCCTTTTTTTTAGCTTTTCCTTTGGTCCTTAGTCCTGGTCCTTAGTCCACTCTTCATCTTATGTGAGTATTTACTCATTTTTGGGGGGGTTTTCTTTATTTCTTCTATTTATCTTCTTCATACATTTGGATGAATTTGATTGGCCCTTCAAAATCTTAATTTGAAATTTTTCAAAAATCTGGATCCCTAGAATAAGGCCTCTTGAACAGATTATACTTGATTTCTAATGCACACCTTCCGAAAATCTTTTTGAACTTCTGTTTCGGGGGAACTTATTTTAATAAGATGAGATATTTTTCCATCCAAAAATATTCAAAATCTGAATATTCTCTCTCTAGAATATTTTCTCTCTCTAGGTCAAAATAGGTAGAAACAAGATCTTTTATATTTCTGAAGAGGGATTTGATTACAGAGAGGGAAGATGCTGGACATCTTGAGAGGCTGGGGAGGAATCTTACAAGAGCTCTCAAAGCACAAAGGGAGATTGTGCCCATTCATTATGAGAAAATACCTTATATACAACTGGCCCTTATTCACACTTGGGTGCCCAAAACTTATTTACTAAGGCCTTGGGTGGCCAATATCTCATAATGTACAACTTTTATAGTGCCTTTGCATGACACTTATTAATATCCTCAAATTGAAGATAATATTTGTTAATCCAACGTGGGATTAACATCCCTCCCTACCTGCTGATGCAGGTTCTGTCCTCAGAACCTGTTACTAAGGTCTAAAGACCTGGTCGCCGAACTGATGTCAATAGAAGTTTCGGTGGGACTGAAGATTTTCTAGGGTTCTTCAGAATGCAGAGTGGGAAGTCCAAAACCCGATGTCTACCATGTCTTCAAATGTAACATACATATAAGCTGGTAGACACCTAAGGCAATGGTAGTACAACATCATGCCTCGCTCACTTGGGCCTTGGTTCATATCGAAGAGGAGTTCATCC
Organism: Cibotium barometz; assembly: GCF_041138505.1. Taxonomy (NCBI): domain Eukaryota; kingdom Viridiplantae; phylum Streptophyta; class Polypodiopsida; order Cyatheales; family Cibotiaceae; genus Cibotium; species Cibotium barometz. The sequence continues at coordinate 1,261,454 of NC_141076.1, forward strand.
GCGTCAAAGCCATCATATCTTTCTTTTTGTTGGTCAATGAGCACCACGATCAGCTTCAAGAATCTGACACTGGCCATGATAGCTGGATCTGGAATACTGTACCACACACATATCTAGGTCGGCATTTATGCTATCTTTGAAAAGTTATAGCACACATACGAACCCTACTGCTTTGCATCTTGGAACTTGAGTGGCGTCATTCGTTTCTTGACTGGCATATACAGCGGATCCACTCTTTATGTGGGCAGTGCACACTGGTACTGTTGACTATATTCTAGTATGATCACGTACTCCCTCCGCCACGCTAGCTGCATACCAAAATATTCAATTCTGGGATTTGCATCATCTGTGATAATGTTGGTATAGCCCCCTCTAGTATGTATAGGATGTGCTTTTCTCCATTGGTGTGGTAGTAGCTAATCATGAATGTCACAATCCTTATTTCCAATAGATTTGCCAGCTTTGTGTGTTTTGTGACATTAGCCCATAAAGTTCCTTCTCCAGCCATTGGCAATAACTCCTCCAATTCTGGCATTGGTGCTAAGAGAGTGTAAGGGATGTAAGGTTGTCGTGTAGAGGTGACTACAGAGTAAGCTTCTAGCAATATGCGTCTAGTGGGTTCAAATGGTGTGATTTGCATCAACACCTTGAACATCAGCTTTGGCTTCAATAATGGATTTCTAGCTCTAATTAAACCTTCATACTTTGTACATGATAAAGACTCAAGCACAGGATCGTCAGTATAAGGCTATATGTCATCGTGAAATTGAATTGGACGTACCTCTTGAATTGGCCTTGGTGGAGACAAGTGGGGTGCCAGCAACTCCTCGAGGGGGCGAGAGTGTCAGTGGAAAATTCTAGAGGGATAGAAGAAAGACGAGAGAACGTGCAATCCGCCTCAGATTTGTTAGTAGGATTAACACTAGGATAAGGATGTAGTAGTTTCCTTGCTATGGAGGAAAACATAGGATAAGTGGTAGGAGTGGAAGAACTTTGTGTTTCCTCTTGACCCTCCCCCAGAGGTAGGGGGTGGGTGTATGGGTTTGTTGATTTTCATAAACTCCTAGAGTTCTATGATTTCATCGGGAGTTATATCAGGATATTCAATATGTACTTTATCAAAGTTATATATGACCGTAGTCATCATGGCTTCTAAATGTTTATGTAAATAGAGATAAAGCTTAAGAATGCCATATGGTGTTGAGATTCAAGCTTGATGTCAGTGTGAGCCAGCTATGCTATGTGCTGGCATGTTAGGTAGGAACATGTGTGAGACATAAATGACCGCGTGTCCAGCTGGTCATAGTGTGTGGACATTAGCTAGGGTTAGATGTGTGTGGACACAACTCATAGTGTTGTGTGTATTTTGGATTATTGCATTATGCTTTGTGTGAGAAGGGAGATGGCTTCCCTCTATGGTTAGGGTTTGTAATATACATTAGGGTTTGCTCCTGTGTGTGTGTCTCCTCCCCCTCTACCGTTCTTTCAACATGGTATCAGAGCCTTGTGCTGTCTATTAGGGTTTATGAGTGAGTGAGTGAAGAGGGAGAAGAAGCTATGAAGAGAAGCTGTGAAGCTTGCCATTGGAGCTGTGAAGCTTGGAGCACACCAAATACTATCAGATCTGAGAGCTTGGCCTATCGGGTAAGGTCTTCTAAACATCCTTGAGCGGATTGCAGGTGATACGGGCAAAAACAAAGAAAATCAAAGCAAATCAAAGCAAAGAGAAATTCTGGTTTTTGGAAGCTTTCCATTAAAGCTTTGAAACACTGATGTATGGTGAAATAGAGGTGATTCTGGCAAAAGACACATGTATTTGACAAAGAGAGATGTATTGGCAACTCCTATGCAAGCCCTAAACTCATTTTGGAGCAAGTTACATGCATTTGAATGAGTGAAATTACTGGTTTTTTGAGCTCTCACAAAACAGAGAAAAGGAAGCCAAAAATTGATGAAATTGGAGCATGTTTTTGGCAAAAATCAAGGAATTGATGGATTGCACACATACCTAGGAGTGTTGGGGACTTGATTACCTCATCATTGAGCATTAAACCCTCTACAGCAGGCGGCGCAGCCAGCACAGAGAAAACAGAGCAGAATTTGATCTTTTTGGAGCGAGGAGGCCAATTAATACTTGGTTGGTTGATTACTTTCACAATTGCTTTAGCAATTGGTTGCTACACATAGTTGAGAAGAGGGCTACATGGTTGGTTTGATGAATTATGCCTAATTGAGCTGGGAATGAGCTGATTAAATAGACTGTCCACTGGTTGCAGAGAAACAGAGCATTTTAATTGAGCAATTAATCTTTTGTCTTATACAATTGGACAAATTCCTCTTACATGGAGTTGATGGACACTATTGCTAAGCTAATGAATGCCTGGTTGCTCAATTTGGACAAATATTGAAGAAATTAGAGCCATTTTACTAAATTTTTTTTTGGTTTTTCTGGTTTTTCCCAAAACAGAGAAAGGGGTTTTCAAAAATTGATATGTACACATGTCAGATGGTGTTGATATTCAACATTGAGGTTGTTTAGGTGTCAATACAAGTTTTCCATACTTGATTGCATCACTACATTGTGATTTGGAGCCTTGGAAAGCGCATCAAAGCAGGGTATTTCGGACTGCGTGAGACAGTTCATTTTGGATGCATACAGGTTGATTTTCTACATCAAATTTGAAGATTGGTGGTTACTTTGGAGTATCTGGAACACTCATTGGAGTGTGGTTGAGCTGAGGAAGGCTCGGTTACAGATTTGGACGAGTGCGGAAGATGCACATTGAGCAAACATGTCGGATAATCCAGTACAGATTGTTGGTGAAAAGCTGGATAGGAAGAACTTCCAGGCATGGAAGTACAGGATAAAAAGTTTCTTGAAAGGAAAAGGATTTTGGAATCTCATTACAGGTGCTGAGCTAGAGCCTGAGCTACCTCGACAACCTACACAGCAGCAGCTTATTGCTCATAAGCAATGGTCAGAGAGAGCATTCAAAGTGCTGCATTATCTGTCTATATGTATTTCTGATGCTATGCTCATACACATACAGGATGCTAAGAATCCCAAAGATGCATGGGATACTTTGGTCAAGATGTTTGATACAGACACGAGTGCTCGCAAGTCTCAGTTGCGACAGCAGATACATAATGTTAAAAGGAATAAAAGGAGCATACATGATTATGTGCAAGAAATAAAGAAGTTTGTAGATGCATTGGCCACAATAAATGCCCCCATGCCTGATGATGATTTGGTGGATATTACCTTGCGTGGTCTTGGCAAGGAATACAAATCTTTTGGTACATCTATCTCAGTGAGGAGTACAGGTTTACCAGACTTTGATGAGTTGGTTTCACTCTTGTTGGTTGAGGAAATCAAACTCAGTGATTCATTTCTGGATGCATCTACTAGCCATGATGATGGCAGAAATCAGGCTTTCTATTCGCAGAGAGGCTTTAGAGGTAGGGGGAGATTCACATCACGTGGACGTGGTGGTAATGGTCGTGGATGGCAGGACATGTCACCACAGTAGAATTTTCAGCCTTCATATGGTGCTCGAGGTGGTCGTGGATATGCACCTCAGAGAGGCAGAGGTAACCCCCGTGGTAGAGGACGTTGGCAAGGCCAACAAAATTCTATGCAAGATGTGGAATGCCATTACTGTGGCAAATTTGGACATATGATGAGAGATTGTTTTCGCAAACAGAATGATTTGAGAGGGGGTAAGAGCACAACGTGGTGGTCATTATGGTGGAAATTATGCACAACATGGTGGAAACTATGCATCAAGCAGTAATGATGGCACTGCAAATCATTTGTTTGCCATGAAGCATGTTGTGGGATCGATGATGACAAATGCTGAGAATGATGACACGGTATATAGCCTCTGGAGCATCAAACCATATGACATGTCATGGTGAATGGTTTGAGCATATGAAGCCTATGGATGTAAAAGGCTATGTGGAGACAGGTGATGATACCCAGCATGTCATTACACATGTTGGAAGTGTACCATTGGTTATGCACAATGGTCAGACAAAGTCTATGTCAGATGTGTTGTATGTGCCTTCTATCACAAAGAGCTTGGCCTCAGTTGGTCAAATGGTGGAACAGGGATTACAGGTTCGTTTCAACGAGCATGGTTGCTTCGTTGAGGACTTTAAACATGGATGTAGAGTTATTGCTAAAGGCAAGAAAGAAGGCAGATTGTTTAAGCTGGATGCTGGAATTCCTGAGTTAAAATCAGCCATGTTCTCCAAAAGCAAAAATGTGGTACAGGACATTGATATGTGGCATAAGAGGATTGGACATGTCAATATACAAAGATTAAAGAACATGCAGACAAGAGGCATTGTCAGTGGATTGCCTAGATTCAAATATGATGGAAATATGCATGTTTGTGAAGCCTGTCAGTTTGGAAAGCAGGCAAGATTGAGGTTTCCTAGAGAAGGAAATATGAGTAGCAGGCCACTTGAGATCGTACATAGTGATGTATGGGGTCCTGCACAAAACTCATCTATCAAAGGCAGTCTATACTATGTGACATTTATTGATGATTTCAGCAGGATGACATGGATATACTTTCTTAGAGAGAAGAGTGAAGTATTGAAAAAGTTCATGGATTTCAAAGCTTTTGCAGAAAAGCAATATGGCTGTTGGATTAAATGTTTGAGGACAGATGGATGTGGTGAATACACCTCAAAGGCTTTTGAGCATTTCTTGAGGAAGCATGGAATAAGAAGACAATTGACTTGCAGGTATACACCTCAGCAGAATGGTGTGGCTGAGAGAAAGAATAGAGTCATATGTGAAGTGGCTAGTGCGATGCTCAATGAAAAGAGCATGTCAGATTACTATTGGGCAGAAGCATGTGCTACTGCAGTGTATATATTGAACAAAACACCTACAACAGCCATTCATGGAAGCACGCCAGAGATGCGGCTTACAGGTTATAGGCCAGACATTGGACACCTCAAAGTTTTTGGATGCATAGCTTATGTACATGTGCCTGATGAAAGAAGAAGGAAGTTGGATCCTAAGGCAGAGAAATGTGTATTTATTGGATATGCACAGGATTGAAAGGCATACAAATGTTACAACCCACAAACTAGACAAGTGGTCATCTCACGAGATGTGGTGTTTGATGAGCTTGCTAGTTGGTACAAAGCAAAAGATGAGGGTGTCATTGAGTCACTTGAGGCTGATGTGCATGTGAACTTGCCACAAGCAAGTTCTAGTTCTACTACTATGTCTGGGCCATCAGCGGAAGCTGAGAGTAGTACTGTACATCCATGGTCAGGACGTTTAAGGCATGAGAGTGTGAGCACTAGGAGTAGTGCTATGGATAAAGGAAAGAAGAAGGTCGAAGGAGTTGGAATCACAGGTTATGAGTCATCTAGTTTAGAGAGTTTAGATGAGGAGCTTGGCATACCTGTTTTACGCACACCTGGTGCTAGGCAGGACAGATATGTGCCACCACATGCTAGAGTTACAGGTGTACAGAGTGACCCGCATGCATTGCAAAGATCCCAGAGAGTCAGATATCCAGTTGACAGATTGACATATCGAGATTTTGCTATGCACTATGCATATATGACATCTATGGTGAAGCATGTGGAACCTACATGCTATTGGAGAGCATGTATGGGAGAAAGCAATGGATGTTGAGATGGACGCATTGGTCCATAATGACACATGGGATTTGGTTGCACTACCAAAGGACAAGAATGTTATTGGATGTAAATGGGTTTTTAAAATGGTTCTATTGAGAGACATAAAGCAAGATTGGTAGCAAAGGGTTATGCACAAACCCAAGGTTTGGACTATGATGAAACCTTTAGTCCAGTGGCTAAGATGGGCACAGTAAGAGCAGTCATTGCTATGGCTGCAGCTAATGGTTGGGAAATACATCAAATGGATGTCAAGAATGCATTTCTAAATGGAGATTTACAAGAGGAAGTGTATATGGCACTGCCAGAAGGGTATGTACACCCAAGATATCCCACTCACGTATGCAGATTGAAAAAGGCATTGTATGGTCTGAAGCAAGCACCTCGTGCTTGGAGTGATAAGATGAGCAGATATCTTATCTCTCTTGGTTTCCAGACTTCTACCAGCAGATTCTTCACGCTATGTGAAGAAGACACAGCATGGGATTGTTTTACTAGTCATCTATGTGGATGACTTGATTATCATAGGTGGATTGTTTTACTAGTCATCTATGTGGATTGTTTTACTAGTCATCTATGTGGATGACTTGATTATCACAGGTGATCATGGTGCAGATGTGATGCATGTCAAGAAAGCTTTGTGTGGGCAATTTGACATGAAAGACCTTGGTGAGTTGAGATACTTTCTTGGAATTGAAGTGGTCAAAGATCATGCAGGTACATGGTTAGTACAGCGCCAATATGCATTGGATATATTGGCAAAATATGGCATGACAGGGTGTAAGCCTATGAGTACACCTTTGGAACAAAATGTGAAGTTGCAGGCTGATTATGGCAAGGAATTGGATGATCCTTCTATGTACAGGAAGATGGTTGGTAGTCTCATATACATGACTATCACACGCCCGGATTTGAGTTATGCTGTGGGGCTAGTAAGCCAGTTTATGCAGAGCCCCAAAAAACTACATTTGAATGCAGTGAGACGCATCATGAGATATGTGAAGACCACTGCACATTATGGTCTACTTTATGAGAATGGTAAAATCTTGGACATACATGGCTACACAGATGCTGATTGGGCAAGTAGCTCATATGACAGGAGGTCTACTAGTGGTTATGCTTTTACACTTGGAAGTGCCGTGGTGAGTTGGAGTAGCAAGAAGCAACCTACAGTTGCTTTATCCAGTACAGAGGCTGAATACAGGGGTGCAGCCATTGCTACTTGTGAGGCAGTATGGTTAAAGGGTCTCTTGGTAGATTTATGTGAGCCTATTGATGGCAAAGTTGTCATTCATTGTGACAACATGAGCAGTATACAGTTGGCCAAGAATCCAGTATTTCATGCGAGGACCAAACACATAGAGGTCCATTATCACTTTGTCAGAGAGAAGGTGCTGGATGGTACAGTTGATCTTCAGTATGTGAAGACTGATGAGCAAGTGGCAGACATCTTTACGAAGCCACTTAGCAGCAGGGAGAAGTTTGAGTACTTCCGTACCATGTTGGGAGCACATGGGATGAGCTTGAGGGGGAGTGTTGAGAGTCTTGATATCCCAAGCTCATCTACATCTTCATCGGCAGTACATCATGAGCTTGAGAGGAGCTGTTGAGATTCAAGCTCGATGTCAGTGTGAGCCAGCTATGCTATGTGCTGGCATGTTAGGTAGGAACATGTGTGAGACATAAATGACCGCGTGTCTAGCTGGTCATAGTGTGTGGACATTAGCTAGGGTTAGATGTGTGTGGACACAACTCATAGTGTTGTGTGTATTTTGGATTATTGCATTATGCTTTGTGTGAGAAGGGAGATGGCTTCCCTCTATGGTTAGGGTTTGCAATATACATTAGGGTTTGCTCCTGTGTGTGTGTCTCCTCCCCCTCTACCGTTCTTTCAACATATGGGTGATAAAGTGTTGATTCAGTTAGATGTAAGTGTTGATGTGTGTTATAGACCTCTAACCACCCATGACTAATTATCCATTGATAGCTTTGTGCTACAACCTCGTAGTTGGCTGGTGTATTAGGGATATCATATGGGACAAACAGGTCAAGTTTGTCAACACTGTTATCCAAGATGTCTAAGTTTTGCAACACCTGACAACAACTACGTAGGTTTAACACGATGGGATGCAAGGGATAGACGAATATATAATTGGGGTCTGCTAGTACTAAATCCCCTCGAAAAATACACATGATTATAGTTGGGTGTGCATATCGTTCTGTATTTTTCTTAATTAATGTTAAATCCCCTAAGCTGAGGTCTTCAGATAAGTTAATTTTGTATTGAAGGAGTGAGAGGGTTAGTGTAGATAAAAACAGAGTCTAAGTCTTAGGAGGGGCCCGAGGAGTTACTGGCAATGAACCTATCTTCGAGGCTCATTCAATCAGTAGTCACAACTCGTCCGGCGGCTCCTATCTTGCACTTCTTCCTCTGACAGCAAGTTGGTGCTCCAATTCCTGTATTCGTGAGTCTTCGACTGATAGAAGATCTTCGAGGCTCATTCAATCAGTAGTCATCACAACTCGTCCGGTGGCTCCTATCTTGCACTTCTTTCTCTGACAGCAAGTTGGTGCTCCAATTCCTGTATTCGTGAGTCTTCGGCTGATAAAAGATCTAATATGATTGTTTCACAAACCATTCGAGCCTCATCTAATTCTTCATATCTACGTGTGGTGACTTCCTGTGCCCTTCTTGCTAATGCTTCCAAAGCTTGAGCTTCTTCTATTCGCTTGAGCCTCTCCGCTACCAATACTTAGCTGGCCTCCTTGAGTTATTGAGTGATCTGATCCACTTCTTGTTTGTGGCTAGTGGACATTTGCTTAATCTCCAATGATTTTGCAGTTATCATTTCATTCAAGAAGGCTTTAAACTTCTTTGCATGTGCTTTGTTTGTTTTCTCCCTCTCAATTTAAAGATGAAGTACTCGTCTATTCAGCAACTACTACGAGGGCTTCATTGGTGGTAGCAATAGTCCTTGTGAATTTCTTTTTTGGCATGGAACTTTTTCTGAGCATCTTGAAACTGCTCCGCATGTTACCTTGCTTGTTCCTGAGTATGTGTAAATTCTTTTTGGAGCTGATCCTTTTCTTGTTCTACTTGCGCTTTTAGCTCCATATTCTCCTTAATCCTCTGAATAATGGTCTAGATGAGTACTTGGTTGTTGCCCTCTAAGACCTGGTATCTTGCCTCCAGCTCTTCCGCGGCCTTTAAGCCTTTGAGGATGGCATCTTTATGTGTAGTTGTTGCTGCCGCCATTTGTTCTTGGAGCATTTTCACCTGGTCACTTGCTTCTTGGACCTGTCTCCGGGGAGGGTAGCATTTCTGTCATGAAGCATGTGAGTAGTTAATAAGTGGTAGTGTCATACCCTTTGCTCTTGTTCCTAGATGGAAGCACTTGTGGAAGTTGGGCCTTCTAATCCATGTAGTGGCAATTGTATCAAGCTGTCTAGGCCCTCCATAGTTTTTGTTGTTAGGAAGTGTTCAACATCCATGTAGTGCCAATTGTATCAAGCTGTCTAGTCCCTCCATAGTTTCTGTTGTTAGGAAGTGGTCAACATCCAAATTATGCAAGAAGGAATTCTCTAGAATTTGGTCTTCATCATCCAACAGTTGTCGCGCTGCTGGGCCTTATTGCTTCTTCGTCTCTCTTTCTCTTTTCCATTTCTTGGCTTTCATCTGGGGCCTCCAGATGTGTGGAGGTTGCCTCTTCATTCTTGTGGCCTATATCCGCTTGTAGTATATCTGTCTCAGGAGCTTTATTTGCACCAATGCAGGTATAATAGAATTACAAAGTGGTGATAGGTTTTTGAAAATCATATGAGCTGGGCTAGGAGGAGGTGTTTGTTGAGGCACTTTGGAAGCTGTTCTCACTGGTATCTCCGAAAGGCAAATCCCCCTTGCCTCTTGGTGCTCCCATCACTTTGCTGAAAAGAGGCAATGTCTTGGGCCAGCTCCGCTTCCAGGCATTTGGACTCCTCTCAGTGACTCCTAGAATGATACCCCTCATCTTCTTATATGTCTTTTTTCTTCTTATCTTCTTCAATTCCTTCATAATCTCGTTTGTTTACTTTAATAATGCATGCCCTTCCTACAACTCTCCAGAGGTAAGTATTGGTAGCTCTTCCTACTCTGTTTGCTGTACCTGTTCTTCTGGCATGTTTTATGGAATAGGAAGATCTGCTGCATGACTCAGCACCTTGATAAACCAGTATGGATTGCATACTTTAGATTGGTGTGCCTTCAGGCAGTTCTCCATTTCTCTATGAATGTAACAAGCCCAATCATCTTCTTTCTCCTCACATGCACTTTGGCCATTCTGTTGAGAGGCACTCTGATGTACCTGCCGAACTGGCTTGACCTAAATAATCAAGGACATTAACAACAGGCTTTTTCTGTCACTTAATTTCTGATATTATCATACTTTGTCCCATTTTAATTGTATGAACTCCTTTTAAGCATTGCATCCAAGGGCATCTTTTCAAAGTTGTGAGAATGTATTTGATGAAAAACAGGTAGAGGTAGAGGAGACACACACACACGAGCAAACCCTAATGTATATTGCAAACCCTAACCATAGAGGGAAGCCATCTCCCTTCTCACACAATGCATAAAGCCATAATCCATAATACACAAGACACACTATGAGTTGTGTCCACACACTACTAACCCTAGCTAATGTCCACACACTATGATCAACTGGACGCGGTCATTTATGTCTCACACATGCTGCTACCTAACATGCCAGCACCACATAGCACAGCTGGAACACGCTGACATCGAGCTTGAATCTCAACAGCCCCTCTCAAGCTCATGATGTACTGCCATAGATGAAGATGTAGATGAGCTTGGGCCATCAAAGCTCTCAACACTCCTCCTCAAGGTCATCCCACGTACTCCCAACATAGTACGGAAGTACTCAAACTTCTCCCTGCTAAGTGGCTTTGTAAAGATATCAGCCACCTGCTCTTCAGTCTTCACATACTGTAGATCCACTAACCATCCAGCACTTTCTCTCTGACAAAGTGATAATGGACCTCTATGTGTTTGGTCCGCACATGAAATACTGGATTCTTGGCTAATTGTATGCTGCTCATGTTGCCACAATGAATGACAACCTTGCCATCAATAGGCTCACCCAAATCAGCCAAGAGATTCTTTAACCATACTCCTTCACATGTAGCAATGGCTGCACCCCTGTATTCAGCCTCTGTACTAGATAAAGCAACAGTAGGTTGCTTCTTGCTACTCCAACTCACCACGGCACTTCCAAGTGTAAAGGCATAACCACTAGTAGACCTCATGTCATATGAGCTACCTGCCCAATCTGCATCTATGTAGCCATGTATATCCAAGCCTTTACATTGCTCATAAAGAAGACCATAATGTGCAGTGGTCTTTACATATCGCATAATGCGTCTCATTGCATCCAAATGAGGTTTTCTGGGGCTCTACATAAATTGGCTTACTAGCCCCACAGCATAACTCAAATCTGGGCGTGTGATAGTCATGTAAATGAGACTACCAACCATCTTTCTATACATAGATGGATCATCCAACTCTTCACCAAAATCAGCCCGCAACTTCACATTCAGCTCCAAAGGTGTACTCATTGGCTTACACCCTATCATGCCATATTTTGCCAACATATCTAATGCATATTGGCATTGTACTAACCATGTACCTGCATGGTCTTTGATCACTTCAATTCCAAGAAAGTATCTTAATTCAGCCAAGTCTTTCATGTCAAAATGCCCACTCAATGCCTTCTTGACATGCATAACATCTGTAGCATGATCTCCTGTGACAATCAAGTCATCTACATAGATGACAAGTAAAACAATCCCATGATCTATTTTCTTCACATAGAGTGAAGAATCTGCTGTAAAAACCTGAAATCCAAGGGAGATAAGATATCTGCTCATCTTATCACTCCAAGCACCAGGTGCTTGCTTTAAACCATATAAAGCTTTCTTCAATCTGCATACATGAGTGGGATACTTTGGGTGTACATATCCTTCTGGCTGTGCCATATACACTTCTTCTTTTAGATCACCATTTAGAAATACATTTTTCACATCCATTTGGTGCATTTCCCAACCATTTGTTGTAGCCATAGCAATGTCTACTCTCACTGTTTCCATCTTTGCAACTGGACTAAATGTTTCATCATAGTCCAAGCCTTGGGTTTGTGCATAGCTACCAATCTCGCTTTATGTCGTTCAATGGAACCATCTGACTTGCATTTCACTTTGTAAACCCATTTGCAACCAATAACATTTTTGTCCTGTGGTTATCCCATGTTTCATTATATGAACCAATGCGTCCATCTCAACATCCATTGCCTTCTCCCATACATGCTTTCCAATAGCTTCTGTATAGCATGTAGGTTCCACATGCTTCACCAAAGAGGTCATATATGCGTAATGCATAGAAAAATCACGATATGTCAACCTGTCACAACTGGATATCTGACCCTTTGGGATCTCCACAATGCATGCGGATCACTCTGAACACCTGTCACTCTAGCATGTGGAGGCACATATCTATCCTGCCTTGCACCAGTTGTGCGTAAAACTGGTATTCCATGTTCCTCATCCAAACTCTCTGAACTTGACGACTCATAACCTGTAATTCCAATTCCTTCAACTTTCTTCTTCCCTTTATCCACAGCACTACTCCCAGTGTGCTCACACGCTCATGCCTCAAGCGTCCTGACCATGGACGTACGTACAGTGCTACTCTCAGACTCTGCTGGCCCAGACATAGAAGTAGAACTAGAACTTGCTTGTGGCAAGTTCACATGCACATCAGCATCAAGTGAATCAATGACACCCTCATCCTTTGCTTTGTACCAACTAGCAAGTCATAGACAAGATTTTCATCAAGACTAGCATGGTCTTGCACTGTCCATAGCCTTTGTGCACAACAAATCAATTACCAGGAGAGCTCTCCAGCTAAATCAACACGATCCCATCACTCTCTGTAGCCATCTTTTCATTGTTTGGGGTTAAGCCCCTTATTAAAACTCTGATTCTTAGACAAGCAAGGCCCACCCAAGGCCGTTAGATCCATGCTTTGTTGCACCTTAACAATGCCAATGATCACACCAAGTTGGGGTCAAGACCCCCTTAAAACAAAGGGCTACAATGGCCCTTTACTCAAGCAATCCAAAAAAAAGAGCACAACTTAGTAAGAAGGCATGAGAGCAAGGAAGAAAAAATGATGGCAAACTTTAGAGAGCAGGTCATGCTCCACAAGGCATGGTCCCCCGTAGAGTAGTAGCCCACCTGAGCACCCTGCTAAAGAGCAAGCTAGCCCCACAATCACCGCCCTCTTGGCAACGAGCGCATTACATGTCTACTAAATAGACATTATAATTGGCCTTTTTTTTTCCACAAACGTAAAGAAAAACACATTAAAAAAGTTAAGTAGGGAAATAAATACAAAAAAGAGGAATAGAACGAAGCTCCCTAGTCAAATAGATGAGACAAGGAGGAGCAAGGATTACATGATACACAGTTTCAGGCTTTTAGGGAGCTATGCCCTTCCAACTAAACCAAGATTACAGGCTTTTAGGTCCAAGATTACAGGCTTTTAGGTCCAAAATGCTCTAGCATATATACAAGGGTTTTTGAGGGCTGCATTTACCAAGCCATAAGGGGGCTATACCCTTTCAAAAGAAAAGAAACCTTTTGAGGTCTCTGCACTGAATTGACACTACCTTCCTCCACTTCAAGCTTTCAAGGGAGCTATACCCTTCAACAACCAATCCATCACCCCAAGACGTTGCACCATCATTCTGTAGCTTAAGGGATCCACAAGCCCATCATCCATCTACCCAAAGTGTATTCAGATCTCACATCCACTGCTTGCAATCACTTCATGAAAACTTGCCAATTTCTATGCTCATCACCTGCCCCCATTTGCCAAATAGTTTCAATCATTGCACATCAAAAAACGGATCGCACAACAACCCATTTTGTTCCAAAAAAAAGGAAGCAAGGGCAAGCCATAAGGCATAGGACAGGGGCATGCTGGCTACTGCCAACAAGCCAGCTGCACCACACGAGCTGCTCAAACCCCTCTGTGTGCCCTACCATAGAGTGCAATTGCCCCCCACTTGCCGACCGCCCCAAATGCACTAAGTCGCATTGAGAATTAGCCCTCCCCCCCCTTTTTTTTCCAAAAAATAAGAAAAGTTAATTGCCATGATAGAGTGAAAAAAAGGATGCATGGTCCCTTCAATAGTATCATGGGAGAATAATATCTAGAATACATAAAAGCATAAACAAGGGGACAATAACAGTTACATAAGAAAGACTGAAATCTTCAACCTAGTAGTTGCAGGTATATAAATCAAGATTAGCCCCTTTTTCTAATCAAGGTTAAGAGATTGAAGTAAGAAATTTCATCCTTCAAATGAAAGCCCTTCAAAAATGAGCCTTGATTGTAGGAAGATTTTGCAAAAGTAACTAATTATAATTCCAAAATGTAAACTCAAAAAAATTGAAAAAGATGCTATGTGGTGCCCCGGCTCTCTGTGCGATGCTCAGGGGCAGAAGGTCCAAAGAAGCCCGTTGCAGAGGGCGTTTGCTACACTCCGCCTCTTGCCCGCCCCATGCTGCTTGTTGATCTAGCTAGGGCTTCTGAGGGTGCAGCGTTTTGGGGAAGAGCATGGGTGCTTGGGATACAGAGGACCGTCCCGGGGGAGGGACGCCTGGCTGCCCCAAGGTCACGTTGCCTCAACTACTAGCTCCTCCCTCGGTTTGCCTGCCATTCTTTTTGGCAATAGGGCTGCATGGTGTTCCTCCTCTCACTCGAGAGGAAAAGATTTGCTGCTGCGCTCGGAGTGGTGCAGAAGCTCGGGAGATTGCAATTGTGTCGGAGGTGCAAGAAAGAGAGGGATCAAATGAAGGGCTCTCCTTGCAAAGGCGATCCTCTTGAATCTAGAGTCTGTGCCATGGGCGAGGTTGAGGCAGGGTATGTCAAATATTGTCGAAGGGGTTGCCTTGCTCCATGTTGACAAACCCGGCAGAGTTTGGGATCGTTCAAAAGGGCTTGTTGGCTCCCTTTACAGCCGGTGTTAGTGAGGGTCTAGCTCCCTGATTAGCTAGGTTCATAGTGACGGTGTCGATTGGTGGTAGTATAGCAGGGTTTGGCTTCCTTCATCCTGTGAGCTCTCGAACATTTGTGCTTGGTCGTGTTGTTGGGTTGGTATCATTTTGCTAGGTCTTCTGTATGTAAGGATTATGTGGCTGGTTATATGGGGTCAGCTCACTGGAAAACTTTGTAATCTGTCGTCTGGTATTGGAAAGCTCCCTACACAGTGTGTATGGGTAGCCCCCTAAAGCTCTTTGTAGAAGATTTATTTTAATACATTTTAGCCCACTTTTGTGGGCATTGCAAAAAAAAACATAACCTCAAAAAAAGTCCTTTTAATAGACTCTCTAGAGAATGGTTTGTTGGCCTAGCTAGGCAAGGACTTTTATTGGGTGCAACTTTTTGTCCTATAAGGAAAAGTGATGATGATGAGTTGTGCTTGGAGAAATATCCTTCATCATTATTATTTTGTGTTCATTTCTCTTGAGCTTTGCATTCTCATGATTTGTAGTATGTCACACACATTTAAGTAAAGATGTAAAAGATCATGATGAAGATTAAGAAATTTACGCTAAGGTTAGCGAGCTTCTCTGCTTTGAACTCTTGTACTATGGCTGTGAAATCCTTTGCAGGTGGGCGATGACCCATGCAGATGTGTCTAGAGAGCATGTGTGTGTGATGGAGCCGTGCTTCCTAACTCTCTTCATGTCTTTCCTTGAGCAGGCTTTTCTTGGAAAGAGAAGCCCTTACTTCCTAACCCTAGGACTCGTATTCTCCCCTCATTACTCTTCTCTCTGCTCTCCCCTTTCTTTGCTCAACATTAATGCATCCTTGGTGGTGCTTTAGTATCCAAGCGTTGGTGGGTGATTGGGAGAAAATTTTCTTCAAGTGGCCTTGTGTATGGATCAAACGACATGCAAGGTCTAATTTTCTCCCGGAAGAAGTTGTTATTGTTCATGGTCTTACTTTGGGTGGTATGTGGTTGTGTGGCACACATGATGTGGTTCAGGGGCATCTTGGGGTGATAGATTGGGACATGGTCAAGAAGCATATAGCTGCCTTAAAACTATGAATGTAAGTGGTTCGTAAGAAGGGTATGGATCCCTTGTAGCTTGCAATCACACACCTTTGTAAAAGCATGTTACATGCAATTCTTTGGAAGTGTACAACTAACTCTCTTTAAGCGAGGAACATTAAGAACCCCCTCTCCCATCTACTTGAGGAGTGGTGTAACAAGCTTTTACCTTGTTTTACCTTGTCTTGTAGCTTTTACAACCCTTGGCTTTGGTTATATGTATTTACAAGAGCCATTGAATCTGTAAGCTGTGGCTCAACCATCCATTTAGCATCATCAAATGAATAATTCTTGAACTTAACTAAATACTTACGAAGTACCTTACCATTTCGTAGCAGCTTATCTTCATGCCTAAGGATACTTTCTGGTTGCAGAATTTCCTCAAGCTCATCAAATTCTGGTGGGTCTTCCATAAGAGGCTCCGTAGGAGGAGTACCCAGATAAACCTTTGACAGGCTTACATGAAAGGCATTATGAATATGTCAGTGGGTTGGCAACTTTAGCTTATAAGCTATTTTGTTTATCCTTTTCAGAATTTGAAAGGGTCCATAATAGTGACGTGCTAGTTTTGCATAGTGCTTTTGATGACCTAAGTGCATTCCTTGCCAATCTTCTCCCGTATAAGGTGGTGCATGTGATTCTAGCATAACCTTCTCCCTCAACTCTTGAGTTACACATAGCTTGGAGTCATAGAGAAGAAATCCATCTTTTACCTCATATGGATCCTGTTTCTTCCCAATGGCTAAAGTCGACATAACATTAGCAAAATCTCGATCACTAGCATATGCATCTACCATACTGGTAAGATCATTGTGATATGCTATTGATACAGCATTTACTCTTGGTCTATCTGAGAGAGCATCTGCTACTAAGTTTTGCTTGCCAGGAATGTGAGCAATATGAAAATGAAATTGCGAAAGAAAATTTGCCCACCTCATTTGCTTGTCCGACAGCTTCGTTTGCGTCATGAAGTACTTGAGGCTTTGATGATCCGTTCGTATGATGAAAGGATTCCCAACAAGTAGGTAGTGCTTCCATGAATCTAGAGCATGCATTACTGCAAGTAACTCTTTCTCATAGATTCCTAGCACTCGCGCTCTTTGGGATGTAAGCGGCAGCTTTCATATGCTATAGCATGTCCTTGCAAAAGCACGGCACCTAAGCAATCACCACTTTCATCACAATGGACCTCAAAAGGCTTAGTGAGATCCGGAAGCACTAACACTGGACGTGTCATTAGCCTCTCCTTAAGCTTCATGAAAGCCTCATTTTCTTTAGCTGTCCATTGAAATTTGATGTTCTTCTTAGTCAAATCATGTAATGGTCCCGCTATAATAAAAAATTTCTCAATAAATCTTCTATAGTAGGAACACATTCCTATGAAGCTTCTAACTTCATGTAGATTCCTTGGTTGGATCCATTCCTCAATTATCTTCAACTTTTCAAGATCCATCCGGATACCATCTTTGGAGATAATGTGACCCAAGTATCGAATCTCTTGTAAAAAGAACTCACTCTTTTTACCATTGATAAACAACCGGTTATCACGTAATTCTTGAAAAACAGCCCTTAGATGGCTCTTATGTTCTTCCATAGTCTTGGAGTATATGATGATGTCATCGAAGAATACTCCTGTGTAACGCGATGCTTACGAAAGATCCGTTCCATCATTCGATTGAATGTGACTAGAGCGTTTGTGAGCCCAAAAGGCATCACAAGGAATTCATAGAGACCGAATGTAGTGCGGAATCTAGTCTTATGAATGTCTTCCGGTACGATACGAATCTGATGATAACCGCTCTTGAGATCTATCCTACTAAAGTAGGAAGATCCTTGGAGTTTATCGAACAGATCTTCTATCCTTGGAATCGGAAAACGATTCTTAATGGTGTTCTTGTTTAGCGCACGATAGTCCACACACATGCGGTATGAACCATCTTTCTTTTGCACTAATAACACCGGTGAGCAGAAAGGAGATGAGCTTGGTCGCACCATCCCTTTCTCTACTAGCTCATTAACTTGCGCCATAATCTCTTCCTGCTGCGCGGGAGAAACTCTATAAGGTGGCTTGTTAAGCGGTGAAATGCCTGGGATGAGATCAATTCTATGATCATCTTCTCCTCTTGAAGGAGGTAGTTCCCCTGGGATAGAATCCGTGAAACAATCTGAAAAACTCATTAAGAAATTCCTTATTTATTTCTTCATGATATGAGTTCCTTGATTCAGATAAAAGAGAATTAGCACTTTTAGGTGAGTCCTTTACAAAAATCATGTACGCGAAAATAGCAGACTTTATTGATTTTTGAATAGAAACCTGAGATATAACAATAGGGATGGTCTGTCCCTTATCATCAACCTTTAAAATATCTCGATCATGATGTCTAAAAGAAATGACTCTATTTGGGAGACTAAGCTTAGCTCTCATCCTATGAAACCATGGCATTCCAAGCAAAACATCTTGATGTTGGAGAGGAGAAATAAAGAATTCCTCCTGGTCAACATATCCTTGCACATGAATACAGAGATTTCCAATCAAAGGGGTCACTGGAACCCTTTGCCCAACGAAAGCACTTCCGCATCAAGTGCATGTCCCATCTCATGCTCATGTATGCCCAACTTAGCGGGCGACTAACTCCGTTGATATGAAGTAATGTGTAGAGCCTGTGTCAAACAATATGAGACTATCATGGTCTCGTACTTTGCCCCATGCATACAATAAGTGTGATTCCTCTGGATCATCCGTGTGCTCCATGCGAACGATAGTTGCTTGAGGATTGTCTTTCTTAGCTGTCTTTTTAAGACAAGCTCTAGAAACATGATCTTTTTCCCCGCATCTAAAGCACTTGTTCTCCTTCCAATAGCGCTCCATCTCTTCGGGAGAGAGACGATTGCTACCCTTGTAGGCACCCTTGTCCTTCTTCTTGTCACCTTCATTCTTGTTGTGAAAAGAAGGCTTAGCACCGTGTTGGGACTTATCTCCTTGTTGGACTTTATTCACCGACTTTGTAGCAAAGATCTTGGATGCTACCAAAGTATGATGAATGATTCCAGAGATAGTCTGGGGCTTTTGTGCATTGACATAAGTCTTCATGTCTTTAGGAAGACCAGCACAAAACTGTTGCTTTTGCTCAGGAAAATCTATCCTTTTGAAGACAATGGCTTTGAGATGTGCATCCCAAAACTTGTCCACATACTTTTGGACAGTTTCCCCTTGTTCAAGCTTTAGGCTTCGCCATGCCATAAGGACATCGTCTTCAGCTTCTTCAGTGAGAAATTGCTCCAATATAGCAAGTCTGCACGTCTTTCGACTACTTGGAGTGATGCATTGGGTTCTTAAGCTAGTCCACCATTGCCTTGCAGACTTTTGGAAGTACATAGCAACATGCCTTATCTTTGAGCGCTCGTCAAAGTGCTCTCCTCCAAAAGCTGAATCGAACTGTAATAAATCCGAGGATTTTATCTGTAGCTCCATAAGTTCCGTCATAAGAGAGGAAGGTGACATTCTTCCCTCCTTCTTTGAACATCTCCAAGCGGCGGAACCTCTTCCATGCTGGATGTACACGCTTATGTCCCCTTCTTTTGGGCTTAGCCTTTGGTGTAGCTGCATCGGAACTTGATGAATCAGAAGCTGGAGATGGAGGAGTTGGAGACCTCCTTCTTCTTTATCGTGGATTCCTCCTATCACTACTTCCTTCACTAGAGAAAGAAGGGCTATAAGAAGGTCCAGGATGCCTTCTCTTTGTATTACGAATAGGAGAGCGCTTTGGACATCGTCGTCTTGGGGCCAAATCATCGTCTGAATGCCCACGACTTTCCAAGCTACACTTCTTATCACGTGCTGCATGGTCTTCACCATCATCTTCTCTTGTACGCGCTCTTCTTTGAAGCTTTCGAGATTCCGTAGAGTCAGATCTTCCTCTCCTTGTAGGATTAGACTTTTGATCTTCTCTAGAACCTTCCCTTCCTGGTGATTCCTCTAGAGAGCGAGCTCTCCGTCTTGGAACTTCAGGAATCAACGCATTAGCTTCCAATTGCGTAGAGTCAGATCTTCCTCTCCTTGCAGGATTAGACTTTTGATCTTCTCTAGAACCTTCCCTTCCTGGTGATTCCTTCCATTCTAGAGAGCGAGCTCTCCGTCTTGGAACTTTAGGAATCAACGCATTAGCTTCCAATTGAGCTTACATGGATGTTCGCAAATTAGGATTACTTTGTGCTTCTTGCAACTTGCGAGCAAGATATCGTATAGCTCTCATGCCTTCGTTAGACGCATCATCTTCCAAAAGATTAATTGCATTCAAATCAAGCAATTGCTGCTGATTATCAGACATGTTGACTATTTCTTAAGATTCAAAGAAAATCTGCTTTTAGGAAAATAGAAATCCGTTGGTACCCACACCCGCGGTGAGAGTTCCACTAGTAAATTAAAATAGAAGAGTGGGGTTAACAGTGCGACTTCTCAGAGGGCTAGGCTTTGGAGACTTTCTACAAGCTCAATACTACTGAAACCATAGGTACCCTCCGAAGAGGTGCAGCATTAAGACAGGAGCTCCCCCCAGACTCTAGCACAACAGAAAGGTTCAAAACCTTCCCATTTCAAAAAGAAGAAGTTAATAACTTCAAGATCTTCCTATGTTAATTTAAAAGAAGACCTACCATTCATGGAATACTTAGGACCGCTTCTTTCTTGAAAGAAAGAAAAGCCTACATCTCTGATACCAATGTAAGCAATATTACGCTAACTCCTTAACAATTGTTCATTATTAAATGAAAATAGCATGTGTGTATGCTCGTAACAATTGTAGCTAGGTAATTCATTGGATAGATCTTCACTTAATAATTTAATAATCAACGACAGAAAGGTAAATCGACACGTATTGAGGGCGGATTTGTGAGGCC
The DNA here is from genome assembly GCF_041138505.1 of Cibotium barometz. Taxonomy (NCBI): domain Eukaryota; kingdom Viridiplantae; phylum Streptophyta; class Polypodiopsida; order Cyatheales; family Cibotiaceae; genus Cibotium; species Cibotium barometz. The sequence continues at coordinate 1,282,192 of NC_141076.1, forward strand.
CCCCCCCCTCGAAAGGCTTTATATTATCTTGTGCTCTAAGCTCTTACAAGAGTCATAGCTTGAGCTAAAATACAATCTTTAGGACCTTGGATCCTAGGAACTCCATCACCAAGACAACTTGATGGCTTAAGAGAGCTTGTGTGTACCGTTCTCCTCTTCTCAAGCACTCAAATACCACAGAGGCAAGGAGTACTTCCAAAGAGAAGGAGTAGAGTGTATGTAGCAGTAGATGGAAGCTTTTATGGAGAGCTTTATACACTTAAGTAAATAACTAGCTACCAAGGGAAGCAGCATAAGCAAGGTGAAGATATGGGAAACTGAGAAGAGATGAGTGTAGAGCTAGGTGAGAGCTTTCTATAGAGCCCCTCCATACATGAAACAGAGCATGCATGCAAGACTTGTGGCCCTCTGAAGCTTCCCCCATGCAAAAAGCAAAAGGAAAGGCTATTTTTAGCTGAAAAAGGGAGAGGCTTGGCTCTATTGCTTGTGGAGCACTCCATCAAAGAGGCGCCTCCTTGATGGGAGCCTTAGGAGACACTCCAGGACCCTTTCCCACTCTCTAGCCCACTTTCCCACCCTTTTGAGCCTCCAGCCCATGGCCCCAGCCTTATTTCCTTCCCGTAAGCCATATTTTGTCCGTTTTTTTTTTTGGTCCTCCGAGAGTCCGTTTGACTTCTCGTAAATCATGGTGAGTTCCTAGAAAATTGTCCAATGCACCTTTGAAGTAGCATTCATCTATGGGCAGTTCCCGTTGCCCGAATGCACTTCCTACATGTCATTTTCTTAGCTTTATTGATCTTCTCTCTCTATAAATAACCCATTTCTAGTGAGAGAACATCTGTTTTAAAGCTATTAACTTGTGTTATGCACCTTTGAAGGTTTATTACTCTTTTTGGCATTTTTGCTAATGCCCACATATACCTTCCTGCATAGCCTCAGCTTTATTTGATATTCTCTCTCTAGAAATATCATGTTTCTAGTGAGAGAATATCACTTTTAAAGCTACTAACTTATTTTATGCACCTATGAAGGTTTATTCCTACCTTAATATGCCTTCGTGCATAACCTTGCCTTGCTTCCTTTGTTTTCTCTCTCTAGATGGCCACTTTTTAGAGAGAGAAAACCTGTGAAGCTCATCAAAAATATAATAAAATATAATTTTGATGATAACTTCTAGGGCTAAAAATGGACCCAAAGACAGGCAAAAAAGCCCTGCTCTCTCTCTCTCTCTCTCTCTCTCTCTCTCTCTCTCTCTCTCTCTCTCTCTCTCTCCCCCCCCCACAACCCCACTCCGTATTTTCCATTTTGGTAAACTATGGTATTCATGAAGAGAAGGGAGACTATTATGTTAAAAAGCTAAACTATCCATGCAAAGGCATCTATATCTCCTATTCACCAAAGCAGTATAAATTAGTTCCACCAATGATATATAACACAAGGATGGCTTAAAATGAAAGCAAAAATTGACAAAGCACATGTTTCAGGTGTCTATGCTCATACACACTTGAGCATTTGAGTAGATAGAAAGAGTTGCACATGTATGGGCATATTGAATATATGTGTCTCAATTAGCAACTTAGCCAGTTATTCTCTCTAAATTGCTAGTTCAGTACAATATCAATAGGAAGTTTTCTCTTTTGAGAAAAAAATTTCCCCAACAATGATGGGCCTTAATTTGAGTATTTAGATGGTGCAAAATCCACTTGACCTTTATGAGACTCTAACATCAAAACTATAGCTACACAAAATACATATACAGTGAACCAATCAAATGAATGTACAAAAGACGAGTCTAAGTGTCTCATACCACATAGGCGCGTTGTACATACACATAGGATGGTAAAAAGATAGAAGACATAAATGTGTCTAGAGTAATTATATGAAAGCATAAGAGAGTCGTACCTTTTATATATTCAATTGCAATGATGCTCTACATTGAGAAAGATGAGAAACAATGTGAACGGATTGAAATATAATAATTCTTTCAAACGTAACTAAGAATATATTAAATTACAACTTTAAAAAAAATAGAACTTAGAGTAGTATGAATTGAAATTCTCTGCATAATTATTTAAGCATAATCATTATTATAAGAGTAAGGATGAGAAGCTTACTTGGAAGGTGTTTAAGCCAATGTTAGTTGGTTAAGTTGTTCGTTGGTAAATCCCAGGTGGTGGGTTCGAACGCTGTTGAGCTACCCTAAATGTTGACCATGCATAGGAGGCTGGGTGTGGGCATGTGTGTGTGGGATTTCGTGACCTCCCATGTAAATAAAAAATAAACAGTCGCATAGCGGTAGCATTTAAAAAAAAAAAAGAGAACCTATTTATACGCAAGGATTTTATCTTTGATGGTAGAAAATTTCATGAGTAGTGAGGTGTAGGTTGTAGGATTTATCTTGGATGGTAGAAATATTAACCACTAAAGATTTCTTCAAATCCTTATGTGAGATAATGTGCCTTAGCAATCAAACTAGCTCCGATTTCAAATTGGTAGTTTGAATTGAAAGCATAAGGAAATAATGTTGTGAATCATTTTAAATTTGTGTTAAATTTCTTTTTAGTCCTTCTAAAGGACTATATGGGAGATTGTATACCTTAGATTCTCAAAGTCAAAGGGATGGATATTAGAAAAATATGGAAATTAGAGACTTGAGATTTTGATTGGTTCTCTTGTATTTTAAATAATTCATTATATTTAATTTCCTTCAATTCAAATACGAGCCTATTTTTTGGGTCAAAGATTTCCTAATTTCTATATTTAGAGTGTGCAAGCATCATTTCCAACTTGTTTCCTATGTGAAAAGCTAGTTGTGCATCCTAGAAGCTTACAAGGACTACTAAATTCTCGCACATGGGCAATATTTTAGCACATGGCTCTTTTTTTGGCTTGCCAGTCGGCAAAGGCCTTGGTGTTTGGTTTGGTGCTTTTACCTTAGAGGAAAACGTCACTGCACTTTGCTTTTTTTGATTGTCCCAAGTAAAAATGATAATGAAGCCATTGAGATTATCTTTGAGATTATCTTCTCCCAAGTTCAATGATGAGTATCTCTATAAGAGAAAGGGAAAGGGAGATCGCAGATGTGGAAGAAAAGGTTTTAGTCAACAAGGCCATCATGGGCGAAGAGATGTTCGTCATTGTAAGGGATTGAAATGACATTGCATTATCTGCTCTAGGAGAGAGAGAGAGAGAGAGAGAGAGAGAGAGAGAGAGAGAGAGAGAGAGAGAGAGAGAGAGAGAGAGAGAGAGAGAGAGAGAGAGGATTTTTTTTGAGTAAGAAATTTTAGAGGAATGAGAGGTATACATTTATAGATTGAGCTGGGAGACAAGAGAGAGTTTTATTTCATTTTGCCATACACAGAGAGAGAGAGAGAGAGAGAGAGAGAGAGAGAGAGAGAGAGAGAGAGAGAGAGAGAGAGAGAGAGAGAGAGAGAGAGAGAGAGAGATCTTTTTTAATATAGTAGGAACAATCCCAAGAGACCAAGTTGATCTATCCGACAAGATTGGGATTCGAACACATGATGTGTTAATTACCAACTCCATGAGCTAACCAATCTACCACACTTTAGTGGTTAGCCCATTTTGTTTATTTATACACACGGACCCATCCTTTGGGAGAGATCTTTTTTACATCATAGGAACAATCCCAAGAGACCACATTGACCTATCTTACTAGAGTACATATTATCAACATATGTACATATTGACATATACATGTATATACATATGTGTGTGTATCCATATGTATACATTAAATACTATATACTTACATAATTTTGTTTTGTACATTTGTATATATTTCTAAGTAGATATGTGTATATTAACATATACATATATTGAAATATGTGTGTGTATGTCTATATGTATATAAAAGGGCAGATATATATGTATAAATTAAACAGTATATATGTGTGTAAGTATATTTGTATGTATGTGTGTGTATACATCCATACAATTATAAGTATATAATGCTACATACATTTATGTACACACACACACACACACACACACACACACACACACACACACATATAATAGTAGTTATATATATGCATGAGAGCGCCATAATAAATATATTAATGTATTTACAATAAATAGAACTTATGATCACAATAGTCTTTAGTCTTAAAGCAACAAGTATTCCAAGAACATGTGTAAAATATATCTTTTAATATGTTTTATCTACAAAATAAAGATATCTATACTCTATACTATATCTTAAAGTAAGAGGATTGTGATTGCTACTTGTCAAAAAATCCTAAAATATCTCATCTCTACCAAAAAAGAAGGTAAACGTAAATGTTCCAAAAATTTCAAAACTGTAAGTAAGCGAGAGACACATTAGAGAGAGAGAGAGAGAGAGAGAGAGAGAGAGAGAGAGAGAGAGAGAGAGAGAGAGAGAGAGAGAGAGAGAGAGAGAGAGAACATAGCTCATTATTTGAAGGGAAATTCCAAGTTTATAACTTTGAAGTGTAATTTTTATGTGCGTAAAAAAATATCTCCTTTGCACACATCAGACGAAGGTCCCCTTCTCTTTTATTTTCATGACAGGCCATCATGGTCATAACCCATTATTTCTCTCTATCATTGAAGCAATGCCACACTCTCTCTTTGCCTCTTCTGCCTATTGTCCATTGTGGCCATGATTGTACTTTTTTCTCTTCTTGCTCTCTCTCATACACACACACATTCTACACACTCTTCTTGCTGCCAAAGACAAAGAGAGCTATCTTTGTGTGGGCACAAAGAAGCAACATGGGGGGAGAGAGAGAGAGAGAGAGAGAGAGAGAGAGAGAGAGAGATGGATTTTAACTTTGTGCATTCTCTCATGAGAGAGCCTTGACTACAATGTGGCCTCATAGAGGCAACAAAAAAGAGTGGACTAGGTCGGTCGGTAGACTGGCCTGTGGACACTCGTATAATTTAATACTTGATCAACACGTTTAAATTTTCTTTCTACTACTTACAATGTACAAGTGCCAAGTGCCAATATACAATGTGCCAAGTGCCTATGTGGAAGAGGTACAAGTTGTACAACCTAGAATGTACACGTGCTGTGCCAAGTGAGTGCACGAGTCTCTGACAAAGAGAAGAGAGGAGAGAGAAAGAGGAACCAATTTCTAGAGAGAGGAGAGAGAGGAAAAGAGAGAGAGGAGAGAGAGAGACCCACTCTAATGTTCAGAGATCTCGAGAGGAACCCATTTCAAGAGAGAGAGAGAGAGAGAGAGACCCATTTCTTTGTATGGGTGCTCCCATACAAGGAAATGGATAGAGAGACAAAGAGGGTCTCCCAGCACTAGTGAAAGAGAGAGAGACGAACACTAGTGAAAGAGAGAGAGACGAACAGGGAACCCATTGAGAGAGAGACAGAGAGAGATAGAAACCCATTTCTTTGTATGGGTGGTCCCAGCACTACTTAGTGAAAGCTTTATAGAGTCGCCATTTTCTTTCATCAAATAGGTGTAGTACATAGCTAATCAAACTAGATCCTAATGGGATTCTCCATGACGAGCATATATTCACAAGAAAAATTTTTCTCTTTTCAGTACTATGTGTCAAAGATTTAGCAGAGATTTGCTTCATTAGATTAGTACGCAACCGGGCAAGCAAGCAACATATATATATATTTGTGTGTGCCAGAGGAGCTTTGATGCAAATAAAATACATGTTTGTGAAACAGGGCAGTTAGACAACAGATTCTAGGTGTAGGCAAGAGCAGGCAGAGAGGGCTTTAGGTGCCGCGGCTAGCTCGTGCAGACGTTTATTTGTATACATGTGTATATGACCAAGCTCACTCAATTGTTTACTTCAAAGTGGGTTGTTTGAAAGAGCCCATTTTCAGCTTTGTATCAGGTATGCGCGACGAGCTCGAGCAGAGCAGGTATTGTGTGTATAACCAAGCTCACTCAATTGTTTACTTGAAAGTGGGTTGTTTGAAAGAGCCCATTTTCAGAAGGAGAATCTTTGAATCAGTAACAGTCCATATGAAATTGCTTGTTTTCCGCTTTCAGAGAACAAGTGTGTATGCAATCTCACATGATTGTTTGCGGTGAAAGTGGGTTGTTTGCAAAGGCTCATGGACATTCAGGAAGTCACAAGCTTTACACAGGTTCACAATTTTTATTGCAGTGAAAGTGGGCTGTTTGCAAGGGCCCATTTTTGAAAAGCATATGCACAGGGGGACCCCTACCACATTTGTTTTGACACAATCTCTACCTGCATCATGTATTTCGTATATGTATATGTGAAGGGTGCGCTTTAAGCTTGTTTACCAGCTTCACCTGCATGTTTACCAGCTTCACCTGCATATCTAAAAACTGTTGTGTAAGCATGGACATGTCGTACATTTGAGAATCGTGCATGCCGAAAGACGACCTTTACTGTAGCCAAATTTGTGTGTGCTACCCACCCCATTTGAAGTTTTGCTTACAATAGCGCCTACCGGGTACACATCGGCCTTGTCTGCATATTGGTAATACCCAACAGCATGGATGATTTGGGAGCTCCCTTGTTGGAGCACCATGAGAGAGCGACTATCAGCAAGCGATTAAGCAACTGTTGGAGCATATGTACTACACCTTTGAGAAGCTTCTGGGGCATGGTGTGTGTCGTCTTTTCATCGGCATCATTCGCAGTAAGGGAGCTTTTAACAAAGGAGCCGACCAAAACCATCCATGCCTTCAAGATGGGACTTGCTCTCTGTCTCGCTTTCCTTTTGGTCCTCCTCAAGGCCCCGTATGCCCTCTTTGGTAGCCATGTTATCTGGGCCGTCATGACCGTCATCGTTGTCTTCGAGTTCACCATAGGTTTTCTCATCTTTCTTAAATGTTTTATGTTAATTATATTTCTCATCTTTCTTGATGCCCTGTTTTTTCTCACATTCCACATGAAATCCTTACTCTTTGTTGCCACCACGACTTCATACATTCAGGTGCCACCCTAAGTAAAGGTTTGAACCGAGGTGTCGGAACTCTCTTAGCGGGACTTCTTGCGGTTGTAATCGGTGAGCTGGCTGGCCTACATGGCGGAGTTATCAATCCTGTCATAGTTGGCTCAAGTGTATTTGTTATAGGTGTGCCACTCCTTCCAGTTCGTATTTTTGCATAGCCCATGCTTCTAATAATGTGTATACCTGTGAGAGATACAGCTTTTATGTCACCCATGCAAGCATGCAAAGTTTGTTCAGTTGAATGTTAGTATAGTGTACAGAAGTACATCATGTGTGTGTTTTTGTATGTGCAATTAGTGTGTTGTAACTCACAACTTCTCTTCTCATTTCTACAATCACTTGTGCACAAGAGATGCCCCCAAATTGTCCTTGCCGATGAACGTATGCTTGCCTGCATATGGCTCTTCCGAGTGCGTGCACATGCATGCATATGGCTCTTCCGAGTGCCTGCACATGCATGCGCGCACACTTATTTTTGGGGTGGAAACTATATTGCATTAGTGCATGAAGGGCACTCTCAATTTGAGAGAAGGAACCACACACACACACACACAGAGACACACAAACATTTCATTTGTAACAGTTTTTTTAGCTCCAATATTCACAGAAAAAAGCTTTTTGTATACCCATTCTACTGGTTTTCCTATCTTAGCTATCTCATTTTTTACTTGTTCAAAGGGAACCTTCCCTTAGTTACTTGATAAATACTCACCTACCTAGGTGGAGTAAGAGGTACCTACCTCTGAAGCATCTTCTCATCACATTTAAACATCATGATTCATCCATGGGAACTTTCCCTTACTTGGTTCAGTGAGAACTTCCCCTTGGACACCTACTTCATTAATGACTAAGGTGCCTGCCTTCTTCACGAAAATGAAGAGCCCTGACCTTGCTGCTATTCTGAGATGGCGGTGCTCCCTGCATTTGATGGCGCGCCTCACAGATCAACTGTTTAAAGCCCTGTTGAAGTCCTTCACTGTGATAAGGTTGCAGCTCTCTCCCTCATCTGTGCTCCTGTCATTTCAACGTCTCACGTAGGCTTTTGCCTACTTAGATGTAGTCTTTTGAAGTATTTCTTTGTCTGCGCTTTATTTTATCTATTCAATAAAACTGGTTTGCCCTGTGGTTAGTTCTTGACCAGCTTGGTTCTTTTCTTTTTCAACAAAACAATAATGATGCTACTACTGCTCTGTCACATTTGAGCAGTGGTGTAGCACTTCATTTGGTTTTTACAAGGGTTAATTCTTACTGGGATTTAATACTACTGGTGTAAAATTGGCTAGTGTTGGCTGTTGTTCTCTGCAAGGAAGCTTTTCAACAATAAAACAAAATGTTGCTATTAAGCAATTGCTTCTGCAAGGGTAGAATCCTTGGTAGTCTTGATACTGATTGTAATGTTTAAGTTCTGGTCCTCTATATGCAGTGGTACTTTCCTTGCAAGCACAAAATGGCTTGTGTAGACACTCAGCTCACATATTGAATGCTTTTAATCGCACAAGCTTTCTTTAATTAGATTTGTTTTTCAGAAAAAACACAATGAGCAAGTATTGCATGCTCCTTACAAAAACTGTGACTCCCTTACTTGGACTTTAAACTATAAGCATACCTAGATTTTCTTTGTTTTTTTTCTACTCTATAAGCAAACACTCCCCATTCAAAAGTCGTCTTGTGTTGATCCTTGGGATCTATTGATACCTGATTATATCCAGAGAATTTGTCAAGAAAGCTATATGCCTTCTTCCTCGCTACCCTTTCCAGTACAAGATTTGTAATAGGAAGTGGATAGTGATCTCTCACAATAGCATCATTTACTTTCTTAAGATTGATGCACACTCTCAATTTTCCATTTTTCTTGGGTACAAACACAATAGGTGAAACCATTTTGTGTGTTCAATTTTGTAGATAATCTGTATTAACTGTTCTGTTGTCCTAATATATTCTTGCTTAACTGTTTTGCATTGCTTTAGATTTTCCCCTGCTGCTTTTAGATACTAGTGTCACTAATATACTCTTGCTTAACTGTTTTGCATTGCTCTAGATTTTCCCCTACTTCTTTTAGTCACTAGTGTCACTAGGTAGTCTAGATGCTGGATTGGTAAGTGCTATCAGACATAATGCTTTCTATGGTAAATGCAAAAGCAAGCCACTGTTTATATGGAAGATGGTACATATTCTTCTAACTTTGGTTAATGGTCATGAATTGGTTGCGGATCAAGGACTGCCGCTTACTGCTCTTGGAGGTTTACTGGTTTACCTCTTACTTGTTCTTACTTGACATGACATATGGTGGCTGTTTACAGCATTTTGCTGGCTATACTATCTGACCCTAGAGAATGTCAGGCTGTTCCTCCTTGCTGGTCTACTATTTTTCCTGTTAAAGCTGCTGGTTGCTTAGTATACTAACACATCAAGTTCTAATATACATATGCATGCGCACACACTTATTTTTGGGGTGGAAATTATCTTGCATTAGTGCATGAAGGGCACTCTCAATTTGAGAGAAGGAACCACACACAAACACACACATACTCTCTCTCTCTCTCTCTCTCTCACACACACACTCTCTCTCTCTCTCTCTCTCTCTCTCTCTCTCTCTCTCTCTCTCTCTCACACACACACACACACACACACACACACACACCAGTGCACTTGTTTCCCCCCATTATTGAACATGTTCACTTTATCTGGCATACAACTTGGAACAGGTGGCGTAGTGACATTTGGAAAGCTATGGCCAACCATGAAGCTGTATGAGTATGGTTTTCGAACCTTTCTGGTTACTTTCCGCTATATCATGGTTGCTGAATACACACAAGGCGATCCGGTGAGCACAGCTGTGAACCGGTTCTTTATCATTATTTTGGGTGCAGTGATAGGTATAGGTGTGAACATCTTCGTCCTTCCATTGTGGGCGGGTGAGGGCGGGTGAGGAACTTCACGAGTGTCTCAAAGAATTTCGACAGTTTAGCAGACTCCCTTCAAGGTTTGCTTCTCAGCATCCAGCAGAGGTTAAATTTTCCTGTACACTATTGTTATTTCCTATAACTTAATGGTTTTCGGGGTTTTCTGTTACCATTAAAGCATAGAACTAGTGAATGGTTGCCAAAAAGTACATAGAATGTGACAGTGTACATATATGTGGATATGCTTATTCATGTATATATACATACATTCATACAAAATAATGGATGTATAGGTATATTTTGTATATACATTCATACAAAATAATGGATGTATAGGTATATACTTGTACTTCTCCATATACTTATATGTACATTTATACATATACATATACATATAAATCTACAGGTATATACTTGTACTTTTCCATATACTTATATGTACATTTATACATATACATATACATATAAATCTACAGGTTCATGGACACACACGTGTGTGTGTGTGTGCACATATAGGTGTAACGAATGTATATTTGTATTCATCCGTGTATCCTATGTATGTATGCATACAAGCTATAATATGCCATGATTATAGTTATATAGGTTCATCCGTGTATCTATGTATGTATGCATACATAGATACACGAATGCATACGTAGATATGCAAATGCATACATATATAACTAAATGCCATGAATATAGATATATATGTGTGCGTACATTTATCTATGTGCTATAATATGCCATGAAGATGGTTATTTAGGTACATCTGGGATTTGAGCCAAGGGCCCTAGATTGGCACATGGATGTGACTTTTGAGGGGACCCTATCAAAAAAATACCATACAGCATTACGAAATGTTTCATGAAGGAATTCCTTTGATCAAATGTTCTTTATGTGCAGTTTGTGTAAATGAGTACCTTCGAGGTATCGTACTCGAAAGGGTTCCATCAAAGATTATAATGGGACTAGCTGCGGATGATCCCGTGTACAAGGGCTACAGATCCACGCTAATATCTGCGAGCAAAGAGGAGTCCTTGGTAAGGAATTAGGAGGTTCTCTATCAAAAGATGTATAATGTATTGTTTTCGACGCAATTAGGAGGTTTTCTGTTAAAAGTTGAGTCTCTTGTGTATAACTCTTTCGTTTATAGGCTACATTTGCAAGCTGGGAGCCTCCGCATCATGCATGGGCGGTTCCGGATGTTCAAGTATCCATGGCAAAATTATGTGAAGGTTGGGGCCATTTTACTCCATTGCACATATTCTGTGGTTGCATTGCATGGGTGTCTGCGATCTTCAATACAAGTAAGACTCGCCCTTCAATATCATTCTTTCTACACACACGTGATGATGCGACAATGTCTTTGTGCCTTTTTTCATGTTTCTAAAAGGCACCTTTAGCTGTTCGCGCCCTCTTTAAAGATGAGCTTCATGAACTTAGTGAAGAATGTGCCCAAGTCTTACGCAAGCTAGGAAAACAAGTCCATCATATGCAGAAGGGTGACCGCGCAACACTTTTGGATGGTGTGCGCAAAGCAATTGGACGGTTACAACAGAGCTTGTACTTTCACTCATATCTGCTTGTGCGGCCAGAGACGGGAATTTCTTTAATCTCATGGAAGAACTTCCTCTTAGTGTGATACCGGAGATAAAACAGAGTGGAGAGGTGGACGACGAAACAGGGGGCTTCTTTCAAACAGGTACGACAACCAAGTCTGGAATGGCTTATCACCACAATTGCGCTAGTGAAAGCTCTCGAAAGTACTATAGAAAGCTGCATTCTTGGCCATATAGGCCAATAGACGACTTCGACTTCGCCAAAGATTCCATGTTTGAGCAAAAAGTGAGAGTGTTGGAGAGTGCAAGCGCTCTCTCTTTGGGAACCTTTGCAATCCTGCTAGTGGAGGTGGCTCTGAGGCTTGATTACCTTGCGGAAGCTGTGGAAGAGCTAGGCGAACGTGCGCAATTTGCGGAGATTACAAGAGAGCAACCGAACTGTTCAGAGGTTGATGGAGAGCTAAGTGGGATAGTTTACGACAAATATAGTGGTTCAACAAGGACTGAACTCAATCACCATGCTTGAAGTTAGCTTGCAAGGAAGCAGGTACGTCTGCGCTTCATGTGTGCGGAGTTCCTATATATGTACCCAAACTCAAAAGCGTTTTTGGGACACTGGGGAGTTAATGTATCCTCTTAGTTGGCGCATGCCTTTCTTTGAGGAAACAATGAGCTTTTATTGCAGGCTAGATTTTTGTATTCTTGGCACGGGTCCTTAAGCAACTTGCACAAGAAGTTTTAGACATTTTCCCACTATAATTCCCACTTTGCCGATTATGACAACATCATGAGCTTCTGCGGGCAAGGCGTAGCATACCTAGCTAAGTGCGATGGGATAAGAGGCTGCCGGCCCTGGGAGGGGACTGGCAGTCCTCCTACCCCCACCGTACCTAGCTAGGTATGCGGAGCCTCGTCTGCAGAAGCTCATGATGTTGAACACTCTAGGAAAACATAAAGGAAAGGAGGCCTCTTTCCCACAAGGGAAAGTGCCCAAAACTACTAGTGTTCTCTTATGCAACTGAAAAGTGGAATGCATTGTTTTCGTACCTCCATTAAGCATTTGAGCTGCATTGTCTTATTACTTTCTTTCGCTACTATTTCCTCTCCGCTATTCTATATTCTTATATGACGGCATCAGAGCGTTGAGGTGCTCCGTTTTATCTAACTTGCTATTAATACTTTTGTTGAGCTTCACGTTTGCGTGATGATGCACAGATGAGCACACATGAATGTGTGGTTTTTCGCACCCGAAAGGAGAGAGATACTCGTTATGCTTGGAGAGGATAACTTCAGAATGCACTCCTATATTTGCCTTGAACGGAGGCGGCCTGGTAACCCTGCAGTGGTGAATTGTTGCTGATTCAAAACCCGAGAATGCACTTCTGTAAGTGCTGACTATTGCATTTTGAAACTACTTAGGGAGTTTAGACACTGCCATTTGAAAATGGGCGCCCGTCCCGTCCAAAACATGGCTGCCAATGTTCAAATGGCGGGCGGCGGGTCATTGGGCGCCTTGGTTACACAGGTATTTGAAAAAAAAAGAAAAAGGACGTATTGTGCTGTGATTGGTTGGAGAAGCTATGGCGCAGCCTGCGCCATATTTGGGCAGCACTAGATCCCCCCTGAAATTTGGTGCTGATGTGGACGCCAGCTAGGATAATTTGTATGGCAGTGTGTGAAGAGGTGAGCACCCAAATCCTACGTGGCATGGCACTATTGGTTGCTTTATGAGAGAATGGCAGGCACGCAGCCAGTGTGTAAAGGCCTAGTATGTTAAGCAATAGTAGTTCTTCTTGGATGGGAATCACATTGAATTATGGGAATCACTGTGAATTGAAAGGAAACAAGCATAAGGAAAGTGGAGATCACCTCTTCCCCATCGTTTCTTCCTCTTTCCCATCATTAGCAACCCTGTCCTGTGTTCCACTATCAATGTCTTTTTATTTTGCCTCATTCCCATCATAAGAAACCTTCTCTTTTGCCGTCTGGGGGTATCTAAGCCTTCTTGCCCTTTGTATACTCTCCTCTTCAACTTCAGCTTCTATGACATATTTTTCTTTTGCCTCCTTCCCATCATTTTTTATATCTTCAACATCAGCTTCTATGTCATCTTTACCCTTGGTTTCTTTTGTTACATTTTGGTCTACAGTGGCTCTATTATCTTCTTCTCTATGCCTTGAAGCTGGGTGTTCTTCCTCAAAAATTTTGGATCGAGACTTGCGTTGATCAACCTCATCATGTTCAGACAAGCTCTCATGGTTCTCATCAGAAGTGTCCCCTGAAGAGTTTCTTTGAGAGGTTTTCCTTTTCTATCACCCACTCCAAACATGCTAAGATCTTCATCTTTCTCATTTGTCTCCTTACTAAGATCTGCATCTCTTGAGCTCTCATCATAATAACTCTCCTTTCTCAATCTATTTGAGGCTACCGACTAGAGTCTATGAGGTTGTCAAGTATCCTTGCTATCACACACACTTTCTCAATAGGGAGATCATGATCACTGTAATATTTGATGTACTCCTGCAACAAATACAATATATTTGTTTTGTAATGCAAAAACTCTTATCAATCTCTTGAAAAAAAATTCTATTTTTATTTTCAATGATATATTAAAGTAGAAGTATTCATTGACATATCATGCATTACATAAAGCTCTCCACCCACATGAAGAACTATCAGTTTGTTGGGGGACCTTCACAAAAAAACTTTATTGTAGAAGCAAATGGATAATGTAAAAAAATTTTATTTATTAATATCCCCTATTATAGAGGCAAATAGAGAAGAATAAAAGCTTTAATTTTCTACCAGCAACTCTACAAATTCTACATTGTTGGCCAATCTTGTTATTCCAACAAAGCTCTCTAGGGATACCATCAAGATCCTTACATGCCTTTAGTCAATAGAATACTCTTGATTATATAAATTGTTTTTTTGCTACATATATGCAATAACCGATAGTATGCTTACACTTTTACATAATTATGAAGAGACCTCAGTGAGTTTTCTAGATAAACTTTTCTTTCAAACATATCAATAACAACTAGACTCCAATGGCTCCTGTGTATAAGAAGCTTCATTAAGATCAAGAGGGGGGGGGGGGTGGGGGGGGTCACTCTATGAAAACCTATATATCATGTGCAAACATACATATATAAAAAATACCCCTACTTTTAATTTTTACATTTTATGAGACAATTGTTTACACCCCTCTTGTATGTTTTGAATTTTTCAAACCCGCTATGTATATCTACATGCATATTTTACATTACAGGCTATTTCTTATACCCCCTCTAGCATGTATACACCATGTAAGTCTACCTAATAGAAAATAACCCCTCCACTAACTAAGGTGCTATGCTACGTGTACATTAGGTGAAGCCCTGAGATTAAGATTACGTATATATAGATTTTCATACTTTGAATGATAAGGTACACATTTTCCACTTACTGCTGCAAATTGTATGGTAGGAAGATTAGTCTTTCTTGAGGATCATAATATGAGAACCATTATAAGAGGTCATTAGCTCTTGCCTTTTTCACTAGATTTGGGGAGATACTAGTAACTACTATGACATATAAATACTTCATGACACAAATCCAAGGGTACATCATCCTTTAGTAAGCTACAAACAAGCATATGAGAATAACTTCAGACCGATATTGTTAACGAAGGTAAGGCTAACTAATAAAATGAGTCTTAAATATTTTGAACTTAATCACTTTTTACCTTAAGGCACAAAGTATGATATTTTCATTAACCTCTCTTTCAGGATTGAGGAAAACACTAAGGTCATCTTGGAGATATCTTTGTGATATATCTTTCCTTCCTCTTGAATCTCTATTTTGCACCTCTTTCAAGATTCAAGATAGCATCATTGATGGTTGTTTGCCTTATGTGTATATCTTCAAGTTGAATTTTCCTTGGCCCCTTCTTTACCTCTTTGGTCTCCTCTTGCTTTTACTTTTTGGTCTTCTACTACTCCTCAAATATCTCTTTTTTTACAAGCTTTGCCCTTGTAAATCTATCATGAATGTATTCTCAAGGATCTTTGTGATTTTGATTTGATCTTTGGGCTTCCTTGTTGGAGGTAGTAGAAGAATTTCCCTCATTTTTGGATCAAAAAAATCCAAAGCATCAGTCACAACATTTTATTCCTAATTCTAAGCATACCAAGAGTATTGGTATCTTTCTCCATTAATGTTACCCTATGTGCATTGGAAACTATCATCATGGCATCAATAAAGAATTCTATTATAGTCTGTAGATGCCTCTTATAAGCAATCCAAACATGTGATGTACCATGTAAGTCCAGGAATACAGTGGTCACTTATAGCTCTAACTACCCTTCTAAAAGGAGCCTTCAAAATACATAACTTTGTGGCTTTCTGAGCTTTTCTAATCTCTTTGAGTACTCTCAAATTTTGAGTGTTCTAAAGTGGCCACAAATGCCACTTTGGGTTCATCACCAGTCTTCCTTGCTATTTGTTTAGTCGTAGCCATGGTAAAATGAAGGCCTCAAAACAATTTCACAACGGGGTCTTGGGTACCTGTAGAAAGCGAATGGACAAAGCTAGTTCACATCTGCATAACCCTGCGCATCTTATAGGTACTTAATGTACACTCTGAAATACTACGATAACTTTGAGAACAAAACAAAAGAGCAACATACGGGGTACCCCTAAAAGACGGATAGAATACAACCAATGGAGAAAACCTATCATAATGTGTATGTTGATTGCTCCAATCATCGTCGACTCTTCAACTGGCATAATAAGACCAATCAACGGATTTACCAATAAAATTCTCGTGTAATTTAATAAGCCACCATGTAGCATATTTTTCACCCATGCACTATTTCCTTTTATGTTTCCCAATCTTGGCCATTATTCTCTATTGGCACTTCTAATAAATTTCTTGTCTCTAGAACACTATCAATTGTATTCTGGGCATGTTTGTAGCATTTCGAGGCCAATACAGTGAGCTAAGAGCACCATTTAGTGCCGAAAAGTATCTTGGTTCATAGTATGGGCACCTGGGGCAGTTTTCATAGCCATTATAAAGCCTAATTTGTAATGAGTGAGGAGATAATCTTTGGTGAAGGGAAAAATATGAGATTGGCTTCCTCTTCTTGCTATGTTTTCTTCACTTGCTCTTGGTGTGTGAGTGTGTGGAAGTGTGAGAGGTGTTGAGGGCTTGAGGGAGGAGGCCTTGCTTGCGGTTGCTCTTCCTACATACATGACTATACACATGTAGCTACCTTCGACTCTCGGTCTCCATCAAGCAAGCACAAGGTGAGTGAAACACCCCATTTCCACCTTCTCTTTGTTTCTTAGTAATCCTATGTTGTATGTGTGTGTGTGTACCTCATACGCATACACATCCATAGGCCAAGGCCCCCACAACCTACTTTCTACGTGCTTTGCTTGCTTGCGTAAGGAGGTTGAAGCAACGAGTGAGAGTAGTAAGTGTCTCTTCCGCATCTCCTCCGCATGCATAAGGGGAGAGGAGGAGGAAGAAAGTCTTAACATTGGCGCTCTTGCCGAGGAGGCGGTGCCATTGTGAACATAAATAGATATTTTCTCCGTTGAATTAAGCCGCTATCTTCTCGCTATGTGTGTGTATATCCATCTATTAAGAGGAACAGTTCATGGATGGATATACAAGCATGTATTAGAAGAGGCTTGTGAAGGACTGTGTATTGGATAAGAGCATGAGTTGTATGTGTGTGGATGTGGTTGGGAATGTGTAGTTGTGATTTGCATCCAATTTGGAGTGATTTGGCTCTCATTCGAGTGCCGAATCCATCGATTACGCTGTCTTGAATATGCAAAAATCTGCACTTTTTGATCTTCAAGTGAGCGAAATCCTTAGGGCAGTCACTCATAAATATGTAAGTATATCACATGGGTTCAATAGAAGGGATTTTAAAAATCCTCATTTTACACATTTTCTACACACAAAAGGGTGCCATTTAAAAGGAGTATTTATATATTGAATAGAAAAAGGGTGTATTTTATTAATGAAAAATTCACAAATAGGGGATTTTATACATGAGCTAGCCGGGTTAAGCTTCTCTAAGTCGAGACCTCTTCATTCATTTGGGGAGTGTTGGCACTAGCTATGGTGACCCCAACAATGGCACCGCTGTTCGGGAGCACCGACCTAAGCTAATGAGTCTTTAGTTGAGCATTGGGTTAATTAGACTGCTCCTTTGGTTCTAAAGCCATTGGATTAAGACGTTGGGTTGGGTGTGGGATCCCAAGGCCGACATTAGGTTAGGGATTAGTTAGCATTTTTTATGCAAAAAAGAGTTATGGGACTCAAAACCCCTCACATCGACATAGCGGTTGAGTGTCTCTCGCTCTTTAGTAGCATTTTTTTTCGCTTTATTTCACTGTCTTTCAAGTTCTAGTATAGCGTCATTTCAAGCATTTAGGCAACTTTCATTTCAAGCATGTTAGCTAGTTCATTCATGCTTTTAGGCTAGTTTAGGTAAGTTTAGTATAGTGTAGCCTTAGAGTACTATAGGAATTTAGATTTAGTTGTTTTTTTCATCATTTTAGCTAGGATTAGAAGTACGTTTAGGTAGGCACATGATCTTCATTGGTGCATGATTTGTGGTGTGCAGCTACAAGAATAGGTACACAAGTGTGGGAGTGGTAAGTGCCCCAAAGGGCAACATTTTACATTATTGCATTTCGGCATTGCCAAGGCCCGCATGGTTGAGCTTGGTATGGTTAGAATAGGACTTTGAGTCATTCACTTATCTTTGTTTACTCCTTGGAAAAAGTGAAAAACACGGAATTTAGGCTCCCATTTTCCTATCAGATGCCAAAAGCCTTGGGGGACTGTTACTCGTGTTTGAAACCCATGTGTAACGTTGAAACCACTCTGTATGTGTATGGGGAAAAGGGGACAACAGTTGTTAACTTCTATGATGATTGGGAAAAATCATACATTATAGCACACACGGACCAGGTAGGCCATTAAACATGGCTAGGAAGACCAATGTTTCAAGGGAGAGTGTCTTCCCCGAGAATGTTTGTAGCACCTGTGGCTACAACTAGACCGGATGAGAAAGCATTTAACATGCCAACTCCAACTTATATGCATCCATTGAATTATGATTTTGAAAATTTGGGCATGCATCCAAGCATGGGGATGGCATTTGAGAGTAATAGACCAGAACTACCCTATCCAAGTGCACCATATGCCAACACAATTACTCTAGGAAGGGTATGACCAACAATTGCAGAAACTGGAAGATATAAGATCAATGAAGGATCACACAAATCTCATGACACAGAAATTGAGACCAAGGAGAGAACAAAGGGAAGGCATGACAGATCTCGAGGCAAGCAACTTAGGCTTGGTGACATAACAAGAAGTTTGACAGGACTGGTGATCCGTACGAGCATATTTCTTAATTTCGGCAACTAATGTTTGCTGAGGGAGTCTATGATGAGCACATAAAGGTACAAGGCTTTGGTCTAACCATGGAAAGCCAGGCTAGAACTTGGTTCCAAAATCTGAAGCCAGCATATCTATACGACTTTGAGATAAGAACTTCATAGGGGCACATACCAAGATTGGGATTAAGCATAACATGGCCACTAAAATCTTAAACTTCAAGCAAAAATATGGGGAGTCGATGCAGGAGTGCATTGATAGGCTCAGGCCATACATTTAATTGTTTAGAATTGGGCAACTCTGTACCAATTTTGTTCAAGAAGTTTTTGTTTTCCAAAAGTTGGTTGTGGCAGCAAAGAATCTTTGCTCAAGGACTTCCCTCTAGATTGGAGACACTGGATTGACGTGGAGCTTGCATGTGAGAGGAAGGCATCCAAGGGCACATGGTACAATGCACTGGCATTACTTCTTGCAATGTTGATTTGGAAGGTAATAGTTTCAAGCAATGCTTGTTTGGGTTTTGGTGGCTATTAGGAAGGTAATCATTTTTTTTGTAGGAAGAGTTTGACTTGACTCTTGCCAAAGAGAGGGTGGACATCAATGACCCATCTCTTTCAATGCAAGAGAAGGAGACCCTTTGAAACTGGCCTCTGGTAGAAAACCAAAGTGCGGTAGACTAGCAGTCACCCGTCGACTTGTAGTCTAGATATGAAAACAAAATAGATTGGAGCTAGAGTGCCCAAATCTGAAAACAAAGCGACACCTGTTGGCCCCAAAGCTTGGCACCCCTTGCGGTATTTCTTTATTCAATTTCAAAAGTATGTAAGGCTGAGTACAACAAAATCAGCCAAGAGAATACACCTGTATGTCCAATCTGACAGCCAAGAGAATACACCTGTATGTTCAATCTGACAGCCCACAATACCTCTTAGCACAGAGGATTCACGCACACAGATCTGTGTCTCAAAGCAACACTCTGTGCCTCCCTCTGATCAGCCAAGACCATTTAGCAGGGCAGCCAAGACCATTTAGCAGGGCAGCCATGAGCATACATCTGGCATATCTCATGCACATGATCCAACATCTCAGCACAAACATACATTCACTGTTCAATCTCTGTCTCCACCCTTTTCAATCTGCCATACCCCTCCTCTCACAAGGGGCCAAATAGCTCAAATCTGCAAACAGACATAAGGCAACGGAAAGAGAGATAGATGAACAAACTCAGAGCTTACCAAAATCAGCTCGTGGCTCTGCACCGGAGGAAGTGGTTGTACCAGTCTGTACTTGCACACTTGTTTCAACAACTCTGCTTCACACGTGTGGGTGTACCTGTCTGTACCTTCCCCTCTGCATCCACCTCAGTGCTGTACCTGATTGCACAGACCTGAAAATCTGCACTGTACCAGACCGTACAGGCCACGTGTCACTGTACTTGCATGCGCTGCCTGTAACTAGTCTTCGTACTCGATTGTACCTGCTCAGCCAGTCAGCGCCGCTTGTACCAGGTCTGTCCAGCACCTGCTCTGACCGTACAGTGTACCTACAGTAGTACAAGGCTGTACTTGTAGTCATACCAACTTGTACTGCCTGAATACTGCAGCTGCAACCGCCTGTAGCAGTCTGTACCTGTTCCACAGCCGCCGCCTTTGCCTGCAGCAGTACTTGCTGTCGTACAAAACTCTGTACGGATGCTGTACGGCCTGTTCTAGCACACAGAAATCAGCAGCAAGGCTTCTCTGCAGGCAGTCGACTAGTTCTCTCTTGTTTTCCACGCTTCCCAATAGCACGTATGCTCCACGCTTTTCCAAAAAGAAGAGAGAGAAAGAAGTGAGAGAGGCATGCACTCCAAAAGTGGAGTTTCCCCCTCCCCATACTTGTCCTAGGGCCCCAACTTTAATAAATATTAAAGTTCCCTAGGGGCCACTAAGGCCTAGGGGCAACCTTCAATAAAACATTAAAATTTTAATGGTCTAGTTCCCCCCTTCACACCTAGGGATGTCCACACATCATTATCTCTGTCCGGGCACCCCACATGTGAATCATTTGATATTTTGACTCAGCAACCACCATGCCCACACTTGTGCTATTCCATTTTCACAGGGCCATGACATACCCCCCTCTTGAAAAAATGGCAAGCGTCCTCGATTGCATTCTGGTGATACAGCAAAATATCCAAAGTGAAATATACAATATGGCAAGATCAACGTCCCAATCTCTCTAAGCCATGCACATGTATCAACATTCACTGCAAACTAATGGCGTAGTAATAGTCCAAGTTGTATACCACTGAGAACCATACATAACCACAATATCCTATGTGACTAGTACACATATATCATAGAAGTCCCATAAACAGATGTACTGTCAGCCTCAGTACCTTCGGGTGAGATAAAAACTGCACCAAGCGACCTCTAGATGTCATCTGAGCCTGTCTGTATCAAGGGAGTGGAGGTGCTACCCCCTCTTGAGCATCAGGTAATGCTCCAGTCCCATGCCTTGCTAAACCTGAATGAGCCACAACAAGAGTCGGCTCTAACTCAAAGGCATCGAGATAAAGCTGCAAAACCTAAGGTGAATCTGTTAAGTCACCTTCCTCCATCCACTTCGCATCCCACTTCGCATCCATCAGTGAATAGTTCTTGAACTTCACAAGATAGCGACGGGAAACTTTACCTCGTACCTTTCTTTCCTTATGTGCCAGTATCTGCTCTGGAATAAGAACCTCATCAAGTTCCTCAACTTTCGGCTGAGCCTCATCTGATACATCCTCAGGCACATCCCCGTGAAAAGGTCTAAGAAGACTCACGTGAAATGCATTGTGAATCTTCCAGTGATCTGGTAGCTTCAAGCGATAGGCTACCTCACCAATCTTTTCCAATACTTGAAAAGGCCCATAATAATGCATGCTCAACTTAGGGAATAAGCGCTCTTTACCCTTCATCTTCTTGAGTCTAGCCTTTTCAAAGCGCAAAAGAACCCAATCACCCAATGCAAACTCTAAATCATGTCTCTGACGGTCTACGGCTTTCTTTTGCTTCTGCTGAGTTTTCTGGAGTGCCAACTTAACTCTCCGATAAGCTTCATCCATGTTTTCCACATACTGATCAGCCTCAAAGATCTTATCCTTTGTATGCAAAATGGGTGGTACCTTCTTCCCTCCTCCCACAATCTCAAAAGGTGCCTTGCCTGTCGAGGTATGTACAGTGTTGTTATATGCAAACTCCACCAAAGGAAGATACTTTTCCCATTGTTGCTTGTGCTCTGACACATAACACTTGAGAAGATCCAACACTGTAGAGTTAGCCTCTTCCGACTGACCATCTGTTTGTGGATGAAATGACGATGAAAACTTGAGAGTTGTACCCATGTTGTCAAACAATCCTCTCCAAAACAAACTCGTCATCCGTGGATCACAGTCACTAATGATAAACATAGGCAAGCCATGATACTTGAAGATGTTCGCCATGAACAACTTCACCATATGATCCACTTTGATCGTCTTACGCACGGGAATGAAATGAGCCTGCTTACTGAACTTGCATATGATAGTCCAAATGCCATCATTGCCCGTTTGTGTTCGTGGAAGATCAAATATAAAATCCATGGCAATGCTCTCCCAAGGTCTATCTGGAATTGGTAAAGGCTGTAATAATCCTGGTGTCTTTTGACGGTCAAACTTTACCTTCTGACATACGATGCATTGCCTCACAAAGGCATCAACATCTCTTCTCAAGGTCGGCCAATAAAAGAAAGTCTCCACTGCTTTTACCGTGGCGTCAATACCTCTATGACCTGCATACGGTGGAGCATGACTTTCAATCATAACCTTGAGTCGCAATGGCCTGGTAACACACAGTCTGCCATGCATCAATAAAAACCCATCTCTGAGAGTATAGTGCTCATGCTGCTGACCCTCAAACATCTGATTATACAACTTTTCAAAGTCCTCATCATGGGCATACTGCTCTTTCATTTCATCAAGCTCATGATGATAAGCAAGTGAAACTGCAGAGACTTGTGGCTTGCGTGACAAAGCATCTACCACTACATTCTTTTTGCCTTCCACATGCACAATCTGGAAGTGAAACATAGACAAAAAGTTTGCCCAACGCATATGCTTCTTTGAAAGCTTAGTCTGCGGCGTGAGGAAATAACGCAAGGTCTGATGATCTGTCCGCACAGTGAAATCAGCCCCAAGCAAGTAGTGTTTCCATGTAGAAAGAGCGTGAATTACAGCCAACATCTCTTTCTCATAAACCTGTAACTGCTTCTCGGCATCTTGCAATATTCTACTCTCATAGACTATCATATGTCCTTCTTGCATGAGAACTGCACCAATGCTACTTCCACATGCATCACACTGGACAACAAAAGCCTTTCGGAGATCCGGTAACACCAATACTAGATCCGAAGTAAGCTTTTCTTTGAGCTTTTTGAATGCTGTAATTTCTCGATCAACCCATCTAAACGGAGTTGCCTTCTTTGTCAAGGCATGAAGAGGCGAAGCAATTTCAGCAAAGTACCGTATGTACCGCCTGTAAATAGGAACACAATCCTAGAAAGCTGCGTACATCATGCACGGTCCTCAAATCTGGCCAATTAAGAATTGCTTCCACATTTGCTGGATCCATACGAACTCCATGCTTAGACACAATATGCCCCAAGAAATGTATCTCTTGCAAAAAGAACTCACTCTTTTTGCCATTTTAACAACCAGCCTATGGTTCCTGAGTTCTGCAAACACAATGGCCAAATGCCTTCTATGCTCTTCCTCAGTTTATGAATGCACAATCATATCATCAAAGAATGTGCCCACAAACGCTCTATGAGGCCTGAAAATCCTGTCCATCATTCTGTTAAATGTGGCAGGTGCATTTGTCAAACCAAAGGGCATAACTAAAAACTCATACAATCCAAACATGGTTCGGAATGCTGTCTTATGCACATCCTCGGGTCTAATTCGTATATGATGATACCCGCTTTTCAAGTCAATGCGACTAAAGACTGCGGAGCCCTGTAAAAGCGGTCCAAAATGTCATTGATCCTCGGTATCGGGAATCGATTCTTGATGGTGTTCTTGTTCAGCGCCCTGTAGTCAATACACATGCGCCAAGAACCATCCTTCTTTTGCACCAAGAGTATAGGTGAGCAAAAGGGTGATGAGCTAGGCTGTATCAACCCTTTATTCAAAAGCTCCTGCACCTGACTCATAATCTCTTCCTATTGGGTTGCACTAACACAGTACGGCGGTCTATTCGGTGGAGTACTACCAGGAATCAGATCAATGGAATGATCTTCTGGCCTCTCAAGAGGAAGGAAGTTCTCCTGGCAATGACTCGGAAAAACAATCTTGAAGCCCACATAAGAAATCAGTCCTGTCCTTATCTAACATAGACAAATTAGACTTAGACTCATCATCTTGTGCATCCTTTACATAAATCAAGTACGCGAAAAGATGCTTTTTCATTACTGATGAAATCGCCGAAGCGGATACAATAGGAACAGATTCCCCTTTGAGTTTTACATCCAATACATGTTCTTTCCCTCTATGAGTCAGAGTGATTTTCCTATTGTATGTATGTATGAGTCAGAGTGATTTTCCTATTGTATGTATCCACCACCGCATGTTCTCTGTGGCACCATGGCATCCCCAACAAAACATCACAGCCATCAAGTGGCATGATGAAGAACTCTTCGCTGTCCACATAACCCTGCAAATGAAGCCGAAGCTTCCCAATGATAGGAGTAACGGGTTCTGCATACCCTGGACAAGCCATGTTAGCCTCATATAACAGCCCCATCTCCTGTGCACGAATCCCCAATCGGCCAGCCAAATCTGGTGAAATAAAGTTGGCTCTAGCACCTGTGTCAAAGAATATTCAAGGCATTCTGATCTCTCACTTTGCCCCATGCCCTGCACAACTCTGTCTCTTCACCACCTGGCTGTTCCCCCATAAGATCAGGAACTAACCCTGCAGAAGGTTTTGGTTTCTTTGACTTGGGCTCTCCTTTATTGTCAGAGTCCTTTTGGGACTTTCTCTTGGGACAATTAAATGACATATGCCCCTCTTCAGTACAGTAAAAACATTTCCGAGCATCTCTCAAAGCCTGTCTTTCCTCAGAAGTCCTCTTGGGCATTGGCAACTTCTTATACTTCGTCTCTGAAGACCCTTTAGCATCACGAGAAGCATGCCCAGATCTTTCAGCTTTCTTGCTCAAGTTCTTACTGCCTTTAAACCCAGATGATCCTCCAGTGAGTAACGCATTAGCTGTCATAGCATTTTCAATCATCTGTGACATGTTCGTTACTCTTGTCTTGATACAATAATCTCGCACCTCTTTGGGTAGCCCACAACAATACTTCTCTACCTGCTCAGACAAAGGCACTGCACGGTAAGAAGTCATTGGGAGTAAAGCTTCCCAAAACTTCTTGTTTTAATCCTCCAAATTCTCACACTTTGAAGCATCCAACTTGTGCCATGCAGTCATAACATCCACCTCAAATGTAGATGTGAGCCATACGGAAGAGAAAACCTGTTTAAATTGTACCCAAGTAGTGGGTGCTATGCCCTGCAAAAGAAGAGTAGACCACCACTGCAAAGCATTTCCCTTGAGAAAAGTGGCAGCTTTCCTCACCTTAGAGGACTGTGTGATTCCCACCAGAAAAAGCAACATCAAACTGCAGTAAAAAGGTAAGTGCTTTCAATTTATCTTTGGCCCCACTCAATGTATCAAACTTCACAGCAGCTCCCCCTTCCTTCTAATCCTTCGCCTTTCCCATAGGCGTTAGATTATCATGTAGAAGTGGCTTCGCAAGATTGCTGCCCCCAACATTCATGCCCATCATTGGGTCAACATTACCCATTCCCACACCTGGCATGCCATACATTCCAGCCATGTTTCCAAACATTCCGTTATGCATACCTGGCTGCATGCCACCATACATATTTGCTTGCATTCCAGGTTGCATGCCCCCAAACATATTTCCTTGCATACCGGACTGCATACCACCATACATATTCCCCTGCATACCAGGTTGAAAATTTGCTCCAAAAGGCCCTGGCATACCCATGCCTCCCTGAGGATAACCCCCAGTCATAGATTGGATCACCGAGCCACCACCAAAATAACCTGGATGCATGTTCTGGTGAGGAATTGATGGCTGTCCAAAGAAGGAACTCTGTGAGTTTGCTCCATAAGCATGCTGCATGTTCGGAAACTGGCCAAAAGATGGATCCTGTGGGATGGCACCACAATGACCCTGAGGAAGGTTCTTAGAACGAACCTTCTTCTTCTTTTTCTCGGGCTCTGTACGGGATCTCATAAATTCAGCAAACTTCTCACTTTGTGTGAGCTGCATAAATACATCCATAACACCAGCCAAACGATCTTTAAACCGAGCATCATCATCCTCTTTACCAAGTACATCTTCTGGCTGTGTTACATCCTCATAAGGCTCAGTATCTGCAGCCTGTTCTTCTGCAAAAATATCCTTAGATACATTCCTCTCAGGAGAGGTCTCTTGCTCTTCCTCTTCATGATAAAAGTACTCATTCTCTGTATCAGACATGCTTGCTGAATTTTTCAGCAATGACTTTCCTCGAGGCAACCACGAGCTCACCCCCTTAAGAAAGTTGATGATTGGTCCCGGCAATGGAACCTTGAAACCGGCCTCTGGTAGAAACCAAAGTGCGGTAGACTAGCAGTCACCCGTCCACTTGTAGTCTAGATATGAAAACAAAATAGATTAGAGCTAGAGTGCCCAAATCTGAAAACAAAGCGACACCTGTTAGCCCCAAAGCTTGGCGCCCCTTGCGGTATTTCTTTATTCAATTTCAAAAGTATGTAAGGCTGAGTACAACAAAATCAGCCAAGAGAATACACCTGTATGCCCAATCTGACAGCCCACAATACCTCTTAGCACAGAGGATTCACGCACACAGATCTGTGTCTCAAAGCAACACTCTGTGCCTCCCTCTGATCAGCCAAGACCATTTAGCAGGGTAGCCATGAGCATACATCTGGCATATCTCACGCACATGATCCAACATCTCAGCACAAACATACATTCACTGTTCAATCTCTGTCTCCACCCTTTTCAATCTGCCATACCCCTCCTCTCACAAGGGGCCAAATAGCTCAAATCTGCAACAACAGACATAAGGCAACGGAAAGAGAGATAGATGAACAAACTCAAAGCTTACCAAAATCAGCTCGTGGATCTGCACACCGGAGGAAGTGGTTGTACCAGTTTGTACTTGCACACTTGTTTCAACAACTCTGCTTCACACGTGTGGGTGTACGTGTCTGTACCTTCCTCTCTGCATCCACCTCAGTGCTGTACCTGACTGTACAGACCTGAAAATCTGCACTGTACCAGTCCGTACAGGCCATGTGTCACCGTACTTGCATGCGCTGCCTGCAACCATGCGGCGAATAGAAATAAATAATAATAATCCAACTTATTAATCAATTTTCATAACATGCTATGGGGTTAAAGAGCAACTGACCTCAGTTGACTAAAAGAAACAAAATAACATGGGTGATCAGCCATATGCTAGTGCTGCCTCTGGCAGTGATCTGCACTAAGTCAATTGGAATTCACACTACTGCTGTCTCAGGCGGCGATCTACACTAAGTGAACTATGGATTATTATATACACTGCCTCAGGCGGTGATTGGTGTCGACCCTAGAATCTAATGTAGGTGTGACTCGTATGCAGTAATCAAGTGGGTACTCTGGAGTAAGTGACGATTTTTGAATCCATTGAGATTCCTCAATTGAATGATTTTGATATTTGACTAAGTACCTCAGCTACTCAATGCTAGTGCAAGTATCTTGTCATGATCAAGGATAGCCTCTGGAATTAGAATTTCAGTATCATCCTCAAGTAAAGGAGGGGCAGCCATAACAGGGATCACTGGAGGAGTACCTTTGAATGGTTTCAATAAACTTATGTGAAAGGAATTATGTACTTTCCAATGTGCAGGTGTGCCCAAGTGGAATGCATTGTCATCTATCTTGTGGACAATTTTGAAAGGTCCATAATATCTTGGAGCTAACTTAATTTTGGGGTGACGTGAAATATTCTTGAGTCTTCTCTTTTCAATTCTTAGCCAAACTAAGTCATCTTCTTTAAATTGCATAGGACGTCTCTTTTTATTAGCCTGTGCCGCATAACGCACTTGAGATTGCTTGATAGTAGTAGTCACTTCTTCTAGAATTCTAATATGGTCAGAAGCTAGAGAGTCAGCAGCAGCAGCTGGGACATCTGAGACAATAGTAGTCATAGGGACTGGAAGTTTCTTGCCATAGACCATCTCGAAAGGAGCTCGCCTTGTAGACGAGTGAGGGGAATTATTATAGGCAAACTGGAGAAGAGGCAAATGCTGATCCTAGTTAGCCAGTCTATCAATTGTATAAGACCTAAGGAGGTCCATAATAGTACTATTTGTAGCTTCAGTTTGTCCATTGCTTTCGGGATGGAAAGCGGAAGTAAAGTCCATTTTAGTACCTAGATTCTTCAAGAGAGCAACCCAAAAATGATTGCAAAATCTTCCATCACGGTCAGAAAGCATGATTTTAGGAAAACCATGGTAAGGGAAGATGGTCTTTATAAACAACTTCGCAGCCTGGGGAGCGGATAATGTCTTTTTGCAAGGAATAAACTAGGCTATGGTAGTGACAATACTACACTTCCCACTTAGATACACTGGTCTTTCTCCCTGATTCTCCTCTAAGAAGGAAGTTGGGAAGAGTTCTTTTTGTTCTGAAGCCTTCTCCAAGTCTACCATGACCATTTTTAGATCAATTTTTGCCATAGGAAAAATGTTGATGGCTACTAGCATCGGTTAAATTTCTTTGGTTGATTGCTTCTGGAAAATCTCACTGACTTTGCATCATTTGTCAGTACCTTAGTTCTTGCAATAGATACCTCAATCCTTTGCCCTTTATTATTGAGTGATAGTGTACCCCTCTGGTAATCGTGAACGGCTCCTGGTGCTTTGAGCCATGGTCGTCCTAAGATCATATTGTAGGAGGTTGCCACATCAAGAAATAGAAAATTGGCATATAATTTTTCTCCTCCCACCTTCAGCTATATGGCCTCGATTAGTCCAAGAGGTTGAACCACTCGTTGATCTACAATTCTCACTCTGAATGGGGCTTGATTTACATCAAGAATGCCAAGCTGCTTTCTGGTTGCTTCACTGATTATGTTCACACCAGCTCCTTCAACAATAATTACACCAGACAATCTTTTCTAGTGTTCTCTGACTTTGCAGTCAAGATCAATTATTGGAACTTGATCATCCTTAATCTTGTCAAGGTCTACTGCCATAACATCCTTACTCTTCTTCTTCTCAACATATTTCCTTAGAAACTCATCCCAAGATGGTAATGCCTATCTCAGCTGTCCTAACTCTAGTGTGAGCTTCTCAATTCTTTGGTAAACTTGTAAATAGATTTCCTCAACTTCTGCTTCATCATTACTATCAGTCCAAAAATTATAAGTGTGAGGGCTCTCCTCAGGTTCCCATTTAATGTTTCTACTTCTCTCTGGCTTCTTCTTTGGTTGCAAAGGCTTCTTCAGTAGGCTGGTTGTGAACATCCACACTCACCTTGGCCACTGATGCTTCTTCAGCCAGGCTGCCATTTCCCAGTAAAAACCGACAGCTCATCCACTTGGTGACCTACCCGGATACATCCTAAGTGGGGAAACGGAACACTCGAAAGTAGGGTTTCAACTCCCAGTTCAATAAAGCATTGTAGCCGTGTTCTTGACGCATTCAATCCATATCTCATAGCCGTGTTCTTGGCGCGCTAATGTCTACGTCCCACCAGACGGAGTCTTTCACTTCAAATTAAACTTAAATTGCCAAACAAACTTGAGAAAATAGTATTCATGGAAAACAGCTCACTTCCTACTATACAATAAAACATATGCTCGTCATCTCTGGATGGAACCTTTCCATCCTTAACTTTTGTTTATTTTAAGTGCTGTTCTTTCCTATAGTCCTAGGTCTCGTAGCATGTATGCTATGCATCCTATCTTAAGAGCTTGAAGGTACTGGAACTTGATTATTGATCAGAACGGTGATTACTGGTGCTTGAACGGCAGGCGCTGCTACAACAGAAGCTGCTACCACCAATGCTGGTACTGTAGGTAAAGCCATGATTGGCACTACTTTTGCTACCTCCATTGGTGCTACTGGGACCACTGGGGCTTCGGGCTCAACAATCTCACTTGCACGGGTGTTGGTTGCCCCTTGCCTCGCTCCTCGTCTTCCTGGTCTGATGCGTGGCATATTGAATATGCAACAAAGAAAGGAGAATGTCGGGGCTAATGGGGCTGAGAACTCCGATGTGCTTCAGTCGAGAGTCTTGAGAGCTTGGTTCGTGTGTGGAGAGCAAGGCTTTGCTTTTATAGGCACGGGCTAGAGAGAGAGTGGATCAGAAAAGGTAGAGAGAGAAGGAAACGTGTACCTACTTTTGGTTGATCCGAACACTTATCTCAACTTTTTGAGGTCTTTTGTCCCTAAAAGTAGAGAAATGGGTCTCAACCCACTCCTTTTTTCCTCTTTTTGTCCAAAATTCAGGGCAATTTTAGTAATTTGCTCATAACTTGGTCGTACAGTCTCCAAATGAAAAAGTTCAAAATAGAAAAGTTATTAGCCGTGTTGATTCCAATAAGACATCGCATGCCGTTTTCTAAAATTAGCTATTCTTTGCACGATATAATAAAAAATCTTTTATTAACTCTTCTTTTTTTCACTTTAAATTAGCCAAGGGTTGACTTTCTCCTCAAGCTTGGCCCAATTTTGGAGCTTCTAGAGCCTTCCCCTCTTTTTTTGACCAAAGTGACCCTTATCCTTGCCTTGCTGGCGGCTCGTATTCCCACTTATGGAGTTGAGCTGGGATGTCATCTGTCGGATTCCAGAATCAGCTAGCTGACTACCGAAGCCAATCGTAAGTCCCTAAGGGGTGGGTAGCTCATACGTTGTATCAGAGCCATTGGTTTGATTGATTGTTGTTGTCATTCTCTGATTGTATTGATTTTTGATCTCCCATGTACTCAAATTTTCATTCTACTCATGTGACTGACTGTAGGAGGAGTACAAGAGGTTCTACGTCTTCAAGATTATGTACGAGACGACGTGTAGATCCCCAAGATTAAAGTTCAGGACGATGATGATATGGATCTTGGAGAAACTGATTGTGGGCCATCCGACGAGGGTTCACTTCTGGCGTGACGGATGGTACTTAGCAAGAGCTTATTATCACATTAATGCGGATCAGGTAGCAAACCTGAGTATTGATCTCAAGAGGCTGAAGTGGTACGAGGAGCTGTGCATGGTCCAGCTCTACTGTTTCAATCTGGCCAGGTCCTTCAACTCATGGGTAACTATCAATGGGAAGAAGATGACCCAGAACCAATGGGTTTACAATGAGGTCACAAAGATTGTCCCAACCGACCGAATCGCTATGACCAACCGATATTACAGTGTTTTGAATGACCCAACTTCGAAGCTCGATTTACCGAAGTTGCAAGATGTTTACAGAGTCTTAGAAATTTTGGAAGAACCACCTAGGTTAAACTGAAGTTGCCAGATGCTTATAGAGTCTTAAAAATTTTGGAAGAACCACCTAGGTTCACGGAAAAGAGGGAAATTGAATTTCATGGGTATCCAAGAGTCTAGGAAGGCTCTGAGAACACCAAAATTTTTATACGATTGATATTATTGGATAATGGAATTATTTTTGTGTCTCATATGAGAAATGAGATGATTCATGGTATTTGTGATGACATGTCTTGAATTGAAATTATCATGCGAACTTGTGTGTCCTATTTGCATGAAGTGAATTGAGCTTTTGGGTTGAGAAATGTTTTTGTTGTGGTTATGTGGAACCTGTTGGGTTTAAAGCCCACTGTGGCCAATTATGTCCGGCCGCCCATGTAACTCACACTAACTTAAACTCTTGTACATTACCAACTCACTAGACATTCTTGTGAATATAGAGTGTAGCTAACCCTTCTATGGTGTGTGAGTGAGCTTCCCCGAGTGTGTCTATGTGTGCTTGCTTGCTTGCTTTCTCCTGCTACTACAGCAGATCCACAAGTGGTATCAGAGCCTAGTTGTAGGCGTAGCGGCGGTGTGGCTCAGATCTAGAGCTTACCATAGCAGGAAGCTCGAAGGTCGACGCCGATGGGAGAGCTACTACACAAGAGTTTGCCCT
The DNA here is from genome assembly GCF_041138505.1 of Cibotium barometz. Lineage (NCBI taxonomy): Eukaryota > Viridiplantae > Streptophyta > Polypodiopsida > Cyatheales > Cibotiaceae > Cibotium > Cibotium barometz. The sequence goes on from NC_141076.1 coordinate 1,314,254, forward strand.
TTCTTTGCCTACTTCAGTTGTGGAAGAAGGTGTGTGCATAGCAGGAGGTTTGCAGGTGTGTGGAAAGGTACCTAGCTTAGCTCTACCTCGCATGCGGAAACATGATTCTTGGATAATTTGGCCAACTCAAATCGTGATCGATTGTTGGTCATCCTATAGTCATCTATTCCCTTAACATTCAACCGCGTTTGAACAATGGCGGGATCTCACGGAAAGTCACCCTTGGTTCAGGGCACAGTTCTTGGCTCCCCAAGGCTCACAGAACTGTACTTTCTCCTAAGGTGTAAGGGACATACTCTACTTGGTAAGAGCACTCGTCGAAAATATCCTCTGAAAAGTTACCCAACTTATCGGGTCCACCCGACCGTAGAACAGTGCCGTTAGGGCGCATCCGTTCACCCACTTTCCTCTTCAATATCCGACACTTTGTTATCTAATTACTACCACATTGTAGAGATATAAAAATAGGTTCATTATTTATTTTCGGCACAGTGTTCTTTAAAATAGCCCTTCAAACATGGAATACAGCAGAAAACAAGGTCTACTGAAAATAGTCCTAATTATTAACATCATTAACAATTGAATTCATGGTGCTCCACTAGCACTTCATCATTAATCCGGTCAAGAATCTCGATAATATTCACAACATTTGATCATCCTCCATCCATCGCCTGTGTGAAAGGGATCTAATTCTTGGTTCACTTAACAATCAATCAAATCAAAAGATCTAGAATCTGATCTCTCATCCAAATCTACCCGCAAAAACTGAATAAGGAATTAGCCAAGGGACCTCAACATCTCCGTCCTCGGTGGTCGGAAATTTAATGCTCATAGCCCTTCTAAGCTTTCCACCCCTCTTGAAGGCTGTGATCTATCGCTTGGCGGGCACCATATTGCACCATCCGTCTCTTTGGCCCAGTAAAGACCGACAGCTCATCCACTTGGTGACCTACCCGAACACATCCTAAGTGGGGGAATGGAATACGAGAAAGTAGCGTTTAAACTCCTGGTTCAATAAAGCATTGCAGTTGTGTTCTTGGTGCATTCAATCCATATCTCACAGTTGTGTTCTTGGTGCACTAATCTCTATGTCCCACCGGGCGGAGTCTTTCACTTCAAATTAAACATAAATGTTTTCTGTTGTTTTCTCTAGAAGGGAAAAGGGATTAGAATCTTAAAACAAATCCGGACATCGGTACAAATGATCCCACTACATCACCTTCATTTTGTACTTAGGATTGTATTCCTGTTTGTTGTGTGCTGGCTTAGGAAACTCCCCTGGTTAACCATGGGTCCGGACCTAACGGTTTGTGACTTAATGGAAGTCCTTTTGTCGAATTATCTGGCTCAGGAGTATGTTGCAGAAAGGGTGATAGATGGATGTAGCAAGGATTGATCAGGAGTTACGATCGACCGAGTGAGGATGGCCGGTGTTGCTACTTGTGGCCAGGTCACCTAACTAGGAGTCGTTTGCCACCGGATCAGTTAAGGGGTTATGGGAAGTTGATCGAAGGGTTCTGAAGGCGATCGACGCTATCATCTTCTGTAGATAGGATTGGGAACACAGATAATACGGTCCGATTGACAATCCGGCGTTGTTGAGTTGGATGTTGGATTTAGATTGGACTCCGGAAGTTGGACCTGGACTTCGGAGGGTTGGATTTGGACTTGGACTCCGGAAGTTGGACCTGGACTTCGAGGGTTGGATTTGGATGTGGAAATTTGGACTTGGTTGGTTGTTGGAAAGTTGTCATCTCATCTTTGGAAGGAAGTTTGGTTGGATGGAACTATGTTGCTTGATATGTGGAAACTGAGATGTGTTTTTGTTATCTCTGAGGGACGTCACCGTGCGACGAAAGCTCACGTCTGGTGTGAGTCACTTACCAAAGGGATAACGTAAGAATCTCCTAATCTCGTTGCAATGGGAGTGGATGTGGGTCGGGCTCAGAAGGAGATATGAATTCTCAAAGAACAATGTTTTCTAATTGTGGAAAAACGAATTTAGACGGAAAGACTAGGCATTTGTGGGATCATTCACTTGGTTGTGCTAGCAACCAAGGGCCAACTATCCATTTTAAATTTAATTTCTTGAAAGAATGTAGATGATAGTTAAGGTTTTTCCCAAACACTTTTAATATGGAAATGTGAAGTGGTGTCCGCCCGTTCCATAAGGCGAGGAGTAAGGATGCGACAGTCTATAGGGAGATGGAGGAGTCCTTGAGAAGTTGTTGTTTTGTCTGATAACTAGACTACGGTTTACTATAATAAGGATGGGAAAATTGAACCAACTGAACCTAAGGGTTAAAGGCAGATCTGGCCTGAAATATGCATTTCCTCGTCGGGGTGAAAATGACGATACGTATGCTTGCTTTTTTTACCTTGTATTACACTGTCTTCAACATTAAAATTGTCTGAAAGAATCCTAAAGCCCTTGGAAATGCGTATTTCGAACATATCGGTGGCAGGGTGGGAGTGCGGTAAGGGTCTGTTAGGCCGCACACTAAAAGGAACCTAATTAACGATCCAAACTTCACATTTGTTTGTATTGTTATCTCAAGGATCATTCTTCGTTTATAGCGCTATGGTATTGTATCTGTTCTCATTCCGTGGAACGTTGGGCCGTGGCCTTTTCTTCTCTTTAAATTCTAGTCCCCACTGGGCTGGTGTCCGGGTAGTGGAATGGGTTCGCTATCGGGATCCTGGTCCCATTGGGAGGATTGTCCTTAGCCAATAGGGCTAGGATAGGGTCCTCACATGTGAACCCTAGCTCCCAGGGACTACATCTGTGAAGCACCTCTTCGAGATGTCATACAAAGGGCACGACATGGGTTTCATGACAAACAAGGGAACCCCAAAGACCGCTACCAAGGATCGGTTAAGCTTTACTGCCATCCTAGCAGCCGCAAGCAAGCTTGACCAAGTAGGGCAACTACAAGCCTCTGCCCTTGACCGGGTAATGGAAGAAAATCGAGCCCTCAAGGCACTCCTTAGCAAGCTTGAGGCGTGTTTCGACACTGTAGTCAGTCAATCTCGCCACACTGACAAGGCCAAGGAAGTAGAGGGGAAAGCCCAGAAGGTGGCACTTGACATCAACACCAAGGTAGGGACATGAATGACGACAAAGCTTTGCGAGCAACGACTTCAAGAGAAGAACACCCTCGTGGTCCGCATTGGGGGCTTTCCCCAAGCATGGGACATGAATAGGGACCCCTTCGACGAATGCATAACATTTCTCAAGGAAACCCTCAAGCCAGTACATCTCAACCCCAATGCGATAGTGAATGTAAGCAACAAGAGCAATTGCAACCTAGGTGAACCGAGTGACCATGCCACTCTTCGTTTCAAGGATAAGGAAGGGAGACTCCAGCTACTCCAACAATCACGCCTCCTTAAGGACACCAAGCTTGTGGATCATGCAGGAACTCACCCTGCTACAACTAAAACACAAAGGTGAAGAACTCAAGAAAGTGAAAGCGGCATGGGCAGAGGGCAAGTGGGCGATCTACCACAGTGGGAAGGTTATCATACAGAAGTTTCGTGCTCCCAAGCCTCCAACCGCACTACCGACGAACACTGCCCCTTGGATTTTGTTTTGTTTTATTTGTCTATCGCACCCCCCTCCCCCCCTAAGGTTACCCTCATCGAGCCACCATGTATCCTCTAGCCATATCAACCTTCAGGTCTCTAACTAAACCGTATCAACCATTTCTCTCTCTCCTTTAAGAGAAGAGGCACTCCTTTGTATGCACTTTTTGGTCCCATAGGCCATATTTGGCCTCCGTGGACATTAATACAATATATCTATCTATCTAATCTATCTATCTCTCTCTCTCTCAGCTCCCAAAATGACTTCCCAAAGGGCCCCCTAAGCCTTATATATAAAATAAATCCCATCGGGCTTTGTGCTGACCTCGTCGGGCCCGCCGAGCTACTGCAAAAGCTTGGCAGCCAGACTTTGCAAAAATCCCAGCGGGATTTAGTAGGTGAACCCTTGGATAAAAACTGGCTAAAGAGTGATCATGTGAAGAGAAAAGCATGTGAACATGGTGTTTACACTTGTTGTTACCAAAAAAATTGTGGTGATCACATGAATATTAAAGCCCTTCTTTTGATATTGGATCCTTTGTATGAAGGGTGTGAGGGCTCCCTAGCTGAGTTGTTATTTATTGGTGACAATTTTGTCATCAACACTGAACCGCGATATGCTAAGAATGTTGAATTTTACATTCTTAAATGGTCAAATAGTACAATTCAAGCAACATAGAGGTAAGAGAAGCATGGGGCATAGTTTGTGAAAAGGGGTTATACTTTGTGTCAGAGCGGTGGTATTATGAGAAGATTGACAACCAGCACTACAAATTGTTGGATGACAAACCAATTGCAATTTAGTTCTCTCATTTGGTAAGGGCTATCAAAATTCCAATGGATCTAGTCGATTCCCCAGATTCTAGAGCATGTCATAGGGGCAGATGTGCTTGAATCTATTTACCATAACCTACTTTATGAAGACAACTTGCTATAATGCAAGAATGCTAGTTTTGTATCTTGATTGAGTGTAGCCATAACATTGGTCTCATCCAAATTCAAATGAAATTATAGATATTTTATACACCAGGCCCTTGATTTTTTTCTCAAGGCACCTTTCATTTGGTATCAGTGAACCTTTCAAAAAAATAAATTTATTATCACAAGAGTAGCCATGAAAAGCCTCTACGTGTGTGCTTGACTAATTGTGCTGCCAACAGCTGCTACAACATGCATTTTTTATCAATATGAGCCAGTTACAATAGAGAAATCATGATCAGCACATGCACACCCTGTATGTCATCCTCCAACTTGGTACAAACAATGGTCTTCAAGTACACTCTCACATAGTGCGTGTAACCCATATTTCTAGCCTACCAAAATTCCTCCAGAAAATTACTTTCACAGGGTCCCACCATCTTGTCTAGCAACCGCTCTTGAGCTAATGAAGAGTGGATCAATTCTAAGTGCGGCTTATCATCACCTAGCAAATGGTTGCAGGTTGCTTACAAGCACGACACGCTCACACTAGTGGCATTGTCTCAAATCCATTCATCCTAGTTTTTGTTGGCCCCATCATTACTACATTATTAAACTCGTCACATACATATCACCCACTGAACTCATTTTGACACAAGAGTCTAGGTGCTACGGTCATTCCTATGTAAGATGGTAGCGTAGCTAGTATGTTAGCCTGACTGCAAATATCTTCGTCTTCGCTCATCACTTCAATCGACATTGGTACAATATTTGAAACATGAGAGTTTGAGAGGTGGATGACCGTCACTGCTGCATAATGCTCGTGGTGTAGATATTAGACAATTAATTGGAACTATCATAGACAACTATATATATATAACAATTGAAGTTCCTCAATAAGCATTTGGAACGTAAGAAACCAAATGACATGTCAATAGCTCCAAAATTTCCTTGACCTTGAATTAGGACATAATATATGTATTATTTACATTTTGTGCTGAGCACATCAAAATGACCCAAGTATATAGGGGCAAACTATAGATTGATGTCTTACAAGGAGTACATCAAAATGACTCAAAATGATAGGATATGTATATTGCTTCGATTTCATCAAAATGAACAACTAGAGCTTTCAACATTTTGGGTTTGTTATAAATAGGGGTGGAGCTTATGTTCCGGTGCACATGTGACACACATTGCAACTCTCCTTTTCTAGGGGGCACTCCATCTTTTTTTCAAAACCATAATGAGCCATCCCCATAGCCATGTCACCAATGTTTTTGTTCGATAAACTTCCTCTTCTTCATATGTAAGATCCTCCATTTTGCGAAGAAGAACACAATTGCCCTGATCATTGAGAAATAGCTTGTAGGGGCTGCCCCATCGGTGATCCACATATTGCTATGATCATATTCAGGATTCTTTTACCACCACCTCTCTAGTCTCTTGAACATGGTTTTTTTGTGCCTAGTATGTGTTTTTCACCGCCACTTCTTGCTTCTTTTCTTTTCACAGGTTTATGTCCACGACTCTTCTCCATGGTCTTTTTGTGATCATCAAACTCATTCCAAGAAGTATTTAGGGAAACATGGGTAGATATTAGTTGTATGTCTATGAGAGAGAGAGAGAGAGAGAGAGAGAGAGAGAGAGAGAGGGTGTGTGTGTGTGTGTGTGTGTGTACCAAAGCCAGCACAGGTAAAAAACCCACAAAACAATACATGTGTGTGAGTATGTGTGTGTTAGAATGTGTGTGAGAGAGATAAGCAACCAAACACCTTCATGTGCGCTGCAACCACGATGCAACAATGTATTGAATAGGTTAAAGAAGATGCATGCACCCTTGGCATGAAAGCTCAAGAGGCCGACAAGATTGACACGTGTGAGAGTGTGAGGTTCCTTGCCCCTTTACCAAGGGAGGACTGTGCCCAATCAACCGTGCCCGATCACTTCTATTCCTTGCCCCTTCTATTCCCTTAGCATTCAACCATACCTGATCACTACTAGGGGATCACAGAGGGAAACTTGTCCTTGGTTCAAGGTATCAATGTTTTTTTCCCCAATATTTCATGAGGCATAGCCGTTGACTCGGTCCACTAAAACGATAGTCGCCCTTGTTTCAAAGCATCCATTCTTTTTTCCCCGTTATTGCACGAGGCACTGTCGTCGATACCATTCCCTAAGACAAAGGCTTTTAATTCCTACGTATCCTAAATATCTTAAAGACCTTGGAGGGTTACCTGACTAATCGGGTCCACCCGTCCATAGAGGGGTGCCATCAAGGCTACCAATCTCCCACTTTCCATGCCATACGCACCTATCTCATTCCTAATTACTACCACATTGTTTTACATATAAAGACAATGTTCATTAATAATCTTCCCTTAACACAATTTTCTTTAAAATAGCCCTTCAAACATTTGAAAATATATTTACAATTATGAACATCCAAGGGACCCCTGTTTCCCCTTTGGAAGACACCCTTCCAGGGGTGACAACTCACAAGGTGGAGTCTCGAGGTAACAGGCCTCTCACCAATGTGTGACCCCTATGATCGCTTGCGCACTCACTCCTTCCTAATAGTACCTCCCCTCACTCTCTCAGACAATCCCATTGGTTAGCATGAGCATCCCCTAGACCGAGATTCTCTCATGGTTAGTAAAGTAATGAAAGATGAGACAATGTGTGAGATCCCGATCTCCACCGCGCAACGGATTCGGGTTACTAGCAGCGGAAGTAGCACATCATGCGTGGGTAGAGATCTCATACTCGGGGCCTCGCCCACGGATATCCGGACAAGAGACTAATCCGTCGGTTTGTCCAAAACCGAAACCGAAAAAAAACTTCCTTTACCCGGAAAGCATGGCCGATTCCACCAGGATAACTCTTTACTCTAACGTAGTCAAGATCATTACGGATCAACTGATCTGACTGCACCTTTAACGGTACTTGGTCAAATCGAGGAAGAAACTTGCACTTGGATCATTGGGATCAACGCTTTTTTCCCCATCAAGAGGCACAGCCGTTGATTCCTATCCATAGAACAATTTCTATCCGGGATTTACTTCATCTATCGTAATAATAGAAATTAAATCTCGATTTACGGATCCATCAGTCCAGCCTAACCCCATCCGATCCCATGGGTTAGCCAACCGCCCAACCACTATAGTGACGGGATCCAATTTGGAATTTGGTTAGGTTTTGTCCCGGGTACCAAGGAAAAGAGTTCCAAGGCCCCCTAGCCGGAATTTCATGCAAACATAAAACTAGCCACACCACTTACACACCCAATATGAAAATTGCCTTTTTCTTAGCATCAGCTAACTTTAAAACAATCCTTTAATGAAACCATAGTACCACTGATCACAATCTCCCAATTTATCCAGTTGATTCATAATTTCCCATCATTCGTTCATCAGAGTATCTATGGCATCATTGGCAACTAGAACGCTCACCATCTGTCCACACAGGGGCCGTTTCAATAGTTCCTAGCCCATAATACTCAACAATATAATCACTTATCAAGATGGACTCTCGTTGAAGATCAGCAAGATCAACCAACAGATCCATATAAAAGAGCCATGGACTCATCCGTTGAGGACCAGTAAGGTCAGTCAACCAGATCCATGCCTGGTTCCAGAAAACAACTCTTACTCCTTGTTCCAATATCTTCCTCGACGCACGCGTGGGTATCCTAGGTGACCCAGAGCCCGAGCACCGTATGGTCAGCACCCTCTAGGATCCTTCGCAGGTGACCTAGCGCTTCACTCATAGGCCGCTTCCTTGGTCCCTCATCCACCGTACCGGAAGCTCACCATTTTAATCGAACCGAGGCTGGTCAAGACCTCGGCCGACCTTGCTACGTGAGACGTCCTCCATTGACTCTCTGTCAGCAGTTGCAACTTTATCAGTTAGGTCTCCACGACCTTAATCACAAGACGGTCAAAATGCTTTCCCAGCACTCTTGACATAAAACAGTCATTTACAAACAGCATTTACAAACAGTTTACAAATACAATTTCTATGTTAACTCTCATTTTTCCACATTATCCCTCATACAATCCACATTACTTATTCCACATTTCATTTATATGTGTACTCATCCAATCACATCATTTTCCATCTCTTCACTTCAGATTCCTTCACGTCACATATCATATATTCACATCCATATCCACATCCATACATCCACATCCACATCCACATTCACATCCATACATCCACACCTACATGCTTATCTCCATTTTCACATCCTCATTTATACATCCACATCCCATATCCACATTCATACATACACATCCATATCCACATCCATATCCGCATTCATACATACACATCCATATCCACATCCACATGCATACATTCATTATCACGTCCTCATTCATACATCCACATCCACATACATACATACATCCACATCCACATTCCCATTCACATCTATACATCCATATCTACATGCACATTCACATCCATACATCCACATCTATATCCTCATTCACATCCATACATCCACATTCATGTATCCACATCTACATGCATACATCCATACATACGCATCCACATTTACATCCATGCATCCACATCCACATCCTCATTCACATCCATACATCCACATTCATACATCCACATCCACATCCACATTCACATCCATACATCCACATCTACATGCTTATCTCCATTTTCACATCCTCATGCATAGAAGTATGCATAAAGGATATTTTTTTATATATCAAAAGTGTTACTCTTATCATATTGGATTTCATGCATAGAGGTATGCATAAAAGTTGAATATTTTATTATAAAAGTGTTACTTTTAGCATAATTGAATTTCATGCATAGAGGTATGCATAAAAGATATGGGAAGTGATAAGATATGATAAGATGCATGTGGATGTGGATATGGATGTGTATGTATGAATGTGGATATGGGATGTGGATGTATAAATGAGGATGTGAAAATGGAGATAAGCATGTAGATGTGGATGTATGGATGTGAATGTGGATGTGGATGTGGATGTATGAATGTGGATGTATGGATGTATGAATGTGGATGTATGGATATGAATGAGGATGTAGATGTGGATGCATGGATGTAAATGTGGATGTGGATGTATGGATGTATGCATATAGATGTGGATGCATGAATGTGGATGTATGGATGTGAATGAGCATATAGATGTGGATGTATGGATGTGAATGTGCATGTAGATATGGATGTATATATGTGAATGGGAATGTGGATGTGGATGTATGTATGCATGTGGATGTGGATATGGATGTGTATGTATGAATGTGGATATGGGATGTGGATGTATAAATGAGGATGTGAAAATGGAGATAAGCATGTAGATGTGGATGCATGAATGTGGATGTATGGATGTGAATGAGGATATAGATGTGGATGTATGGATGTGAATGTGCATGTAGATATGGATGTATATATGTGAATGGGAATGTGGCTTCTTTTACCTCCTCATCTCAAAGTTCTTAATGTATTTCATAGAAATATGTGCCAAACCCAAATCATGGAAAGACGGTAAAACTTCAGTGGCAAGTTACCGTTGGCTTCTAAGTTACGCTAGCTCCTTCCTTTATATAAGTCGTAACTTTTACTTGTCGTTCATAGTAATCTTACTCCCATCGATCTCTTTTCTTTCTTAATCTCCTTCATGGCTTGGCAACAAGAATTAGTTTTATCCATAATGATTCCTCACCTTCAAGACGCAACTGAATCTGTGAAGAAGGATTTTATAGAACAGTATGAGCGCTCACTTTTTCCTCACCTAGGAACTTCTGTAGCCCAGACCAAATGGCGGACCTATCAAGACATAACTAGGTAACACCCTGGGGTCAGCAGCACTTTCGTAACAATGTCCGCTTGGCCATGGTTATCGAAGCCTTGGGTTTGGGTCCTCGATACTACTGCATCATGAGATCAAGACATCTTGGGTTTTCTGAGCGGGTCTTCTTACTGGCGTGTTTTCTTCCTCATGAGAAGATATGCCTTTACCCCGTTTTTGGCTTGCCTCTCAGAGGTCCTTTTGTTAGAACACCTCATACCACTGAGATAGGAGCAGCAATAACCCACAGAATCATTCCCATAGATGAGTTACCTTATACTTGTGCAGCTTGTGAGGACTGCTTTTGTGACCATATGATGGACGGGCTTATGGAAGTGTAAAGAGTTCCTCTATCTTTACTGTATAAGTTCCGAGAATGAATAAAGTTTAAATCTTATTCGTATTTTGAATCTTGCTCTCTTTAAGACTTATCTTGGTGGTTAATCTTGATTAAAATTTTTCTCTAAGTCTCATATTCGTGCATCTTGCGAAATTATCCCAGTTTGCGAGATGAGGACATCTCGCATTTTTTTAAGTGGGGTAGAATGTAAGATTCCTCCCCCACCCCCTTTTTGATGTCTAGTATCTTTCCCTGTAATCAATCCCTCTTCAGAAATATAAAGACCTTGTTTCTATCTGTTTTAGCCTAGAGAGAGAAAAATATTCTAGAGAGAGAATATTCAGATTTTGAATATTTTTGGATAGAAAAATATCTCATCTTATTAAAATAAGTTCCCCTGAAACAGAAATTCAAAAAGAACTTTCCAATGTGCAATTGGAATTAATTGGAAATGTGTATAAAGGACCTTAGTCTAAGGGTCTAGATTTTCAGAAATTTTTGGATTATGGTCCAATTAAGGTTCCTATGGGCCAATAGCATCAATCCATGTGTAGGGAGGAGATAAATCTAATTTGTAAAAGAAGATACCCAAAAATGAGTAAATGCTCACATAAGATGAAGAGTTGAAAATGTACAAGGTTTATTAGTAAAAAAATTATGAGCAATATTAAAAGTATGACATATGTAAGGAAGGGGAGTTCTTTAAAGGAGGTGCATATTTCACATAAGATGAAGAGTTGAAAATGTACAAGGTTTATTAGTAAAAAATTATGAGCAATATTAAAAGTATGACATATGTAAGGAAGGGGAGTTCTTTAAAGGAGGTGCATATTTCACATAAGATGAAGAGTTGAAAATGTACAAGGTTTATTAGTAAGAAAACTATGAGCAATATTAAAAATATGACATATGTAAGGAAGGGGAGTTCTTTAAAGGAGGTGCATATTTCACATGCTTGAATGAGTTTTAAACTCATAAAAATTGAGATATTTCATCTCTTCTCTCTCCTCATTCAAGTCTAGTTCCAAAAAGTTAGCTTAACTGACCTAAAAATGGTCAAATATTGACCAAACTGATTTAGAAAATTCTAGAATCAGTTTGTTTGGTTAGGAGCTCAATTTTTCCTATAAATAGAAGCCTCACCCTTGTTGAAAAATAGATAGTGTTTATGCATCGTTACTCTACTCCACCTAAGCCAAGAACTGTGAATTCATTTAATAATTCACTAGTTTTTGGAGCTTTCCTCTTTCTTCAATCCCCATTAGTGGCTCCATCAACATACTTAACCAATTGATTGGTTAGGGGCCTCTACCGTGAACAAAGAATCAAGCAAGTTGTAAGGTAATTAGTGAATATTCATCTTTCTATAATTTCTCAATGTTTCTCTCTTCTCAACCCCTCTCAAGCTTGAGAAGTTTAATTGGTATGGTTTTTTTTTAAATGCTATTGAAGTTTGAATAGTAGTGAAGAGTTACATAATTTAATAAATGCTATTGAAGTTAATTTTCATTTATGTTTAAATCTCATATTCGTGCATCTTGCGAAATTATCCCAGTTTGCGAGATGAGGACATCTCGCATTTTTTTAAGTGGGGTAGAATGTAAGATTCCTCCCCCACCCCCTTTTTGATGTCTAGTATCTTTCCCTGTAATCAATCCCTCTTCAGAAATATAAAGACCTTGTTTCTATCTGTTTTAGCCTAGAGAGAGATAAATATTTTAGAGAGAGAATATTCAGATTTTGAATATTTTTGGATAGAAAAATATCTCATCTTATTAAAATAAGTTCCCCTGAAACAGAAATTCAAAAAGAACTTTCCAATGTGCAATTGGAATTAATTGGAAATGTGTATAAAGGACCTTAGTCTAAGGGTCTAGATTTTCAGAAATTTTTGGATTATGGTCCAATTAAGGTTCCTATGGGCCAATAGCATCAATCCATGTGTAAGGAGGAGATAAATCTAATTTGTAAAAGAAGATACCCAAAAATGAGTAAATGCTCACATAAGATGAAGAGTTGAAAATGTACAAGGTTTATTAGTAAAAAATTATGAGCAATATTAAAAGTATGACATATGTAAGGAAGGGGAGTTCTTTAAAGGAGGTGCATATTTCACATAAGATGAAGAGTTGAAAATGTACAAGGTTTATTAGTAAAAAAACTATGAGCAATATTAAAAATATGACATATGTAAGGAAGGGGAGTTCTTTAAAGGAGGTGCATATTTCACATGCTTGAATGAGTTTTAAACTCATAAAAATTGAGATATTTCATCTCTCCTCTCTCCTCATTCAAGTCTAGTTCCAAAAAGTTAGCTTAACTGACCTAAAAATGGTCAAATATTGACCAAACTGATTTAGAAAATTCTAGAATCAGTTTGTTTGGTTAGGAGCTCAATTTTTCCTATAAATAGAAGCCTCACTCTTGTTGAAAAATAGATAGTGTTTATGCATCGTTACTCTACTCCACCTAAGCCAAGAACTGTGAATTCATTTAATAATTCACTAGTTTTTGGAGCTTCCCTCTTTCTTCAATCCCCATTAGTGGCTCCATCAACATACTTAACCAATTGATTGGTTAGGGGCCTCTACCGTGAACAAAGAATCAAGCAAGTTGTAAGGTAATTAGTGAATATTTATCTTTCTATAATTTCTCAATGTTTCTCTCTTCTCAACCCCTCTCAAGCTTGAGAAGTTTAATTGGTATGGTTTTTTTTAAAATGCTATTGAAGTTTGAATAGTAGTGAAGAGTTACATAATTTAATAAATGCTATTGAAGTTAATTTTCATTTATGTTTAAATTCTAATGATTCTTATGTAAATTCTCTCTCTCACTCAAGAAATGGTCATACTCATGACCCATTCTCAATCCAAATCAAGCTTTTCATAAAGCTTTTCCTTAACCCAAGATAAAGCTATGCTTGAGGCCAAATTAATGGCTTTTTCTTATGCTTTTAGTTTATGTATATTGATGATTCAATCCATTATGGATTAAGGATCCAATTAGAGAATCATTTTAATTATTTTCTTAATGATAAGCTTTATCCCTTAGAAAAATTTTTGATATAAAATTTTTTCCTTTATGTATACTTCTATGCATGAAAATTAAAAATGATAAAAGTAACACTTTTGATATAAAAATTTTCTTTTATGCATACTTTTATGTATGAAATAAAAATGATAAAAGTAACACTTTTGATATAAAAATTTATCCATTATGCATACTTCTATGCATGAAAATAAAAATGGTAAAAATAACACTTTTGATATAAAAATTTATCCTTTATGCATACTTCTATGCATGAAAGTAAAAATGATAAAAGTAACACTTTTGATATAAAAATTTATCCATTATGCATACTTCTATGCATGAAAATAAAAATGATAAAAATAACACTTTTGATATAAAAATTTATCCTTTATGCATAATATTAAAATTCAATTTCTCCATGATTATAATGAAATTCTTTCAATTAATCTAGGATGATGATTCCTAGAATATGGTAGGAAGTCCTCTTTTTATGCTTTGAATGAAAATTTTTTTATGCATAATTTCTATAAAAATTTTGCCATAGCTCCGCTGCTATGACTGATAAATCTCAATTTTTCTAAGGGATAAAGCTTATCATTAAGAAAATAATAAAAATGATTCTCTAATTGAATCCTTAATCCATAATGGATTGAATCATCAATATACATAAACTAAAAGCATAAGAAAAAGCCATTAATTTGGCCTCAAGCATAGCTTTATCTTGGGTTAAGGAAAAGCTTTATGAAAAGCTTGATTTGGATTGAGAATGGGTCATGAGTATGACCATTTCTTGAGTGAGAGAGAGAATTTACATAAGAATCATTAGAATTTAAACATAAATGAAAATTAACTTCAATAGCATTTATTAAATTATGTAACTCTTCACTACTATTCAAACTTCAATAGCATTTAAAAAAAAACCATACCAATTAAACTTCTCAAGCTTGAGAGGGGTTGAGAAGAGAGAAACATTGAGAAATTATAGAAAGATGAATATTCACTAATTACCTTACAACTTGCTTGATTCTTTGTTCACGGTAGAGGCCCCTAACCAATCAATTGGTTAAGTATGTTGATGGTGCCACTAATGGGGATTGAAGAAAGAGAGAAGCTCCAAAAACTAGTGAATTATTAAATGAATTCATAGTTCTTGGCTTAGGTGGAGTAGAGTAACGATGCATAAACACTATCTATTTTTCAACAAGGGTGAGGCTTCTATTTATAGGAAAAATTGAGCTCCTAACCAAACAAACTGATTCTAGAATTTTCTAAATCAGTTTGGTCAATATTTGACCATTTTTAGGTCAGTTAAGCTAACTTTTTGGAACTAGACTTGAATGAGGAGAGAGGAGAGATGAAATATCTCAATTTTTATGAGTTTAAAACTCATTCAAGCATGTGAAATATGCACCTCCTTTAAAGAACTCCCCTTCCTTACATATGTCATATTTTTAATATTGCTCATAGTTTTTTTACTAATAAACCTTGTACATTTTCAACTCTTCATCTTATGTGAAATATGCACCTCCTTTAAAGAACTCCCCTTCCTTACATATGTCATACATTTAATATTGCTCATAATTTTTTACTAATAAACCTTGTACATTTTCAACTCTTCATCTTATGTGAAATATGCACCTCCTTTAAAGAACTCCCCTTCCTTACATATGTCATACTTTTAATATTGCTCATAATTTTTTACTAATAAACCTTGTACATTTTCAACTCTTCATCTTATGTGAAATATGCACCTCCTTTAAAGAACTCCCCTTCCTTACATATGTCATACTTTTAATATTGCTCATAATTTTTTACTAATAAACCTTGTACATTTTCAACTCTTCATCTTATGTGAAATATGCACCTCCTTTAAAGAACTCTCCTTCCTCACATATGTCATACTTTTAATATTGCTCATAATTTTTTACTAATAAACCTTGTACATTTTCAACTCTTCATCTTATGTGAAATATGCACCTCCTTTAAAGAACTCCCCTTCCTTACATATGTCATACTTTTAATATTGCTCATAATTTTTTTACTAATAAACCTTGTACATTTTCAACTCTTCATCTTATGTGAGCATTTACTCATTTTTGGGTATCTTCTTTTACAAATTAGATTTATCTCCTCCCTACACATGGATTGATGCTATTGGCCCATAGGAACCTTAATTGGACCATAATCCAAAAATTTCTGAAAATCTAGACCCTTAGACTAAGGTCCTTTATACACATTTCCAATTAATTCCAATTGCACATTGGAAAGTTCTTTTTGAATTTCTGTTTCAGGGGAACTTATTTTAATAAGGTGAGATATTTTTCTATCCAAAAATATTCAAAATCTGAATATTCTCTCTCTAGAATATTTTTCTCTCTCTAGGCTAAAACAGATAGAAACAAGGTCTTTATATTTCTGAAGAGGGATTGATTACAGGGAAAGATACTAGACATCAAAAAGGGGGTGGGAGAGGAATCTTACATTCTACCCCACTTAAAAAAATGCGAGATGTCCTCATCTCGCAAACTGGGATAATTTCGCAAGATGCACGAATATGAGACTTAGAGAAAAATTTTAATCAAGATTAACCACCAAGATAAGTCTTAAAGAGAGCAAGATTCAAAATACGAATAAGATTTAAACTTTATTCATTCTCGGAACTTATACAGTAAAGATAGAGGAACTCTTTACACTTCCATAAGCCCGTCCATCATATGGTCACAAAAGCAGTCCTCACAAGCTGCACAAGTATAAGGTAACTCATCTATGGGAATGATTCTGTGGGTTATTGCTGCGCCTATCTCAGTGGTATGAGGTGTTCTAAGAAAAGGACCTCTGAGAGGCAAGCCAAAAACGGGGTAAAGGCATATCTTCTCATGAGGAAGAAAACACGCCAGTAAGAAGACTCGCTCAGAAAACCCAAGATGCCTTGATCTCATGACGCAGTAGTATCGCGGACCCAAACCCAAAGCTTCAATAACCATGGCCAAGCGGACATTATTACGAAAATGTTGCTGACCCCAGGGTGTTACCCTAGTTATGTCTTGATAGGTCCGCCATTTGGTCTGCGCTACAGAAGTTCCCAAGTGAGGGAAAAGTGAGCGCTCATACTGTTCTATAAAATCCTTCTTCACAGACTCACTTGCATCTTGAAGGTGAGGAATCATTATGGATAAAACTAGTTCTTGTTGCCAAGCCATGAAGGAGATTAAGAAAGAAAGGAGATCGATGGAAGTAAGATTACTGTGAATGACAAGTAAAAGTTACGGCTTATATAAAGGAAGGAGCTAGCGTAACTTAGAAGCCAACGGTAACTTGCCACTGAAGTTTTACCGTCTTTCCATGATTTGGGTTTGGCACATTTTTCTATAGAAGGTATTCAAACTTTGAGATGAGGAGATAAAAGAAGCTCGTAAGCTAAATCACCTACTTTCTTTGGTCCACAATATCTGGGAGATAACTTCTTCCCAAGAGATAAAGAACTTCTTTTGGGCCGTACTCGAATGAAGACCAAAACCTTGATATCCAAAACATCGATTCTCACTTCTGAACTCATTGTTCTGAATCTTAAAACAGGTGGGACTCTTGAGAAGTATTCAGGAAAAAGGTTCTTCCTTTTTTAAATAGAATCTTTCTTTTATTTTAGAGAGAGAATAATTATAAGATCAGAAAGGGAGATTCTTACTCCTGTATACCTCTAAGGCTGGGGGAGAATCTTACATTCTACCCCACTTGAAAAGTGCGAGATGTCCTCATCTCGCAAGGTAGAGGACAACTCTTTTTCTTAAGATCCAATTTATTCTGGGGTTCCTTATATTCTGGTCAACCCAACAGAATACGGGGATAATTATCCCTTATATAGAACTCATCATTAAATAACAATTCATTCAGATCATATCATTCATATCTTTAACACGATAATGGTCCATTAGTCTGAAAATTTTCCTTCTGAACATTCCTCCACAGGAATTTTAGTTAAGCAAGTTCTCAATTTGTCATCCCTTAACTTAATCTACCGTCTCAAGTGTTAACAGTAGCAATCTGACAGCACAATCCACTAATCTCATAGTGATTTGCTGAAATCATTATCATCATTCCAGTTATGAATATCATCACTGGGACTCGTCCCATTCATCCTCATTGTGGTTTCGCTCAGCTTATTACATTTCAACTAAATTTCGAAAATCGTCATTTTTCAATCAGAATCCAATTCAATTCATCAATTCTCAAACAGAATTAAAAATCATATCAACCACATTCGAAATCATCATCTGGATAGCATTAACGCTTATAATTTCAAGTCTTAGATTTACTCGTATATACTGTCAGTAAAGAGCTGCAGTTATACTCTCAGTATATACGGATAGTCACGGCCCTTGGAATTATAAGGTAAATACCATCATGTCTAGGCCTCAAGCAAGTCAGGGATTCTATATAATTGCGGTACTTCCATCTAAAGACCCAATTACCAAATTACGAATTTCAGTTTGAATATCAAATTGTATGAATTATATCACACAATTACAACTTTTTTGTGTTTCTTGATAAATTTCTGACCTATTTGTCTTCTCAGTTGATCTTTATTAACCAAATGCTCTGATACCAACTGTGAGATCCCTGTTCCCCACCGATCAACGGATTCGGGGTACTAGCAGCGGAAGTAGCACATCATGCGTGGGTAGGGGTCTCACACTCGGGGCCTCGTCCACGGATATCCGGACAAGAGACTAATCCGTCGGTTTTTCCAAAACCGAACCCGAAAAAACTTCCCTTATCCCTGTTCCCCACCGATCAACGGATTCGGGGTACTAGCAGCGGAAGTAGCACATCATGCGTGGGTAGGGGTCTCACACTCGGGGCCTCGTCCACGGATATCCGGACAAGAGACTAATCCGTCGGTTTTTCCAAAACCGAACCCGAAAAAACTTCCCTTACCCGGAAAGCATGGGCGATTCCACCAGGATAACTCTACTCTCTAACGCAGTCAAGATCATTACAGATCAACTGATCTGACTGCACCTTTAATGGAACTTGGTCAAATCAAGGAAGAAACTTGCACTTGGATCATTGGGATCAACGCTTTTTTCCCCATCAAGAGACACAGCCGTTGATTCCTATCCATAGAACAATTTCTATCCGGGATTTACTTCATCTATCGTTATAATAGAAATTAAATCTCGATTTACGGATCCATCAGTCCAGCCTAACCCCATCCGATCCCATGGGTTAGCCAACCGCCCAACCACTGTAGTGATGGGATCCAATTTGGAATTTGGTTAGGTTTTGTCCCGGGTACCAAGGAAAAGAGTTCCAAGGCCCCCTAGCCGGAAGTTCATGCAAACATAAAACTAGCCACACCACTTACATACCCAATATGAAAATTGCCTTTTTCTTAGCATCAGCTAACCTTAAAACAATCCTTTAATGAAACCATAGTACCACTGATCACAATCTTCCAATTTATCCAGTTGATTCATAATTTCCCATCATTCCTTCATCAGAGTATCTATGGCATCATTGGCAACTAGAACGCTCACCACCTGTCCACACAGAGGCCGTTTCCATAGTTCCTAGCCCATAATACTCGGCAATATAATCACTTATCAAGATGGACTCTCGTTGAAGATCAGCAAGATCAACCAACAGATCCATATAAAAGAGCCATGGACTCATCCGTTGAGGACCAGCAAGGTCAATCAACCAGATCCATGCCCGGTTTCACAAAACAACTCTTACTCCTTGTTCCAATATCTTCCTCGACGCACGCGTGGGTATCCTAGGCGACCCAGAGCCCGAGCACCGTATGGTCAGCACCCTCTAGGATCCTTCGCAGGTGACCTAGCGCTTCACTCATAGGCCGCTTCCTTGGTCCCTCATCCACCGTACCGGAAGCTCACCATTTTAATCGAACCGAGGCTGGTCAAGACCTCGGTCGACCTTGCTACGCGAGACGTCCTCCATTGACTCTCCGTCAGCAGTTGCAACTTTATCAGTTAGGTCTCCACGACCTTAATCACAAGACGGTCAAAATGCTTCCCCAGCATTCTTGACATAAAACAGCCATTTACAAACAGCATTTACAAACAGTTTACAAATACAGTTTCTATATTAACTCTCATTTTTCCACATTATCCCTCATTAATCCACATTACTTATTCCACATTCCATGTATATGTGTACTCATCCAATCACCTCCTTTTCCATCTCTTCACTTCAGATTCCTTCACATCACATATCATATATTCACATCCATATCCACATCCATACATCCACATCCACATCCACATCTACATGCTTATCTCCATTTTCACATCCTCATTTATACATCCACATCCCATATCCACATTCATACATACACATCCATATATCCACATTCATACATACACATCCATATATCCACATCTACATCCACATACATACATACATCCACATCCACATTCCACATTCACATCTATACATCCACATCTACATTCACATTCACATACATCCACATCCACATTCCCATACATCCACATCTATACATCCACATTCCTCATTCACATCTACATTCACATTCACATACATGCATCCACATCTACATGCTTACCTCCATTTTCACATCCTCATTTATACATCCACATCCCATATCCACATTCATACATACACATCCATACATCCACATCTACATCCACATACATACATACATCCACATCCACATTCCACATTCACATCTATACATCCACATCTACATTCACATTCACATACATCCACATCCACATTCCCATACATCCACATCTATACATCCACATTCCACATTCACATCTACATTCATATTCACATACATCCACATCTACATTCACATTCACATACATCCACATCCCCATTCCCATTCACATCTATACATCCACATCTACATCCACATACATACATACATCCACATCCACATTCCACATTCACATCTATACATCCACATCTACATCCACATTCACATACATCCACATCCACATTTTCATTCACATCTATACATCCACATCCATTCACATCTATACATCCACATCTACATCCACATTTACATCTATGCATATACATCTTCATGCATATATCCATTTTCATGTTCATACATCCACACTCCCATCTCCATATCCACACATCCACATACATACATCCATTTTCACATTCCCATTTATATAACCCCATATACCTTCACATCTAATCTTTTACATCACATCCATTCTCGCCCTATCACAACCCATATACATCTTATCCTATCACATACACTTCTTACCTCATCCCCCCATACACATCTTAATTCATCTTATCACATCCTAACTTATTTCATAAGCATCTTATCACCTCTTATCACACCTCTTATCACATCCTATCACTTTCCATACGCATCTTATCAATTCTTATCACATCTCATACACCTCTTATCACATCTTATCACATTTCATATCTTCTTCTTTTTTTTTTTAAAGAGAATTCTTTTATTTGATATAAGATTTCTCTACACATTTATTTATACATAAATTCCATTTAAGGAGACTAACACTTTCGAAATTAAAATCAATCTTTTATGCATCTTCTTATGCACGATTTCAATTTGGTAGGGAATTATACTTTTAGAATAAAAGAATTTCTCTTATGCATCTAAGTTAAGCATAAAATCCATTTATGAGAAAAATCATACTTTTAGTATAAAAAGAATATCTTTTATGCATACCTATATGCATGAAATCCAATATGATAAAAGTAACACTTTTGATATAAAAATTTTTCCTTTATGTATACTTCTATGCATGAAAATTAAAAATGATAAAAGTAACACTTTTGATATAAAAATTTTCTTTTATGCATACTTTTATGTATGAAATAAAAATGATAAAAGTAACACTTTTGATATAAAAATTTATCCATTATGCATACTTCTATGCATGAAAATAAAAATGGTAAAAATAACACTTTTGATATAAAAATTTATCCTTTATGCATACTTCTATGCATGAAAGTAAAAATGATAAAAGTAACACTTTTGATATAAAAATTTATCCATTATGCATACTTCTATGCATGAAAATAAAAATGGTAAAAATAACACTTTTGATATAAAAATTTATCCTTTATGCATAATATTAAAATTCAATTTCTCCATGATTATAATGAAATTCTTTCAATTAATCTAGGATGATGATTCCTAGAATATGGTAGGAAGTCCTCTTTTTATGCTTTGAATGAAAATTTTTTATGCATAATTTTTATAAAAATTTTGCCATAGCTCCGCTGCTATGACTGATAAATCTCAATTTTTCTAAGGGATAAAGCTTATCATTAAGAAAATAATTAAAATGATTCTCTAATTGGATCCTTAATCCATAATGGATTGAATCATCAATATACATAAACTAAAAGCATAAGAAAAAGCCATTAATTTGGCCTCAAGCATAGCTTTATCTTGGGTTAAGGAAAAGCTTTATGAAAAGCTTGATTTGGATTGAGAATGGGTCATGAGTATGACCATTTCTTGAGTGAGAGAGAGAATTTACATAAGAATCATTAGAATTTAAACATAAATGAAAATTAACTTCAATAGCATTTATTAAATTATGTAACTCTTCACTACTATTCAAACTTCAATAGCATTTAAAAAAAAACCATACCAATTAAACTTCTCAAGCTTGAGAGGAGTTGAGAAGAGAGAAACATTGAGAAATTATAGAAAGATGAATATTCACTAATTACCTTACAACTTGCTTGATTCTTTGTTCACGGTAGAGGCCCCTAACCAATCAATTGGTTAAGTATGTTGATGGAGCCACTAATGGGGATTGAAGAAAGAGGGAAGCTCCAAAAACTAGTGAATTATTAAATGAATTCACAGTTCTTGGCTTAGGTGGAGTAGAGTAACGATGCATAAACACTATCTATTTTTCAACAAGGGTGAGGCTTCTATTTATAGGAAAAATTGAGCTCCTAACCAAACAAACTGATTCTAGAATTTTCTAAATCAGTTTGGTCAATATTTGACCATTTTTAGGTCAGTTAAGCTAACTTTTTGGAATTAGACTTGAATGAGGAGAGAGGAGAGATGAAATATCTCAATTTTTATGAGTTTAAAACTCATTCAAGCATGTGAAATATGCACCTCCTTTAAAGAACTCCCCTTCCTTACATATGTCATATTTTTAATATTGCTCATAGTTTTTTTACTAATAAACCTTGTACATTTTCAACTCTTCATCTTATGTGAAATATGCACCTCCTTTAAAGAACTCCCCTTCCTTACATATGTCATACTTTTAATATTGCTCATAATTTTTTACTAATAAACCTTGTACATTTTCAACTCTTCATCTTATGTGAAATATGCACCTCCTTTAAAGAACTCCCCTTCCTTACATATGTCATACTTTTAATATTGCTCATAATTTTTTACTAATAAACCTTGTACATTTTCAACTCTTCATCTTATGTGAAATATGCACCTCCTTTAAAGAACTCCCCTTCCTTACATATGTCATACTTTTAATATTGCTCATAATTTTTTACTAATAAACCTTGTACATTTTCAACTCTTCATCTTATGTGAAATATGCACCTCCTTTAAAGAACTCCCCTTCCTTACATATGTCATACTTTTAATATTGCTCATAATTTTTTTACTAATAAACCTTGTACATTTTCAACTCTTCATCTTATGTGAGCATTTACTCATTTTTGGGTATCTTCTTTTACAAATTAGATTTATCTCCTCTCTACACATGGATTGATGCTATTGGCCCATAGGAACCTTAATTGGACCATAATCCAAAAATTTCTGAAAATCTAGACCCTTAGACTAAGGTCCTTTATACACATTTCCAATTAATTCCAATTGCACATTGGAAAGTTCTTTTTGAATTTCTGTTTCAGGGGAACTTATTTTAATAAGATGAGATATTTTTTTATCCAAAAATATTCAAAATCTGAATATTCTCTCTCTAGAATATTTTTCTCTCTCTAGGCTAAAACAGATAGAAACAAGGTCTTTATATTTCTGAAGAGGGATTGATTACAGGGAAAGATACTAGACATCAAAAAGGGGGTGGGGGAGGAATCTTACATTCTACCCCACTTAAAAAAATGCGAGATGTCCTCATCTCGCAAACTGGGATAATTTCGCAAGATGCACGAATATGAGACTTAGAGAAAAATTTTAATCAAGATTAACCACCAAGATAAGTCTTAAAGAGAGCAAGATTCAAAATACGAATAAGATTTAAACTTTATTCATTCTCGGAACTTATACAGTAAAGATAGAGGAACTCTTTACACTTCCATAAGCCCGTCCATCATATGGTCACAAAAGCAGTCCTCACAAGCTGCACAAGTATAAGGTAACTCATCTATGGGAATGATTCTGTGGGTTATTGCTGCGCCTATCTCAGTGGTATGAGGTGTTCTAAGAAAAGGACCTCTGAGAGGCAAGCCAAAAACGGGGCAAAGGCATATCTTCTCATGAGGAAGAAAACACGCCAGTAAGAAGACTCGCTCAGAAAACCCAAGATGCCTTGATCTCATGACGCAGTAGTATCGCGGACCCAAACCCAAAGCTTCAATAACCATGGCCAAGCGGAGATTATTACGAAAATGTTGCTGACCCCAGGGTGTTACCCTAGTTATGTCTTGATAGGTCCGCCATTTGGTCTGCGCTACAGAAGTTCCCAAGTGAGGGAAAAGTGAGCGCTCATACTGTTCTATAAAATCCTTCTTCACAGACTCACTTGCATCTTGAAGGTGAGGAATCATTGTGGATAAAACTAGTTCTTGTTGCCAAGCCATGAAGGAGATTAAGAAAGAAAGGAGATCGATGGAAGTAAGATTACTGTGAACGACAAGTAAAAGTTACGGCTTATATAAAGGAAGGAGCTAGCGTAACTTAGAAGCCAACGGTAACTTGCCACTGAAGTTTTACCGTCTTTCCATGATTTGGGTTTGGCACATTTTTCTATAGAAGGCATTCAAACTTTGAGATGAGGAGATAAAAGAAGCTCGTAAGCTAAATCACCTACTTTCTTTGGTCCACAATATCTGGGAGATAACTTCTTCCCAAGAGATAAAGAACTTCTTTTGGGCCGTACTCGAATGAAGACCAAAACCTTGATATCCAAAACATCGATTCTCACTTCTGAACTCATTGTTCTGAATCTTAAAACAGGTGGGACTCTTGAGAAGTATTCAGGAAAAAGGTTCTTCCTTTTTTAAACAGAATCTTTCTTTTATTTTAGAGAGAGAATAATTATAAGATCAGAAAGGGAGATTCTTACTCCTGTATATCTCTAAGGCTGGGGGAGACCTAACTCAATATTTCAAGACCTCGGTCGACCTTGCTACGCGAGACGTCCTCCATTGACTCTCCGTCAGCAAGTGCAACTTTAACAGTTAGGTCTTCATGACCTTAATCCACAAGATGATCAAAATGCTTCCCCAGCATTCTTGACATAAAACAGTCATTTACAAACAGTCACAAAATACAGTTTCTAAATCAAACTCTTGTCTTTCCACATTATCCCTCCTTAGTCCACATTACTTATTCCACATTCCATTCAATGTGTACTCATTCTCATCCATTTCCTCATATCGACGACACATTAATTCACATTCACATTCATACATCCACATTTACATGGATACATCCATTTTCACATCCTCATTTATACATCCACATCCCATATCCACATTCATACATACACATCCATATCCACATCCATACATCCACATTCACATTCACATCCACATTCACATCCTCATTTATACATCCACATCCACATCCATATTCACATCCATACATCCACATCTACATGCATACCTCCATTTTCACATCCTCATTTATACATCCACATCCCTTATCTACATTCATACATACACATCCATATCCACATCCATACATCCACATCCACATCCACATTCATATTCACATCCATATATCCACATCTACATGCATACATCCATTATCACGTCCTCATTCATACATCCACATCCACATTCCCATTCACATCTATACATCCACATCTACATCCACATACATACATACATCCACATCCACATTCCCATTCACATCTATACATCCACATCTACATCCACATTCATATACATCCACATCCACATTCCCATTCACATCTACATCCACATACATACATACATCCACATCCACATTCCCATTCACATCTATACATCCACATCTACATCCACATTCATATACATCCACATCCACATTCCCATTCACATCTATACAGTCACATCTACATCCACATACATACATACATCCACATCCACATTCCCATTCACATCTATACATCCACATCTACATCCACATTCACATCATACATCCACATCCACATTCCCATTCACATCTATACATTCACATCTACATCCACATACATACATACATCCACATCCACATTCCCATTCACATCTATACATCCACATCTACATCCACATTCATATACATCCACATCCACATTCCCATTCACATCTATACAGTCACATCTACATCCACATACATACATACATCCACATCCACATTCCCATTCACATCTATACATCCACATCTACATCCACATTCACATCATACATCCACATCCACATTCCCATTCACATCTATACATTCACATCTACATCCACATACATACATACATCCACATCCACATTCCCATTCACATCTATACATCCACATCTACATCCACATTCACATCATACATCCACATCCACATTCCCATTCACATCTATACATTCACATCTACATCCACATACATACATACATCCACATCCACATTCCCATTCACATCTATACATCCACATCTACATCCACATTCATATACATCCACATCCACATTCCCATTCACATCTATACAGTCACATCTACATCCACATACATACATACATCCACATCCACATTCCCATTCACATCTATACATCCACATCTACATCCACATTCACATCTATGCATATATATCTTCATGCATACATCCATTTTCACATTCATACATCCATACTCCCATCTCCACATCCACATACATACATCCATTTCCACATTCCCATTCATGTAACCCCATATGTCTTCACATCTAATCTTTTACATCACATCCATTCTCGCCCTATCACAACCCATATACATCCTATTCTATCACATACACTTCTTACCTCATCCCATACACATCTTATCACATCTTAATTCATCTTATCACCTCTTATCACCTCTTATACACCTCTTATCACATCCTATCACATCTCATATCTTATTTATAGAATACAAGAGAATTCTTATATTTGATATAAGATTTCTTTACACATTTACTTATGCATAAATTCCATTTAAGGAGATTAATACTTCCGAAGAAAAATCAATCTTTTATGCATCTTCCTATGCATAAATTCATGAAAATGACACTTTTGAATTAAAATTCAATCTTTTATGCATCTTCCTATGCATAAATTCAATTTAGATGAGAATGACACTTTTGAATTAAAAATCAATTTTTTTTATGCATCTTCTTATGCATAAAGTCAATTTGGTAGGAATTACACTTTTAGAATAAAAGAATTTCTCTTATGCATCTAAGTTATGCATAAAATCCATTTATGATGAAAATCACACTTTTAGTATAAAAAGAATATCTTTTATGCATACCTCCATGCATGAAATCCAATTATGATAAAAGTAACACTTTTATAATAAAATAATCAACTTTTATGCATACCTCTATGCATGAAATTCAATTATGATAAAAGTCACACTTTTATATAAAAATTTTCCTTTATGCATACTTCTATGCATGAAAATTAAAAATGATAAAAGTAACACTTTTGATATAAAAATTTTCCTTTATGCATACTTCTATGCATGAAAATTAAAAATGATAAAAGTAACACTTTTGATATAAAAATTTTTCTTTTATGCATACTTCTATGCATGAAAATTAAAAATGATAAAAGTAACACTTTTGATATAAAAATTTTTCTTTTATGCATACTTCCATGCATGAAATAAAAATGGTAAAAATAACACTTTTGATATAAAAACTTATCTTTTATGCATGATATTAAATTTTAATTTCTCCATGATTATAATGAAATTCTTTCAATTAATCTAGGATGATAATTCCTAGAATATGGTAGGAAGTCCTCTTTTTATACTTTGAATGAAATTATTTTATGCATAATTTTTATAAAAATTTTGCCATAGCTCCGCTGCTATGACTGATAAATCTCAATTTTTCTAAGGGATAAAGCTTATCATTAAGGAAATAATTAAAATAATCTCTAATTGGATCCTTAATCCATAATGAATTGAATCATCAATATACATAAACTAAAAGCATAGAAAAAAGCCATTAATTTGGCCTCAAGCATAGCTTAATCTTGGGTTAAGGAAAAGCTTTATGAAAAGCTTGATTTGGATTGAGAATGGGTTATGAGTATGACCATTTCTTGAGTGAGAGAGAGAATTTACATAAAAATCATTAGAATTTAAACATAAATGAAAATTAACTTCAATAGCATTATGTAACTCTTCACTACTATTCAAACTTCAATAGCATTTAAAAAAAAAACCATACCAATTAAACTTCTCAAGCTTGAGAGGGGTTGAGAAGAGAGAAACATTGAGAAATTATAGAAAGATCAATATTCACTAATTACCTTACAACTTGCTTGATTCTTTATTCACGGTAGAGGCCCCCAACCAATCAATTGGTTAAGTATGTTGATGGAGCCACTAATGGGGATTGAAGAAAGAGGGAAACTCCAAAAACTAGTGAATTATTAAATGAATTCACAGTTCTTGGCTTAGGTGGAGTAGAGTAACGATGCATAAACACTATCTATTTTTCAACAAGGGGGAGGCTTCTATTTATAGGAAAAATTGAGCTCCTAACCAAACAAACTGATTCTAGAATTTTCTAAATCAGTTTGGTCAATATTTGACCATTTTTAGGTCAGTTAAGCTAACTTTTTGGAACTAGACTTGAATGAGGAGAGAGGAGAGATGAAATATCTCAATTTTTATGAGTTTAAAACTCATTCAAGCATGTGAAATATGCACCTCCTTTAAAGAACTCCCCTTCCTTACATATGTGTCATAATGGAATCATTTTAATATTGCTCATAGTTTTTTTACTAATAAACCTTGTACATTTTCAACTCTTCATCTTATGTGAAATATGCACCTCCTTTAAAGAATTCCCCTTCCTTACATATGTGTCATAATGGAATCATTTTAATATTGCTCATAGTTTTTTACTAATAAACCTTGTACATTTTCAACTCTTCATCTTATGTGAAATATGCACCTCCTTTAAAGAATTCCCCTTCCTTACATATGTGTCATAATGGCATCATTCTAATATTGCTCATAGTTTTTTACTAATAAACCTTGTACATTTTCAACTCTTCACCTTATGTGAAATATGCACCTCCTTTAAAGAATTCCCCTTCCTTACATATGTGTCATAATGGAATCATTTTAATATTGCTCATAGTTTTTTACTAATAAACCTTGTACATTTTCAACTCTTCATCTTATGTGAAATATGCACCTCCTTTAAAGAATTCCCCTTCCTTAC
Source organism: Cibotium barometz (assembly GCF_041138505.1). Lineage (NCBI taxonomy): Eukaryota > Viridiplantae > Streptophyta > Polypodiopsida > Cyatheales > Cibotiaceae > Cibotium > Cibotium barometz. The sequence goes on from NC_141076.1 coordinate 1,343,542, forward strand.
ATATGTGTCATAATGGCATCATTTTAATATTGCTCATAGTTTTTTACTAATAAACCTTGTACATTTTCAACTCTTCACCTTATGTGAGCATTTACTCATTTTTGGGTATCTTCTTTTTACAAATTTGGATTTATCTCTTCCCTACACATGGATTGATGCTATTGGCCCATAGGAACCTTAATTGGACCATAGTCTAAAGATTTCTGAAATTCTAGACCCTTAGACTAAGGTTCTTTATACCTATTTCCAATTAATTCCAATTGCACATTGAAAAATTCTTTTTGAATTTCTGTTTCAGGGGAACTCATCTGAATTATAAGAGATATTTTTCTATCCAAAAATATTCAAAATCTGAATATTCTCTCTCTAGAATATTTTCTCTCTCTAGGCTAAAATAGTTAGAAACAAGGTCTTTATATTTTTGAAGAGGGATTGATTACACGGATATCCGGACAAGAGACTAATCCGTCGGTTTGTCCAAAACCGAAACCGAAAAAAAACTTCCTTTACCCGGAAAGCATGGCCGATTCCACCAGGATAACTCTTTACTCTAACGTAGTCAAGATCATTACGGATCAACTGATCTGACTGCACCTTTAACGGTACTTGGTCAAATCGAGGAAGAAACTTGCACTTGGATCATTGGGATCAACGCTTTTTTCTCCATCAAGAGGCACAGCCGTTGATTCCTATCCATAGAACAATTTCTATCCGGGATTTACTTCATCTATCGTAATAATAGAAATTAAATCTCGATTTACGGATCCATCAGTCCAGCCTAACCCCATCCGATCCCATGGGTTAGCCAACCGCCCAACCACTGTAGTGATGGGATCCAATTTGGAATTTGGTTAGGTTTTGTCCCGGGTACCAAGGAAAAGAGTTCCAAGGCCCCCTAGCCGGAATTTCATGCAAACATAAAACTAGCCACACCACTTACACACCCAATATGAAAATTGCCTTTTTCTTAGCATCAGCTAACCTTAAAACAATCCTTTAATGAAACCATAGTACCACTGATCACAATCTTCCAATTTATCCAGTTGATTCATAATTTCCCATCATTCGTTCATCAGAGTATCTATGGCATCATTGGCAACTAGAACGCTCACCACCTGTCCACACAGGGGCCGTTTCAATAGTTCCTAGCCCATAATACTCAACAATATAATCACTTATCAAGATGGACTCTCGTTGAAGATCAGCAAGATCAACCAACAGATCCATATAAAAGAGCCATGGACTCATCCGTTGAGGACCAGTAAGGTCAGTCAACCAGATCCATGCCTGGTTCCAGAAAACAACTCTTACTCCTTGTTCCAATATCTTCCTCGACGCACGCGTGGGTATCCTAGGTGACCCAGAGCCCGAGCACCGTATGGTCAGCACCCTCTAGGATCCTTCGCAGGTGACCTAGCGCTTCACTCATAGGCCGCTTCCTTGGTCCCTCATCCACCGTACCGGAAGCTCACCATTTTAATCGAACCGAGGCTGGTCAAGACCTCGGCCGACCTTGCTACGTGAGACGTCCTCCATTGACTCTCCGTCAGCAGTTGCAACTTTATCAGTTAGGTCTCCACGACCTTAATCACAAGACGGTCAAAATGCTTTCCCAGCACTCTTGACATAAAACAGTCATTTACAAACAGCATTTACAAATAGTTTACAAATACAATTTCTATGTTAACTCTCATTTTTCCACATTATCCCTCATACAATCCACATTACTTATTCCACATTTCATTTATATGTGTACTCATCCAATCACATCATTTTCCATCTCTTCACTTCAGATTCCTTCACGTCACATATCATATATTCACATCCATATCCACATCCATACATCCACATCCACATCCACATTCACATCCATACATCCACATCTACATGCTTATCTCCATTTTCACATCCTCATTTATACATCCACATCCCATATCCACATTCATACATACACATCCATATCCACATCCATATCCGCATTCATACATACACATCCATATCCACATCCACATGCATACATTCATTATCACGTCCTCATTCATACATCCACATCCACATACATACATACATCCACATCCACATTCCCATTCACATCTATACATCCATATCTACATGCACATTCACATCCATACATCCACATCTATATCCTCATTCACATCCATACATCCACATTCATGTATCCACATCTACATGCATACATCCATACATACACATCCACATTTACATCCATGCATCCACATCCACATCCTCATTCACATCCATACATCCACATTCATACATCCACATCCACATCCACATCCACATTCACATCCATACATCCACATCTACATGCTTATCTCCATTTTCACATCCTCATTTATACATCCACATCCCATATCCACATTCATACATACACATCCATATCCACATCCACATGCATACATACATCCACATCCACATTCCCATTCACATATATACATCCATATCTACATGCACATTCACATCCATACATCGACATCTATATCCTCATTCACATCCATACATCCACATTCATGCATCCACATCTACATGCTTATCTCCATTTTCACATCCTCATTTATACATCCACATCCCATATCCACATTCATACATACACATTCATATCCACATCCACATGCATACATACATCCACATCCACATTCCCATTCACATATATACATCCATATCTACATGCACATTCACATCCATACATCCACATCTATATGCTCATTCACATCCATACATCCACATTCATGCATCCACATCTACATGCATACATCCATACATCCACATCCACATTTACATCCATGCATCCACATCTACATCCTCATTCACACATCCATATCCACATTCTCATACATCCACATCTATACATCCACATTCCACATTCACATCTACATTCATATTCACATACATCCACATCTACATTCACATTCACATACATCCACATCCCCATTCCCATTCACATCTATACATCCACATCTACATCCACATACATACATACATCCACATCCACATTCCACATTCACATCTATACATCCACATCTACATCCACATTCACATACATCCACATCCACATTTCCATTCACATCTATACATCCACATCCATTCACATCTATACATCCACATCTACATCCACATTTACATCTATGCATATACATCTTCATGCATATATCCATTTTCATGTTCATACATCCACACTCCCATCTCCATATCCACACATCCACATACATACATCCATTTTCACATTCCCATTTATATAACCCCATATACCTTCACATCTAATCTTTTACATCACATCCATTCTCGCCCTATCACAACCCATATACATCTTATCCTATCACATACACTTCTTACCTCATCCCCCCATACACATCTTAATTCATCTTATCACATCCTAACTTATTTCATAAGCATCTTATCACCTCTTATCACACCTCTTATCACATCCTATCACTTTCCATACGCATCTTATCAATTCTTATCACATCTCATACACCTCTTATCACATCTTATCACATTTCATATCTTCTTTTTTTTTTTTTTTAAAGAGAATTCTTTTATTTGATATAAGATTTCTCTACACATTTATTTATACATAAATTCCATTTAAGGAGACTAACACTTTCGAAATTAAAATCAATCTTTTATGCATCTTCTTATGCACGATTTCAATTTGGTAGGGAATTATACTTTTAGAATAAAAGAATTTCTCTTATGCATCTAAGTTAAGCATAAAATCCATTTATGAGAAAAATCATACTTTTAGTATAAAAAGAATATCTTTTATGCATACCTATATGCATGAAATCCAATATGATAAAAGTAACACTTTTGATATAAAAAATTTTCCTTTATGTATACTTCTATGCATGAAAATTAAAAATGATAAAAGTAACACTTTTGATATAAAAATTTTCTTTTATGCATACTTTTATGTATGAAATAAAAATGATAAAAGTAACACTTTTGATATAAAAATTTATCCATTATGCATACTTCTATGCATGAAAATAAAAATGGTAAAAATAACACTTTTGATATAAAAATTTATCCTTTATGCATACTTCTATGCATGAAAGTAAAAATGATAAAAGTAACACTTTTGATATAAAAATTTATCCATTATGCATACTTCTATGCATGAAAATAAAAATGGTAAAAATAACACTTTTGATATAAAAATTTATCCTTTATGCATAATATTAAAATTCAATTTCTCCATGATTATAATGAAATTCTTTCAATTAATCTAGGATGATGATTCCTAGAATATGGTAGGAAGTCCTCTTTTTATGCTTTGAATGAAAATTTTTTATGCATAATTTTTATAAAAATTTTGCCATAGCTCCGCTGCTATGACTGATAAATCTCAATTTTTCTAAGGGATAAAGCTTATCATTAAGAAAATAATTAAAATGATTCTCTAATTGGATCCTTAATCCATAATGGATTGAATCATCAATATACATAAACTAAAAGCATAAGAAAAAGCCATTAATTTGGCCTCAAGCATAGCTTTATCTTGGGTTAAGGAAAAGCTTTATGAAAAGCTTGATTTGGATTGAGAATGGGTCATGAGTATGACCATTTCTTGAGTGAGAGAGAGAATTTACATAAGAATCATTAGAATTTAAACATAAATGAAAATTAACTTCAATAGCATTTATTAAATTATGTAACTCTTCACTACTATTCAAACTTCAATAACATTTAAAAAAAAACCATACCAATTAAACTTCTCAAGCTTGAGAGGGGTTGAGAAGAGAGAAACATTGAGAAATTATAGAAAGATGAATATTAACTAATTACCTTACAACTTGCTTGATTCTTTGTTCACGGTAGAGGCCCCTAACCAATCAATTGGTTAAGTATGTTGATGGAGCCACTAATGGGGATTGAAGAAAGAGGGAAGCTCCAAAAACTAGTGAATTATTAAATGAATTCACAGTTCTTGGCTTAGGTGGAGTAGAGTAATGATGCATAAACACTATCTATTTTTCAACAAGGGTGAGGCTTCTATTTATAGGAAAAATTGAGCTTCTAACCAAACAAACTGATTCTAGAATTTTCTAAATCAGTTTGGTCAATATTTGACCATTTTTAGGTCAGTTAAGCTAACTTTTTGGAACTAGACTTGAATGAGGAGAGAGGAGAGATGAAATATCTCAATTTTTATGAGTTTAAAACTCATTCAAGCATGTGAAATATGCACCTCCTTTAAAGAACTCCCCTTCCTTACATATGTCATATTTTTAATATTGCTCATAGTTTTTTTACTAATAAACCTTGTACATTTTCAACTCTTCATCTTATGTGAAATATGCACCTCCTTTAAAGAACTCCCCTTCCTTACATATGTCATACTTTTAATATTGCTCATAATTTTTTACTAATAAACCTTGTACATTTTCAACTCTTCATCTTATGTGAGATCCCTGTTTCCCACCGATCAACGGATTCGGGGTACTAGCAGCGGAAGTAGCACATCATGCGTGGGTAGGGGTCTCACACTCGGGGCCTCGTCCACGGATATCCGGACAAGAGACTAATCCGTCGGTTTTTCCAAAACCGAACCCGAAAAAACTTCCCTTACCCGGAAAGCATGGGCGATTCCACCAGGATAACTCTACTCTCTAACGCAGTCAAGATCATTACAGATCAACTGATCTGACTGCACCTTTAATGGAACTTGGTCAAATCAAGGAAGAAACTTGCACTTGGATCATTGGGATCAACGCTTTTTTCCCCATCAAGAGGCACAGCCGTTGATTCCTATCCATAGAACAATTTCTATCCGGGATTTACTTCATCTATCGTTATAATAGAAATTAAATCTCGATTTACGGATCCATCAGTCCAGCCTAACCCCATCCGATCCCATGGGTTAGCCAACCGCCCAACCACTGTAGTGATGGGATCCAATTTGGAATTTGGTTAGGTTTTGTCCCGGGTACCAAGGAAAAGAGTTCCAAGGCCCCCTAGCCGGAAGTTCATGCAAACATAAAACTAGCCACACCACTTACACACCCAATATGAAAATTGCCTTTTTCTTAGCATCAGCTAACCTTAAAACAATCCTTTAATGAAACCATAGTACCACTGATCACAATCTTCCAATTTATCCAGTTGATTCATAATTTCCCATCATTCCTTCATCAGAGTATCTATGGCATCATTGGCAACTAGAACGCTCACCACCTGTCCACACAGAGGCCGTTTCCATAGTTCCTAGCCCATAATACTCGGCAATATAATCACTTATCAAGATGGACTCTCGTTGAAGATCAGCAAGATCAACCAACAGATCCATATAAAAGAGCCATGGACTCATCCGTTGAGGACCAGCAAGGTCAGTCAACCAGATCCATGCCCGGTTTCACAAAACAACTCTTACTCCTTGTTCCAATATCTTCCTCGACGCACGCGTGGGTATCCTAGGCGACCCAGAGCCCGAGCACCGTATGGTCAGCACCCTCTAGGATCCTTCGCAGGTGACCTAGCGCTTCATTCATAGGCCGCTTCCTTGGTCCCTCATCCACCGTACCGGAAGCTCACCATTTTAATCGAACCGAGGCTGGTCAAGACCTCGGTCGACCTTGCTACGCGAGACGTCCTCCATTGACTCTCCGTCAGCAGTTGCAACTTTATCAGTTAGGTCTCCACGACCTTAATCACAAGACGGTCAAAATGCTTCCCCAGCATTCTTGACATAAAACAGCCATTTACAAACAGCATTTACAAACAGTTTACAAATACAGTTTCTATATTAACTCTCATTTTTCCACATTATCCCTCATTAATCCACATTACTTATTCCACATTCCATGTATATGTGTACTCATCCAATCACCTCCTTTTCCATCTCTTCACTTCAGATTCCTTCACATCACATATCATATATTCACATCCATATCCACATCCATACATCCACATCCACATCCACATTCACATCCATACGTCTACATCTACATGCTTATCTCCATTTTCACATCCTCATTTATACATCCACATCCCATATCCACATTCATACATACACATCCATATATCCACATCTACATCCACATACATACATACATCCACATTCCACATTCCACATTCACATCTATACATCCACATCTACATTCACATTCACATACATCCACATCCACATTCCCATACATCCACATCTATACATCCACATTCCTCATTCACATCTACATTCACATTCACATACATGCATCCACATCTACATGCTTACCTCCATTTTCACATCCTCATTTATACATCCACATCCCATATCCACATTCATACATACACATCCATACATCCACATCTACATCCACATACATACATACATCCACATCCACATTCCACATTCACATCTATACATCCACATCTACATTCACATTCACATACATCCACATCCACATTCCCATACATCCACATCTATACATCCACATTCCACATTCACATCTACATTCATATTCACATACATCCACATCTACATTCACATTCACATACATCCACATCCCCATTCCCATTCACATCTATACATCCACATCTACATCCACATACATACATACATCCACATCCACATTCCACATTCACATCTATACATCCACATCTACATCCACATTCACATACATCCACATCCACATTTCCATTCACATCTATACATCCACATCCATTCACATCTATACATCCACATTTACATCTATGCATATACATCTTCATGCATATATCCATTTTCATGTTCATACATCCACACTCCCATCTCCATATCCACACATCCACATACATACATCCATTTTCACATTCCCATTTATATAACCCCATATACCTTCACATCTAATCTTTTACATCACATCCATTCTCGCCCTATCACAACCCATATACATCTTATCCTATCACATACACTTCTTACCTCATCCCCCCATACACATCTTAATTCATCTTATCACATCCTAACTTATTTCATAAGCATCTTATCACCTCTTATCACACCTCTTATCACATCCTATCACTTTCCATACGCATCTTATCAATTCTTATCACATCTCATACACCTCTTATCACATCTTATCACATTTCATATCTTCTTTTTTTTTTTTTAAAGAGAATTCTTTTATTTGATATAAGATTTCTCTACACATTTATTTATACATAAATTCCATTTAAGGAGACTAACACTTTCGAAATTAAAATCAATCTTTTATGCATCTTCTTATGCACGATTTCAATTTGATAGGGAATTATACTTTTAGAATAAAAGAATTTCTCTTATGCATCTAAGTTAAGCATAAAATCCATTTATGAGGAAAATCATGCTTTTAGTATAAAAAGAATATCTTTTATGCATACCTATATGCATGAAATCCAATATGATAAAAGTAACACTTTTGATATAAAAATTTTTCCTTTATGTATACTTCTATGCATGAAAATTAAAAATGATAAAAGTAACACTTTTGATATAAAAATTTTCTTTTATGCATACTTTTATGTATGAAATAAAAATGATAAAAGTAACACTTTTGATATAAAAAATTATCCATTATGCATACTTCTATGCATGAAAATAAAAATGATAAAAATAACACTTTTGATATAAAAATTTATCCTTTATGCATACTTCTATGCATGAAAGTAAAAATGATAAAAGTAACACTTTTGATATAAAAATTTATCCATTATGCATACTTCTATGCATGAAAATAAAAATGGTAAAAATAACACTTTTGATATAAAAATTTATCCTTTATGCATAATATTAAAATTCAATTTCTCCATGATTATAATGAAATTCTTTCAATTAATCTAGGATGATGATTCCTAGAATATGGTAGGAAGTCCTCTTTTTATGCTTTGAATGAAAATTTTTTATGCATAATTTTTATAAAAATTTTGCCATAGCTCCGCTGCTATGACTGATAAATCTCAATTTTTCTAAGGGATAAAGCTTATCATTAAGAAAATAATTAAAATGATTCTCTAATTGGATCCTTAATCCATAATGGATTGAATCATCAATATACATAAACTAAAAGCATAAGAAAAAGCCATTAATTTGGCCTCAAGCATAGCTTTATCTTGGGTTAAGGAAAAGCTTTATGAAAAGCTTGATTTGGATTGAGAATGGGTCATGAGTATGACCATTTCTTGAGTGAGAGAGAGAATTTACATAAGAATCATTAGAATTTAAACATAAATGAAAATTAACTTCAATAGCATTTATTAAATTATGTAACTCTTCACTACTATTCAAACTTCAATAGCATTTAAAAAAAAACCATACCAATTAAACTTCTCAAGCTTGAGAGGGGTTGAGAAGAGAGAAACATTATAGAAAGATGAATATTCACTAATTACCTTACAACTTGCTTGATTCTTTGTTCACGGTAGAGGCCCCTAACCAATCAATTGGTTAAGTATGTTGATGGAGCCACTAATGGGGATTGAAGAAAGAGGGAAGCTCCAAAAACTAGTGAATTATTAAATGAATTCACAGTTCTTGGCTTAGGTGGAGTAGAGTAACGATGCATAAACACTATCTATTTTTCAACAAGGGTGAGGCTTCTATTTATAGGAAAAATTGAGCTCCTAACCAAACAAACTGATTCTAGAATTTTCTAAATCAGTTTGGTCAATATTTGACCATTTTTAGGTCAGTTAAGCTAACTTTTTGGAACTAGACTTGAATGAGGAGAGAGGAGAGATGAAATATCTCAATTTTTATGAGTTTAAAACTCATTCAAGCATGTGAAATATGCACCTCCTTTAAAGAACTCCCCTTCCTTACATATGTCATATTTTTAATATTGCTCATAGTTTTTTTACTAATAAACCTTGTACATTTTCAACTCTTCATCTTATGTGAAATATGCACCTCCTTTAAAGAACTCCCCTTCCTTACATATGTCATACGTTTAATATTGCTCATAATTTTTTACTAATAAACCTTGTACATTTTCAACTCTTCATCTTATGTGAAATATGCACCTCCTTTAAAGAACTCCCCTTCCTTACATATGTCATACTTTTAATATTGCTCATAATTTTTTACTAATAAACCTTGTACATTTTCAACTCTTCATCTTATGTGAAATATGCACCTCCTTTAAAGAACTCCCCTTCCTTACATATGTCATACTTTTAATATTGCTCATAATTTTTTACTAATAAACCTTGTACATTTTCAACTCTTCATCTTATGTGAGCATTTACTCATTTTTGGGTATCTTCTTTTACAAATTAGATTTATCTCCTCCCTACACATGGATTGATGCTATTGGCCCATAGGAACCTTAATTGGACTATAATCCAAAAATTTCTGAAAATCTTGACCCTTAGACTAAGGTCCTTTATACACATTTCCAATTAATTCCAATTGCACATTGGAAAGTTCTTTTTGAATTTCTGTTTCAGGGGAACTTATTTTAATAAGATGAGATATTTTTCTATCCAAAAATATTCAAAATCTGAATATTCTCTCTCTAGAATATTTTTCTCTCTCTAGGCTAAAACAGATAGAAACAAGGTCTTTATATTTCTGAAGAGGGATTGATTACAGGGAAAGATACTAGACATCAAAAAGGGGGTGGGGGAGGAATCTTACATTCTACCCCACTTAAAAAAATGCGAGATGTCCTCATTTATACATCCACATCCCATATCCACATTCATACATACACATCCATATATCCACATCTACATCCACATACATACATACATCCACATCCACATTCCACATTCACATCTATACATCCACATCTACATTCACATTCACATACATCCACATCCACATTCCCATACATCCACATCTATACATCCACATTCCTCATTCACATCTACATTCACATTCACATACATGCATCCACATCTACATGCTTACCTCCATTTTCACATCCTCATTTATACATCCACATCCCATATCCACATTCATACATACACATCCATACATCCACATCTACATCCACATACATACATACATCCACATCCACATTCCACATTCACATCTATACATCCACATCTACATTCACATTCACATACATCCACATCCACATTCCCATACATCCACATCTATACATCCACATCTACATTCATATTCACATACATCCACATCTACATTCACATTCACATACATCCACATTCCCATTCCCATTCACATCTATACATCCACATCTACATCCACATACATACATACATCCACATCCACATTCCACATTCACATCTATACATCCACATTCACATACATCCACATCCACATTTCCATTCACATCTATACATCCACATCCATTCACATCTATACATCCACATCTACATCCACATTTACATCTATGCATATACATCTTCATGCATATATCCATTTTCATGTTCATACATCCACACTCCCATCTCCATATCCACACATCCACATACATACATCCATTTTCACATTCCCATTTATATAACCCCATATACCTTCACATCTAATCTTTTACATCACATCCATTCTCGCCCTATCACAACCCATATACATCTTATCCTATCACATACACTTCTTACCTCATCCCCCCATACACATCTTAATTCATCTTATCACATCCTAACTTATTTCATAAGCATCTTATCACCTCTTATCACACCTCTTATCACATCCTATCACTTTCCTACACATGGATTGATGCTATTGGCCCATAGGAACCTTAATTGGACCATAATCCAAAAATTTCTGAAAATCTTGACCCTTAGACTAAGGTCCTTTATACACATTTCCAATTAATTCCAATTGCACATTGGAAAGTTCTTTTTGAATTTCTGTTTCAGGGGAACTTATTTTAATAAGATGAGATATTTTTCTATCCAAAAATATTCAAAATCTGAATATTCTCTCTCTAGAATATTTTTCTCTCTCTAGGCTAAAACAGATAGAAACAAGGTCTTTATATTTCTGAAGAGGGATTGATTACAGGGAAAGATACTAGACATCAAAAAGGGGGTGGGGGAGGAATCTTACATTCTACCCCACTTAAAAAAATGCGAGATGTCCTCATCTCGCAAACTGGGATAATTTCGCAAGATGCACGAATATGAGACTTAGAGAAAAATTTTAATCAAGATTAACCACCAAGATAAGTCTTAAAGAGAGCAAGATTCAAAATACGAATAAGATTTAAACTTTATTCATTCTCGGAACTTATACAGTAAAGATAGAGGAACTCTTTACACTTCCATAAGCCCGTCCATCATATGGTCACAAAAGCAGTCCTCACAAGCTGCACAAGTATAAGGTAACTCATCTATGGGAATGATTCTGTGGGTTATTGCTGCGCCTATCTCAGTGGTATGAGGTGTTCTAAGAAAAGGACCTCTGAGAGGCAAGCCAAAAACGGGGTAAAGGCATATCTTCTCATGAGGAAGAAAACACGCCAGTAAGAAGACTCGCTCAGAAAACCCAAGATGCCTTGATCTCATGACGCAGTAGTATCGCGGACCCAAACCCAAAGCTTCCCATTCACATATATACATCCATATCTACATGCACATTCACATCCATACATCCACATCTATATCCTCATTCACATCCATACATCCACATTCATGCATCCACATCTACATGCTTATCTCCATTTTCACATCCTCATTTATACATCCACATCCCATATCCACATTCATACATACACATCCATATCCACATCCACATGCATACATACATCCACATCCACATTCCCATTCACATATATACATCCATATCTACATGCACATTCACATCCATACATCCACATCTATATGCTCATTCACATCCATACATCCACATTCATGCATCCACATCTACATGCATACATCCATACATCCACATCCACATTTACATCCATGCATCCACATCTACATCCTCATTCACACATCCATACATCCACATTCATACATCCACATCCACATCCACATTCACATCCATACATCCACATTCACATCCATACATCCACATCTACATGCTTATCTCCATTTTCACATCCTCATTTATACATCCACATCTCATATCCACATTCATACATACACATCCATATCCATATCCACATGCATCTTATCATATCTTATCACTTCCCATATCTTTTATGCATACCTCTATGCATGAAATTCAATTATGCTAAAAGTAACACTTTTATAATAAAATATTCAACTTTTATGCATACCTCTATGCATGAAATCCAATATGATAAAAGTAACACTTTTGATATAAAAAAATTATCCTTTATGCATACTTCTATGCATGAAAATTAAAAATGATAAAAGTAACACTTTTGATATAAAAATTTTCCTTTATGCATACTTCTATGCATGAAAATTAAAAATGATAAAAGTAACACTTTTAATATAAAAAAAATTATCCTTTATGCATACTTCTATGCATGAAAATTAAAAATGATAAAAGTAACACTTTTGATATAAAAAATTTTCCTTTATGCATACTTCTATGCATGAAAATTAAAAATGATAAAAGTAACACTTTTGATATAAAAAATTTATCCTTTATGCATGATATTAAAATTCAATTTCTCCATGATTATAATGAAATTCTTTCAATTAATCTAGGATGATAATTCCTAGAATATGGTAGGAAGTCTTCTTTTTATGCTTTGAATGAAATTATTTTATGCATAATTTTTATAAAAATTTTGCCATAGCTCCGCTGCTATGACTGATAAATCTCAATTTTTTCTAAGGGATAAAGCTTATCATTAAGGAAATAATTAAAATGATCTCTAATTGGATCATTAATCTATAATGGATTGACTCATCAATATGCATAAACTAAAAGCATAGGAAAAAGCCATTAATTTGGCCTCAAGCATAGCTTAATCTTGGATTAAGGAAAAGCTTTATGAAAAGCTTCATGTGGATTGAGAATGGGTCATGAGTATGACCATTTCTTGAGTGAGAGAGAGAAATTACATAAAAACCATTAGAATTTAAACATAAATAAAAATTAACTTCAATAGCATTTGTTAAATTATGTAACTCTTCACTACTATTCACCAATTAACTTTAATAGCATTTAAAAAATCATACCAATTAAGCTTCTCAAGCTTGAGAGGGGTTGAGAAGAGAGAAACATTGAGAAATTATAGAAAGATCAATATTCACTAATTACCTTACAAATTGCTTGATTCTTTGTTCACGGTAGAGGCCCCCAACCAATCAATTGGTTAAGTATGTTGATGGAGCCACTAATGGGGATTGAAGAAAGAGGGACGCTCCAAAAACTAGTGAATTATTAAATGAATTCACAGTTCTTGGCTTAGGTGGAGTAGAGTAACGATGCATAAACACTATATATTTTTCAACAAGGGAGAGGCTTCTATTTATAGGAAAAATTGAGCTCCTAACCAAACAAACTGATTCTAGAATTTTCCAAATCAGTTTGGTCAATTTTTGACCATTTTTAGGTCAGTTAAGCTAACTTTTTGGAACTAGACTTGAATGAGGAGAGAGGAGAGATGAAATATCTCAATTTTTATGAGTTTAAAACTCATTCAAGCATGTGAAATATGCACCTCCTTTAAAGAACTCCCCTTCCTTACATATGTGTCATAATGGAATCATTTTAATATTGCTCATAGTTTTTTTTTACTAATAAACCTTGTACATTTTCAACTCTTCATCTTATGTGAAATATGCACCTTCTTTAAAGAATTCCCCTTCCTTACATATGTGTCATAATGGAATCATTTTAATATTGCTCATAGTTTTTTTTTTACTAATAAACCTTGTACATTTTCAACTCTTCATCTTATGTGAAATATGCACCTCCTTTAAAGAATTTCCTCTTCCTTACATATGTGTCATAATGGAATCATTTTAATATTGCTCATAGTTTTTTACTAATAAACCTTGTACATTTTCAACTCTTCATCTTATGTGAGCATTTACTCATTTTTGGATACCCAAAATATCTCATATTTTTAATATTGCTCATAGTTTTTTACTAATAAACCTTGTACATTTTCAACTCTTCACCTCATGTGAGCATTTACTCATTTTTGGGTATCTTCTTTTTTTTTCAAATTGGATTTATCTCCTTCCTACACATGGATTGATGCTATTGGCCCATAGGAACCTTAATTGGACCATAGTCTAAAGATTTCTGAAAATCTAGACCGTTAGACTAAGGTTCTTTATACCTATTTCCAATTAATTCCAATTGCACATTGGAAAATTCTTTTTTGAATTTCTGTTTCAGGGGAACTCATCTGAATTATAAGAGATATTTTTTTATCTAAAAATATTCAAAATCTGAATATTCTCTGTCTAGAATAATTTTTCTCTCTCTAGGCTAAAATAGTTAGCAACAAGGTCTTTATATTTCTGAAGAGGGTTGATTACAGGGGAAGATACTAGACATCAAAAAGGGGGTGGGGGAGGAATCTTACATTCTACCCCACTTAAAAAATGCGAGATGTCCTCATCTCGCAAACTGGGATAATTTCTCAAGATGCACGAATATGAGACTTAGAGAAAAATTTTAATCAAGATTAACCACCAAGAAACGTCTTAAAGAGAGCAAGATTCAAAATAAGAACAAGATTTAAACTTTATTCATTCTCGGAACTTATACAGTAAAGATAGAAGAACTCTTTACACTTCCATAAGCCCGTCCATCATATGATCACAAAAGCAGTCCTCACAAGCTGCACAAGTATAAGGTAACTCATCTATGGGAATAATTCTGTTGGTTATTGCTGCACCTATCTCAGTGGTATGAGGTGATCTAACAAAAGGACCTCTGAGAGGCAAGCCAAAAATGGGATAAAGGTATATCTTCTCATGAGGAAGAAAACATGCCAGTAAGAAGACCCGCTCAGAAAACCCAAGATGCCTTGATCTCATGACACAATAGTATCGGGGACCCAAACCCAAAGCTTCAATAACCATGGCCAAGCGGACATTGTTACGAAAGTGCTGCTGACCCCAGGGTGTTACCCTAGTTATGTTTTGATAGGTCCGCCATTTGGTTTACGCTACAGAAGTTCCCAAGTGAGGGAAAAGTGAGCGCTCATACTGCTCTATAAAATCCTTCTTCACAGATTCACTTGCGTCTTGAAGGTGAGGAATCATTATGGATAAAACTAGTTCTTGTTGCCAAGCCATGAAGGAGATTAAGAAAGAAAGGAGTTCGATGGAAGTAAGATTACTGTGAGCGACAAGTAAAAGTTACGACTTATATAAAGGAAGGAGCTAGCGTAACTTAGAGCCAACGGTAACTTGCCACTGAAGTTTTACCGTCTTTCCATGATTTGGGTTTGACACATTTTTTTATAGAAGGCATTAAGAATTTTGAGATGAAGAGATAAAAGAAGCTTGTAGGCTAAGTCACCTACTTTCATTGAATTCAGATATAAGGCTCACAATATCTGGGGGATAACTTCATATACTCCCCAAGAGATAAAGAACTTCTTTTGGGCCGTACTCGAATGAAGACCAAAACCTTGATATCCAAAACATCGATTCTCACTTCTGAACTCATTGTTCTGAATCCTTAAAACAGGTGGGACTCTTGAGAAGTATTCTAGGAAAAGGGTCTTCCTTTGTTAAACAGAACTTTCTTTTATTTTAGAGAGAGAATAATTATAAGATCAGAAAGGGAGATTCTTACTCCTGTATACCTCGAAGGCTGGGGAGGAATCTTACATTCTTCCCCACTTAAAAAGTGCGAGATGTCCTCATCTCGCCAAGTAGAGGACAACTCTTTTTTCTTAAGATCTAATTTATTCTAGGGTTCCTTATATTCTGGTCAACCCAACAGAATACGGGGATAAATATCCCTTATATAGAACTCATCATTAAATAACAATTCATTTTAGATCATATCATTCATGTCTTTAACACGATAATGGTCCATCAGATCGAAATTTTTTTCTTTCTGAACATTCCTCCACAGGAATTTCAGTCAAGCAAGTTTTCAATTTGTCATCCCTTAACTTGATATACCGAGTCAAGTGTTAACAGTAGCACTTTGACAGCACAATCCACTAATCTCATAGTGATTTGCTGAAATCATTATCATCATTCCAGTTATGAATATCATCACAGGGACTCGTCCCATTCATCCTCATGTGGTTTCGCTCAGCTTATTACATTTCAACTAAATTTCGAAAATCATCATTTTTCAATCAGAATCCAAATCAATTTCATCAGTTCTCAAACAGAATTAAAAATCATATCAACCACATTCGAATTCATCATCTGGATAGCATTAACGCTTAAAATTTCAAGTCTTAGATTTACTCGTATATACTGTCAGTAAAGAGCTGCAGTATACTCTCGGTATATACGGGTAGTCACGGCCCTTGGAATTATAAGGTAAATACCATCATGTCTAGGCCTCAAGCAAGTCAGGGATTCTATATAATTGCGGTACTTCCATCTGAAGACCCAATTACCAATTTACAAATTTTAGTTTGAATATCAAATTGTATGACTTATATCACACAATTACAACCTTTTTGTGTTTCTTGATAAATGTTTGACATATTTGTCTTCTCAGTTGATCTTTATTAACCAAATGCTCTGATACCAACTGTGAGATCCCGATCTCCACCGCGCAACGGATTCGGGTTACTAGCAACGGAAGTAGCACATCATGCGTGGGTAGGGATCTCATACTCGGGGCCTCGCCCACGGATATCCGAACAAGAGACTAATCCGTCGGTTTGTCCAAAACCGAAACCGAAAAAAAACTTCCTTTACCCGGAAAGCATGGCCGATTCCACCAGGATAACTCTTTACTCTAACGTAGTCAAGATCATTACGGATCAACTGATCTGACTGCACCTTTAACGGTACTTGGTCAAATCGAGGAAGAAACTTGCACTTGGATCATTGGGATCAACGCTTTTTTCCCCATCAAGAGGCACAGCCGTTGATTCCTATCCATAGAACAATTTCTATCCGGGATTTACTTCATCTATCGTAATAATAGAAATTAAATCTCGATTTACGGATCCATCAGTCCAGCCTAACCCCATCCAATCCCATGGGTTAGCCAACCGCCCAACCACTGTAGTGATGGGATCCAATTTGGAATTTGGTTAGGTTTTGTCCCGGGTACCAAGGAAAAGAGTTCCAAGGCCCCCTAGCCGGAATTTCATGCAAACATAAAACTAGCCACACCACTTACACACCCAATATGAAAATTGCCTTTTTCTTAGCATCAGCTAACTTTAAAACAATCCTTTAATGAAACCATAGTACCACTGATCACAATCTCCCAATTTATCCAGTTGATTCATAATTTTCCATCATTCGTTCATCAGAGTATCTATGGCATCATTGGCAACTAGAACGCTCACCACCTGTCCACACAGGGGCCGTTTCAATAGTTCCTAGCCCATAATACTCAACAATATAATCACTTATCAAGATGGACTCTCGTTGAAGATCAGCAAGATCAACCAACAGATCCATATAAAAGAGCCATGGACTCATCCGTTGAGGACCAGTAAGGTCAGTCAACCAGATCCATGCCCGGTTCCAGAAAACAACTCTTACTCCTTGTTCCAATATCTTCCTCGACGCACGCATGGGTATCCTAGGTGACCCAGAGCCCGAGCACCGTATGGTCAGCACCCTCTAGGATCCTTCGCAGGTGACCTAGCGCTTCACTCATAGGCCGCTTCCTTGGTCCCTCATCCACCGTACCGGAAGCTCACCATTTTAATCGAACCGAGGCTGGTCAAGACCTCGGCCGACCTTGCTACGTGAGACGTCCTCCATTGACTCTCCGTCAGCAGTTGCAACTTTATCAGTTAGGTCTCCACGACCTTAATCACAAGACGGTCAAAATGCTTTCCCAGCATTCTTGACATAAAACAGTCATTTACAAACAGCATTTACAAACAGTTTACAAATACAATTTCTATGTTAACTCTCATTTTTCCACATTATCCCTCATACAATCCACATTACTTATTCCACATTTCATTTATATGTGTACTCATCCAATCACATCATTTTTCATCTCTTCACTTCAGATTCCTTCACGTCACATATCATATATTCACATCCATATCCACATCCATACATCCACATCCACATCCACATTCACATCCATACATCCACATCTACATGCTTATCTCCATTTTCACATCCTCATTTATACATCCACATCCCATATCCACATTCATACATACACATCCATATCCACATCCATATCCGCATTCATACATACACATCCATATCCACATCCACATGCATACATTCATTATCACGTCCTCATTCATACATCCACATCCACATACATACATACATCCACATCCACATTCCCATTCACATCTATACATCCATATCTACATGCACATTCACATCCATACATCCACATCTACATGCTTATCTCCATTTTCACATCCTCATTTATACATCCACATCCCATATCCACATTCATACATACACATCCATATCCACATCCACATGCATACATACATCCACATCCACATTTCCATTCACATATATACATCCATATCTACATGCACATTCACATCCATACATCCACATCTATATCCTCATTCACATCCATACATCCACATTCATGCATCCACATCTACATGCTTATCTCCATTTTCACATCCTCATTTATACATCCACATCCCATATCCACATTCATACATACACATCCATATCCACATCCACATGCATACATACATCCACATCCACATTCCCATTCACATATATACATCCATATCTACATGCACATTCACATCCATACATCCACATCTATATGCTCATTCACATCCATACATCCACATTCATGCATCCACATCTACATGCATACATCCATACATCCACATCCACATTTACATCCATGCATCCACATCTACATCCTCATTCACACATCCATACATCCACATTCATACATCCACATCCACATCCACATTCACATCCATACATCCACATTCACATCCATACATCCACATCTACATGCTTATCTCCATTTTCACATCCTCATTTATACATCCACATCCCATATCCACATTCATACATACACATCCATATCCATATCCACATGCATCTTATCATATCTTATCACTTCCCATATCTTTTATGCATACCTCTATGCATGAAATTCAATTATGCTAAAAGTAACACTTTTATAATAAAATATTCAACTTTTATGCATACCTCTATGCATGAAATCCAATATGATAAAAGTAACACTTTTGATATAAAAAAATTATCCTTTATGCATACTTCTATGCATGAAAATTAAAAATGATAAAAGTAACACTTTTGATATAAAAATTTTCCTTTATGCATACTTCTATGCATGAAAATTAAAAATGATAAAAGTAACACTTTTAATATAAAAAAAATTATCCTTTATGCATACTTCTATGCATGAAAATTAAAAATGATAAAAGTAACACTTTTGATATAAAAAATTTTCCTTTATGCATACTTCTATGCATGAAAATTAAAAATGATAAAAGTAACACTTTTGATATAAAAAATTTATCCTTTATGCATGATATTAAAATTCAATTTCTCCATGATTATAATGAAATTCTTTCAATTAATCTAGGATGATAATTCCTAGAATATGGTAGGAAGTCCTCTTTTTATGCTTTGAATGAAATTATTTTATGCATAATTTTTATAAAAATTTTGCCATAGCTCCGCTGCTATGACTGATAAATCTCAATTTTTTCTAAGGGATAAAGCTTATCATTAAGGAAATAATTAAAATGATCTCTAATTGGATCATTAATCTATAATGGATTGACTCATCAATATGCATAAACTAAAAGCATAGGAAAAAGCCATTAATTTGGCCTCAAGCATAGCTTAATCTTGGATTAAGGAAAAGCTTTATGAAAAGCTTCATGTGGATTGAGAATGGGTCATGAGTATGACCATTTCTTTTTGTTGAGCTGGCACATTCTCAGATGTCGAGATCCGTTCAGTGATACGGGTGTTTGGAGCGTGCCATCGACATCCCCCCATAGCTTTGGGTCACATGTGCTTATGTGGTCAGATTTTGGTTGCAGATATTTCCTATTGACATGCATTTGGTCTTGCTAGTCAGCTAGCCTTTGGCATTGGCATTTATATGCGTATGGTATATTTGGTGATCAGTTTATTGGTTCACACATACCGCTTGTATGTCGTTATGATGTCGGAATTCTGCCGGAATTTCATGTGATCAATTGCTTGGTCACTTCTTGCATCTAGTTGACCTTTTGGCATTGGTTTTATCTCAATATTGTTGGCTCATATCGTCATCGTACAAAGAAGACTTTGCCGGATTTTTCCCGCGAGTCGAGATATTGCATTGTTAGCACTTTTGAGCTCTATTTCGGTTGAGATTTTGCTCCCGATACAAAAGAGACTGTGCCCAAATTTTTGCGGCTTATTGCCATAGTTTGGCATCTCTAAAACCCTCTTGTCAGTGATGGCTTCTTCTTCAGAGAAAGAAGAGTATTTCATACGCAAGTTTGATGGTAGCAATTTTACCATCTGGAAAGAGTGCACGAAGGACGTTTTGATCAACAAAGGTCTGTCAGCACCACTGAAAGAGCATGCAAAGGGTGATGGCCTTGCATAGGCTCAGTGGGAGCTTTTGGATGCGAAAGCCATGGCTACGATATGTTTACATCTAGCCAAGACAGTGTTCTTCACCATTATTGGGAAGACAACAACCAAGGATCTATGGGATAGCTTGTGTTCAACATGGGAGAGTAAAAGTGCATCTAACAAAGTGTTTCTCATGAAGAAACTTATGAAGCTCAACATGAAAGAAGGTAGCATAGTCTCTGGACACTTGAATGAGTTCAACTCATTGTTCAGTCAATTGACAGCTCAAGGCTTTAGTGAATTCGATGTGACGAACTAAAGTCTATTTTCCTGTTATGCTCTCTACCCAGTTTATGGGATATATTTTGCACAGCCATTAGCAATTCAGCTCTCCGAATGGCAAGTTAGTGTTCAGTGACGTCACAAATGCATTGCTTATTTAAGAGATTCGGCGTAAATCTCTTGATAGTGCTAGCCATGGGGATGCATATATGGTTGACAGTTCACAGAAGCAAAGCGAGCGGCATTGTAGTAAGAGCAGAGACAGGAAATCTAGCAAAGAGATTCGGCGTAAATCTCTTGATAGTGCTAGCCATGGGGATGCATATATGGTTGACTTAAGAGGCATTGTCTTGAATTAAAAAACACCCTACATGTCAGTTAATGGAATAAAGAACTCAAAAATGACGCACGTACCCTCCAATATTATATGTGGGTTTATTGGCTTGCTTTGTCCACATCACCATCCCAAGGGATCTCTTACAAGGCCCCTTTTTGAGTCCAAATTTTCCCTAATGTAAATTCTTGAACTTTGTGGAGACATATTCTCCACCATTGTCCGTGCGAAAAGTCTTGAGCTTTCTGCCTGATTGGTTCTCAACCATAGCAAGGAATTTTTGAAGCGTAGAAAAGACTTCATCCTTACGTTTAAGGAGATATACCCACACCTTTGTGGTAGAGTCATCTATGAACGTAAGAAAATAATTTGCCCCCCCTAGAGTCTTGTGTGGCATTGGACCACACAAATCACTGTGCACTAAGTCTAGAGGTTCACCTGGCTCTCCGTCCAGTGGCGAAGATGTCAGCCTAGTTTGTTTTCCATATAAACAATGCTCACATAAAGGAAAATCTATGTAATCTAACACAGGTATGTAGCCAGAACGCTGAAGTATTTTCATTCCTTTCTGGCTAATATGCCCTAGCCGGCTATGCCACAGCTCAGTAGACGGTAGCTCGGCAACATAGATAGAGTGTTTATCGACACTCGAAACAAACATGGAGTAGAGGGATCCATTTTTGCGACCTCTCATAATGACAAGGTTGTTCTTGCAGATCAGCCAAGAACCATTACCAAACACTGTAGTGTAACCCAGTTGATCTAACTGCCCTGCAGAGATCAAGTTCTTCGTTATCTTCGGCACATGTCTGACATCATGTAATACAAAGATATTACCATTTTGTATCTAAAGCTTCACATCACCAATGCCAATGACCTCAAGCTCATAGGAATCACCGAGCTTGACTATGCTCTCTATGGGTGCACTCTCTATGCAACGTGACGTGAAAACTCGCGCTAGAATCTATGATCCAATTTTGCGCATAACCCTCATCCTGTGCAATCAAAGCATCTAGAGTGAGATCTGCAGTGAAGATAAGAATATCTGAGGGAACTGCTGTCACCTCTGCATGAATCACTGCTGGTTCGGGAGACTCAACCACATTGATCTCCTGAATCTTTACAGTACTTTTACCTTTGTCAGACTCGTCCTTTTGCTTGCTTTGTTTTTCCCTTAGGAAAATACGACAATCCTTTTTGTAATGTCCCTTCTTATGACAATGGTAACACTCGACATTTCTGGCACTACGCTCTTTGCTAGATTTCCTGTCTCTGCTCTTACTACAAGAATGCCGCTCTCTACTTTTGCCTTTGTTCTTACTAATTTTATTGAAAAAAGACACCACTCTCTTTCTTCATTACACTTTTGAATGTAACGAAGCCAACTTTGCTTACCAAACTTGAACCGAACTTCGTCCCTGCAACCCATCATCTTGCATTGTCTCCCTCATTGTCTTCCCGACTCCACAACCACAACCACTCCAAATCCGAATTGTTTTGAGCGGGAGGTTTTTGATTTTCTTTTCTTCTCAAGGCGGCAAGTTTTAAAAAAGGATGGAAAAGTATTTGTTCTTCATGCGCCATATCTGCTTGTGCATGAATAACAATCCCATTTCTTACCTTTTTCAAGTGAGGGTTGTGCTTACAAGTACTTTGTACATTTTTGTTCATCCAGGATACCAACAAGTTTGTTTGATGGACAAGGAGGTATTATTTAGTGATGTTGTCTTTTGGTTTTAATGAAGCAATCTTCTTCACAGGAGATAAGTGTAATATCTTTGGTTTCTTTTGGTTAAAGTATGAGTTCATGATGCTTTTTGGTGTTGTTAAAGCACAGAACAATGCAATGGAACTTGTGAAGCAAAAGAAGAAAAAGGTGGACATCCACTTCCAAGTAGAAGCCGATTATGCTCCCTGCTGTAAGAGAAATTGGTCTAGGTCAGCATGCGAAGCCCACATTACTGAGCTTCGAAATGAAGGAAAGAAAAATATGGACCTATGGTTGGATGGTAGTATTTACCCACCAGATCCAACCTCCTCTCAATCTCCATCATTCTTTGGGTTGACAAGTTTCTTCAAGTTTGTGTGTGAGGGTGAAAATGGATTGCTTGGATATTGCAAAAGACTGTTATTTCCAATGTCAAAGTATCTTTGAAAGACATTTGAGTGATAGAGTTGCCTGAATAAAAATGCTTGAAGGTGCGAATTTTTACTTGGCATCGATCACAACAGCTTTGCAAGCTTCAAACGAGGACAAAGCAAAAGTTTGTGCTGGGTTACAAAAAGAGTTTGATCATTTGCAGCAGACTATTTGTAAGATGCAGGACACTATTAAAGAGAAGAATGAAATTTTGGCAGTTCGAGAAATCAACAATTTCACATTGGAGAGTGAGAATGCACATCTTCGAAAACAACTTGAAAAGTTCAACAAAAAATTACAATATTTGAAAGACACGCCATTGGGTGCTCGATTACGTAAGAGATAGATCAAACCATTGGAAGAACTCAATGTTGGAGGTGGCCAAAGGAAGCGTCGTGTAAAAGCTTGCAGGTATTGGGATCTATAATTTCTTTGAGCTTAAATTTCTTTGAGCACTCACTTTTCATTTTCATCCTTAGTTCCTTTTTTGGAGATGGGGGATTGGATGTGGGGGTGGTATAGTTAAATGAATGATGGACTGAAATAGCTATCGTTGTTGCTTCAGGATGGTCACAGATGTTGTGGGTCCAAAAGAGCAAGGTTCTGATATATTTGGCAAAGTTCTGACAAAAGACATCGTGGAGTCAGCAATACAGTATCCTAAGTTTGCAAGACTTCGATCAGACATAGCAAAGCAATCCTTGCAGGAGGTGAGTGAAGCATTCACTCCTGCAGATGCACAAGGTATATGTGACATGGCTGGTATAAGCACAAAGTCTTACAGGATGTTGTTTAATAAAGTTAAAGAGGGTTTCAATTGTAAGCTTGGAAAAAAAACAGTAATTTCTATTCCAAAACCATTTCACGTGAACAAAGCTCGAAATATTCTCAACTTGGGAATGGTCCAACTTGTTGGAGAGCCTTGTCACGTGTCTAGTACATTGACAGTGACTAAAAAGAGCGGGGAACAGAAAATCATAGAGCTTACAGAGTTCAACAATTTCATTATGGATGTTCGAAAATTACAAATGGCTATGGTGAAATTTTATGACATCAGTGTACATGAGTGCAATGGAAGACTGAAATTTGTTTTAAAACTTGATGAGAGTGAGGTGATCAAAGGACAAAAGCTGGAAAGGGTTAGCATGACTTTAATGAATAGAGCTTTGGATGCAAGTATCAGTAATGCTGATGAGAAGCACTTTAGTGTACAATCCGAAAATGAGATTTGGTGGCTGACTGCATTTGAGGTGACGTGCTATCCATTTTTTAAAAAAAAATATTATGTTGCTATCCTCTTGTTATGATGTTGTAGACAATTTAACTGTTGTTGTTAACAGGTTCCAACAGAGACCCATGAAATTCTAAAGTGGTACTTCAACCAGATTGAGCTTTCTTCCACTATCCAGAAGCAGTCGAATGGCAAAAAGCTTTATGTAGAAGGATATGGTGAATATGAGGTTGAATGGCACCTGGCTGCAGATCTTAAAACCTTGAAATGCATGTTTGGTATTTCCCAAGGAGCAATGGCCAAGTATCCTTGCCTGTATTGCATGACCGAACGAGGTGTCCCCAAAGGAGGAAAAGAGAGAGAATGGAAATGCCTAAATGCAATCAGTAATAGGCGTGAAGCCCCAAATCGTGATGCTCCAGGAGTGGATCCTAATTGGGATCCAATTCTTCCTATCCCTTTGATCAAAGTTCATATTTGTGTTTTGCATGCGCTGGTTAGAATAATTGAGAAACTAGTCTACATGTACATCGAATTTTCATGGAATATGAAACCAGCATTAGAGAGTGAAAGAACTATTAAAAAAATAGAGCAAGTGCTTTCATATGCAGGTTTACATTGTGTTCATTGAGAAGGACTTGAGAAGATCAGGGAAGACCGGAAATGTTCCTAGCAAACCATGTTTTGGAGGTGCAAAAGCCAGAAAGTTCTTATCTAATCATACCCAGAGAGGTCATCTGGGTACAGATTTTGAGGTGTGGAGGAAGCTTCATGCAGCTGTACTTGATCGAGGCTCTTCAAGACTAGCAAGGGTGGCAAAGGCCAAAGCGTGGTTGGCACTTGATTGCCTAGCACCTTTGTTGCAAAAAGCAAGGTTTGAAGATGGGGATGTCGAGAAATTTGAGGCAGTTGTGACAGAGTTCTACACTAGCTATGAAAAGGCATGGGGTGCGACAAACTTGACACAATACATGGTTATTACTTGAAAACCTACAGCTTTGAGTTTTTTTTGTTGTTCAAAAAATATTGTACGATACTAAATGTCTTGTTGTTGTTGAGCATTTGTAGCACATTTTGCATGCACATGGAACCTTTTTTGCGGAAGAGTTGGGAAGCCTTGGGATTTGGTCTACCCAAGGCATGGAAAGATCTCATTGGCAAGCACGTTGTGCCTATCAAAGGGCCACTCAACATGGAGGAGGAATGAAGAAAAGTAATCCCATGAAGCAACTATGTTAGTGGTGGTATAGGCAGATTCAAGTGAGGGCTCGTGTGAAGATCAAACAATCTGAATCAGTTGTGTCATGTGCAATAAGAAAGATGCAGGCTGAACGGAGACGATTAATATATGTCTCCTCACAAGGAAAGCAGAATCATGCTGAATGGCTAAGACAACGACAAAGACAGGACAGAGTGTGGAAGAAAATTGATCATTGAAATACATATTATAAAACAATGATGTAACTGTGAAAGATTTTAAAAGAACAAGAGCTTTCATCTATGTCCCATATAAATGTTTTCAATATATATACATTTCATAGTTTTTAATGGTAAGCAAGAAGAGTATTGAGAAATATGAAGAAACTTCTTAGCAACTGGAACAATCTAAATCTGTTAATCTGGAGCAGAGACTTCCCCCAGCCGAGCCTTTTTTAATGAAGTTTCTGCATCATCTTCTTCATCCTCTATCAATGGCACAACAGGGACCTTTGGCCTTGCTGTTCTAAGAAGATGCTTCTTCCCGCAATCACTTAACAGATTAGGATCTGTGATTCCACATGCCAACCCATAAGCAGCATATGTTAAATAATATTTACATCTCAACGAATATACTCCAGGTCCCTCTCCAAAAATTCGAACAGCTGCTTGCCGTTCTAGAAGTATTGCCTTGTTTGCATTCAGCCTTAAGTGATAGCCACCTAAATACCTGGATAGAGTCTTTATCGCCATCAGAGGAAAACTTGCATTGTCCTTGGAGAAGCTAGCATGAAATATCACAATTTGAGGGAATTTTAGGCGATGTATATATGTTCCTAGTGTCGAATCGTGGGCCAATCCCGCCATACGCTTGCCTGAAGCACGTTTGAGGAATGTGTCTTCATATATTTCCAACTGAAAAAATAAAGGAGCATTAGCCAGAAACAACATCACCAAACATTTCAGGACAAAGTTGATAAAGCCAAATCCGCAACAAAAGTACGAAAACACAACAAAAAAACTAACCTCTTGGTTCTCATCTTCTTCAAGCAAGGCGTCTTGCCATAAATTAGTGCTCGAACTAGGAACGGTTTTCGCTGACTTACTTGGCACATCCCTAAACCCTCCCATGTTGGTAATATTCAGTCTTTTCCTTGCTTCTTGTAGCTCTTCCTCTGTGGCATCTTTTCCTTCATATTTAAGGGCATCAGCATAGATCATCTTTAGTGTTGCTACAGCAGCAGATAGGAACTCGGTGTCTTTCACATGGCTATCCACTAGTAAGTACTTATCTATCCCATCATCATCTACAAAATTATCATCGACCTCCAGATTTTGGGCTATGAAAGCTATGCAATGGTCCTCCCTTAAGTTAAATACATGTTGTATGTCTGTCAGCAATATATACTCTGAATCTCCTACTTGGTAGGAGGGGAGTAATGGCGTTGGAATGGGGGAGGAGTCATCTGATTCAATCACAAGCTGACCTATATCAGTGTTTTGTTCTCTCACTGCCTCAATATCAACCGCCGAACTGAGCTTCCTCTCTTCTTCAAAACATTGAACTCCTCAATCACATGAGGAGTGTCCTCCTCTTCAGCAACATCCTCAACGGTGGGACTAGCCTGACGAGAAATCGTGTCTTCACTTTCATTTGTTGCATGCGGCTCTGTACATTCTTTATCTGTTAATTGCACGTTCATGTGCAAGAAGCATAAGAAGGCATAAGAGTATTCCATCAAGCGGCATTTTCTTTTGTGAAAAGGGCATAGCAAAGCTCTCTTCTTATCACATGGTACCTTGTGCCAATCCCTGTTTAACCTCTGCTTCTTCTCCAGCGACACCTTGAGATTAAAATGAATGTGATTTTTTCCATCAATCATCATTGGTTCTTCATTTGTGAGCTCGTCAAACTCTTGCTTTGCCTCTTCAAAGTATCCATGATGGCTAGAAAATGTATCCTCCAGAGAAAAATCGCAATTGAACATCAACGAAATTGCAGGGTGCAAATCATGACGTCGACATTTGTAGAGGAAGTCATACAACAGAGTTGCAGGTTTTTCTTTAATCTCTTCGTCCACATCAAACTCGACTTGAACTTGCGCCATGGCTGAATTCAAGGGTGTAGATAAGACATGGAAAATATTAGTTCAAGGGTGTAGATAAGACATGAAAAATATTAGTTCAAGCAATGAATCAAGAGATAGTCGGTCTTAAACAACAAATCTCTGTGTGGTGTGAATGAATTCAACATAACGCGAGAGAAGATGCCAGAGGAATCCAGGTATTCCTCCTCGCGTTGTAGTGAATCTATTTTCCCTAACGCAAATAAAATTGCAGCTTTGTCAAGGACCTCTTCTCGCGTTATGGTGAATCGATTCACCATAATACGAGGAGGAATATTGTGCTTCCTATGGGACCTTCGCTCGCGTTATGGTGAATTGATTCACCGCAACATGATGACTTTTTCATCCTTTGGCGCCGCCTCTTACGTTATGGTGAATTACAAATAAAGATAGTTCTCAAGTACCCATACTGAGAGAGGAGGTGTCAAACGAATTAAAATAGTCTTCTTCGCAATCAATTCACCATAAGGCGAGGAGTCATAGGTTTTCAATTCACCTTAACACGATGAAAAGACAAAGCAAGGAGTTCTGCACGAATGAAACCAAAAGAACGAAATAACAAAAGAAGAAGGAAGCACAAAAGATATAAAAATACCAGGAAAAGGAATTGTATACAAACGTCGCAGGAGATGGAGATGAAGGAGTTTGTCGTTATCTTTGATGGAGATGAATGAGGTTGGAGGTTTGTCTTTGACGTTTGATACAGGAGGATGAAGGAGGATGATTGATGAAGGAGGGTTGGAGGAGATAGTGAATCGTTGATGGAGATGAAGACCGTTGGTGGGGAGAAAAATGAGAATACGAACTCCAAGAGAGGCAATAAATGAGATGGGTATCTAGAGAAGCAATTAAAAACTGTTTTTAATGCTATGCGACATGTCAACGCTGCGTTTTCACCCGCCACCCCATGCCATGAATGCCACGTGGTAGCCCGCCGTGTACCTAGCACGTGTACAAGCTATAAAGTTTAATCAAAGCCCTTTTTAATGCTATGCGACACGTCAGCGCCGCCTAGTCGCCCTGGCAGCCCGCCAGCACGTGTGTTCGCTCTAAAAACTAATCAAAGCCGTTAATCATGCCACCTTTTCGTCCTCTTATCGATTTTGCCTTGTCCATCCTCCTGCTTGCCTCTAGGTGACTTCCGACTACCGCCACAGTACTGAACCAATATTCCACCTCCTGCACGATAGTCTCCATCCATTCTCACGCAAGAAATGTAAGTTTTTGTATATTACTTGATTGTTTTGTAAGTTTCTTGTATATTGCTTGTTTGTTTTGTTTTTTCTTCGACTGTTTGCCCTCTGCCATTGTTTTTTCTTCGACTGTTTACCTTCTGCCATGGTGATTCGATTCACCTTAAAGCACACGACGGGCCATTGGAATCTCAATACGCTCCATGTCTTGTGGTGAATCGAATCACCAAAATGCAAGATGGAATGGTAAGAGATTCGCGATATAATCCTTCTCCCGTTGTAGTAAATCGATTCACTATAACGCGAGGAGGATTGTTTTGCTTTAACTGGCCCTTAGTCTCGCGTTATGGTGAATCGATTCACTATAACGCAAGACCAAAGGGCAAAGGATTCACGATAATCCACCTCTTATTGGTGTCAATTAATTCACCTCCTACACGACAGTATCCATCCATTCCCACTCATAGAATGTGATGAAAGTGTATTACTTGATTGTTTTGTGAGTTTCTTGTATAATCCTTGATTGTTTTGTTTTTCCTTCGACTGTTTGTCCTCTGCCATTGTTTTCTCTTCGACTGTTTGCCCTCTGCCATGGTGATTCGATTCACCGTAAAGCAAACGACAAGTCATTAGAATCTCAATACGGCTCTATGTGTTATGGTGAATCGAATCACCAAAATGCAAGACGGAATGGTAAGAGATTCGCGAGAATCCTCCTCCCATTGTAGTAAATCGATTCACTATAACGCAAGGAGGATTGTTTTGCTTTGACTGGCTCTTAGTCTCGCGTTATGGTGAATCAAATCACTATAACGCAATATCAAAGCTCAAAGGATGTACGATAATCCGCCTCTTATTGGTGTCAATTAATTCACCATAATGCAAGGAGGATTATTGTGTCTCTGTGGGCCTTCATCTCGCGTTATGGTGAATGGATTCACCATAATGCGAGGAAGTGCATATTGCTTTCTTGGCCACCCACTCTTGCTTTATAGTGAATTGTTAATCGTGTACTACTGAATAGCTAAGTTTTCTGCTCTTTCTTGCATTTTCAGATGGCTCGTGTAAGGCATACAGCTAGACCCATTGACAATGCAGCTCCCTCATCTACTGGGAAGAAGATGGGCACTCTGAAAGCCTCAAGATCGAGGAAATCAAGCAGTCCTATCCGATTATCTAAAACGCAGCCTAGACTAAGGCATTTCGCAGAGCATTCGTCAGCTCTGCGAGAAATCACAAAGTTTATGAAGCACCCGACAGCTGCTATTTCAAGATTGCCTTTCCAGAGGCTTGCCAGGAGAATTTGTGAGCAAAATGGAATTTTGTTAAGGTGGAAGGCATCCGCCCTGTTTTGCTTGCAAGAGGCCACAGAAGATTGGATGATCGAATTTTTTTTGGATAGTTACATTCGTGCTGCCCATGCACACAGGGTGACAGTGATGAACAAAGATTTTTTCAGCCTAGTAGCCCTTCATTTCAGATACGATAAGTTACTTAGACCAGTTACGTTTACTGATGAACGAATGTTACAAATTTTGGATGTCCGTCCTGTACAAAAAGTGAGAATTGAAGAGGTGACCGAGGGAGGTCCAGATCATGAACATCAGACTCGGGCAAATTTAATGACAAGCGCTCAAAGGAAACATCAAGCTGCAATGCTTGCATTGCAAACAAAAAGGGAAAATGTTCGCGCACTCCATGCCATGAATCGGGAGGCGCTGCCGTTTTTGTTGCCGGAGTTCTATGTACCCTTTAATATTAGAGGGCATAGATGTTATTTCCCGATTCATGCTGAGGAAATCAACATTTTGTTTGATCCTAAAACTGAAGTCAACGACAAAGTGCTTAG
This sequence comes from Cibotium barometz, assembly GCF_041138505.1. Classification (NCBI taxonomy): domain Eukaryota; kingdom Viridiplantae; phylum Streptophyta; class Polypodiopsida; order Cyatheales; family Cibotiaceae; genus Cibotium; species Cibotium barometz. The sequence continues at coordinate 1,375,416 of NC_141076.1, forward strand.
ATGTGTTTTAAGGTATACTCTTTTCTCTGTCCTCCCATAATTTTTCATTCTTGGCTCTTAAAGTTTATGCCTCACTCTTGATATGTTTCCTTGTGAAGTTTTGTTATTTCGCAATTGCCCGAGGATGTACAGCAACGAGTGTTCTAGATTGATTCACTGGTCTCAACACTGTTGCTAGTAGAGTCAGTTCCGTACCTCGATGTGCTGAACTGGTTTCGGGAGGTCCAGCTGGATGATGCTCGAGTATTTTTTTTGGCATATCATGAAAAGTGAGTTTGTCTCGCTATCTCTCTTGCATGATGTTTATAGGAATCACCGTACACGAGTTATATAGTGCTTCCTTTGGATTGAAACTAATAGAAATCTATTTGGATGTGATGCAGTTCCCATTGGAGTCTTGTACTGGTCGACGTGCAAGACAATGTCATTTACCTTGCAAATTCGACATCTGGTGTCCATGGCAATGTTTTGCTGCTGTAAGTAAAAATCATTAAGATACATATTATTGTTTGACTTAGAAGTCCAGATTGATCAGGATAATGATTGGTCTTTGTTTATAGTGGTGTCAGGAAACTAATGGCAGCTTACGAGAGCCTCAGCATGGATATCGACACCCTGGATCGATCGACCATCCGAAGGGTTAGTGTCCCCAAACAAGAAGATGGCTACAGCTGTGGGTGGAGGGTTGCACTTAATGCAATATTGCTGCTACGGAGCATTTTTCAGCTCCCTTCAGAGGATGCAACATTTTTCAGCTTCCATACGCATGCGTACTCTTGTTTATCTTCTTGTATATTGTCATGTTGATCTTATTTATGCCTTGATGAATTGTGATGGCAGTTTCCATCAATGTCTCGCTACGTGGACCTAGACGTCCAAACGTTTAGGGAGGAAACGATTGCGAAATTGATCGAGGTCGCTGAAGTTATGCCTCCAGACGGCCCAGTGTACTTCATCCCGCCCAATCCACGAGGGGGGATAGGCCCCCCTCAGCCTCTTACATGGGCTCTATACTTGGGAGAAGAGCCATGGCTCCATCCTGAAGCCGATACCTATGGGTTCCAGTAATAAATAGTTTTTTCCTTCTTCCAACAAATGTACGTTTGTAAATATGCAGCTATACATGTACATTTATATTTTTTGCACATATCTAGTGTTATTGGAGAGACTCGGAACATCAATTGTAAATGCACTTTTAATTTGAAAATGAGAGGATCAAATTTGCTACTGTGTTCCCACTGCTTGTTTTCTTCCTTTAAGCCTTTTTTGTGTACATAAAAATTCAATTGGGGAATTTTTGCCTTCATTACATTGTTTTAAACAATAAAGCATTACAAAAGCAATGTTCTGAATAGATAAGTTTATTGCATATGGAAAATACATTGTCACCGTATACATGGTCACATCATATATATTCTAGTGCCTCCAATTCATGTGGGGCTGTAACATCTTTACAAATGATCTGATGCTCTCTTCTTTTACTTAGCTTCCGACCATCGAGCTTGAAGCAAAATTGATCTGGAGGATTCTGAATAGCTACTTCTAATTCCTTCCTAACATATTCGAGAGTCCAATTCTCTTCCACTTCCAATGTCAAAGATGGGTGACCCTGTCGAATCATAACTATATCTATCAAGCAAGAGTGGCTGCCATCTCTTGTATCTTGGTCCATGCTTTCCCAGTTGTTGTTGATCCATCACCACCTTCTATAAGTAAATGGCATGCATAGATGTTGCCTGGCAATATAGTATCTGATTCCAAAATATCATTAGGATAATTTTTCGAGTATAATCAAATAAGCGTTGTAACTGTTTCACAAAAATACATTTGAATGTCATAACACTCACCGAAATGCAATGTCGGAGGTGTTCAATCGACATTCGATCAAATCATCTCCCTTTGATGATTTCACTCTCCAACCTTTGTCAAACAAATGATCAAGCCAGGCTTCATCTATATCTTTGCACACAAAAGTTGTTCTAGTTTTTCTCAATTGTTTACAATCAAAAAATAAATGAACAAAGCATGCAATTGGAACAAACAAACTTAAGTGGACATTTCTTGCACCAACGCTAGGCTTCATAACACATTTAATATCATTAAACATTTTGGTCCTGTATGACCCTATCACTTCTGTGTCAAGCAATGGCCACTCAGGACTATCAAGTGCGGGCAACGGAATACGTTCCAACTTTCCATGTCGACTCGATTGAGTGGGCAAGGTATAAAATGAGTCATAGAAATATGTTCTACTTCTTGCGAGATCACTTGGTGCACGACCTTCATATTAAAGTTTCCCCACCTCACCATGTACGACATTCAAGAATCCCGTCAAGCATTGTGCAGGCTCCCACTCCTGAAGATTGGATGGGTACAAATCTGTGCAAGGCAGAAAAATGTATATCAATCACCTTATTTGGAACATTGAAATACAAAACACAAGCACTTACAATGTGGTCTGTGTCTTGGAAGTCCTTCCAATGGTCCCACGTTGATCTCTTTTTGCATGAATACATGCTGGATCAACACTTCTTTGACAGTTTTCCCTCCTAGTGCCATCTTAAAGTCAAGGATCCTTCCTTTCCAATGTTTGGCCAAGTCTTCAGATGCCTTTCCCTTCACTCGGTAGTGGCCTCGTTTTCCTGGCTGCATAGTGACCCAAGAGTACTTCCTATATACTTGGGGAATTCATTCTTCGTTCTCGTCTTTTATGTTATACAACACAACAGATGAGATACTGCTCCTTGCTCGTTTCAGTCCACTTTCGGGTGCCATGATAGATTAACAGACGTATGAGAAAGAAGAAGTAGCAGAAAGTGGATGACTAAGCTAACCGCTTTTGTGGATCAAGGAGGGAAGAAGAAATGAGAGACGGTGTGTTCTTTTGGGCGCCAAAGATGTTTCGAGATTCAAAAGTGGAACCAAGTTGAGGGAATAACCAGGAGAATGTGTATCTATCTATTCCAAGCATTAGTTCTAGAGGTGGTGGAAAGAATTTTTTAGTGCTCCACGTCTAACACAGGAATGTGGAAAACATTCTTTTATTGTGTTAGGTGCTGACAAAAAAACGGTTTTAAATATTTTAAGACAAGGTGATGGTTTTTTTTAATATTTCATGAAGATAAGAGTTTCTCCACGTTTTGGGTGGGTTTGTACAGAGGTCCTACCACCGGTGAATATCGTTCGTAGATTACATGTCACTCAATCTATGTGTCTATTATTATATTATTGTTGAAATAGCCCTCTTTTGAGTCCAGAATTTTCCTAATGTGTGATCAAAAAGGCATTCGTAGGCAGTTTATTGCTCCATACACTCTTGCTCAGAATGGAATAGCTGAGAGAATGAATCGCACGATTCAAGAGAGAGTTACCTCTATGATTTCTATGGTGAAGCTTACTACAGATTTTTGGGGGGAAGGTGTCTTGACAGCAGTGCACATCATAAATCGGTCACCTAGTACACCTTTGAATTTTAAGATTCCAGAGGCATTGTGGATTGGGAAGACGCCAAGTTATCAGCATTTACGTGTGTTTGGATTCGAGGCATACACATATGTGCCCAAAGAACTTCGTCGGAAGCTGGATCCCAAATCACACAAATGCATTCGAAGCTCACATGTCATTTTCAATGAGTCTAAGATGCATAAACAGCCAATCAAAGAACTTGAGTACAGACGTGTTCGATTTGAGGATGTAGCCTCCGAACAAACTCAGTCTAGTAGTAATACACCTCAATCTCAAGTGCAAGATACTACTATTGCTCTAGAGAGAGCAGAGTCTAGCAGTTAGGCACTGAGACGCTCTACGCGAGTATCACGTGCACCCGAGCAGTTTGAGCCGGGTATACACCACATTTTGGTCACTGAATGTGGAGAGCCAACCTGCTACAAAGAAGCTATAGACATGGATGATAGCGTTAAGTGGGAGCAGGCTATGCAATCAGAATACAATTCGATTGTGGATAAGACATGGGATTTGGTTTAACTACCACAGGGGAAACATGCTTTACCTTGCAAGTGGGTATACAAGAAAAAGCATACAGCAGAAGATCCCGAGCCTAAGTACAAGGCTTGCCTAGTTGCCAAGGGTTTCAAGCAACAGAATGGCATGGATTTTGATGAGATTTTCTCTCCAGTCATCAAAATAACCACACTTCACATCGTGCTTGGCTTGGTTGCTATCCAGGACATGGAACTTGTCCAAATGGATGTGAAGATTGCATTTCTTCATGGGGATCTTGATGAAGATGTTTACATGAAACAGCCAGAGGGTTTCGTATGTGAACCTGAAAATCCAAAGACGACAGAACTGGTTTGTAAACTCAAAAAGGCAATCTATGGCCTCAAGCAAGGTTCAAGGCAGTGGTACCAAAAGTTCGACAAATTCATGTAGTCTCAGGGTTATACAAGGAGTCAAGAGGATCACTGCTTATATACAAGAAAGTTGCATGATGGTTCATTAATCATCTTGATCTTGTATGTAGATGATATGCTTATAGCAGGGAAATCAATTGATGAAATTACTCAGTTGAAGTAGATGCTCAACACTCAGTTTTCCATGAAAGACTTGGGAGAAGCCAATCATTTTCTTGGTATGCGAATCAAGAGAAACAGGCAACGTGGAATTCTTGAATTGTCTCAAGTAAATCAATTGATGAAATTACTCAGTTGAAGCAGATGCTCAGCACTCAGTTTTCCATGAAAGACTTGGGAGAAGCCAATCATTTTCTTGGTATGCGAATCAAGAGAAACAGGCAACATGGAATTCTTGAATTGTCTCAAGAAAAGTACATCCACAAGGTCTTGCAGCATTTTAGTATGCAGGGGGGGAAGTCATTGAGTACCCCAATGCAAGCATACTTAAAACCTGGCAAGGAAGATTCTCCCAAGATAGATGCTGAGAAAGAGGAAATGGCAAAAGTGCCATATTCTTCAGCAGTTGGCAGTTTGATGTACGCTATGGTAGCCACGAGACCAGATATTGCACATGCAGTGGGAGTGGTTAGTAGGTACATGTTAAACCCCGGCAAGAAGCATAAATAGGCCAGATATTGCACATGCAGTGGGAGTGGTTAGTAGGTACATGTCAAACCCCGGCAAGAAGCATAAATAGGCCAGTAGGATGTGAGTCAACCCAAAAATGACCACTACCTATAAAAATGCCCCACGACCCTAAAAATTGGGAAAAATGGGGCCAATTGACCAGTTGGGTGGCCAACCCACAAACAAGGGCCGACGGACTGACACAAGGCCTTTGAACTGGACAAAAAGGACTACCTAGACAAGGCGCCTGGCAATCTGGAAAATGACCTATCAACAACCCCTCTCAAATATGGGATGTGGAAGCAATCCAAGGGTGCCTTGACCAAAGCTTAAGGAGGAGCCTTTGTGAAGAGGTCCGCCAAGTCGTCCTCTGTCTTCCAATAGATCAATGTGATGGTACCATCCAAGAGTTTCTCCCATACAAACTGGTACTGGATCTCAATATGCTTGGTCCGAGCATGGTCCGTTGAGTTCCGAGCACGCTTTGGTTAGAGAACTCTTCCCTTGTGGAAAGCCAAGCTCTCCCAATAGCAAATGAATCCAAATTACCTCACATGTACCTGAACATGCGACTCTATACTCTGCTTCTACAGAAGACAATGCAACAGTAGGTTGCTTCTTGCTACTCCAAGAGATAGCACAAGAGCCTAGGGTGAAACAGTAACCTGTAGTTGACCTCCAGGAATCAATGTCACCTACCCAATCACAGTCTCTCCATCTTCTCAAAATAAAATCATCATCTCCCTCCTTGCCAACATCATACAATATGCCATGACATGGGGTTTGTTAGCAGATCATTTTCCAGATGTGTCATGGTTCTTGGCACCTCACTCAGGAGGCCCCTTTTTGGTCCAATTCATAGGTCTTGAATCAATCCGGCCCTTGGTTGTGGGACGTTTGGCATTCCTCTGATTATTAATTATCAGGGGCATTCTTCTTGAGATGGGTTAGTGGCCTATAAATACCCCCCCCCCTCATTTATTCCCTCAGTTCAGTTGTTAGTAGATACTCCCTTGAGTCCTTACTCAGGCCTTGTGCCCACACGAGGGACTCTTGTATGCATCTATCTTAACTATAGATTGGTCTCTCTCTCTCTCTCTCTCTCTCTCTCTCTCTCTCTCTCTCTCATGCTCATGCACTCATGTTCTTGATCATTTTCCGTTGCCTGAGCCCTCACTCAGGAGGCCCTCTTTTGATCCAATTCATAGGTCTTGAGTCAGTCCAGCCCTTGGTTGTGGGTCGTTTGGCATTCCTCTGATTATTAATTATCAGAGGCATTCTTCTTGATTTGGGTTAGTGGCCTATAAATAGGCACCCCCCCCCCATTTTATTCCCTCAATTCATTTGTTAGTAGATACTCCCTTGAGCCCTTACTCAGTCAGGCCTTGTGCCCACACGAGGGACTCTTGTATACATCTATCTTAATTATAGATTGATGTTTTGGTCTTCTCTCACTTTCTCTCTCTCTCTCTCTCTCTCTCTCTCTCTCTCTCTTTCTCGCGCTCATGTTCTTGATCATTTTCCGCTACACTCTCTGGCATGGTATGAGAGCATGAGTTTGCCAAGCACTCGGTGATCTTCTGCGCACGAGGAGATTGACTGGGCTGCATTTTCAGCCATCTGCACGATGAGGTTTGGGCTTCATTAGACCACCTTGCATCTTTGTTTTTCAGCATCCTTGTAGGAGTTTCTTCATCAGTACGAGGTCTGTGTAGCACTGCATTTTCATCCTTGGAGTAGAGGAGGTTGGCTGCATTTCAATCACCAGCAAAAGGTGGCATTTGGGCTGTGTTTTCATCAAAGAAGGCCGCCTTGCATGCCAACAAGAGAGGTACATTCATCTGCGTTTTCAGCCCATTTTTGCACCTGCTTTGGCTATGGTTTTCAGCCTTGTATAGTAGCATTTTTACCTGCATTTTCAACAGTAAGGGACTTCCGGATTGGCATTTTTTCTTCGTCAAAGGTACACACTGTCTTTCTGAATTTTCAGCAGTGTTTTGGTACTGTTTGGGCTTTTGTGCTGTTTGAAGGTGTTTCTAGAGACATATTTGTTGCTGCACTGTTCTCGGTGACTTCCCGAGCAGTTTGTTTGAGGACGTGTACTTCTTCCACTCTCACCTTCCTCCTTGGAGATCGCACTTGTTTTACAACCACGTCTAACATAGAAGAATCATTTGGTGGGCATGATGAAGCGAGCCACTCTCTCCTCTCTCTTCGTTTTCTTTGCGCTAGCAGACTGGCAGCTGGCAAGAATTGACAAAAATGTGTTTTTTTTTTTCAAACTGTCGATTTCTCTCTCCTCCAAAAAAGTGTTGATTTCTCTCTTTCAAATGGTTCACTTCCTCCAAAGTGACGATTTCTTTCACTTTCTCTCACTTCCTTCTTTTTTCTTCAAAGTGTGTTTTCCTTCCACGATTCCCCTCTCTTACACACCTTCTAAGTGTTAATTGGTTAGCTCAAGAAGTTGGGTCATTTTTTGCATTGCGCTCCCATCCGATAGATCAATGTGGTTTCCCGGATTTAATCCTATGACACCAAAAAAACTCTCCTTATCCTCGAAATACCCCTACGACCAAAATAAAGGCCACCGCAAACATACAAACACACACGGACATGAGGATTTGAAAACCAAAACTAAGCTCACATTGCATAAACATGCTTGTGATGATGTCCCATCGAAACTCGGGATAAATTTGGGAACGCGCACATGCTCAAAATTACGGAAATTGATTCAAAATTAGCAAAATATTGACAAAAATTGTCCAAAAAATCTCTAAAAATGTAGCAAAATTACACACATGGAACTATGCAAGTGTGAGTGTACAGCACTGAATAAAATTCAACAAATCATTTTATGCACACACACCTAACCAAATTGCCCAATTTTCAAGCCCAAAATTACTCAATTTTTGTCAAAATTAAGCTCGAAAATTAGCATAAAATCTGGAAAAATTGCACACATGAGAGGGATCATATGGAAGCATATTCCAACAAATAAAAATCAGGAATCATCAACTAATCCACACACATCATCAATTTTCACCAATTTCAAGCCCAAAAGTACTCAAAAATGGCCAAATTTATCCAAAAATGTCCAATAAATCTGGCAAAATTACACACACAAGAGGAGTGCAAATCATCAAAGAAAAATAAAAAAATGTCATTCATCCCATAAACGTCACAAAAATATCTAATTTTCAAGCATAAAAATGCCAAAAAAAAATATTTTTGCCCAAAATTCTTGCAAAATTAGAAATTATAAATCAACTCATGTGTAAAGCAAGATTTAATTCCCCACAAAAATTTATTTCATGCCAAATTATGCGCATAAAATTTTGGGCAACATAAGGGCGCTAAAACGCAAATGCGATCACTTAATGGTGTCAATCGTCGTAAGTGAGAGTGCGAGGGTGGACTTAGCCAAGTAATGCCCCTTCCCCCCTTTGCGAGCAAGAGCTCAAGGGTGGCCTTAGCCAATGACATGGTACCTATTCCAAAAATTGCTTCCAGGTGGCACGGGAGGGCCCATGAGACGATAGCTTACCTCTTCACACACGCGTGCGGACGCTCCACCTAATCCTACAATTCAGTACACAAATCAAAAGAATATGAACCCATTAGTTTCGAATGGCAAGATTAGCATGCATCTAATTATGCAAATTTCTATGTGTGTGCGCATGAAAATTAGTGAGATATTTAAATGCTAGTGAGAAATTAGTGGAAAATTAGTAAATGCTAGTGAGAAATTAGTGCAAATTAGTGGAAAATTAGTGAGTGTGGGAGATAAGCTCAACCATCAGAAGCACGACTCAACCAAATCAAGGAGATTTTGCATACAATACATCTTAAATCTACTCTAATCACCTAATTGAGCCCTTGGGATCACACACCCAAGCCTCACCTAATCCAATCAATTGTGTAGCTAATTGGAGCTTAATTAAACATCCTCCTATTATTCAATGAACTCCACTAGCTTAGGCAATCGATCCCTGTCGCGGCAGTGGCCCATTGTTTGGGACGTCTTGCAACCTAGGGAAGTTGCTACACGTCGAACAAAATTTCATTCGAGGATCGCATTACCCAGCTAGGACATGGTGGCATCTCACAAGTGAGAGCGCTCATATGATAGAAGAATAGAGAAGTGGACTCTTTGAGGTAGCAAAGATGCTAATAGAGAAGAGATGTCGTTGACCGGCAATCACTCACTACTCTTCCTCAATCTACTACTCTCAGCCGCTCAACATGAAAGCATGGGATGCATAAGCAAGCATTCCTCAACAACCATACACACACACACACTCCTCTCAACAAGCACACACACTTGGATTAGATGAGAATTACACACACTAATCTAACCAAAAGCAATCAATGCACACACACCTCTAATCCTATCAACAAGCAAGCATACTTGGAATGGAATGGCATGCACATGCATAGGAAAGAAACATGCATTCTCAATCATTCATCAATCCAAGCAACACACACACACACATACAATCATGAAATAAGAGAGCAAATAGAGAAGAAAAGTAAGCCCTTGCATTGATATGAGAAGCTCTCAAGCTATGGAAAGCTCAAGGGTCTCCATTATCTTCTTCACAAGAACTCCAAAGAATGCCCTCAAAGAATGAGGTTCACACTTTACAAGTTATCTTTTATACCTAGGGTTTCTTGGCCTTTCTCATTCACAACTAGGACGCCCATTCCTCACTTGTCACTGTGGCACTATGGCACTGTGACTTACAACTTGGAACTCTGATTGAGCCCGTTTACCACTTACAATAGAATGGAATTACATTTGGGAGATATTTACATTATGGTTGTGGGCCAAAAATTATATGACGTGTGTTCCGACTTATCGTGACCGCCACTGTAAACCCTACTCCCCTTGCGCAGGTAGAGGCGATGTAGGAGAGTTGTTTAACCTCTCTTCTCTCTTTGCTTCACCTGCTTATGTAGGCAGGCTAGACAAGGAGAAGGTTATGTGTGTGCAAGGGGTTAGATGTTATTGAGTTAGGAGTTAGTTTGGGATGTGGCTGTTGATAGGCTAACTCCTTGGGGCGCTCAAGGAGGGTGAGCTTCTGCAGTGAAAAGTGCGTGCACTGAGAACTTATAGGACAAGAGGGAATTACCGTTGTGAAACTTTTTGTTGCCCAGTCGATTTTGTATTGGATTGCTACCATCCATGTGTGGCCTAGTAGCACATTTTCAGAAAGTTGTCCTCCAGGCTTACCCAAAAAGAGCCTTCCATGTGGCCATTAGCACAATAAATATCAGTTGACAAAATCTCATTGATATGTGAGATCTGTCCATTCGTGAATGCCTATTACCTTTAGGCTAGATTGGGATGGGCAAGTCTTCCCAGTTGATTCTAGGCATTGAAAGATAGTAGATTGTGGCTAGTACCCGTGTCTAGTAAAGCATTATACAACACTTTACCATTTTTACCCTGTACTTCAATTTAAGTTCGTAATGGGGAGGGACTTATGATCTCATTGTTTCCACAAGTGAATACCTTGTGGATTTCTCCATTGGTGTGTGGGCTATTTTTGTTTTGTTTCCCAAGACTCGTTGTTGCGAGTTTGTTGTTCTTTACCAAGTGTGCACGAGGGGGTCACTCACAAAAAATGTGCCTATCACGTGAGTTCAACAAAAAGACATTTTCAATATATAAAACTTACAGAAATATATTTAAAGAGGGGATTTATTTATTGTATTTTGATAAACCTTTACAGATTTGAATAGAAAAGGATACATTATATTCATTCAAAAATTCACAAATAAGAGAATTTTAAAATAGGCCTTGAATGCATGCAATAATAGTAAGTTTTCATAGAGTGAACCCCCGAAAATCTACATCTGACACCTTGAAATCGTGAATCGGGGAAGGTGGCTCATCCTGTTCCATCATAAACAAAACCAACCGAAAAACTTATCATAAAATCTTTACATTCTACCAAATAGCACATGCATGTAATTTTTCATAAAAAGTTATAGTCTTATGCATACCGAGTCATCCCCCATCTTGGCATATTTTCTTTACTCATCGGGGCACGATGGAAGGTAACTCATTAAAAATAAGTTATACGGGTTATGTCCTAGCTATATTAATCCTAAAAGCCATATTCACACAAGTTGTTAATATAGTTTAGATCGCTTACATATTATCTTTTCATCGTAGACCAGCCGCCGCTTTTGGATTGCGTTGGAGTTGTCTGCAGTCCTCATGCATGCCTTTGCTGGCTCCCCATATCTGGATTTGAGTTAATTCTTACGCTCACATCATCCCATAGATTCTCATCGCACTAGGATGGCTTCCCTTGCCCATACCTAACTTGCGTGCTGCGCATCACCTTACCCAACCTTTTCAACATTATTTCTTTGTTGAAATTTTCCGCATGATCGGGCTGTGGAAATTCATTATGGAGAAGCTCTATTATATAGTCCTTCCTATCATCGAAAATTGCATCCCAAAGTGTCATAACATCTCAATGGAGGACAGTCTAGAGGTACTCATGCGTCTTTTGGTATACCTCCTTTCCCTCTATATTTTCGATGATATCTTCACTAGGGTCACACACGTAGGAATAATCTGAAGGGTTCGGTCTTAGATTTGAGGTGCTACAACGAACCCTCAACAAACCGAACCCCTTGGAGTGGAGGTCCCGGATCGCTGGTAACCAGGAGATCCCATTGGATTCTCTTGCTACATCCGTGTCGGAGATTGTGCAACTGTGGCGCTTCCCCCACAACAATCACCACCAACACCACCATACCTCTCAGATCGCCCTGAACCTCGCGAGCTAGAGTGACTAAGATGCCCTGCTATTGATGAATAGGTGTGATCTCTAAATTTTGTTGAGGTGATGGCATGTTAGATGGGAGAGGTGTGCGCAAGTTAGATGGGAGAGGTGAGGGCAAGTTAGAGAGGGAACGGCGCTAGTGGAACCATATGGTTGAAATCGTTGGGAGTAATCCAGATATTTGGCATACTCCTCATTGTCCCAAGCTTATGTGGGTAATCTCGTGGTGGGTGTAGGGATCTCCCAAGGATCACGACCAGCCATTCTAAAAAATATGTTATGCTCCAAACAATAGTCTCTAAAATGAAATGCTCAAATCAATAGCCTATGCTTACCTTATGCATGCTTATGTGGTTGCTATGCTTACCTTATGTGTTATGCCTAAAGTCTTATGCGCTAATGCATTTGCCTAAAGCATTATGCGTATGCCTAAAGAGTTAGGTGCTATGCTGAGTGTAATGCACAAAGTATAAGGCAGATGATCACAGTTATTTACACTCTAATGGAGACCATCTACTCTAAATAGTTTAAGATATCACATGTTCTCCCTCATGGTTAAAGTTGTAATATAGTGAAGAGATTGTAATATAAAGCAACACCACATAATGAAGAGCTTGTAATATAGTATTCTATCTTGGCAAAGCTAGCCCAAGGGTGTGTATGAATGTAATCACTTGCCTTACGCTTTGTCTCTTATGCTTTACACGTTAACACACTAGCCTTATAATCTAAATAGTTTAATATAACATTATGTGTTATGCGAATGCCTAAAGCATAATGCGTTATGATAATGCCTAAAGCATTTGTTCTTTACAAATATTAACTGCATTGAATTTTTATTTTGTTTACAATTTTGTTGTTATAGCCACTAAAATTACATTGAATATGCCATGTTCTATTCTATAGTAAGAGATTTTGACAGAAATGAGTGTATTGGATTGCAAAGGGGTGGAGGCCATATAGTTTGAGGACCAAAAGGTGACAGTGAAGAGCAAAGTGGATGCATACAAGCTCTTTGCAACTGAATTGATTTTTTATGTTACCTTTCATTAGGTGCACCCATTTCTTTGCCTAAAGCGCTAATGCATTATGGTTATGCCTAAAGCATTATTGTTATCGAGATTTTTATGCCTAAAGTGTTATGCACTAATGCATTTTGCTAAAGTGTTATGGTTATGCCAAAAGCATTATGGTTTAATTCCTAAAGCATTATGCGCTAATGCATTGTGCCTAAAGTGTTATGGTTGTGCTGAAAGCATTATGGTTTAATGCCTAAAGCATTATGGTTATGCCTAAAGCATTATGCCCTAATGCGATATGATAAAGCATTATGCGCTAATGAGGAATGTGTTTGCCTAAAGTGTTATGCGAATGTGTTTGCCTAAGGCATTATGGTTATGCCTAAAGCGTTATGGTTTAATGCCTAAAGTGTTATGATTATGCCTAAAGCGCTAAAGCATTATGGTTATGCCTAAAGAGTTTGTTTGCCTAAAGCATTATGCTAATATGTTTGCCTAAAACGTTATGGATAATAGTGCTCAAGAGCTTTACTCAATAGCTTATGAGAAAATGATAATGAGTGTAACCCCATCTCCTAGTTTCATTGGCTTATATAGGAGATTACTAAAAATGTTCACATGTGGGTGGCTGGACACTTACTACAAAAAGGGTTTTAATTATAAGCTAGAACTCCTTTTCGAGCCCACAAGAATGGTGATGTACTTTACAAGGCTTTATGGCTTCAATTGGGTAATAAAAGAAGAAGATAGAATTGTGGCCCGGGCTTCCTTCCATGATGCACTCTTTCCATTGCAGCTCTTTGTAGCTCCCGTTCCGTTTTTGGAACAATGCCTGTTCTGACATTCCTAGAATACTCCCCCCTTCCTAAAATGGCAACCATCCTTGGGCGCCTTCTTGCAGTGAATTCCAGGCTCTTGATGACTTTGAATTAAGGTTACTTGAGGTTTTGGTTGTTGAAGACTTGAAGCTCATTGGTTTCTGTGCTTGTAGTAGTAAAGATTTCCTTTGTTTAGAGCAATGATGGAAGCTTGGTTTTCCTCAGTTATCTTTCTTTGCTTGATCAATTCTTTTATTGAAAGAGAAAATTGAACTATGGTTTTTGACACCAAATATGGTCAAGGGGAAAAAATCTTATGGTAGAAAAATCTTATGGTAGAAAACGTTCCCTTGACTTGTGGATCTTATTTTGTATGTACAATTGTTGGATTTGTCCTTTGTAATCTATCATGCTATGTTTGTGGCTGCAAATTATCATCTGGTTTTCTTCCCCATAATTGTCATCTATGTTTGGCATTTTTAACTTGTGACGTTGCTTCCTGTAATAAAATTTAGTATGTTTGTTGCCTTTGTTGTACAATGTACGGGTGAAACTAGCAAAGAGTGCCTAATGCATAACCACCTGGAGCATACTATGTGCAAGGTCTAACTCATCAAAGAAAGACAAGTAATGTTATATGTACATTATGTGTGCTATGTTATATACACATTATGTGTGCATATACTAGGAGGCTAACCCACATTAGGCTTGTGAGCATGGGAGCATGGAAACAAGCTCTAGTGGAGCATGGGTTAGGACTAACCTTAAGGGTTAAGGTTTGGGTCAGGCATCCAAGGGTCACACATGAGGAATGGAAAGTCAAGAGTCACTTGAGGGCCCTCCTATATAATAGGGGCATGGGACACACTCAAGGGGGCTTGGAAGCTTGGAGGCTTGAGGGCTTATGCTATAGTCTCTTGTGTAGAGGTCCATATCTACTCATCTACCATTTCACACTTTAGCTACATGCTATTGGATTGGAGTTATACCTCTTGACGGTATGGGACATCAAGGTAGAGGTATGATGTATTTCATTTATTATTCATGTGTGCATCCCTTGGGCTCGGGGGTTGTTGGGTGGTTGAGTTTATGCCTGATTTATACATGTTTATGCATAGCAATTATCTAGAGAGATATTAGGGTTTTAACAGTGGTATCAGAGCAATCTCTATTTAATTGTTGTTGATTTTTTTTAGTAAATTTTAATATTTACTAATAAAATGTTATTTTTTGTTGATTTATGTTGATGAATTGCACGTGGATCATCGATATGGTGATTGGAACATGTGTAACTACAATTCAATGGATGAATCGACGTTGCGGGGGAGTTAATGCTATTTTTCTTATTTTTTATGTTTAAAATCAAGTATTGATAGAATTTTTTACAAAAATACCATGAAGTTTATGGTGGATATTTTTGTAGAATGGATTACCTGAATTTCTAGAATTTTTAGAAATTTTTTTCTAATTTTTTAGGAATTTTTTGAGCATTTTTATGATTAAAAATGTATTTTTATACATTTTTGCGAGTTTTTTCCGCGGGAATGCGTCAATTTCTACTGAAATTCAGTAGGGGACAGCGTGTTGATGCATGAATTGCTCTCCTGTGTGCGTGGGGTTCTCTCCGCCTCTCAAATCTGATTTTTCTTTCTCTTTTTCGGGTGAAAAATCTCTTTAAAATGATTTTTTAACATTAATCATAATTAATGATAATTATGATTAAGATATGTTAATTAAAAAGTTAATCAAAGGATTAAGTTAATCTATGATTAACAGAGAAGGGAGGAGGAAAGAGAATGGAAGGAAGAAGAGGGAGAGGAAAGAAGGTTGAAGAAGGAGAGGAGGGAGTTTCTCTCCCTCCCTCTCAGTTAATCATTAATCATAATTAATGATAATTATGATTAAGATATGTTAATTAAAAAGTTAATCAAAGGATTAAGTTAATCTATGATTAACAGAGAAGGGAGGAGGAAATAGAATGGAAGGAAGAAGAGGGAGAGGAAAGAAGGTTGAAGAAGGAGAGGAGGGAGTTTCTCTCCCTCCCTCTCAGTTTTTCTGCGCACAGGCGCCGGGGGGGGCGGGGGGGGGGGGGGGGGGCTGCGCATTGCAGCCGGGCGAAAAAAAACGCCCCCCCTTAGAAAAAATCAAAATGGCTATAAGCTCATTAAAGCTTCTTTTTCATTTTTTTAAAAAAATGAGTTTTTTATTTCAAAAAAAAGCTTTTGAATTTATTTCAAAAAAAGCTTGAAAAGGCCTGGAAATTACTGAAAAATAACGGGATTTGAGGAAAAAAAACTCTGAAAATTCCTCAAAATTTCTTCTTGAAAATTTCTGGCTTTTCATCTTCCGAAAAACCTTTTGCTTTCCGTTTTCCCGAAACCTTTTGGCTTTCCGAATTCCGGAAAAACTTTTGACCTTCCGGAAACCTTTGACCTTTCACATTCCGATTTTTTTTGTCTTTTCATTTTCCCAAAACTTTTGGCTTTCCGTATTCCGAGAAAACCGTTGGAATTCCAAAATTTTTTGACCGTTTGTATTCTAAATGCGTTCGAGGTAGTTTAAAAATTTCAAAAAATTACTGAAAATTCGTGGAAAATTAGACAAAGGTTATTTTAAATTTTGGAAAAATATGGGGTTGGTGTTTGGCATGTGGTGTTTCCATTTGGGCGCCCGTGACCGTTCAAATTCCTTTAAAATTATATTTTTAATCCAAAAAATTAGAAAAATCCATTAAAATTAAAATTTTTCATTGGATTTGAGAATTGTCGCGCGGAATTGGAAATTTCGTGAACGATGGGATTCTCAGGGAAAATTATGAAATTTCTAGAAATTATTTTTAGAAATCTTAAAAATTTATATTTTTTAAATATCAATGGTATTTTGACAAATTTAATTGCTAAAAATTTTCCGGAAAAATATAGGTTTGGAATGCCATAAGATAGGTTTGGTGGAATTCAAAATTATTATATTTTGAGGCCCTGTAAAATTTAGAAAAATTAGAAAAAAATCATGATAAATCTTTTTCTCGAGAATTTAATATTTTTGAGGGTTATTTAATGTTGAAGTACGTTTTCTCGTGCTGACATTAGATAGATGCAAGTTATTTGCATATTTTTAATACGATTATATCTCGTATTAATGGATATTTATGTTTGGATTAATTCTAAACGATGTATTCATAATTTCTCTTGATGGCTATAATTTTCGTTCAAAGTGTGTTTCACCTTTGACACTTTTCCATGATAATCTATTTTGGCACTTATTAAAGTGTGGTTTGTGCTTATTTTCTTAAGCCTCTATCATGGGTTAGTTGATCGGTTTGTTTTGGTGGATTTTATTGGATGTTTTTCAAGTTTTATATGGACTCATCAGGTTCTGCCTAGATCACTTATGTCTAGGGTTTTCTTATTGAGTGCTACACACATGTGTTTCACTTTCTTACTTTGGATTAATGAGTTGGCCACCAATTTTAATGCTTCTTTTGGCATGATTTATGTCCATTAGATGGTATGCATTGATTTTTAAGATCAACTATGGTTTTTATGGATTTAAGAAGCTTCTATGCCTTTATCCACATGGTTTTATAAGGATCTTTTGATCTTTGGAATATTTACATGTGCTTTGAAGGTAGCATTTGCCTTCGTTTTTTGCACGTAATTTTGGAGTATATTTTTTGTACTCTTGTATATATTCCAACTCGGATACCTAGTTGCTTATATATCTAGGAGAGTTATTTGTCTACCCTAACTTTATTGTGTTTTGGGTAGTTATCATTAGAAAGACGCCAATAATTCAATTTCTTTTCTAATGATGTACTCAGAAGAATTTATTCCTTGATGTAGTCTCAAGTATATAGAGACAGGTTTAGTATGTGAAAGTCTGGATAAGGCCATCTTATTCCTTTTATACAGGATTTTATTCATATTTCCTAGAAGACAGCACACTAGGGAGTTTCAAATTGTTAAGGTATGTATGGGTGGTATCATGGTGGTATGGGACGCTAGTGATCCCTCACATATATTATCTTATGGGATAATTTGGGCTTAAGATTGTTGCTTTGCTTACATCACTTAGCATGTTGACCTCAACATTCAAAGACAATCTTATTTTCTAAATTCACTAGAAGTTTGCAACCGAAATCTTATTCTAGGAATTGATTGTGGAACAGTAGAGAATTCACAAGAAATAATTCAACCATAGAAACCATTGCTTTGTAAGCTTCAACTAAATCAAATCAATTGAAATTTAAACACTTAAACAAAATTAAAATACTTAGCTCATAGACCATATTGGGTGTAATCTTCCCCCCTCTTGTGCGTGGCCTCTCCCCACACAAGAGTATTTCTTTATTAGCTTTCTTTCCACCAAAATTAGGCCATAGCCTCCAAAATATACAAGATGTGCTTTTTAGAGAGCACGGCACTCTTCTTTTACAAAAATAGAGTGTCAAATATTGAGACTAGGGTAAAGCCATAGGCTTTAATAAATTCCACATAAATAAATGTATCTTTCCTAAAGTTCAAAATGGAAAAATCGTTTGCTAAAGTTGCAAGCTACTATGCTTGCCAAAAATGAAATGTGATGAACCAAGACATTTCTTCCAAAGTAAACTCTTCAATTCCCATAGTCTTCATCACCTGAAAATATAAGCCCAATTAATTATTAAATTAATCCCACAAATATTAAACAAGCACAAATCATCACCAACTCATGACTACCAGGCGTAAGTACCC
This sequence comes from Cibotium barometz, assembly GCF_041138505.1. NCBI lineage: Eukaryota > Viridiplantae > Streptophyta > Polypodiopsida > Cyatheales > Cibotiaceae > Cibotium > Cibotium barometz. Next base: position 1,393,831 of record NC_141076.1, read on the forward strand.
CTGCCATACAAACCTAACTGAAATAATCATAGGTGGCCTCAAACATACATCATATACCGCACGTATTAATATTTATAGTGGTGTCACCCACGATATTAACCTAGCCGGCATGACGCAAGAGTAATCTAGGCGTCCCCAAATTACTCAAGAGGGGATAAATAATATTTTTCTAGAGGACTTAAAATATATTCTCATAACATCCCTCTTGCTTGAGTTTGCAATTGTCCTCAATTGCGGATTTGCTGGGTTTGAAAAGAATGAAGAATTTCAGGGTAAACTCGGAAAAATTTCTCAGGCATCCATTTAGCATCTTCTTGTGGATGATTCTTGAAAGTCAAAAGATACTGGAAGTATTGATTACCTGTTCTTGTTGTTGTTATCTCTTGGTCAATGATAGCATCAGGAACTAGTACTTCTTCCTCTCCTTGTTGGGTGAGTAGGAAGTGTTCCTCGAAAAGGTTTCAAGAGTTGGATATGAAAAGAATTTTGGATATTCCAATTAGATGGAAGCTCTAGTCTATAGGCCACATCATTAATCTTTTGAAGGATTTTAAATGGCCCATAATATCTAGGCGCTAGCTTCACTGCAGGGAATTTTTCCACACTCTTTAATCGACGTTTTTCAATTCTCAAAAGTACATAATCACCTTCTTGAAATGAAAAGTCTTTACGCTTCTTATTTGCTTGAGATGTATACTTCTCTTGAGCTCTTGTAATACAATCACGCACTTCAGCTAGAATGCGATCAAAGTGTCTAACATATTGGTCGGCAGCTTCAATCTTATGAGAGAGTCTAGTAGCCGGAATAGGCAAAGCTCTACCATAGATGATCTCAAATGGTGCTCGACCAGTAGCAGTATGAGGAGTATTATTATAAGCAAATTGAAGTAGGTGTATGTACTTATCCCATGCACTAGGTTGCTGGGAAACATAGGCTCTAAGCATATCTAAGATAGTGCTATTTATAACTTCGGTTTGTCCATTCGATTCCGCATGGAAAGCCGTGGAAAAATCTAACTTAGTGCCTAAGTTTGAGAAAAGAGCAACCCAAAAGTGACTACAAAATTTAGAATCTCTATCAGAAACTATCACTTTGGGTAGACCATGATGAACAAAAATTTGCTTAACAAATATGTTCGCGGCTTGCTGAGAAGTTAGTGTCTTTTTACATGGAATGAAATAGGCTTGCTTACTAAATCTGTCCACTATTGTCCAAATCATGTCATGGGGTGACTGGAAGTAGTAGGAAAGCCAGTAAAGAAGTCCATAGACACTTGTTCCCATGGTCTATCAGGAATTATAGGTAGAGGCATAAGCAATCCTAAAGCTTTACCTTTGTAGCTTTTAATTGTTTGGCAAATGTTACATTCAGCTACAAATTTAGCTACATCATTTTTCAAATGAGGCCAATAGAATTCTTGAGAAACTACTTGAAGTGTTGCGAAAACTCCTCTATGTCCCACAAATGGTGGTTGGTGCATCTCTTCCAAGACAAGCTGTCTGTACGGTTGAGTAACACACAATCTTTTCTCAAAGAAAAGATAGCCATCATTATGAGAATAACTTCCGTGAGGTGTCCAATTGTTTTCACGCAATTTGATCCATATTTGAGAAAAATCTGGATCAACTTCGTAAGTTTCTTTCATAAGTACAAATGGTTCACTTTCAATAATGGAAATGTTATTGATATTTGGTCTTCGACATCGGCAACAACATTTTCTTTTCCAGGTTGATATTGAATCATAGGTTGGAAACTTTGAATGAAAGCTGTCCATTTGATATGCCTATCTGAAATAAGAGGTTGCGTAAGCAAATGCCTAATGCTTTGTTGGTCTGTCTTGATGAGAAATTCAGAGTCCATTAGGTAATGCTTCCAGATTTTCAAAGCATGCACTACTGCTGCTAATTCCTTGTCATATGTGCTATAATTTTGCTCTGCAGGCTTAAGCTTTCTACTTTGATAAGCAATAGGATGGTTGTCTTGCATAAGAACAGCTCCAAATCCTTTGCCACTAGCATCAGTCTCACTACTATAAAGAATGGTCTTTGAAAATCAGGTAGTGTTAAAACTGGTGCTTGTGTTAAAGCATTCTTGAGTGTTGCAAAAGATTTATCTTGCTTTTCAGTCCAATTGAAATTTGTAGCTTTCTTAAGGAGTTCAGTCAAAGGATGAGCAATACAAGCAAAATTCTTGACGAACTTCCTATAATAACTACATAGGCCAAGAAAAGATCTAAGATCATGTATGTTTCTAGGCATAGGCCAAGAAGCAATACACTCAATTTTCTTAGGATCTACATGAATCCCTTCAGCCGACACTATATGACCTAAGTATTCAATCTCTTCTTGAAAGAAAGAACTCTTTTCAGGATTGACATACAATTCATTTTCTCTCAAAAGGTTGAACACTTGTTCCAAGTGTTATTCATGCTCTTGTCGATCCTTGCTGAAAACAAGAATGTCATCAAAGAACACTATAACAAAACTTTGAAACTTAAGGAATATGCGATTCATCATACGGCTGAAAGTAACTGGAGCATTGGTCAAACCAAATGGCATAACCAAAAACTCATAATGACCAGTTTGGGTTCTAAAAGCTGTCTTGAAAATGTCAGATTGAGTCATACGAACTTGATGATACCCAGACTTTAGGTCAATCTTGCTAAAGACCTTTGATCCTCTAAGCTTGTCAAGGAGATCATCTACCCTAGGAATAGGATATCTGTTCTTGACAGTAATCTTATTCAATGCACGATAGTCTACACACATTCGGTAAGTTCCGTTCTTCTTCTTAACAAGAAGTACTGGAGCTCCAAAAGGTGAACTACTAGGTTGAATAAGGCCTCTCTCTAGCAAGTCTTCTATTTGGCTTTGGATTTCTTTTTGCTCTAAATTGTTGACTCTATAGGGAGCTTTACAAGGCAGAGAATTTCCAGGCCAATAAGTCAATACTATGATCCTCAGGCCTAGACTTAGGTAATCCTGGAGGCAGATCTTCCATGAAACAGTCACTAAATTTGGAGATAAAAAGATAAAACTTTGGTCTTTTGGATGTGTCAAACTCAGCATCAAGCGGGTTAACCCATACCATATAAGTCTTGTCTCTTTTTCTTAGAGCTCTCTTTGCTTGAGTGTGACTCAACAAAGGACTCATTTCTCCTTTGACTTGACACTGGAGGATAATATTTTCATTGTCCTTCCTTAGAGAAATGCTATGAGTGTCATAGTCTATAATAGGATTATATTTGTATCTCCAAGGCATACCCAAAATTATATCTACCCCTTGTAAAGGTGCAACTAAGAAATCTCTCTTTTCTATTAAAGGCTTGATGCATAAATCCAAACCTTTTACCTCTTGCATCATGCAATTATACTTTGTTCCAGTAAATGCTGCTTTGACTTTATAGTGCGTGGATGAAGAATGAAGATTTAGTGCTCTAAGTACCTTTTCAGAAATGAAATCATGTGTACTACCATCATCATGCAAAATAAGAACTTCATGTCCATTTATCGTTCCTTTTATTTTAAGCAAAGAATGAACATGAGGTTTACCTTCTTGTTCTGAGTAATCTGGATCGGAATTACCCTCTTACTTGAATGATTCTTCTTCATTGTCGTCTTCTTCAATCATATTGACTCGAGCTACTGCTGCTGGTGTTGAATTCTTGGTATGCTCCGGATAATTCGGTGCTATGTTACCTTCTTTGTGGCACTTGAAACATTTGATAGTAGATGTCTTCGGTTTGCCACCATTGACTTTCTTATTGGTACTCATGTTGCCTTTAGCCTCGTCCTTGCCTTTGTCATAACCTGGTTTATACATCTTCTTTGAAGCATAAAAAGATTTAGTAAATGGTTTAGAAGAAGTACCCTCATGTGCTTTAATCTCTTTAGGAAAACCATTTTTACGTTCTGAATTAGTTGCCAAAGATATTGCAGAAGATAGTGAATGAGGTTGAAACATATTCACATCGGCCCTAATGGTAGATCTAAGGCCTGATATGAACTTCCTCTTTTGGTCCTTCTCGCTGACTCTATCCACAACCTGCACCTGTAATAAAGTATTCCAGAACTTTTCTACATACTGTGACATAGTTTTCTTTTCCAATTGATGCAAAGTGTCCCATTGGTGCCTAACTTTGGACTTGAATTGTGAGGGTAAAAAGTGCTTTTTAACCAGCCGTTGAAATCTTTTCCAAGAATCTGGCTTGTCACGACCTTGCTTTACTACACTCCACCATAAAGTTGCACTGTCTACCAAATGATTGACTGCACATTTAATCTTATCACTCTCTGAAAATTTTTCTCCAGAAAAATAGTCATCTAGTTGACTAAGCCAAGCTAAAATGACCCTAGCATCCTTCTTTCCATCATAATTTTGAAATGTGAAAGCTTTCCGACTAATCTTGGATTCTTTTTGTGACCTTTGTGCTTGCAATGTAGCATTTACAGCCCTTTGAATAGTGTCATCTTTGTCATCAAAAGATAGCGAAGAGTCACGCTTGCGTCTACGACTCATGAGCTGTCTTTCCAATTCAATACTCTTCTCTCTTTCTTCTACAATTTGATGTTGTAAAGAAAGGAGTTGCTCTTGAATTGATGGCGAGATAGGCAAATCTGCCATAGTGCTTGTGCAAATGATGTAGATAAATAAAATTTTACTTTATTTGATGTAAATAAATAAAGCAAAAATAAGTACTTATCTTGTTTTTCTCTCGTAATTTGATCTTGGTTGAAGCTGAACAGAGACGTTGTTAAATGGCTGAATTGAATTCTCGTCGCCTCAAACAAATCTCGAACGATTCCGCGTGATTCAAGAGACTTGGGCTAGTCGAATTGTTGATGAAATAATTTTTTTGCACTTTGAAACCTGCTAAAACAGTCTTGTAAACCTTGCCCAATCTTTGCAATATTTTTTGAAAATTTTTAGAATTTTTCAGAAGCGATTTCGGAATTTTTTAGCCTTTTCTACGCAATTTTCAAGCCTTTTAAAACCTGTAAATCACTTTTCTGCACCCAGAATATTTCAGAATTGGAAACCTTTGAATTTCTCTTCAAATTTGAAAATAAGAGAAGTAAAGGTTCAAAAAGGAGTGATGTGACTTGTATGGGGATTGGAAAAAGTAAGAGTTGATTAAAAAAAAGTGATTAAGCTTGATTAGACATTATGGAGAGGATTAGGCTTGTAGCTTTTTTTTTAAATCTCTCCACACGTCGTTTTGCGCCGGCAGGCTACCGCCGTGCGCCTCCTTCTCCACGAATTTCCTTGGTGATTTTTGATGGCTTTTACAGAGATTTACCTCCTCCGTCCATTATAGATTTGCTCATGCTTGAAGCTTTCTGATTTCTGAGAGAAACCCGTGAGGTTTTTGGGCTATGAGGATTTCATCCATACGGTCAGATTTTGATTTCACTAAGTATTTGGAAAAACCACTTTTTGATATAGAGAGGGAGGGTTTTGTAGGGTGGTGAGTGGGTTTGAGAGTAGATCTAGTTTTAAATCTTTGACCTTTGGATAAAGATCTACAAAACACCCTTCTGTCCACTGGATAATTTCCTGCACTTTCTTGATTTTTGAGAAGTTGAAGCCCTTTCCTACCTTCCACACAAATCTCCTAGCCCAAGCTCTGATACCACTGCAACCGGAATCTTATTCTAGGAATTGATTGTGGAAGAGTAGAGAATTCACAAGAATTAATTCAACCATAGAAACCATTGCTTTGTAAGCTTCAACTAAATCAAATCAATTGAAATTTAAACACTTAAACAAAATTAAAATACTTAGCTCATAGACCATATTGGGTGCAATCTTTCCCCCTCTTGTGCGTGGCCTCTCCCCACACAAGAGTATTTCTTTATTAGCTTTCTTTCCACCAAAATTAGGCCATAGCCCCCAAAATATACAAGATGTGCTTTTTAGAGAGCACGGCACTCTTCTTTTACAAAAATAGAGTGTCAAATATTGGGACTAGGGTAAAGCCATAGGCTTTAATAAATTCCACATAAATAAATGTATTTTTTCCTAAAGTTCAAAATGGAAAAATCATTTGCTAAAGTTGCAAGCTACTATGCTTGCCAAAAATGAAATGTGATGAACCAAGACATTTCTTCCAAAGTAAACTCTTCAATTCCCATAGTCTTCATCACCTGAAAATATAAGCCTAATTAATTATTAAATTAATCCCACAAATATTAAACAGGCACAAATCATCACCAACTCATGACTACCAGGCGTAAGTATCCCAGTAATCACCCTGCCATACAAACCTAACTGAAATAATCATAGGTGGCCTCAAACATACATCATATACCGCACGTATTAATATTTATAGTGGTGTCACCCACGATATTAACCTAGCCGGCATGACGCAAGAGTAATCTAGGCGTCCCCAAATTACTCAAGAGGGGATAAATAATATTTTTCTAGAGGACTTAAAATATATTCTCATAACAAAGTTATAATGTGGGCATTCTCTAGATAAACTTCTTTTATCTATAGCCTGCATGTTTTGATGAGGGTAATCTCGTCGGCATTTTCACTTGTTGAAATCTCTTTCTTTAGAGTTCAAACAAGTTTATCTTGTTGTGTTCGGATAAGGAAATTTGGATTCTTCCTTTGTTGGCATTTCTTTCTCTAGTTCCGTACTTTAGGTGATTTACAAAATCAACCTGATAGGTTTACGGATGGACATATGTGACTCATCGAGACGTTGATGACTCCATGTTGATATGGGTAACTCGAGACATTGATTATTCCATATGCAGATGTGGGTATGTCGAGGCGCCGATGAATCCCTGGTTTCTGCTGTTATAATGCCATGCTTTCCTACTTTATTCCGAAAGGTTTACAACAAGGAAGTTACTTTGAATGTGAATTACTCTGATCATCCGCAGTAGTCTGATGGGCAAACAGAGTGTATGAATCAGATTATAGTGTATATGCTTCATGCATATGTCTCTAGAAAATCATCATATTGGAAAAAATATCTTCCAATGATGGAATTTGCCTATAACAGTTCTAAATTTACAGCTATTATTTTTTAGTCCGTGCATACTTATGTATGGTATCAACTCAGGGCACCTATTGATGTCGGTCTTAAGGACATCGAGCTTGATGCATCGAGGGATTTCTTACGTGAAATGTAGGAAATGCTGACCGAAGCTCGGGATTCTATCAGGAGTGCTCATGATAGGGCACAGTTTTATGCTGATAGGGGACGCTCATCTCGGTCTTTTGAACCAGGAGCGTTGGTTTATTTTAATGTTCCTAAAGATTATCAGACTTTGTCAATGGAAAAATGCTCGAATTTATCTCCTAGATATTGTGGTCCATTTTCGAGTTATACATCGGATTGGCATGGTTGCGTTTGAACTTAAAACTACCTCCACATGTTAGAGTTCATCTAGTCTTTTATATCAAGAGATTGAAAGGAAAACTGGGAGGTGAGGATAACACAGTTACTCCTCAAGAACTCGTTGAAGTTGAAGATTTATCCTATGTTCCACATGAACCTGATATGGTACATGAATTCAGGGAAAGGAAACTTTGTAGTTGATTTATCCCTGAGGTTAAAATTAGGTGGAAAGATAGGGAAATTGAGGATTTGACTTGGGAGTCGGTTGAGATTGTTCAGCGCAGTTCTCCTTCTTTTCATTGCAAGAGTGCAATGTTTTGAGAGAGGGGAAGTATGTTATATGTACATTATGTGTGCTATGTTATATACACATTATGTGTGCATATACTAGGAGGCTAACCCACATTAGGCTTGTGAGCATGGGAGCATAGGAACAAGCTCTAGTGGAGCATGGATTAGGACTAACCTTAAGGATTAAGGTTAGGGTCAGGCATCCAAGGGTCACACATGAGGAATGGAAAGTCAAGAGTCACTTGAGGGCCCTCCTATATAATAGGGGCATGGAGCACACTCAAGGGGGCTTGGAAGCTTGGAGGCTTGAGGGCTTATGCTATAGTCTCTTGTGTAGAGGTCCATATCTACTCATCTACCATTTCACACTTTAGCTACATGCTATTGGATTGGAGTTATACCTCTTGATGGTATGGGACATTAAGGTAGAGGTATGATGTATTTCATTTATTATTCATGTGTGCATCCCTTGGGCTCGGGGTTGGTTGGGTGGTTGAGTTTATGCCTGATTTATGCATGTTTATGCATAACAATTATCTAGAGAGATCTTAGGGTTTTAACAAGTAATCATCGCAAAGATCCTCAAACCTGGCTATGAAGTCGTCGACTAGCTCACCATCATCTTGGACAGGTCTTCCAACGCCATCCAAACCTCATGCATGTCTTCATCCATCTCAAATCTCTTGATTAGCGCCCTGCTAAGAAATTCCCAACTGTATTTGACTTCATCACACAAACCCAAATACCACAACAAGGCATAGTTCTTCAATCCCTATGCTAGGAAGACCGCCATGTCTTCATCATCCCTGGACTTGCACCTATTCTTCACATACTGCGTAAAATCTCACACATCCTCTTAATAACTACCACTGAAATACCACACCACATCATCCATGATTATCAAGGTTTGAGCCGGCTCCTAAGGAAACCGAAAGATCCAAAGTGCTTCTTAGTGGGGGCACCAAACACTGTAAGGATGGCAGAAGAGCACACAATCCTCTATAGCAACACCGTCCACACAACGGAGACACCAACACAAGTAAAAGGGGCACCACCAGCACACACGCCGGAAACATGATCTTCACACGATCTCGATGAGTCTTATACCCACAACCACCACCCACAGAGATGATAGATCACTCAAATACACACGTGCACACAGACACACACACCAAGCAGGAAAGGGAATAGGGCACATCAACTATTCAACCTAGCACTACTCAATTGGTATATGTGTATGTACAAATTCACTTGACAAAAAAACGGGAAGCCCTCCGGTGACTAGGGGTGGGAACCAGGAATTCAAACCTCTGTAATTGCCCCCCAAGCGCACGCAACAACTCCAGCTAGTGACCAGGCATACCTGCACTGCAATCAAGCTCCCAAACGCACGCCACCGGTGGTACCAAGAGGCCAGGCACGCTTTGCAACCTACATCCAAATGCCCTCGTATCGGCTTGGCGCACTCCGAAGCATACAAAAAAAACAAGGCGACGCCTTGGGCCAAAACCATTGGGCATACACCTCTGTCGGCCTCAACTCCACCAAGCGTATCCAATTAGGGAGACAGCCCCTCCGTTATATAGGCTCCAACCTAAAAGCGAAATCGCTTTTTTACAAAAAAAACCCATACATACATTAAAAAACAACTCTCCCTCGCTTTTTTTTTGCGTCTTGTGCTTTTTCTTGGTGCATAGGGATGCTTTTTTTCACGAAAACTTTTTGGAGGGGGCGGCCACCAACCCTAGGCCCCCCTTGTGTGAAATCTAGTATGCCAACCGGACTGCCACATCATCATCTTCTCCACATCTTCCATCTTCCATGGAAAGCTCGCACCCACATAGGGCAAGAAGAGCCCCACAAGCCACCAAGAGCCACCACATAGGGCCACCACAGGGACCCCAAACATAACCGCCACCAACAACACGGGACCATACAGCCAGCAGACCCATGCACGTGCGTGAGTACAAACAACCATCACCATAGCCATGTCCCAAGAAGCGAGCTCTCTCTCTTTCTCTTGAGACACTAGGGAATGGCTCACGTTGTGGAGTATATACACTAGCTTTTATGCACCCATGCCCCACATGTGGGATTTATCCAATGTCTTTTGTGCCAAGTGGCTACCTCACAAAAGTCAAGCCAAAACTTCAAAAAAAAATTTGCCCTTTTCATCTTCTCTTGCACCCGAAATGGAGAGCCTACCATAGCCATTTGAGAACTCTCATGCACCAACCAAGGTCATGGCCCCATAATCCACAAGCTTGAGTACATTTTTTGTTTTGGCCCCACCTGAATTTGCATCCCCGGATGACCCTAGAAAATGAAGCCAAAATCCGATCCCCGCAAGGTCTGAACTCAAAGAAATTCTCACCTCTCCGAGCATCAAAACTAGAGCCTCAGTCTCACTGTCCGTTGAAGAACCCAATGCAAAATTCAATCACATATCCTTTTTTCCTAGGTCTTTGAGCATATTTCACCTTCTTGTCAAGTGTCGATCCGATCTCCCGAACCCAGTGGAAATTGACCCCGAAGTTTGGTGTTTACACTACGCGACCATGCTCACCTTCACTAGCATTCATCTTGGAGACTTTCTATCTTCTTGCTCAGACATCCCATTTCCAAGGTGACAATATGGGCTTGAAGTCCATCTTCCCTAGTATCATCTAGGATACACCTGTACTTCATTCCAATCACCGGGGTCCCCGCCATCATGCTCCAAACATGGGTGTCTGCACTGCCTGCTCTGCAGGGTGTGTATTTTAGGCGATTTTTTAAAGGTGAGTTTTTTTTTGTGAGCTTTTGTAAAAGCTCGCCAAAATTGTTTCTTCGTGACAGATGAAGAGCAGGTTTTGAAGCTGATAAATATTTTTTTGAAGGGAGATGCCCGAAGCTGGCTTAAGGATTTTGAAGCACAGGATGCTGGTGTTTTGACCTTAGACAAGTTGAAGGAAGGACTTTTGGAGCGTTTTCAGCAAGTGGAGGATCCTAGTGTGCCTTGGCAGGAGTTGAGCATCTTGAAGCAGGTACATGGGCAATCACTGGACGATTTTGTGCAGGTATTTACATGTTTGTGGGGTAACTGGTGTATGACATTAAAGCAGGAAGTTCCTCCTATGTTTTTGAAGAAGAGCTTGTTTATTGATGGTGTTCCATGTCATTAAACACATGACTCCTTCTCTCTCTCGCTCCTATATTCTTTGCATCCCTCTCTCCCTCTCGCTCCTATATTCTTTGCATCCCTCTCTCCCTCTCTCACCCCTCCTCTCTCCCTCCCTATCTTGCCAGAGGATCAGGACTATTCTAATGCGACATGGGAGACGTCCACCTAGAGTACTCACTTCGGAGCAGATTGATGAGATTCGCCAGCGACGACCGATGCTGGACATCTTAGGACCACAGCCTCCTCACTTTCCCATGTCATGATGTGGTTTTGTTGTACTGGCTAGAGAGTCTCTAGCACTCCCTCCTTCCTCCATCTCACTTTCACCTAGAGCTTTTTCAGCTTAGTTCTTAGTTTATTAGTTTATCAATTTTTCTTTTTAGCACACAGACATTGTATCAGATTCATTTGGTTGTAACTCATTTTGGTCTCATAGGTCATTTTGGCCTTTTGTAGATGTTAAATATATCATTTCATTTCTCTCTCTCTCTCTCTCTCTCTCTCCAAATTGAACCAAACTTCAATATGACACTAAACTTCTAGCAAAATGTACACCATTATTCTATGTAGAAAAGCAAAATGTCCAGTAAACTTCTAGCAAAATCCTTATGTGAAAAAGCATGCCTCCTCCTCTCTCTCTCGCTCCTATATTCTTTGCATCCCTCTCCCTTTCTCTCTTCCTCTCTCACCCCTCCTCTCTCCCTCCCTATCTCTCTTCCTCTCTCACCCCTCCTCTCTCCCTCCCTATCTCTCCCTCTCTCTCTACGTTACTTCAATATGACACTAAAATTCTAGAAAAATGTACACCATTATTCTTTGTTAAACAAGAAGAACAATATTCAAATTATTCACATAGCATGTAAACAACATTCACGAGAATGAAAGCACCGCAATAGACCATCTTGATGTGGAAAAGCATGCCTCCTCTCTCTCGCTCCTATATTCTTTGCATCCCTCTCTCTTTCTCTCTCCCGCATAGACACCCCTCCTCCCTCCCTATCTCTCCCTCCCTCTCTCTCTCTCTCTCTCCAAATTGAACGCTACTTCAATATGACACACAACTTCTAGAAAAATGTACACCATTATTCTTTGTCAAACAAGAAGAACAATATTCAAATTCTTCGCATAGCATGTAAACAACATTGATGAGATTGAAAGCACCATAATAGATCATCCATATGTGGAAAAGCATGCCTCCTCCTTTCTCTCGCTCCTATATTCTTTGCATCCCTCTCTCTTTCTCTCTCCCTCTCTCAACTCTCCTCTCTCCCTCCCTATGTTGAGTAATAGTTCCATGACACTAAACTTCTAGCAAAATGTACGCTTTCATTCTTTGTCAAACAGGAAGAACAATATTCAAATTATTCGCAAAGCATGTAAACAACATTGATGAGAGCACCACAGTAGACCATCCATATGTGGAAAAGCAAAAGTGTACAACTACAAAATAATAGTCATATGCATAGTGTACAACTACAATATCACGGCAAACAAAGCTCATGACAAACACCAAGAGAAGCTCATGGTCTGCCATGCTGCCAGCTCTCTCCCTGTCAGCTCTGAAATGATGAAGCTGGCCTCGATGCTCCTGGCATATGAGGTGGAGGAGGATCTGTCACAACATGCGAAGGAGCTGCACCACTATAACCTGGACGGTATCCACATGTAGCCACTCCAGGGGGATCGAAGGGATAAAGTGGCCTCTAGGATATGATCCTGCATGTGGATAAGATGACATGTATGCTGAACCCTGATGAAAATATGGGCCAAACGATGGTACGTGCTGGGTCGGAGGGCGTGCTCCACTCTCCATAGGAGTCCTCGATGGCAATGCATGATTGAACCATGTACTGGTCTGAGATGCTAAGAGATCCTCTGTTTGTATATCTACCATCATCCTCATAAACTGAGAGTCAAATGTCGAATCAAGAGGTAAAGGATGAGTGGTACTATCAGTGAGGACTGTCCTATGTGCTGGAGACTCTCTCTATGGACTCTGGGATCCATATCAATGCTGATACAATGTCGTCGCATCCCCATGCATGCTCGTGCCATATTGCTTACGCTTGCGGTAGTGTTAATGACAACATCACCAACCTGTGTAAACAAAAGTAGTACCCTGAAACAAAATGCGATATGCGTTAACACAAGAAATAACCTCAAAATAGTGTATGAAATAGGAATAAAAACTTGAACGAGTACATTTGATGGAGTTTGAAACACTCACTCTGAAATATTCTGTGATCTTTCAAAAGACCCTCGCAGACTTGTACCATCACTAGCGCTATGTTTCTCCACCTCATCATCAGCAATCTGATCCATGTTTCCTGTAAAGCCATCGCTCAATAAGAGGGCACTACCCACATCTACAAGAGTGAGAGGCATCCCTTTCCTTTTGAACAAGGCCATAAGAAGAACTGACACCTACACATATTAAAGAATCATTACAATATCTTAATTTTCATAACCTTAATCATTTAACCTTCAAAATTACAATGCTTACCTGTTGCCAGCCTCCTAAGAACGATCGCTGTAGTAGCAGTCCATGGTACTCTAATGTGAGTGTACCAAAGCTCTCAAAGCCCTGGGAGTCAGCTACTCGCACCACATCCGTGAGACGCTCTTTTGTACATGTGACAACAAAAACACCCCTGTCTACTAAGTGGATACATGCAACTGAGCACACAGCCCTGCACAAATCTGCATCCCACTGAAAAGGCCAACTCGGTGCCCTGTTGGCTGTCTCCATAAGCCCGCAAGGAAGGTCCGCCCATACCAAACTGCACTCAACACTAGGACCCTTTCCCAAATGTGCATATACACCAGATTTTGGGAGTGAACTTAAAAATCCCTTGACTTGATTGTTCCACATGTGAAGGTCTTGTAGTTTTTGGCATATGGTGAGATGTCGTGGGGTAACACATGCTAATGATTACAGGTAAAGAATAGCTTCAGCAAGATATATAGTCTTAAAATAATATGTGAAAAAGTAAAGGGCTTATGCGATGCATACCAGATGCAGCTGTTGGGTCTCCTATGAGGTGGTCAGGAGAGAGAGTGTCTTTGCTCTTTTCTTTTCTTACTTGTGGATTCATCTTCCTTGTCTCTATCTTTGTGATTGTTGACCCCTCCTCCCCCTTATAATGGAATTTCCTTGCCCTTGTGAAAAGCTGTGAATTTTAAAATATTTATTGACAATTTTAAATATATTTATGGTGGTGAATGAATAACGAAAACCCAAGATATATACTCAATTAACACTTACCATTAAATATCTCCATCTCATCATCTGGATACTTCCCTGGAGGATAGTCCAGAAACCAAGGCAAGTCAAGAAGCTTCTGCATGCGAGAGTAGTCTTTATCTCGAACATGAGTTGGGAGGAGACACTGGCTACGATCAGAGCTCTGTAACCAACCCATAACTATGACAGGGAGGTTTTTATCATCCGCTACCGCTTGAAACCATCTACAAAGATATAATATGCATAATCAATTAATCATTGAGTAAGTACAATATTTCACATACATAAGATCAATACAATATAATTTCTTAAAATTAATATCTTACATACCTATATGCCAGTCGACGCGATGTGTTCTCAAGATACGGAGCCTCTTTTTCATGCATGCTAGGGAGCAGCTCTCTCTTGAATTCGTGAAAAGCATATTTTATATGCTCTTGTTGCATCTCACGAGAAAAACTTTCATTGGAGAAATTCGCTTCGCTAGATACTTGTACAGTCCCTCTGCCACTTCATTTATTCTCTCTGTGGCCCGTGTACTAGCCATCTCCCAATAGACCACCCTACCCATGTACTCTCTCCATGTTTTATCATTGCCTTCAAATCCCCAACGTTGAGCCTCCTTTCTTGCAACAGTACATGTGTCTTACTGCACTCCATATATATATATATATATATATATATTTATGACATAACATGACAAAACATGTAACATAATATAATATCAATGTCTTAAAATTGAAGTTTGTAATGTGTACCTGTTGGGCGATAGTTTCGTGCTTGCGAGAACTCTGAGTCTCTCCACTGTGACTATATGGTCACTATCCCAATCAAGAGTGATGAAAGAACTCTTCCCCGTTGCTTGGATTTGCAATTAAAGACATCTTGTACTCATGACGCTTCTTAAGGATCTCCTCAACCTCATAAACAGCCTTCTTTCTACTCTCTTCATACGAAGGAGAGAAGAGTGAAATACCTTGTAAGGCATCTCCAAGCTCATTCTCGAATTCTTCCTAAAAATTATCAATCCAAAACATATTATCAATCAAAAATATATGGATACTACTACATACAATGAGCAAGGGATAGTTTGTTCAAATACCTCATAAGTCATTTGCATGATTAGTCCCAAAGGAATTTTCCACCATGTAGAGGGATTTTTATGTTTCTCATTCTTTAATTGAGCTTCAATTAGTGCACGCTCTTCCTTGTTGAAGGTATCCAAGATGCTTTGAGCATTCGATGTGCCATATTTTTGAACTAGAAAAATCTCAGTTCCTAAAGTTTTCTTCACATGCTCCATAGCACAACTACAAGCAAGATTTACATATCCTCTTTTATTCTAATGTGTGTGATAGCATGTGAGATTTATGCATATATATATAAGCTTTTTTGAATATGAATTATACGTTTTGAAGGTGATGAAATAAGTATAAAACCTCTTGAGACGCGCCATAGCAAGTGTTGCTTCAATCTCCTCCTCCTTAAAGTCAACCATGGTACAATTGACTCTAAGATCAAGTTGATCATCCCTTGGACCGTCTATTAATGAATATAGAGACAAAATCATATAACTATCAAAATATTATGTAAGCAAAGTTACCATTTGTATACTAATTTGGAGAACTTACTTTGATGTATCCATGCCGACCAAGCTTGGAGTCTATGATTTCCATCCCAAACTATGAGCTTTCTTTTAATTAAATGAGACCACTCCGGTATGAGTGCAAGCTCAGTATCAAATGCATCGCATACGGGTTCCCATTTTGTGCGTTGATAAAACTTGTGATCTGTATCCGAGACGACATCTAACATGCACTCGGATACTATAAAATCCCCCAATGTGGATAGATATCCATGACACTTAAATTTGTCATATAAGCCATGGACTGCTGCATCATCCTTAATTGTTCTAGTCGCCTCATGCGCTTGGAGACGACATAGAGGCACTCGAGGTTGATTTAATGCATCTCCTATCACCTCAACATCTAGAGATTCGGATGTGTGTGCACTGTGTATCCTATTTTGAAGATTTAAGTTAAAATCTTACTCAAACACACAATTTATCTAAAATTAAACCACTCTTCAACAACGAGGGACAAAAGCATTTAAATCCACATTTATATGAACTAAGAACATAATTGTTTTGAAGACTAAAAATTGGTACAAATTTGAGATTGATACTTACTTGTAGAATTGTACATCCTCAATCAACTTGTCAATAGAGTCTTCGATTTGATTCTTCTCTTGAGATTTTGAATGAATCAAAGAATCATCTCTTTTATTTCCCTCTTTCTCAAGTCCTTCATTTCTAACGCATTCTTGCTCTTCAAATTGCTCATCCCTCTTTGATCCTTGTCCTTGCTCTTGATCTCTTGCAATTTCCTCTTTCTCTTGTTCATGAACCACCTCTAATGTGACGTGACCACCAAAAATTGTGATTCCTATAACGTTGGAGGTTACTTCATCATCTGGAGTTTGTAATCCAATAACGGATCCTTGTGAGGTTCCAGATCTTGTTTTAACCATGGTATGAAGATAAGGCGTTGAAAGAGAGGATTGAAAGTATGAGTGTGCATTGGAGACAAGTGTGAGAGAAGAGCTTTTATGAGATTGACATGGCTTTTATGAGATAGAAGAAGAAGAAAGAGGCGTTGGAAGCACAAGAAAGAAGTGAAAGAAAGAGGTGTTGAAAGTAGAAGGAGAGGCGTTGGACATGAGAGAGGAGGCGTTGAAAGAAGAAGAAGATAGGGTTTGAAAGAAGAAGAAGAGAACATTGATGGATTGACGTTTTTTTGTTTAAAAAAAGCAAAAAAGATAGTCGCAAATGTGACATGTCACGTGGACGTTGGCGTCGACGCCAACGTCCACGTGTTTGGGATTTTTAAAAAAAAGAGAGCCGTTGGTCCACGTGGTAACTCGTCGAGTTACACACGTGTTTGGTGATTTTTTTTTAATTCAGGTACACACGTGGTACGTCCAGCCAATTGCTGTGCTACCACGTGTGTAACTCGTTGAGTTACACACGTAGCTATACTGACATGGCAGCTCACATGGACAGGCGAATTTTTTTTTATTTTAAAAAAAAATATATATTATCGTTAATCCACGTGACATGCCACGTGGACGTTGGCGTCGATGCCAACGTCCATGTGGCGTGTAACGATAATATTTTTTTTCTTTTTTAATCAAAAAAAAATCCGCCTGTCCAACGGTGAGCTGCCACGTCAGTATAGCTACGTGTGTAACTCGACGAGTTACACACATGGCAGCACAGCGATTGACTGGATGTACCACGTGTGTACCTCGTCGAGTTTATTACACGGCATGCAAAATGCCACGTGTGTCCAGCCAATCGCTGTGCTGCCACGTGTCTAACTCATCGAGTTACACAGGTGGCAGCTCAGTTGAACCGATTGCCACATATAGTCCAGATGGCAACAATTTGCCACGTGTGTAACTCGTCGAGTTACACATGTAGCTATACTGACGTGGCAGCCCACGTCGTGGACAGGTGGTTTTTTTATTAAAAAAGACAAAATATTATCGTTAATCCACATGGCATGCCTCGTGGACGTTAGCGTCGACGCCAACGTCCACATGGCATTCCAGGTGGATTAACGAATAATTTTCAATAGCATTAACATAATATATTATATAGAATTATTATATATTATATAGTAATAATAATATATATTATAGTATAAAATATATTATATAGTATTAATATATTATATAGTTCGCGTGACATACAACGTAGACCAACGATATTTTTTTTTGAAGTTTTTTATAAGAAGACTATTATATTAATATATATATACACTATTATAATAATATTTATAATATTATATATGATGAGAGTATTATATAATTTTACATAATGTTAGATAGTAATGATTGAAAGAAAAAACGCTATCTCTTAATGGATATAGTAATGATTAAAAAAACTTGACATCAATATAATTTTAAAATATTAAATCAAATGTCAATGTTAAAAGATAATGATTAAAAAGACGTTAGTTAATGAAGAGAATATTGACTCTGACAAAATCTTAGAGAATATACGATTTTTAAAATTTATATTATAATACATTAAAGTTGTTGAGTATCAATCATTAGAGAGAGAGCTTCAAACGGTTTTGTTAAGAGAAAAATCTATAGTCGTTTGTTTATTGAGTTTGCAAGAATAAAAACGTTTCTTGTTATCTTAGTAATTGTCTAATTCAAGGATTCTGTGAGAGCTTCTTGTCCTTGTTTTTTGTATTGTGTCCTGATACTTGGTCTCAGCATGGAAGCTGTTATATTATTTCCTTGTGAGAAGGTGTCATTTATAACTTTACCTCTTACAAATGGAAGGACAATAGTGAGTAAACATACATTACAACATAGATTAAATCAAATGAGTGATAATAATACATTTTTAGAGGTTATAGGATTACAAAGTGCACAAGATGAATGCATGTTAGATGTGCATGATGGTGGAGATGGTATGGAATTTTTTATTCTAGATTCAAATATCTCCCTGGTCTTTAAGGTCTGTCTTCAAAAAAGAAGGTTTTCACCAATATCAAGTCAAGCTAACGTATGTACTAATGTTTCAATCCCTGCACCGACATCTTCAACATTAGAAGTTGGAACATCTTTAGATACTCCAATCCAGCTTGGTGATGAGAGTCCAATGCATGCAGATATATCAACACAAGGTACCTCTTTCTTTTCTACAATAAATATCAAGGATTATGCAAGTAAATCCACAGAACCCTTAGATGTCTCACCACTTTTGACTTACTCTTTCGATTTTAAAGTAGATGAGGACGCTATCTCGTCATCATTAGATTTATCTCCCTTACCAGTAACTCCTATTCATTCTCCACTTGAAAATGAGGATATTGCTACAAGCTCTGCTATAGATCTTACAACAAGTAAAGAACCTGCAGATAAAAGTGTCATACACATTACCCAACAACAAAGTAAGTTAACAACCTTGCACAAGATCATTGATAGAGCAGATAGAATAGTACCTGTTGAGACGCGCCATAGCAAGTGTTGCTTCAGTCTCCTCCTCCTTCTTAAAGTCACCCATGGTACAATTGACTCTAAGATAAAGTTGATCATCCCTTGGACCGTCTATTAATGAATATAGAGACAAAATCATATAACTATCAAAATATTATGTAAGCAAAGTTACCATTTGTATACTAATTTGGAGAACTTACTTTGATGTATCCATGCCGACCAAGCTTGGAGTCTGTGATTTCCATCCCAAACTATGAGCTTTCTTTAAATGAGACCACTCCGGTATGAGTGCAAGCTCAGCATCAAATGCATCGCATACGGGTCCCCATTTTGTGCGTTGCTAAAACTCGTGATCCGTATCCGAGACTGACATAATGCTGCCATCTAACATGCACTCGGATACTATAAAATCCCCCAATGTGGATAGATATCCATGACGCTTAAATTTGTCATATAAGCCATGGACTGCTGCATCATCCTTAATTGTTCTAGTCGCCTCATGCGCTTGGAGACGACATAGAGGCACTCGAGGTTGATTTAATGCATCTCCTATCACCTCAACATCTAGAGATTCGGATGTGTGTGTATCCTATTTTGAAGATTTAAGTTAAAATCTTACTCAAACACAATTTATCTAAAATTAAACCACTCTTCAACGAGGCACAAAAGCATTTAAATCCACATTTATATGAACTAAGAACATAATTATTTTGAAGACTAAAAATTGGTACAAATTTGAGATTGATACTTACTTGTAGAATCGTACACTCCTCAATCAACTTGTCAATAGAGTCTTCGATTTGATTCTTCTCTTGAGATTTTGAATGAATCAAAGAATCATCTCTTTTATTTCCCTCTTTCTCAAGTCCTTCATTTCTAACGCATTCTTGCTCTTCAAATTGCTCATCCCTCTTTGATCCTTGTCCTTACTCTTGATCTCTTGCAATTTCCTCTTTCTCTTGTTCATGAACCACCTCTAATGTGACATGACCACCAAAAATTGTGATTCCTGTAACGTTGGAGGTTACTTCATCATCTAGAGTTTGTAATCCAATAACGGATCCTCGTGAGGTTCCAGATCTTGTTTTAACCATGGTATGAAGATAAGGCGTTGAAAGAGAGGATTGAAAGTATGAGTGTGCATTGGAGACAAGTGTGAGAGAAGAGCTTTTATGAGACTGACATGGCTTTTATGAGATAGAAGAAGAAGAAAGAGGCGTTGGAAGCACAAGAAAGAAGTGAAAGAAAGAGGTGTTGAAAGTAGAAGGAGAGGCATTGGACACGAAAGAGGAGGCGTTGAAAGAAGAAAAAGATAGGGTTTGAAAGAAGAAGAGAACGTTGATGGATTGACGTTTTTTTTTAAAGCAAAAAAGATAGTCGTTGGTCAATGTGACATGTCACGGCGTCGACGCCAACGTCCATGTGTTTGGAATTTTTTTAAAAAAAGAGAGCCGTTGGTCCACGTGGTAACTCGTCGAGTTACACACGTGTTTGGTGAATTTTTTTTAATTCAGGTACACACGTGGTACGTCCAGCCAATCGTTGTGCTGCCACATGTGTAACTCGTCGAGTTACACACGTAGCTATATTGACGTGGCAACTCACATGGACAAGCGGATTTTTTTTATTTAAAAAATATATATATATTATCATTAATCCACGTGGCACGCCACGTGGATTAACGATAATATATTTTTTCTTTTTTAATAAAAAAATTTGCCTGTCCAACGGTGAGCTGCCACGTCAGTATAGCTACGTGTGTAACTCGACGAGTTACACACATGGCAGCATAGCGATTGGCTGGACGTACCACGTGTGTACCTCGTCGAGTTTATTACACGGCATGCAAAATGCCACGTGTGTCTAACCAATCGCTGTGCTGCCACGTGTTTAACTCATCAAGTTACACAGGTGGCAGCTCAGTTGAACGGATTACCACATATGGTCCAGATGGCAACAATTTACCGCGTGTGTAACTCGTCGAGTTACACACGTAGCTATACTGACGTGGCAGGCCACATGGACAGGTGGTTTTTTTAATTAAAAAGATAAAAAATATTATCGTTAATCCACGTGGCATGCCTCATGGATGTTGGCGTCGACGCCAATGTCCACGTGGATTAACGAATTTTTTTTAATTTAAAAAAATTCACCAAAAAGTTGTTGGTACATGTGGCATGCCACATGGATGTTGGCGTCAACGCCAACGTCCACATGGCATGCCACGTGGATTGGCGATTTTTTGCATAATAAAAAAAAGATGTCGGTCCACGTGGCATGCCACGTAGGTTGGACGATTTATTTTTTTTAAAAACACAAAAATAGCACCGCTTTTTCACCTTTTTTTAATTTTTTAATTATCATACGTCTATTAACAATCCAATTTTATTAATTTAAAAAATATTAACACGTCCACGTAAAATTATATAACGTATTGTTTATTTTCAATAGCATTAACATAATATATTATATAGAATTATTATGTATTATATAGTAATAATAATATATATTAGAGTATGAAATATATTATATAGTATTAATATATTATATTGTTCACGTGGCATACAACGTAGACCAACGATATATTTTTTTGAAGTTTTTTATAAGAAGACTATTATATTAATATATATACACACTATTATAATAATATTTATAATATTATATATGACGAGAGTATTATATAATTTTACATAATTTTAGATAGTTAATGATTGAAAGAAAAAACACTATCTCTTAATGGATATAGTAATGATTAAAAAAACTTGACATCAATATAATTTTAAAATATTAAATCAAATGTTAATGTTAGAAGATAATGATTAAAAAGACGTGAGTTAATGAAGAGAATATTGACTCTGACAAAATCTTAGAGAATATACGATTTTTAAAATTTATATTATAATACATTAAAGTTGTTGAGTATCAATCATTAGAGAGAGCTTCAAATGGTTTTGTTAAGAGAAAAATCTATAGTCGTTTGTTTATTGAGTTTGCAAGAATCAAAACGTTTCTTGTTATCTTAGTAATTGTCTAATTCGAGGATTCTGTGAGAGCTTCTTGTCCTTGTTTTTTGTATTGTGTCCTGATACTTGGTCTCAGCATGAAAGCTGTTATATTATTTCCTTATGAGAAGGTGTCATTTATAACTTTACCTCTTACAAATGGAAGGACAATAGTGAGTAAACATACATTACAACAGAGATTAAATCAAATGAGTGATAATATTACATTTTTAGAGGTTATAGGATTACAAAGTGCACAAGATGAACGCATGTTAGATGTGCATGATGGTGGAGATGGTATGCAATTTTTTATTCTAGATTCAAATATCTCCCTGGTCTTTAAGGTCTGTCTTCAAAAAAGAAGGTTTTCACCAATATCAAGATAACATATGTACTGATGTTTCAATCCTTGCATCGACATCTTCAACATTAGAAGTTGGAACATCTTTAGATACTCCAATCCAGCTTGGTGATGAGAGTCCAATGCATGCAGATATATCAACACAAGGTACCTCTTTCTTTTCTGCAATAAATATCAAGGATTATGCAAGTAAATCCACAGAACCCTTAGATGTCTCACCACTTTTGACTTACTCTTTCGATCTTAAAGTAGATGAGGATGCTATCTCGTCATCATTAGATTTATCTCCCTTACCAGTAACTCCTATTCATTCTCCACTTGAAAATGAGGATATTGCTACAAGCTCTGCTATAGATCTTACAACAAGTAAAGAACCTGCAGATAAAAGTGTTATACACATTATCCGACAACAAAGTAAGTTAACAACCTTGTAGAAGATCATTGATAGAGCAGATAGAATAGAACAAGTATTGGAGATTCCAAAGGAATATGATGGAAACATTGTTTTTGAATTTCCTCCAACCTTAGGAAAAGTTTGTCCAATGGATGGAATGGAAGGTAAATATGATGGCCACATGTGGACAAAACCCCGTACTACAAGACAAGCCTTTGATGGAAATGTAAGAGTCAGCTATTGTGTTGGCACTCTTCGTTGTGATTCAAGGACTTGTTCCTACTACATGTCTTTAGGGATGCAGAATGTTCATGCCTTCAAAGGCTCAACCCTTCAAAAGTGTCAGCCCGGAGAGACCATTGGCATAGATTCTTCGCTTGCTTGCTTCTATTGTAAAGCAAGGGTACACTGCTACTATGATTCTTGTGAAGCTATTGTATCATTAGGGCCAAAAACGTCTCAAAATGGGCTGTGTAAGGAATTTCGCTAACTTGCTAATTAGTAGAATGTTGACGGTCAAAACGGCTCCAAATTTAGCCGTTTTGGGTATTTAAAGCGTATCTATCTGACT
Source organism: Cibotium barometz (assembly GCF_041138505.1). NCBI lineage: Eukaryota > Viridiplantae > Streptophyta > Polypodiopsida > Cyatheales > Cibotiaceae > Cibotium > Cibotium barometz. The sequence goes on from NC_141076.1 coordinate 1,417,228, forward strand.
GAATACGTATCTAAGTGCATATTTTAAAATCTTAAAAAATAGATCGTTTTCATGCTACTCTTTAATGGCTCGTCTCGAAATTTGTCCTCTTTTAGTGACTACGTGGCAAAATGACCATTCTCTCCAAACGCGCTCTTATCCATTCTCCAAAAAAATTTCACTCCTCTGCTTCTCTAAAAATTTCACAAGCTACATCCCATTCTCATTCTTCTGTGTCTCTCATGATCTAATAGCTCTGCTTATACTTTTTGCTCGGTTAGTAATGAGTGATACATCTAATCGAAAGTTTCATTTGAACATCAAGCTCAACCAAGAGTATGCAACTACACGGAGTGTCTACCAAAGATCCCTATCATGTGCAAATGAAGCTCAACATCTTCGCAATGAAGGAAAGAAGCATATTGACCTATGGACAGATGGAAGTCTATATCCACCGGATCCCAAAACAGGAAGGTATCCTTCTTTTCACACACCACATGATTTGATTAGATTTGTTGGTGATGGGGAGGATGGCTTACTTGGTTATAGTTCAAGACTATCTCAATCACATATTAATTATGCAGAATATACTACATATCTTCAAAATACTTCATCTTTGAATGCAACAAAAATTTTAGAACTTGAAAACGAAATAGTGTCTTTGAAACAAGAAAATGATCAATTGAAATCCTTAAAAGAAACTCCAATAGGATTAAGAGCACGAGTAAAACGAATGCGGGATGTAGTTAACTTAACAGAGAGATCTGGACAAAGAAAAAAAAGGTTAAAACTTGTAAGAGATCATGTTACTAACCTTCTAGGATTTGACATGTCTAATGCTCAGGAAAGGGTAAGATTTTTGAATGAGCTTATGAATAGGTCGGATATCTTGAAACTTTTAGAACTTCCTGAAAATCAAACTCAAAAAAAACTGGTCTTTCAACATCTATTAAAAGATATGGACTTATTAGTCCAGCCTTCCCAAATGCAAGAAGTTTGTGACACAGTGGGAGTGAGTAGAAAGGGATACAGAGCCATCTCTAAAACCTGGTTCAGGGTCCTTAAGTATTACAAAATCAAAGCTTTTGGGTTGCCTAGACCTCACAATGTTGGAAAATATAGAACTATGTTAAATGAGGAAATTTCTAAACATTTCGGAGAGTATTTCCATATTGAGGGAACAATGCCATATGAGAGACAAAAAAAAAATCATCTTTTGAATACAACGTTTATAATAATATTTGGATGAACATTAGAAAAGTCCAATCTTTTATGGTGAGATATTACAACATAAGAGAAATAGATTGTGAAGGAAAACTTGTATTTGTTTTAAAATTAGATGAAGCTCAAATCCAAAAGTGTCAAAAAATGGAAAGAATATCTATATCCCTAATGAATAAAGCATTGGACTATAGTCAGGGTAAGCTTGATTCTCCATACCACAAAACTCAATCAGAAATGGAGCTATGGTGGATTGGATCAGCTCAGGTACCAGTAGAGAGTCATGAAACATTAAAGTGGCTCTTCTCAAAAACAGACATTCCTTCAGTTATTCAGAGCCAGAATACAGGTGAACACCTTCATGTTGATGACATAGGTGATTTCATTGTGGAATGGCATTTGAGTGCCGACCTCAAGGCGTTGAAGTGTATGTTTGGTGTATGTGGAGGAGCAAATACCAAATATCCATGTCTTTATTGCATGGCAAGCACAGGGACAAAAGAATGGCTTGCAGAAAATGAGATTGGAAAACCACCATCCAGAAATAATGTGAATATTGTCGATTATCCAACTTCTGTTAAAATATGGGATCCAATTCTACCAATACATTTGAAAAATGTGCATATATGTACACTGCATGCAGAGATAAGAATCTTGGACAAATTGCTCAGACTTCATCTGGACTATGCATATTCTATTAAGCCGACTAAACTTGCAGATGAGTGCATAGAAAAGTGCGAAGCCTTGCTCTCTCAAATGGGTTTTCATGGTGGGGAAGTGCATCTTAAAAAAGATCCTGTTCTTTCTGGAGGAACAGGTGATGTTCTGCAAGATGTTTCAATGGGAGGAGCAAAAGCGAGAAGATTTTTGAGCAACCATGACACCAAACAAGTCAACGCAATGTGGAACTGTTGGAAACAGCTGTGTGTCATCACCACAAATGTCAAAAGTAGACCAGATGTAGCCAACAAACGTATGGAAGTTTGGAAAAAACTCGACAATTTTTTCAAAGTCCTTAGACGACAAGTTGGTTCAAATACTTATGCAGATGATTTCAAAAACGCAATAAAGCTTTTGATCAAAGCTATCATAGATGCCTGGGGAGAAAAAGACAACTTATTACTTGGTGAGTATTCAGACTTATCAAAACAGTTATATATTGGTGTGTCCAGACTTATTACTTGAAATTTCTTAAATGTACTAACAAAAATTTTCTTTGTAGCATATTCTTTACTTGCATGGACCATATTTTGCTACAGAAGGACCACTTGCAACATGGAATACACAAGGATTGGAAAAGTCTCATTATCAAGCGAGAACTTCCTTTTTTAGATGTACCCGAAGAGGAGGAGGTGGACAAAGAAGAAGCAATGCACTAAACGAATTATTCAATTGGTTCTACAGGAGGCAATTACAAAGGATGAGATCAAAGACCCAGCAATCTGAAACTACACCAACACCTCAAGAAAGAGACTAATGATTACTAACACATTTGTACCTCTAACAAAAAGTTTTGCTGAAATAAAGTTGGTCCTTGCAAAATATTGTGTACATTAGTATTTGATTCTCTTGGGACTTCTTGGCATGTCACCTCTGTATCTCAAAAATTTTCTCCTTCTATAACCTCCAAGGAGATTGATATCTGACACCTCAGCTGCAGCTGCATAGCTAGAGTAGCAAAGAAAGTATCCTGCTCTTGAGGCATTGAAACCTGCAGCATATCCAAAGATTCTAAGAGCAGCAGCTCTCTCTAGAAGCAAAACCTTGTTAGCATTTATTTGAAGGGGAGTATATCCCATAAACCTTGACAACACCTTGAAGGCAAATATTGGCAACTCAGCATCTTCAGAGAAGTTCATGTGGAATGCACAGAACACAGCCTTATCCAATGTAGGCAAGTAGTGCATGAGAGCAGATGAAGGCCTTCTTGACCTTGTTTCTGTAGATTTCACTCTGGTGCCTCTAGCTCTTGCCAGAAAATCATCCTTATCAAGCAATTCAATCTGCAAGACAAAAACCTCAATTAAAAAAAATTACAATCACAATAACATTTAACAAAGGATTAAATGGAAGCTACCTTCTGCAACTCATCCTCAATTACTACTTTGTCTTTCATCAAGTTGCAAGAGCCAACCCTTTCCACTTTATCAGAATCTGCCTGAAGCTTGAAATCTCTGCCAAAAGACTCAATACCTAACTCAATGAGCCTGTCCTCAAAATCCTCATCACTCAAGGAAGGTTTCCCCTCTTCCATTTTTTTAAGGCACAAGGCAAGTGCATCAGTAGCAGGGATAAATGAGTTGTCAGATGTTTGCAAATCAAGTGCCAGAAACTCTTCCTTTGGCTCTACTTCTGTATCAATAAAGTCTTTGGCCACTTCACAAGCTTTTGAAATTGCTGCAATACAGTAGTCTTCTCTGATATTGAAGAGACATTGAAGATAGGAAAGAGGAATAAAATCTTTCTCATTGATATAAAAGAAAGGAAGGTTTGGAAGAGTAACAGAGGATTCAGATATACTTGCTACCTCTGAAGGCTCTTCAGTAATAGTGGAAGCCCTAAATTCTGCAACATCAAGATTTGCACTTTCTCTCTCCTCAGCTTGAACATCAATTTCTTTCTCTTCTAAAATTTCACATTTCTCTAACTTTGAAACTGTGGTGACAATTAAGTTTTCTTCCTCATTCTCTGCATCAATTTCTGGTTGTTGCTCTTTATCCTGTATTTCTGCTTTCAAAAATAGGAAGAAAAGAAAAGAGACATCCTTGGGGACAAGGTTGCAATGTTTTTTATGGATAGGACAAGAAATGGATGAAGGGCATGTGAAAGAAGTTCTATTTGAAAATCTACTGAACCTCTTTGTTACTTTGGCTTTCTCCACAGATAGCTGTGTAAAATCTGTAAGGTGACAAAAATCATGGTCTCCGACACGAAAACAATGAGCTTGAATTGACATTTCAAATTGGTTGTACTCATCTTCAAGAATGTCCTTGAGCTTCAACAAAACATCTGAAAGAGAAAACCTTGGATTGAAAATCTCCACTGCATCAAAGTATACCTTCATATCATGACCATCTTGCAAAATAGCATTCAAGAGCTTCTCACTTGGGCTTTCTTCAACAAGCTCATGTCGACCCGCAACACCTTTACTCATTGAGATATTTGACAAAAATGCCTGAAAAATTCTGATGTGCCAGAACCAAGCGAAAATGAAAGGTCCAAAAAAATTGGAATGACTTTATCGCTTGGTGCGGGATTTGACAATTCCAAGGTCTCCAAATTAATTTTGATTTTTGCAAAATAGGGTTTGGAAGAGAAAACGGTGCACAGCTTGATCTGACGCAAACGAGTGGTCCAAAACTGGGGAAAAATTTTAAAAGCGTGTGACTAAAAGACATTAAATAGTGACCGTTTATGCCACGTGGCAATAATGATTACATACCACGTGTACTCAACGGTACTTTGTACGACATATCCGAGGTATAAAAACTTAATATTGTTAAAAATATTCATTTTTTTCTCCGTCACTGTATCAAGCGAACCAGGCTACCTTTTGTTTCTCAACCCCACTTTTCCCATATCAAGCGTTCTCAATTCCCTACCCGAATCAAGCGATAACAAACATCCGAGATCCTTGCATTCTTCGCATCGCTTCGTTCCTGCCCGAATCAAGCGATTACACACATCCGATTCACTAGGATTTCCCTATTCGCTTCGTTCGGGTCTTCATTTTTTTCTCCATCCCGCATCAAGCGATAAGACACATCCGAACCTCCCGGATTTTCATCATCGCTTCGTTCGGGATTTTTCTTATTTTTACTTCGTGCCCGAATCAAGCGATTATCACCATCCATAATCTTTGGAATCCCTAAATCGCTTCGTTCGGGCTACTTCATTTTTTTGTCCTATAATACAAATTGCTTGATCTGGTCTCCTTTTCTAGCTTCAATGGCAAGGACGAAGCAGACTGCAAGGAAAGTTTACCCACCATTGGAGACTGAAAAAGCTGAAGACAAGCCAGGTCCTTCCGAACAGGAAAAGCCCCTTCCGAACAGGAAAAGCCCCTTCCAAAGCCTCGTGCGAAGGCGACAGCAAGAAAGAGATTGAATTATCAGGTGAAGTCCTTAAGAGAGATAAGAGCAGCACAGAAATCTACAAGTCTCCTCATCCCTCGACTGCCATTTACACGGGTTGTCAGGGACATATCAGAAAGGTTGGTTGGTAAAATGAGAAACACATATCTTCAGAAAGTTCGATGGGAAACCCAGGCCCTCATGTGTCTTCAAGAGGCTGCTGAAGATTTTTTAATCGACTTTATGAATGATGGCTACATTGCTGCTGCATTTGCTCATAGGATCACTCTTATGAGCAAAGATTTTGTGCTGGTGTCCAGACTTAGATATAAGTTTGACAAAGCTTTGGAGCCTATTCCAAGTCAAGATATGAGAGCTTTTGAAATTCTTAATATCCCTCCAGCAAGGCAACCCAAGCAGTCTGTTGTTATTGAAGATATTTCTCATCCTTATGATACAAGAAAAGCTCAGGATATCAAAGAAGAAGTTGAAAAAGAGAGAGAGCAAGAGAAAATTTCAGAGGATGCACTTCTTTCTCAGCAAGCTGAGATTCTCCATTCATCCAATTCAGAGCTTTATAAGAATGTGACAGGTCAGATGATAGTAGATGTGTCTATGCCTGGAGAGGATGAGGTGTATTGTGACATTGCCCCTGAGGACACAAGCATGCTTGTGAATCCTAATATTGAGATATCTGACACAGTCCTCTTCATCTGCCTGAGGTTTGTAGGGATTTGCTTTTGTTTTCTTGATGAATTTCCCAGGAACCATATTTTGTTGACATGTTTTGTTTGTGTATCCAGATGTCTTATGAGGGATCTTCATGAATCAATGGCTGTGCAAGTGACAATCCTTGATCCCCTTGTTACACAGTGCCTTTTCAATAGGCAAGGGGATCTTGCAAGTTTTCTCAAAAACTTTGATATGCTTACCTGCAATTACATTGTGTACCCTTATGTTGAAGTGTAAGACTCATTCTCAATTACCTTTTGCCTATTATAGACATGACAGTATTCATTACTAATTTCAGTACTCATATTATCACAGAGGCCATTGGAGTCTTATTATTATCAATCTATTGGATAGAGATGTGATCTTTATGAACTCTTTGGCATCCATCCATGGGAGAAGTAAAATGTAAGAATCAATTTTGCCATGTATTGACCCTCAAATTTCTTGCATGATTTCAATTATTTGGTTGACCCTCAAAATTTTATGTTTGCAGTGCTGCCAAACTTATCTTGAGTTTTCTAGCCTCTACCTATGTAGACTACAAACTTGAAGATTTTAAGTACTTCAATCAGGAAGTTCCCTTGCAGAAAGACTCAACATCTTGTGGATGGATGGTTCTTGCAAATGCTTGGAGATTTCTTGAGTCAAGATTCAGAATGACAACACTTCTTGTAAGTTCATGAATAAAAACCATTGATTGATTTAGTGAATACATTGAGTGACCTGTTTTCTTACTTTCTTATTTTCTTTTGTCTTAGTTGCATGAGTATTCAGATTCTTGGGTAAGTTGGGTAAGGGAGAAGGCAGTGTCCATGGTTTTGAGCAGATCCATCAATCCATATGATCCTGATTCTCCCTTTCCACCTGGAGCCAAGGATACAACTTCAAAGAAAAGGAAAAGGGAGAAGAAGGAAAGCAAAGACAAGGATGACTCATTCAAGAAGGAAAAGACCTCTGCCAAAGAGAAGAAGAAGAGAAAGAAGAGCCCTTCCAAGAGCAAGTCTTCCAAGGGAAAAAGAGCCATTCAAAAGAGAAGAGCCATTCTAAATTAAAGATCCCTCAGGCTAGAGAGCAGATCCCTACCCCTCCTGTTAAAGAGAAGAGCCCTAGCCCACTTGCTAAAGAGAAGACCCCCAGCCCTCCTGCCAAAGAGATGAGCTCTTCACCAGCTCAAGGGAAGACACCTATCAAAGAGAAGATCCCTAGTCCTCCTACCAAAGAGAAGAGCTCTTCTCCAGCTCAAGAGAAGACACCTATCAAAGAGAAGACCCCTGTCAAAGAGAGGAGTGCTGCTAAAGGTCTTCCTTTTCACTCACCAGTGAAATTTAAAATTCAAAAGCGTCGTTTGTCCAACAAAGGTAGTAAGAGGGCAAATGTTGGCTCTCCATTTAATTTCTTGTTCAAGTTCCCCAAGAAGACTGCCAAGTCTCCAAGGCCAACCTCCAAAGAATCTTCTCCAAAACCAAACCCCACTGCCAAATCTCCCTCGCCAACACGTGAAGGTCTCAAAGAGGAGCCCAACTTACCACCATTAGGGGAATCCACTCTAAAGTCTTCCTCTCCAACACCTCAAGTGCTGAAAACTCCAGAACTTGAACCTCAATCAGCAAAATTTGATCGAAGCAAACAGAAGAGAGAAAGATTCTCTAAAGATGCAGGGTCATCTCATGCCAAAAGGAAAGTTGATTTTGCAGAGTGATTCCACATATTGGATTTTTTTTTGTTCATTTTGTCCATATGAACACACATTTTTTGGGTTAATTTTCTGTAAAATTCTGTATCAATAATTTGATATCAATCTGTTAAACCTTGTTTTGTGTCGCGAACAATTTGTTAACCAATTTTGTGAAGAAGTCGAGACGAAATCTAGCAGAATATATTGATTACATTATCATTTTCAACTATACAAACTTGCCCTTGCAAGTGGCTCAAATACAACTTTTTTTGGGGGGAGACATGTGATGCATGAGGTTACACTCTCCATCCTTGTACGGATAACAATATCATCTACTTTGAATCTATATTCAGGTGATATTTCATCCAGAAACTCAAGCGACTCTCTAACATGTTGTAGTCGCCAGTTTGATGTTACTATGAGTTTCCTAGGATCTATGAATGGATGGACTATGATGTTAAATTCAAACTCTGGACAATTCTCTTCAGAGTCCAAAGGGACCCAACTACCAAGCTTGCTTTTCCATCTCCTATAGTCATAGCCCAAAACTAAGGATTGGCGACACAGTTGGTATGAGATGGACAAAGAATTTGGCCTTACTCTACAACTGATATTGTCCCCCATATGAAAAGTTTCCTTGGTACTCCATCCTTCTCCAAGTACAGTGTCCAGATCAGTCAGAGATAGTCTTCTATTAAGCCACATCGTTCTTGTCCTCTCCAATTCCATTGTTTTGAAACATGCCACAAAGACATGTATAGGCAAGAACCATTGAAGTTTAATCCTTCTTGAAATCCTTCCAGGAGACATTGCTTTAAGAATATCATCTTTGATTTTGGATTTGAAGCTTGTTATGGTATTTGGATCAGGAACTTCCCATTCTAGTGACATTATTGTGGGAATAGGTATGTCATACAATTCTCCATGAACACCTTCTCTTGATGGAACCCTGTATTCTGCAAAATACACAAATAAATCCACTGATTTGTAAAATGAAGGTGGTTTGTCTGCGTACATGACATCTGCAATCCCCTTGTGAATTGCCTTGAATGTGCCACTTAAGCTCTCAACAGGCTGCCACTCCACAGCTGTTGACGGAAAGATAACTGAAATGAAACAAACAACAAATATATCAGAAAGAGAAATATTGTGTTGTGTCAAATAGATAAAGGTTTGTTGAATTACAGTAAGAATGGAGAATTGGATGTTCATCCAAGTTCAACACCATGTCTTTGGCCATGTAGACATGTTGAACTTTTGCAAGCCAGCCATTGTCGGTCACTTTGAATGCAAGAACACGACCTTTCCAATGGGATTTCACTTCATTTCGCTTGGTTCTTTTCACCCTGTGGGCACCTTTGCAAGAGGGAAGCATTGTTACCCAATCATTCACACGAAAAGACATGGGTTTCCAAACACCATCTTCTCTCGTGTTATGAAAATCACAAGAAGTAATATTGTGAGAAGGACGACGTGAGGACGCCATAGAAGCTCACAGATAAGAGAAAAATAGTAAATCTTTTGAATAGTGAATCTTTTGAATAGTGAATCTTTTGAAAGTGCAAAGAAGAAAGAATAAACCATATGCCAAAATGAAAGGAAGGCGGAAAGTAGACGTCTGATGTTTTGTCATTAATAGCGTTGTTTTCAAGGCCTGAAAAGAGGATTTCGTATCTTAATGCTTGATTTTTTGAAATAAAAAATGGAACAAGATGTCACTATTTTGGACCCAAACTTTAATGTTAGCCATCATAAACGTCTAAATTTAGCCGTTTTAGCCGTTCGCCACTAAAATAGAACCGTTAAGAAGACATTTGGAGGAGACAAGAATGCCATACTTTTGTATACGTGTCAATTCACAATTGGACAATTTCTTAATCCTTGGATTAACAAACAGCCCTTTTCTAGCCGGTTTTGGCCCTAATGATTATGTGATGCCAAGAAATGTTCCTTACACACGCTTGATGATACATCTTGGAAAACATCATCATCCTACACAACCAGGAAGCTCTAGGATAGCTCGAGGATCGAGTCAAAGATGGTGTCAAACAAGTCTTAGCTGCGGACAGAACAACAAGCCCTAGACAAGTGCAAATGAAAGTGGCGAGAGATTTTTTTATGCAAGCTTTCATGGTTCGTCATAAGCTTCCAGCAGATAGTCTTGATGAGACAGAGCTTTGCTAGTCAATTGGAAGAGATAATTCCACTAATTTCAACTTCAATGTAAGTACATTAACACTTTGTTCGTAAATGTTATTTTAATGATTGATCGCAAGGTTATTTTAATGATTAATTACAGGTTTCGCTCGATGGTTTATCAAACAAAACACGAGATGGGTATTTCTTCTTCGTGTTATGAGGAGATCGCACGATTAAAAGCTGAAGCTACCATAGAGTTTTTCCATGGTAATCTATTTCCAGGTCAAGGATCTCCAACAGATCCATGTTTTTGTATTTAAAATGTCAACCACAAGAGTCGGCAATGGAGTGGATTTGGTGAATAGGATGCGGAGAAGTGGATCGGGAGATCTTAAGTCATCTTGGATACATTTTTATCATACCCACAGAGTGCGGGGTGGATGGGTGACACTAGGATGTCATGTCTACAATCCATTGTAAGTTTGATTCGTTGTCATTTATACATTAGGGCCAAAAACGTCTCAAAATGGGCTGTGTAAGGAATTCGCTAACTTGCTAATTAGTAGAACGTTGACGGTCAAAACTGCTCCAAATTTGGTTGTTTTGGATATTTAAAGCGTATCTATGTGATTGAACACGTATCTAAGTACATATTTTAAAATCTAAAAAAATATATCGTTTTCATGCTTCTCTTTAATGGCTCGTCTCGAAATTTGTCCTCTTTTAGTGACTTCGCGCGGCAAATACTTATTTCTCTTACTTTTGAATGACCATTCCCTCCGAACGTGCTCTCATCCATTCTCCAAAAAAATTCACAAGCTTATTCTTAGTTTCACTCCTCTGCTTCTCTAAGAATTTCACAAACTACATCTCATTCTCATTCTTCTGCGTCTCTCATCTTCTAATAGCTTTGCTAATATTTTTAGCTCTGTTAGTAATGAGTGATACATCTAATCGTAAGTTTCATTTGAATATCAAGCTCAACCAAGAGTATGCAACTACACGGAGTGTCTACCAAAGACCCCTTTCATGTGCGAATGAAGCTCAACATCTTCGCAACGAAGAAAAGAAGCATATTGACCTATGGACAGATGGAAGTCTATATCCACCGGATCCCAGAACAGGAAGGTATCCTTCTTTTCACACACCACATGATTTGATAAGACTTGTTGGTGATGGGGTGGATGGCTTACTTGGTTATAGTTCAAGACTATCTCAATCACATGCAGAACATATTACATATCTTCAAAATACTTTATCTTTGAATGCAACAAAAATTATAGAACTTGAAAACAAAATAGTGTCTTTGAAACAAGAAAATGATCAATTGAAAACCTTAAAAGAAACTCCAATAGGGTTAAGAGCACAAGTAAAACGAATGCGGGATGTAGTTAACTTGACAGGGAGATCTGGACAAAGGAAAAAAAGGTTAAAACTTGTAAGAGATCATGTTACTACCCTTCTAGGATTTGACATGTCTAATGCTCAGGAAAGGGTAAGATTTTTGAATGAGCTTATGAATAGGTCAGATATCTTGAAACTTTTGAAACTTCCTGAAAATCAAACTAAAAAAAAACTAGTCTTTCAACATCTACTAAAAGATATGGACTTATTGGTCCAGCCTTCCCAAATGCAAGAAGTTTGTGACACAGTGGGAGTGAGTAGAAAGGGATACAGAGCCATCTCTAAAACCTGGTTCAGGGTCCTTAAGTATTACAAAATCAAAGCTTTTGGGTTGCCTAGACCTCACAATGTTGGAAAATATAGAACTCTGTTAAATGAGAAAATTTTCAAACATTTCGGAGAGTATTTCTATATTGAGGGAACAATGCCATATGAGAGACAAAAAAAAATCGTCTTTTGAATACAACGTTTATAATAATATTTGGATGAACATTAGAAAAGTCCAATCTTTTATGGTGAGATATTACAACATTTGAGAAATAGATTGTGAAGGAAAACTTGTATTTGTTATAAAATTAGATGAAGCTCAAATCCAAAAATGTCAAAAAATGGAAAGAATATCTATATCCCTAATGAATAAAGCATTGGACTATAGTCAAAGTAAGCTTGATTCTCCATACCATAAAACTCAATCAGAAATGGAGCTATGGTGGATTGGATCAGCTCATGTGCCAGTAGAGAGTCATGAAACATTAAAGTGGCTCTTTTCACATACGGACATTCCTTCAGTTATTCAGAGCCAAAATGCAAGTGAACACCTTCATGTAGACGACATAGGTGATTTCATTATGGAATGGCATTTGAGTGCCGACCTTAAGGCGTTGAAGTGTATGTTTTGTGTATGTGGAGGAGCAAATACCAAATATCCATGTCTTTATTGCATGGCAAGCACAGGGACAAGAGAATGGCTTGCAGAAAATGAGATTGGAAAAACACCATCCAGAAATAATGTGAATGTTGTCGATTATCCAACTTCTGTTAAAATTTGGGATCCAATTCTACCAATACATTTAAAAAATGTGCATATATGTACATTGCATGCAGAGATAAGAATCTTGGACAAATTACTCCGACTTCATCTGGACTATGCATATTCTATTAAGCCGACTAAACTTGCAAATGAGTGCATAGAAAAATGTGAAGCCTTGCTCTCTCAAATGGGTTTCCATGGTAGCGAAGTGCATCTTAAAAAAGATCCTGTTCTTTCTAGAGGTACAGGTGATGTTCTGTAAGATGTTTCAATGGGAGGAGCAAAAGCAAGAAGATTTTTGAGCAACCATGACACCAAACAAGTCAATGCAATGTGGAACTACTGGAAACATCTATGTGTCATTACCACAAATGTCAAAAGTAGACCAGATGTAGCCAACAAACATATGGAAGTTTGGAAAAAACTCGATAATTTTTTCGAAATCCTAAGACAACAAGTTGGTTCAAATACTTATGCAGATGATTTCAAAAAAGCAATAAAGCTTTTAATAAAAGCTATCATAGATGCCTGGGGAGAAAAAGACATAACTTATTACTTGGTGAGTATTCAGACTTATCAAAACAGTCAAAATTAAAGTGTAATTTCTTAAATTTACTAACAAAGAATTGTCTTTGTAGCATATTCTTTACTTGCATGGACCATATTTTGCTACAGAAGGACCCCTTGCAACATGGAACACACAAGGAATGAAAAAGTCTCAAGCGAGAACTTCCTTTTTTAGATGTACCAGAAGAGGAGGTGGTCAAAGAAGAAGCAATGCACTTAAAGAATTATTCAATTGGTTCTACAGGAGGCAATTACAAAGGATGAGATCAAAGAACCAGCAATCTGAAACTACACAAACACCTCAAGATAGAGACTAATGATTTACTAACACATTTGTACCTCTTACAAAATATTTGCTGAATTATAATCAATCCTTGCAAAATATTGTGTGCACATTAGTTTTTGATTCTCTTGGGACTATTCGGCATGTCACCTGTGTATCTCAAAAATTTTCTCCTTCTATAACCTCCAAGAATATTGATATCTGACTCCTCAGCTGCTGCAGCTGCATAGCTAGAGTAGCAAAGAAAGTATCCTGCTCTTGAGGCATTGAAACCTGCAGCATATCCAAAGATTCTAAGAGTAGCAGCTCTCTCTAGAAGCAAGACCTTGTTAGCATTTATTTGAAGGGGAGTGTATCCCATGAACCTTGACAACACCTTCAAGGTAAATATTGGCAACTCAGCATCTTCAGAGAAGTTCATGTGGAATGCACAAAACCCAGCCTTATCCAATGTAGGTAAGTAGTGCATGAGAGCAGATGAAGGCCTTATCCAATGTAGGTAAGTAGTGCATGAGAGCAGATGAAGGCCTTCTTGACCTAGTCTCTGTAGCTTTCACTCTGCTGCCTTTAGCTCTTCCTAGAAAATCATCCTTATCAAGCAATTCAATCTACAAGACAAAAACCTCACTTTAAAAAAATTACAATCACAATAACATTTTGCAAAAGATTAAAAGGAAACTACCTTTTGCAACTCATCCTCACTTACTACTTTGTCTTTCATCAAGTTGCATGAGCCAACCCTTTCCACTTTATCAGAATCTACCTGAAGCTTGAAATCTCTGCCAAAAGACTCTACACCTAACTCAATAAGCCTATTCTCAAAATCCTCATCTCTAAGGGAAGGTTTCTCCTCATCCAATCTTTTAAGACACAAGGCAAGTGCATCAGGAGCAGGGATAAATGAGTGGTCAGATGTTTGCAAATCAAGTGCCAAAAACTCTTCCTTTGACTCTACTTCTGTATCAATAAAGTCTTTGGTCACCTCACAAGCTTCTGAAATTGCTGCAATACAGTAGTCTTCCCTGATATTGAAGAGACATTGAAGATAGGACAAAGGAATAAAATCTTTCTCATTGATATAGAAGAAAGGAAGGCTTGGAATAGTAACAGAGGATTCAGATATGCTTGCTTCCTCTGAGGACTCTTCAGTAACAGTGAAAGCCCTAAATTCAGCAACATCAAGATTTGCACTTTCTTTCTCCTCAGCTTGAACATCAATTTCTTCCTCTTCTAAAATCTCACTTTTCTCTAGCTTTGAGACTATGGTGACATTTAAGTTTTCTTCCTCCTTCTCTGCATCAATATCTGATTCTTGCTCTTTATCTTTTATTTCTGCTCTCAAAAATAGAAAGAAAAGAAAGGAGACATCTTTGAAGACAAGGTTACAAAGCTTCTTATGAATTGGACAAGAAATGGATGAAGGGCATGTGAAAGAGATTCTATTTGAAAATCTACTGAACCTCTGTAACTTTGGCTTTCTCCACTGACAGCTGAGTAAAATCTGTAAGGTGACAAAAATCATTATCTCCGATATGAAAACATGACCTTCAATTGACATTTCAAATTGTTTGTACTCCTCTTCAAGAATGTCCTTAAGCTTCATCAAAACATCTGAAAGAACAAACCTTGGATTGAATATCTCCACTGCATCTACGTATACCTTCATATCATGACCATCTTGCAAAATAGCATTCAAGAGTCTTTCACTTGGGCTTTCTTCAACAAGTTCATGTCTTCCCTCAACACTTTTACTCATTGTGATATTTGAATAAAACGCTGGAACAATTCTGAAGAAGACTTGGAAGTCACTTTATGGCAGAGGCCGAACTAAGCAAAAATAAGTGGTCCAAAATATTTGGAATGCTTCTATGAGATATCTTGAGTCAAGATTTAGAATGACAACACTCACTGTAAGTTCATATAATGATAGCATTGATTGATTGGGTCAATACATTTAGTGACTTTCTCATATTAAGAAATTTTATCATTTTCTTTTGCCTTAGTTGCATGAATATCCACTTGGGTAATTTGGGTAAGGGAGAAGGCAGTTTCTATGGTTTTGGAAAGATCTATCAATCTAGTTGATCCTGATTCTCCCTTTCCACCTGAGAAAGGATCCAAGGGTACAACTTCAAAGAAAAGAAAAAAGGAGGAGAAGAAAAGCCATGTCAAGGATGGCTCATCCAAAAAGAAAAAGACCTCTGCCAAAGAGAAGAAGGAAAGAAAGAAGAGCCCTACTAAGAGAAGATCTTCCAAGGGGAAAAAGAGCACTACTAAAGAGAAGACCCATTCTAAAGGGAAGATCCCTCAGGCTACAGAGAAGAGCCCTAGCCCTCCTGCTAAAGAGAAGACCCCTAGCCCTCCTGCTAAAGAGAAGAGCTCTTCACCAGCTCAAGAGAAGACTCCTACCAAAGAGAAGACCCCTGTCAAAGAGAAAACCCCAATCAAAGAGAAGACCCCTGTCAAAGAGAAGAGTGCTACTAAAGGTCTTCCGTTTCACTCACCAGTGAAATTTAAAATTCAGAAGCGTCGTTCATCCAACAAAGAAAGTAAGAGGGAAAATGTTGGCTCTCCATTCGATTTCTTTTTCATGTTCCCCAAGAAGACTGCCAAGTCTCCAAAGCCAACCTCCAAAGAACTTTCTCCAAAACCAGACCCCACTGCCAAATCTCCCTCGCCAACACCTAAAGATCTCAGAGAGCCCAAATTACCACCAGTTGAGGAATCCACTGCAAAGTCTTCCTTTCCAACACCTCAAGAGCTCAAAACACCAAAACTTGAACCTCAATCAGCCAAATTTGATCGAAGCAAACAGAAAAGAGAAAGATTCTCTAAAGATCCAGGGTCATCCCATGCCAAAAGAAAAGTTGATTTTATTGAGTGATTCCACAAATTGGCTTTTGTTTTGTTCATTTTGTCCATATGAACACACCCTTTTTGGGACTATATTCTGTACTTAAATTCAGTATCAACAATTTGATATTCAACTGTTAAGCCTTGTTTTGTGTTGCGAATAATATGTTGACCATTTTTGTGAAGAAGTCAAGATGAAATTTAGCAGAATATATTGATTACATTATTGGAGAAATCCTTTTCAGCTTAACAAACTTGCCCTTGTAAGTGGCTCAAATACAACTTTTTTTGGGAGAAGGCATGTGATGCATGAGGTTACACTCTCCATCCTTGTACTGACAATAATATCATCTACTTTGAATCTATATTCAGGTGATGTTTTGTCCAGAAACTCTAACAAACAGCCCTTTTCTAGCCGTTTTTGGCCCTAATGAATGGTTACAACTGTTGAATCTTGGTTGTCATGTTATCAATTTAAGCTAACAAGAGATCTTTATAATTATAGTTTGCAGAAGGTTCAAACGATTGCTACTTGTGAAATGAGAACAGAGGATGCAGTTGCAATCACAAAATTTTGGCTATGTCTAAATGAAGTCATGGAGAAGAAAGGTTTTGCTATATCGGATTTTGTAGGATTTATGGCCGACGAGGCACAAGCAAACTAGATTGCTGTCAGAAAAGTATACAATAATGGTGAGGTAATGGAAGATAGAGAGAGAAGTTGTCATTTCCATTGGGAGCAAAGTTTGATCAATCACAATAGAAAGTATGTTACAGAACCTAATCAAGTGAAACACAAGGAAATGTGTGAAGTGTGGAGAAATGCAAGGACTTTGAAGACAGCCAGAGGAGGAAAAAAAAAAAAGAGATTTTTGGAGGATAGGTGCAGTAGAGGAAAGCAATATATCATCAATGGATTCATGGCTGAGTTGGTGGGGGGCACGATTTGGTCATTGGTGGGGTGGGATCCATGGAACAGATAATGACATCGAAGTGACGCTTCGACCAACAGTTAATCTCTCTGAGAGTAAGCACGGTAGCTGGAAGGCAGGTAAAGGTGGAAGGAGCAACATATCTTTATATGATACTTGTGTCACAGATTTGTTCAACGCCATTCTACAAAGTACAAAGAGTCAAGCCTATAGAGATGGAAAGTATAAGGGTTCAGGACCAAGCTACCAGAAACTGCAACAGCGCATGAATACAAGCACACCAACAATATCACAAGTTGTTCGTATGGTAAGAGAAGCCACTACAGGAACCCCCATGTACCAACATCCTTGTCCACTGAATGGTGACAAGCAAACTGTTCGAAGAAAACGAAAGAATTCAGGGCATGGTAATATAGAAGAAAATGCAAGTCACCGTCCAGAATACAACATGGAAACAATGACTACGAGGCGAAGTGGAAGACCGCGACATATCCAATTTGAAAATGAAGAGTTGGGAGCGACACATGTGCATATTGTGGATTCAGAAGATGAGGAAGCAGTAGTGGAAACACAAGTACATCCAACACTATGGGCAATTCGAAGAACAGAAGTGGGTTGCAATGTCAAGTGTCTTGCATACATGAAAGGCCAAGGTAGACAAGGACCTTGTCTCACAAGCCAATACCTGGGAGCAGCAAAGGTACGCCAGCACCATGTTTCTTTACTGAGAGGTCACACAAGAATGGTGTTACTCCACAATATGCATACTTTTGTCCTTGAGACTCACGTCATACATGGACGCATGACAACTCATTGAAGCCATGGCCACCTAGACCTGCAATCTGGCCTATAGCTCAAGGAACAAACTTGACAAAACATGAGGTAATATCTCTCAAACAAGGAGGATACATAGTGGAGACAAATGTGATACAGTCTACATGTAATAGAGCAAGACAAACAGAGGAGGAGCCCATCATTGGCAAACTTAACATAGAAGAGAAGGCTGGTAAACGTTGGAGGTATCGTTCCATGATATCTAATGCAGCAAAATAGAAGATTCAAATGGCATTGAATCTGAATCTAGATTTCATAGATTTTGACAGCATCATGAGCTTCTGCAAGAGAGAGAGAAAGGAGAGAAATTCCATGTTGCACAAAGGGGTATGCATATGCAATGCATCGTTTAGGGTGTGTACACACACATTACATCAAAAATACCACCACCAAGGTCAAAAATCAAGACATTCTTCTCACCCACGCTGGTGGCCTTCTTATCAAGACCATAAGCCATAGCTGCAACAGTGGGCTCATTGATGATATGCACGACATTCAAACCAGAAATCAATCCAGCATCCTTGGTGGCCGCCTCTAGGAATCATTGAAGTATGCAGGGACTGTAACCATAGCATTCTTCACAGTGCTGCCAAGGAAGGCCTTGGAGGTTGAAAGCTCAGACACCATCGACAATGTCAAGACCAAGGTCCAGGACAAGGAAGGCATCCCACCAGACAGAGAGAAGGACAGAATATTGAAAAAACTTAAAAAAATCATGGGTGAAAATCATTAACCAAAACCATGGTTATAAATTATTGACCCAAAACCATGGGAGAAAACCATGGTCCAAAACCATTGACTCAAATAGATCATATGGCCTATTACATGACTGTCCAAGGAGCCAATAATACCACCCCTTCTTTCCTTGAGACTCAAGAGTCCACTCGCAATATGCTTGATGTTCTTAATCGCATAGAAACCTTTGATACCAATACACAAGAAGACATTACAACGTTTGCCACTTTGGGGTACTCCACCATAATTATGTGGAGGGACATGGGATACATCCGTGAAGGTGAAGCCAACATGTTGGATGCAAAGCTTAACAAATTGGTGGAGGAATGGACAACCTTCTTGGCGGCTATCGACGAGGCGGAGAATGAAGAGGAGGTGCTTGATTCGGATGAAGATGAGGAGGAGTAGGCTTAATTAGCTTGTTTGGGGTATTTATACTAGCTTGTTTGTAATATTTCTATGTTGAAAATATAATTTTCGTATAACATTTTGTGAATAAGTGTTACAAGAGTGCACCCTACTCTAAGGGGATCCCAACTTTCTTTTGCTCATAGTAAATGTAAGGAAGAGGGCACCCTAATCTAAGGGGACTCTTTTGTTAGCATAGAGAGTGCATAGAGTATGTAGGTAGACTTATTATATAAGTCTAAAGAAACAACTAATAGTAGAAGAAAATTGCTGGTATTAGAATACCAGGTGCTAAAAAATCATGTGCCATTATTTAAGGAAAAAAGTACACTATTTCTAATTTTTGTTTTAATTAACAGACAAATGGAGAATGCATCCATGATTTTATTTTTGATTTAAGGAGGTGTTGTTGAGGCTGGAGTTGGGATCATGAACGCTATGTAACTAACATGGACATCACAATGGGTCGAGAGGTTGGTCCAAGAAATTATAGAACATGGCAAAGCGGTGATCGATGAGGTTGAAAAAAGTTAATGTATTGCATTGTTAAGTTAGCATTGCATATGCGAGACCCTTTAGAGCAATTGTTTTCTTAGTATCCCAAGAAAAAGGATTAAACTATCCAAACTAAAACATCACATGTGTTGCTACATGTGTTGTGAGTGTGTGTCATGTTAATGAGGTGGAATATCATGCCATACTGATGTGGAGGTTACACGCTGATGTGTCGTTTTCACTAAAAGCTCGCTCAATTAATGAAAATAGCTCGCCTGGCAATTTTTTTGGCGAGCTTTTAGAAAGCTCGCCGTTAAAAACTCGCCTAAAAACAACCCCCCTGCTGCACAATTCCCTTTGACTTCAAAGTTGGAGGCCCTGTATCTCCCTGCTCGCTACTCTGTTTGATGAGCCATCTGGATCGGCTTGTAAGGCAACTCCTCTTCCCTTGATCCGCTTCATGCACCTCCTGCTAATAGGCCTCCAAAATCATTGTCTGGCCCTCTTCAATAACCTCTACATTTCTCCACTTTCTGACCTACTCCCTAGCATCCATCATACACCATCTGCACTCACCTTCCCTACTACATCAAAGACACACTCCATGTGCACCACTATGCTCCCTTGAACCCCAAGTCACATGCAACTGGACCAGCCAATGACTGCCCTTTCCTCCTGCTAAAAATCTGACACTAACTAAGTGCACTGCACCTACTACAACCGCTATGTACATCAAAAAAGCTACATAACGTTGCTACAAGACCGCAAAAATCATGGGCAAGAAAAAATCCAACAAGGTTATGTGTTTGAATGCCACCCCTATTGGATAGATCAATGTCCTATTGGATAGATCAATGTGTCTCTTGAGATTGTTCCTACGACAACTTAAAAAGTCTCTCTCTCTCCAAAGAAAATTTTTTCCCCCGTGCCAACTTTTATTCATTATGGATGGGTCGGTGGGTGGGGAGTGTCTTGGGGCCCAACAATTACCCCCCTCCCCTCAAGTGACAGGAGGTTGCTCCCAATTAATCATAAGAGAGGGGCTCTTCTCCCAATAAAAAAATGCCGCACGTGTGATGGTGAGATTTCCATGGTTATTTCAGAATTATAATTATAACCCCTTAGGGGTTTAAGTGCACGTGTGCCCGTGCAAGTTGGAATGTTGCGAGGTTCGGCAAGGTTCGGTCGGTCACTGGTCGGTGCGAGATGCGACTCCGGCAAGAGGTGTGACCGGTCCCCCCGCTCCCCCTTTCACCATTTTGCCAACTTGAGACGAGCGCATTCCTTGCTTTGCTGTAACTCAAATTGTTGTCTACAACAAAGCAAGGTATCAAGTAAACGACTACAACAAAGCAAGGTATGCTTCTTCTCCTTCTTCTTCTGCAATTTTTGTGCAACTATACACAGACACACAGAAACCCTAGCTCTAGCGCTTCATGCCATAGCTCGTTCTGGCAAGGTAGTTCTTCTTTGTCATCGTCTGCTTCTGCGGGAAAGGTACTTCTTCTTCTCTGCGAGCTCGCTTGAGCTTGACAGCAGACAAGCGCTAATTGCGGACACAGATGCAAATTCTTTTTTCTGCAAAATGAATTTATTCTTCTTCTTGCCTTTCTGCTGCATACAAAATGCCATAGCTCTTTCTTGCAAAACTTTTTCTGCTTCAAACAAAATCCATAGCTCTTTCTCTTGCTTGCATTTCATTCTTTTTCTTTCCTTTTAAAGAAAACCAGAGACTTGTCTTCTCTTTCTTCCTCTCTTTCTGCATTTCCTTAAGTCCTGCTTTCTTGTTTTGGTAGGGTTGTAAGATTGTCTTCTGTTTTTTTTCTCTGTTTTCTAATTGTTATTTTTGCTTCCTTTGCTTCAACCTCTGAGTTTTGATTACTTGTCTTCTTACAGGACTTCACGTTTGTTGCTGATTTGTACATGTTTGTGCTTGCATATCGTAAAGAAGACACTAGCGTGCGCTTGCACACACACACAAGTACACACATTCTACATTATAAGTTTGTCAAGGTTCAGACATTGGAACTTTGTTCCCTTTTTGCTTTTGGGTTAGACTAGATACTCATTTCTTGTTAAATTAGAGAAAGCATGTGAATTTCTTTGCTAAATATGTACGCATTTAGGGAATGATTATGCACCATATATTTGTTTTGCATATTATGTTTGTGCTTTTGCTTGATGTGTTTTGCATGAAACGCTTATATAATATGACAGTTGCAAGGCCTTTACAAATGGATCGAGAGAAGTTAATGGCAATGGCACATGCTGCACGAAGGGACGGAGAAGGCACTGGTAGAAGGTGTGGCCTGTTTGAATGTTTTCATAATGTTTAATATTTTTCAGAACCTTGCACATACGAGCGCGCGCCCACAGAGCTAACTGTTGATAGTTATGAGTTAAAGAGGAATTGGTTTGAAAATCAAAGCTGAAAGGGGTATTTTAGCCAATTATTGGTGATATTATGCGACAGATTTTGATGTCGTTTGTGTGCAGAATACACATGCAGCTCATGTATGTATGTATGTGTGTGTGCGTGTGTTTGCATGCATGCATGGACGTATGCATGAATGTAATGTATTCATGTAATATGTGTATATATATGTGTGTGTGTGTGTGCATGTATATATGTATGTATGCATGTATGACACACAATGCTTCTTTCTAGAATATATTTTACAGAACAGGGTTACCTAGAAGGCAGAATAGGCACGCTTATCATTAGGTTCTTTTTGCAAAGGTGTTTCATGCATGTTCATTTTGCAAAGGCCATGCTAAGTACTGATGATTTTCAGTGGCCTTTTGTCATTATTTAGGTTCATACTTTTAGATGAACATTACTTTCTTGTATGCAGGACGAAAGTGCGTGCTCGTCGAAAACGTAGAAAGGATGATAAGACGTTTGAAGAGAGGCTTCAAAGAACTTGTGTAGAGATTGGATTGAGTCCTGTATGCGAAATTATGGAGGCATATATATTTCTGAAGGACGGCACGGCTATGCGTTTCTTCAATCCATCAGGTATGTGATGTTTCACTTTCCTGATGTCTTGAATGGACTTGTTATTCCAGCTATTTATCTAATTCTCATTGGACCCTTGACAGTGTTACAATGCACTTCGGCAAATACTTGGGTTGTCTCCGGGACTCCTCATGTGCAAAGTACAGCTCATTTTCTCTAAATCTTTGAGCAAAGAAATGCTTGATAAAGTTGTTTCCATTCGATTATCGTTTTCTGTTTTGGTTTTGGCAGGCGTGCAGGATATGTTCACCGGCGTCATGAGAATATTTGGTATGCCACTGACATTTGTATCTGAAAACTTATTTGTGTGTTTCAATCAGTACCCAAGCATGCATGCGGGCGGGCACATGCCTGCACACACACACACACACTCACTCACCCACCCACCCACAGGCACACACATACTGAAATACATCAATATGAACTATTGTTTGTAGATACTAGTTCACAATCACAAATCAGTATATATTCTGTATTTATGTGTGCGTGTGTGTGCGCCCATGCGCGTGTGTATTTGCCTATTGTTGTCTCGGGATATGGTGGCTGGCTTCAGGTGTGTGCCTTGGCAACACAAGTGCACTTTTTTTATCGAAGCTACTCTAATTCCTGATAAAAAAGGATATGTGAAGCTACTCTATTACCTGATGAAATTCACAAGATGAAAGGTGATGGAGGTTAAGGAGAGAGATGGGATGTTTTATGCAGGGTCTTGCAATTGGTCGTTGAAAGTGACTGGGCCAGGTGATTTTGGTTTCACCGTGGCACACACAGCTGTTGAAGATGATAACGGCGACAATGATGGTGATACCAACGATGATGAAGAAAGCATTGGTGCAAAGTCTGATGGGTCTACATCTGAGAGGAGATAAAGGCACATCGTAGCTTGAACCTGATACACAGTCATTTGGAAAGCACATCTTAATACTGGCTTTAACAGTTTTGGATTTTGGGTCACTCAAAGCCATTTTTAACGTGATTCTTGGTAACTTTGACATGAGTCTTTAATTGTGTATAACATACGCTTATATCCTGGCAACTTTACTGATGTTGCTCAGCCAGTTTTGTCTCCAAAATGTTTAGAGAAAGCACAGCTGGAACTAATAAACCAGGGTACACAAAGCCCTTTTTACGTTCACAACCTTGTAATTTTCCAATGAGGCTCTCTACAAGAGGTTTGTCGTTCTTTCTGACTTATCTCCAGTTCATGACTCCTGATAGTTTAATCAGACATATCTCTCTCTCTCTCTCTCTCTCTCTCTCTCTCAGAAGTGGTTATGTATATCTCTCATGTTCCTTGCACCAAAGTTCTTTTATGAATCTAAGCTTGGGAAAGCTGACTCAAGTGAAGGTGGGTTTTTCCAGATGATAGGAGTAAGTATATTAGGTAATGGCTATGCTCTACACACTGGCAGTAATTCTCTTAAATTTTTTGAATCTTGTGAGTCTGATATGCACAAGTTTTGTAAGTGGCAAGGTCTTTTTGGGTGTATGTATATGTACTCTTGAAGGCGTTGTGTTTTTGTATTTTGTTGAATGTTGCAATTGCATCTGAGATCAAAGCTTTAACAAATGGAATCCACTCTGCTAGCGCATATGCTCTACATGGCAAAAGTTCAATCACATGATAATTTTTTTGTAGAGCTAGGAAGTTGAAACTAGAAGCAAAAGTGAGTGGAAGCCTAAGAGTGCAAGAGGCGGTTACGCATGTATAAATTGCTATTATTTATGGTGGCAAATTTGTTATGTACTAGTATTGGAATGCTGTAAAAAAGAGGACTATTACAAAAAATATAGAGTATAGCAAATAAGTGTCTTCAAAAAGATAAATTAGCACTCATAATTAACACTTCATATAATTTTTGCATTGGTAGCATAGCATCCTTTATTAGCTATCTCGCTTCTGGATGCACCCACTTGGCAAAGCTTGATTGGATCTTTAAATAAAAAAGCGTGCTCTCTTAAAATAAGGAGCAGGTGCTTCTCTCCTTCTCTTTCTCTCTCTCTCTCTCTCTCTCTCTCTCTCTCACACACACACACACACATGATATGAAGCACACACAATGAATTGTGTTCCTAGTCCATTCTCTCTCTCTAAATGCTCCACTCTTATAAGCTTCTCTCTCTCTTTAATCTCTCTGCACGCAGCAGGTAGTCTCTCTCTACGGGTTACTGGGAGCTCTCTTTCTTACACACAATCTCTCTCTCCCTCTCTCGCTCACAGCAAATTCCCCACAATTTGTTTGCACAAGTTTACTCCTTTTGAATCTGTGCACATCTTGCTGCAAGAAACAGGTAGCTATCTGCGAAGTTTTAATTCATATGAGTCAGTCTCTCGATCCAGCTAATGGATGACAAAGTGCTTGAGTAAGTTTTTCCCTTTTTATTGGTTTATATGCATCAGTCTCTAAATCCAGCTAATGGATGACAAAGTTGGGGTTGCATTTTGTTTTCTTGTGCTAATGATGGAGTAAAACTTGTTCTTGAAAGCATGGTATGGTGATCTTGAGCGATTTGTGGAAGAAGCAGAGAGACATGTAATGGAATTGTGATGAATTTGAAGAATGGGTTTTTAAAAGTTTCTTTGGCTTTTTTGTTTGGTGACGTGTGTGCAAGATAAAACCATCTTCCAATCACTCTGACGGGTGCTTCTTGGTCTATTGCAACCAATGTTCGTTGCATGTAAAGAGCAGGGGAAATGTTGGATGTTGAGGTTAAGCACTGGGCGGCTAGCGAGGGGAGTCCATGTGGCATTTCTTACACACATGAAGTTCTGGGAATTTTCCCTTGTGGGAAGAGGCCCCTTTCCATTCCTTTCCCCCTAATAGTATTCAACATCATGAGCTTCTACAAAAGGCGCCACATACCTACCTCGGTGTGGCCGTGGCCACTGGTCCCTCACCACACCTCTGCAGAAGCTCATGATGTTGTTGTAATCGAAGACTTTCCCAATACCAAACTTGCACCACCAACTTGCTTAAAACCTTCAGAAAGCCGTCACAATCCACATATCCTCTAGCACAGCATGCACGATCAAGATCACTCCACACGGCACTTGAGTACAACCTCCTCATGGGTCCCAACTTCTACAGAACTTAACACAAATGTTGTGACTAAGTACTCTAGCATCGTAAGTAGGATCCAGTACCACAAGCATCCACATCAAGTCCAGGAAGCAAATTGGTCCTTACATGTCATTGTCAACTACGCAATAAGCCACTCGAAGTACATCTCTCTCGTTCACAACACCACGCTTGAAGTCACTGGTACCAAAAAGACAACCATGATTCTAAGGGAGCCATGCCCATTAAAAAAAACATTGATCTTGCCAAATACACCTCAAGCCACTGACACCAACGATAGCCATGGCTTTAAGGGAGCCATGGCTTTAAGGGAGCCATATCCATAAAATGAAACATTGATATGTCAGCTAGGAGAAGGGGGATAAAAGAAGGGAAGAAGGTAGGATGGGGGTGGGAGTAGGGGAAAGAGGAGAACAACCCTGTCTCCGAAAAGAGTTGACTGCCAGCTAGCAAGCAAGATGTTTGACTTGGCCGTGAAGCGGCCCGAAAAAAGTGGAACACAAGGCCGGTCTGTCATCACAGTAGTGATTGAAACAAAAGAGTAGTACGATTTGTCTCATCTAATAAAAAAAAACCAACAAGCGCAAGAATTAATTAAGAGAGACAAAAATTACAAAGTCTGGCTGGGAAACAGCACCACACTCATAACAATTACAAAGCTCAAAATTCTTTATCGCATAGCTTCAATTCTGGATTGCAGAAGAGACACAAAACGAAAGGCCTCCTCCGTCTTCATTTGGAGCGCAAGCTGCTGAGCTTGTACCGGAATGCTTGGTTGAATTGGAGGTTCTCTAAGAACTGCATCTTGTGTGGTATACAATCTCATCTGTACCAAGTGGATGTCATAACTCTGCACATGAAAATCAGCAAACAGAATTCTCAGATTCGGAGCCTGATAAGCAGCCTCAAAAGCAGTCGCACATCTATCTTTCCAAATCAACCAAAGGAATTCAGCTCTAACTCTGGCCCAACACCATGAGGGCACCCCAACCGTATCCCCTAGAAGTAGTTGTTTAGCAGAGGGCAGGCCGCCCAGAGCAAACCAAATCGGTGACAATATGTCAACAGATCTCTGACAATTTCTAGATGCCCAATATCTTCAATGCTAAGTTTACATCTAGCACATACCCCATCTAAGAGTCCACATTTCCTACACTTGTCACCTGTCCAAATGGCTTTATGCATAATCAGCCACAATAATACAGATTTCTTAGGCTGAATCTCTTTAGACCAAATCGAGCGGAATTTGAAGTTCCATTGGTGCTTGTCATAAAGGACTGACCATCTCTTGTTGAGAGCCACATGTACAGGGGTAGACGGTACTGCTTGCACACGAGGGGGGTGACAGAATTCTGAGCCTCCTCTCCAACATAAGCCTTTGAGGGAAATGGGTTCGGAGACTGATATCTGCCATGCCTCATCTTCAGGAAAGATGCTGATACGATCTCGCACCAGCATCACTTCCCAAGGGAGGAGTGAGAATTTTAATAGCAGTTCATCGTTAGTCATCCACCTGTGGGAGGGAAATTGCCACACATCAGCCCAAACTTTGATGCCCTTCTTGTGAATACGTAGAGCAGTACGTACTGAAATGCTGGACACCGGAGGAACTGGACTAAGAGGAAACCACAGAGAGTCCGAAGCTCTGATAGAGTAGCTGTGTCTGCTTTCCCACACAACCCCTATCTTGTCACGATATTTGTTCCAAGCTTTCCATAAAGAGCGAAGTAGCTCAGACCCTTTAGGTTTGACAGTTTCATGACCTATCAAGATAATAATCCAGGGCAGATCCTTCCAGCCTGAGAAGTTTTCCAAGGAGAATTGGTCAAAGTTTCTGAATAGCAAACGGGAAGAGCATTCCTCTGGGTGAGAGATAGCTCTAATAATAGTCTTAACAGCAAGACGGTCAGCCCTAGCGAGAATATCTACTACCCCCAATCCCCCTTTGTCCCTGGGAAGGCAGCAGAACTCCCATTTGACTTTGGCAGCTCCTCTCCTGAAAGGGTCTCCTGACCAAAGGAAGTTCCTACATAGCTTTTCAATTTCCTTTAGATGAGAGTCTGGGGGTCTCCAACAGGTGAGGAAGAAAAGGACGTAAGCAGCTAAAAAATGATTAATTACCAGCACTCTGCCCGCTAACGATAGTTGCATACCCATCCATCTATTCAGCTTGCCCCTGAATTTTTCGACTACCCAGTCCCACCTTTGCTTCAGGGTAACTCCGAAACCCATAGGAATGCCTAGCAGTCGAAAAATTTCACCAGCCCGAATACTCTGAGCCAGCCAAAATGGGAGATTTCCTTCAACAGAGAACACGCCCGTTTTGTATGATTGACCCTTGAGCTAGATGCTAAACAAAAGGTGTCCAACACCTTCCCAAAAGGTCAGGAGAGAATTCTGATCATTGATGAGCAAGGCGTTGGTGTCATCCGCAAACTGAGAGAGAATCTGAACACCATTTGAGGTAGGTAAGGGAATGCCTTGGATTAGCCCCAACCTCTGGAATCTTTGCATCATACAATTCAAGCTATCCACAGCTATCACAAACAACAGAGGAGCAAGAGGACAACCCTGTCTGATCGACCTGGCCAGGGGGAAAACATCTGATATTGAGTTATTTAGCGCCACTCTAGCTGAAGCGTTGCCGAAGAGGGTTTTAACAAATTGGATCCAAACCCCATCTTCTCCAGACTGAGTAATACAAAGCTCCACTCCAGCCTGTCATCATAGGCTTTGTCAAAATCAACTTTGGCAAAAATAAAGTCAATCCCTTTCTCCTGAGCATCCTCTACTCCTTCCCAAATTGAAATTAGAGCTTCAATAAGTCTTCTTCCACGGATGAACCCTTTCTGCTCTGTTGAGATGTGTTTCATTAAGCTGGGAGTGATCCTGCAGGCTATCACTTTGGCGAGCACTTTGTATACAGAATTCAGCATAGTCAGAGGCCTCCAGTTCTCTAGGAGATCCTTAGGCCCTCGTTTGTGGATAAGTTTTATCACTCCCGTATTGATAAAAGTGGGCAAGGCAGAGTACTTCACCGATGCTTCCCAAACCCTCTGAATGAAAGGGGCAATCCAATCTTTAAAGGCAAGGAAGAACTCCCCCGGCATCCAGGAGTTTTGTTTGGTTTCAAACTCTCTATGGCCATCTTAATTTCTGAGATTGAAATAGGTACATCAAGTTGACTTGCCAGCTCTGCAGAGATGACATTATATCTAGCCTCCCAAACTGCATCGCGTGCCTTAGCCTTCAACTCACTGGACTGTTAAGGTGTACTAAAGAGCTTTTGAAAGTGATTGCGGACCAGTACACAATTTTCCTCCTCAGTCCTAGCCGTGCCATCATTTGTGGATAGCAGAGGTACAAGATCCCTCATTTGTTTTTTCCTCAGAATCTTGAACATTTCTTTAGATGGGCGATCAATCCTACCAGCCCACCACTCTCTAAAGAACACCGTGGCATGCTTGAAGGCCAGTTCCTCCTCAGATCTAATATGGGCCCTTAGCTTGGTGATCTCTTCTTGTTCCTCAGCCTACAGCATTATTCTTGGCTTCAAGTTCCATAAGCTGAAGATAGATAGCATCTCTCCTTTTTCTTCTAATGATAGTAACCTCTTTCCTAAAACCAATGAGAGCTTTTTGGGACTCTCTCAGAGCTTGAGACTAGGCCGCAACAGGGGAGTGTGCTTTGCTGAATGCATTCACCCAGATCTTCTTGAGTTCTTTTTGCACCACCTTAAGCTGAAAGAGGGAAGCGTCAGTGTGAAACCATGAGTTTCTAACTTTGGTGGCTCTGTCATCCAAGGTGACTACCAGAGGATAATGATCCGACAAACAAGAGGAAAATTTAGGTTTTGACTTGACCCTGGAGTAGATGTTGGCTAAATCCGATGAGATGTAACATCTGTCTAACCTTGCCTTCCTGGCGTTATCGCCAGAGGAGTAGTTCTGCCAAGTGAACTCAGCTTCCTCTCCTACATCCCACAAAGAAAAGAGCTCTTTGACTTGGACCCAACTCTCTTTCTCTAATCCTTTGATTACTTGGCCTAGGCCTTTGTAACTCTACCATGTTGAAATCTCCTACAATGACTACTGGGCCATCCATCGCCTTGAGCTCACTCCACAAATTGACTCTGTAAGCAACAGCACCTCTTGCATAGACGGAGCAAATCTGAAACTTAACTGGTTTAACTATCTTGGCTGAAATCCAGTTAAAACCCCCAAAAACCGAGTTAGGGGAGACATCCCAATTAGCGGGCACACCCAGGACAGCACCTCCAGAGCCTCTAGAATGAGACAAAGAGAACCATCTATGATCCTTAGAGACCTCCTTAAGACGGCTAGAAAGATCATTGCCATTGGTTTTGACCTCCTGGAGAGCTATTATCTCCGATTTGTTAGAGCGGAACCACTGTTTCAACTTCCTGGCGTTGATGGGGTCTGAAAGCCCCTTGATGTTCCAAGAGAGACAATCCTCATTTATGGGACTTCTTATTGGATTTCTTGGACTGGACTCTCATGGGCGAAGCTTGTGAAGCAGCTTGCATAGGTCTTTTGTGGTCTTTGTGGATCTCCATAGGAGTGGAAAGCCCAGCCCCCTCCACCTGTACTTCCTTGCCTTTATAAGTAGAGGTGTCTCCCGCCAGAACATTAACATTCAGTTCTCGCATTGCAGATTTTTCATTTTCATTGACCTGATCTTCCAGCGATTTGCCCACCTCTGCTTCTTCATCAGAGCCCGCATTAGGGAAAAAGGGAGCTCATTTTGGGGCCTTTTACGGTTTGGAAAAATAAGCTCTCAACCAATGAACAGAGGGCCAACGTAACGTTGGAAATTCACAAAAATAAAAGAAAATAGATAAAAGAAACAATATTTTATGTAGGTACAAGCGTGCTACATTAATGTGGAGATTGGTTTTTTATTCTCACAAGATCTTTGGACATGAAGATAGAATCTAGTCTGACATTTTCTCTGACAAGGGCCTTCCCGCTTCCACCTCCCTTTGAACTTTGAATTGTTGTGCTGCCTTTCCTTCGAAAGGTCTACCATTCTACACCACTACCTCATTGTGCAGTAACCTCTTCTTTTCCAAAACTGCTCCCTTGATCCAGTTTGGCTTAGAGTAAGATGTTTCTTGTCAACTATCTGTCTGCCTACTTTCTCTTACTTGAAACTTCACTTTGTTATCTTGTTTACATTACTTTGCTGTGGTTACAGATTCACAAGGTATCCATGGTGAATAAAAACTATGGTCGTTCTTGTGGAAGACGCTCTGTGGATGATAATGCTATGAAGGCAGAATTATACCACACATCCTTACCCCGTCGACCTGCTTCTTCTATTTCTTCGGTAGAGAATTCAAGTACAGTCAAAACGGAAGGAACTTGGGAAAGGTTTACTGTTTCGAAAGGAGCATGGGTGCTCATGCAACCTAGTAAAAGAAAGAGACCCCAGACAAAAAATATTTTCTTGGCATCATGGAAGGGAAGAGTACGAGATTTTAAAATCACCAGAGGAAAGATATCGGTGAAAGAAGTTTTGATTCAGCATGTGTACATGCATAAAGAACTTGTCTTGCGAGACTATCCAAATCATCTTCCGCAACACAGGCCTAATTGTATATTTTTCTATTGTGGTTTTGTTTTTTATGAGGTGCATGGATTTTTAAGACAAAGCTTTCTTTCTTTGCTTATTGATATTCTTGTGTTATTTTATTCCAGATTTATACCCTTCATCGTATGAGACATGGCAAAACATCGATTGTATTCTGGGATTTATAGATGTTTTGCATGGATCGATAGGAGAACAACAATACGAAGGTCGATGTGCAACAGAGCTAGCTCAATCCGGTATATTTTTTACTGATCATTTTTATCAGTTGCTGGACAATGCAAACACACATGGTGTGTTAAGAAAACAAGACCTTCCAGCATGGAATTTAGTGGATTGGCCTCTCCCACATTTTAGTGTTACAGAGGCATATAGAGCCAAGCTTTTCAAAGAAGTACAGAAAGCTCTTAGGCCCAATATTGCCACAAGGATAATAAAAATTTCTTTGTGCATGCCTCTCACAGTTTTTGTAGACTTGTTTAATACCTTTCCAGTGAAGGTTTCAAAAACAATGTTCACAGTTAAAGCAACAAGTCTGGCATGCATGCCACAATTTTTGGATAAAGGTTGGGATAAGAAGACATGTAGTTCAGTGTTTTGTGAGGTTGTCCAACCTTCTATGCAACTGAAGTACATGGTTGCATCACAAAATTTCATTTTTTCTTTTTATTATAAGCGCAGTCGAATGCTAGGTACAAAACTAGTCCCTATGGATCAAGATGAAGATTCTTTTGGTGCAGAAAATAAACTTCTTGATATTGATGTTGTTGAGAATGGTGATGTGCTAGTCAATATCACATTAAGACAATGCTGCTCCCTAGCTCAATTGCGCAATGACATTCTATTTGAGACAGAAGGTTCTATTTCAAAGGACTTTTTATTTATCTACAACAATAAGAAGGTATACCATGTGACTTATCCTAGTCTCATTAAGCACTGCTATTAGTTTACTTTACCCTATTGTTTCATATTGCTTTTTTGCAGGTGCTCAAAAGAAGAGAGAGATCAATAAAATGCAAAGACATTGAAAATTTTAAAATTGAGATAACACAGACTCCATAAACAAAGGTATTATATTCAGAAATGTAAAATTCTGTACAGAAGTGTTTAATTACATATGTAGAACATATTCTTGATAGCAATTTTCTATTTATCTACAGGTTGATCTAGAGGCTGCTCTACATGGTCCAAGCTCACCGTATCATCTTTATTTGGAGAATCTACTTTCTGTTGCTCCATCTTGTCGTGTACAGTCTCTTGGTGCTGCTCCATTGTCTCCTCTACTACCCTTGGAGCATCTGTTTGCTGTTGCTCCATCATTTCCTCAATAACATCAGCAGCAACAGGTCCTTGTTCTTGTGGCTTCTCCTCATCAGCACTAGGTCTTTGTTCTTGTGGCACCACATCTGCATCATCTGTGTCATCAAGGTGTATGACACCTTCTCGGACTTTAGAGCTCTCACCTAACTCGACAGTAGCTGGTACAATAGGTTTGGGGAAGGCATACTTCAAAAACTTCCAAATTATATCAGCTCTGAAACTATACACATAGCTCGAGTTGAAGCTATCTTCTCTCATCTGCAATGAGATATGATGATTTAGAACACTTTGTACCAATATCAAATTTTTTGAAGCTAAATGAAAATTATTTTTTCTTACAAGCTCTGGCTATCCTATCTCAAAATAGCTTGAAAGTATATATTTGGCACTAATCAGCACTCTCCAGCCACAGCTACTTGAATCATCTTGTTGTGGTGTCTGGATAGTTGGAAAGATATGTTAGAAACTGTTAATGTCTGAACAAAATAAAATTATTCAATAAGTTCAAAGGCATAGCATGAAATAGACATCAGTAGAGGGAGCAACTTTCTACCTCTAAATCTATTGGCTCTATTGAATCCAAAAGATTGACATTAGGAGGACACTGATCCAATGCATCTAGAAGTCTTCTAATACAACTGCAATACATATAATTCAGTTAGTGTGCATTAAATCCAAATAATGAAGTTTAAAGTTAAAAATAGCACACAAACCACTTACAATTTAACCTCTCTGTGTGTGTTTCTAAGAGAGTTGAATAAAAAGCATTGCTTCTGCTGGATGTCAATAGAAGCAAAGCTCCAGTGGTCACTGCATAAGGAAAAAAGCATTAAGAAATCAAAGGCTACAAGAGTACTCAATCTTGAAGGAAAATCCCAAAAGAAGCAGCCACACACATACTTGTTATGGTATGGAAGTAGCAAAATATCAACATGATCAAAATCACAGTGTCTGAACCAATTGGAAATATCCATGGGAGTTTCCTTTGGATCTCTCAACTTGAAGGAAATTGCAGGATCAATAATATAAACTGTATGCTGTACAGCATGGTTCAGCCAGCTTCTCATCATGCTACATTGGACAAAACAATAATTAAGGTAAGGTGTAAGGGAGGAGGTACAATAAGGATTGTTTTGCAAACAAATGTAAAATAAAAGACACTTACTAGAGCATTGCAAGAATGATAGTATCTGAGCAATACTCATTCTTATGAGCCAATGCTGCCAAGCATGCTCTTGTCAAGTCAAAATTATTCTCTGAAAAATCATCTTCAATATGGACAACTATGTTAGGGCCCAGCTCCTGCAACCTTCTCTGTATCTGTAGCTCCATCTGTACAGTCTCCACATTTATAGCAGACTTGGATTCCTCTATTTGCTGCTTCAGTGACTCCTCATAAGCAGCTTTCCCTCTGGTGCTCATTGAGTGGGTCACTTCAACAACCTTCACCTTGTCTGCCTTCAATTTCCTTGTAGGTGGAATTAATAATATGTCTCTCATTTTTATGTCCTGCCATTCCACAGGATGGACCAGCTTGTCATACCTCCACCTCACTCTGGACAATGTGTTGAAGTCCTTGGCCATCAGAGTTACCCTGTGAGCATGGGCTGCTACAAGCATTGCATCTTCAAAGTACTTCTCCAGGTAATCCTCTGCCATTTCCTGTAAGGAAAGAATGGCAGTCCTATTCCACCTGAAACCAAGGTGCCAGCTATCACAAATTTCTCTGACTAGCCTCTGGAAAGGTGCCTTGGGGATTGCAAAGCCTATAGCTTTTTGCTGTTTCCTGATCTCCTTTAGCACACCAGCAGAATGCTTTAACCTCTTGGACTTCTGCTGTAGCATGCTCATTGGCTTCCCCTTCCTGCCATGTGCAACTCTTCCTTTTGTAGGCACACTAGATTCCTTGACATCAGGCCCAGCTGCTGCTGCTGCAAGCCCTGGCCCCTTGCCAGTCCTCCTTGCAGTTGCCTTGGTTCTTGCCATCACTCTGAAAAGGTCCATATAAAACAATAGTAAAAGATTAGAAACATAGAGAACATAGAATGATTAAAGAAGGTGATGACAACTTGGATGAAGCAAAATTGAACAATTTGCAACAAAAGGCGATTATGAACATTTGAAATTTGTAACAGCTCAAAATCGCGTTTTTCTGCAAATGCTTGAAACAACATGCTTTTGCATTCATATAATGAATTCTCTATCTTTCCAACTATAAACTATATGTATTGTGTCTATAGAAGAACTATGCAGGCTTGAAATGGGTGGATGAAGAAGATTTTTGAAATTTGCAACAAAATGCGATTTGCACTATTTTGAGATTTCTAAAATACCCTCCTCGCGTTTTGCTGCAAATCTTAGAGACAACATACTTTATCATGCATTTAGTCATTTTAGTGTGTATGCAGCTTGGTGCAACATGGATTGAGCATATAGACATCAAGAAGTGATCAAACTCTCATTCAACAAGGCCAAATAAAAAGTCTTCCTACTTCTACATGCAGTGGAGAAAATCTAAAAAATGCATATAGTATTTATCATAATATGTAACCTACATCACATCAATCAATTCCTTTCCCTAATATACTATTAAACAAGAAGAAGAGGAAAAAGATTTTCTTACTAACCTGGAAGCTATCTGCAAGTGTTCTGTGCTGATGATGAGTATCCTGTGCTGGGTATGAATCTCTGCTGCTGGTCTGGATGCTGATGCTGTGGAGTAGAGAGGTAGAGATGCAAGAGAACTGAGTTAGGAGAGTAGATTATTACAAAATACAAATAATGGAGTTATTAATACCACACGTGTGAGATATAGTCGTTTTTTAACACGTGTGGGTCCCACCAAATCTTTTGGGATTTTAAATTTGTGGGTCACTTTTTGCCTTGGAAATTGTGCCAATCATGATTTCATAATTAGATCCATTAACACTTTTCCCTCCCCGTATTCCATCCCTGCCAGCACCCTCCCATCATCCTCTTCTCTCCCACCTTGACCACTTTCTACCCAACACACTCCATCCACTCTGCAACCTGTCTGAAGACTACTACCATTACCAGATCTCCAGGTTACCAGTGCTACAGCTCAGTTTTGGAAGAGAGCAGGACAATCTCCAGGGCTATTTCATCAGTATGGAAGAGGAAAAGAAAGGTCAGAGATATATACCATTTCCAATGTTTTCTGACATATGTTTCTTCCATCTGTAGAATTCTTAAATCTCAGTGCCTAGAAATCTGGCAGATCACCCTAGGATTTGATTAGAGATGGATATGAGTAGGACATAGAATTTTGCAACAAAATGCGATTAGACAGGTTTATATTTTCCAAATGCTCCAAATCGCGTTTTGCTACAAATTCTGATACTTGTTCTAGTTTTTCTTTTTTCTCCTTCTTTTAATCTCTTTTGCACTGGGGAATAGCTCCTTGCATCATTTACTGTCCTGAACATTGTGAGATATCCCTAGCATTAGATTGGAAATGGATGTCAGTAGAAATTCAGAATTTGCAATAAAATGCGAGGAGAACACTTTACATTTTTCAAATGGATCTGCATCGCGTTTTGTTGCAAAGTCTTGTGTCTCTTTTGGTTTTTACTGTTTGCTCATTGTTTTGCTTTCTATGTCCATGGAGATGTCTTTCTTGATGATGAGAAATGTTTCTGCTTTGGAACAGTTGATCCTCAGGCCCCTCCTTTCAAGAGGAAGTTGGACTTCTCTGCTGCTGTACTCAGACCACAGCAATCACCAGGTGATTCATGTGTGCTGATGAAGAGTTTTGTTTGGTGATATCCTATACATTATCTGATTGCATATGTGAGCATATAGAATTCATGTTATATAAATTTTGCTTCAGGCAAAAGCAAGAGACTAGAGCAGAAAGCTGAGTCTTCCCTTTCAAAACAAAGGGAACCAGAAGAGGACAAATCTCCAGATTTGCTCCTATTTGACTTTCTTCACAAGTGCAAGGCTCAAAGGAACTTCCACATATACCACAGTATTTTCAACAGGGAGTTCACTATGAGCTCTCTTTTGGACCATCACAGAGATTTCCTTTCAGACCATTGGGATACCTTCAAACAACTGACAGAGGCAGGAAGGATTGTGGAAGGTGAAAAGGTTTTTGTGCATTTAAATCATATTGTCTCCATTGACAAGCTGAGGTACCATGTGAATAGAAGGTTTGACAGCCTGCCTGAGGAATATAAATTCAGTTGTAACTTGCACACCAGAAAGTGTAGAGTGCTTGAGGAAAACATGGCATTCCTTATGTACATTGTCTTCCAACAGCAATCTCTAGAAGAGCAAGGGCAGGAGACTGAAGAAGAAGATATATCTATAGCAGAGGTAAAAGAGGATATTCCTATGGCAACAGATATAGCAGAGCAGGAAGAAGATATCAACCTCGAGGATGAGGGGCTGCAAGTGGCTGCTCTTGACCTTGTTCAGCTAAGGACTGAGACTCTTAGGGCAGCACAGCCAGTTGAAGACTTTGATGTTCAGAGCAGCAACTATGCAGTGCCCATGCTTCCAGGTGTCTTGATTGGTGGTAAAGATTATGTTTTCCTCCATGATATAGAGTGTATGTTCAATTTGAGGGAGGACTATGCCATTTCCCTTATTGCCCAGGCTTCAAGGCTTGACAAGGAGGTTGGCATAGAGGATGACCATTCACTGCTAGCTTTGGAAACAACCTTTGATCCTGCAGAGGCCCTTACTATTTGTTTCAAAGAGGCTGAAAGTTTCCAAGAGCCAGATGAAGCTGCCTTCCAGCTCACCCAGGAAGCTATGAATCTCTCATCACTTCATAAGGAAAAACTTAAAGAAGAGGCTGGACTGGAGGGGAGAGGAATAAATCTTTGGAAAGATGAACTTCTTGTTGCTGATGAAAATGAGAGGGTATGATATTATTACTTCAAATCAAATACTTTATGTTGTGTTTAAATGTTTTGTAGTTATGTATCATTGTCTCACTATAATCTTTTGATACATGGCAGCTACAAATTGAGGATGACACATTCCTCCAGAGATCAAGTGGAAGCAGGCCAGCTGGGTTTGGCAAAATGTCAAGCCTAGCTCATTATATTCATGATCTAGGTAGTGCTAAGATCTTGATTTACCATAGGCAGTTGAGCAACAATGGAGAAGCCATTGTTTACTTCTTTAAATGTTTGTCTAGGGTATTAGGTGGACATGATCTTCCATGGCAAAAGGAAAAGATCATTTTAATAGAGAGGTTGTCCGCCATAGATATATTTGGGGATTATGTGAATAAGCAGGCCTCTCGGGCCTCTTACTTTTTGTCTTACACTTCTTATGCATTAGCATGTGGTGTTAAGGAGCCCAAATGTCTAGAGGGCTATGGAAAACACAAGCTCATAAGGTTTCGAGAGCCACCCATGATTGCATCAGGCCACACAATCCAAGAAGAAGAACATGTGGAGATAGCTGAAGACAAGGATACCCCTCTCAGACAAGCAACAGAGGCAAGCATTGATAAACAGAAAGTCGACATCAAGCCAATAAGGAAGAAAAAGAGTCCAATCAAGTTCAAAAAGAGAGTTCCGACTCGCAAGCCTTGGGAGTAATAGGATTTAGTCATCAAATATAACACAAACATTATGTTGAAGTTGAACTGATTTGTACAAAGTCTTTGATCCTCATCAGTTCCTTGTCCTTAGACACTTCAGTACTCTTCCCACACTCAAAAGCTTCTAAAAGTGTTTGACACTCAGTATTTTATTGGTAAGGATCAACAGTATGTCTAGCATAATTAAGTAGTATTGATTGAATTTTTTGTGTGTTAATATATGGATGTATTGATGCTTGTTAATATAGATCACATGTTTCACAAAAGACTTACTTTTGATGGAGTCTCAAAACATATAGGCATTACACCAAGAGTCACTTGTTCCACAGAATAAAAATCTATTGATTGAGTTTGAAAACATGTGGACATAACACCAATAAGTTACAAACTGCTATTCATGTTTACTTGTCCATTTATGGTTTCTAAATATCTTCGAATCCCTCCACTGTCTATGTCTCTCTGCTGCCATTGAATTGTCCAAAGTTTGTCTTCGTCTTTGCTTTTGGGCTAGAATAAAAGCAAGCTTGACTTTGGAGCTAGCAACTTTTCTTTTAGCATGCAGCCTTTGTAGAATGCCTCGGTAAAACCATTGGAAGACTTCCTTCAGACTATTTGCCTTTTGACTCCCTCCATAGTGTTGTGTGTGTCTGAAAAATGCATTACGTGCCATGTAGTGAGACTTCTCCATGCCTTGGGTAGACCAAATTGCTGGGCATCCATACTTTTTGACAAAATAGGGAAGGTGGTTGTAGATGATATGCTGTTTTCACAAAGACATAAGAATGCATAGTAAGTTATAAAAGAAAAGAGGATCACACTTAAGTAAAAAAAAGAAGACATCACTTTACCATGTAGTGAGTTATATTGCAGGCTGTCCATGCATCTTTCATTGACTTCCCAAAATGTTTTATTGCCTCTTCAAAGTTCTTGTAATCACTCTTTGTCCATGTTACATTGTCACAGAACATGAAGAGTTGATCAAGAGACCTCCACACCTCTGCCTTCACATTTCGTGCTTCCCCATCTGCCTCATGATCTTTCACGGCATTATGGACTTGCTTCCACAATCCATAACTAATCCTTGAAACTGTTTTACCTTGCCTTACTTGCTTACTATTGTGTTTGGGTCGAGACAAGAATCTTCTTGCCTTAACACCACCAATAGAGGGCTTGATTGGTACCTCCTTGCCATTGCTAGACTTTTTAAAATCCTTTGTGATATGAACATCACCTCCATGCAGACCTATATCGGATAACACTTTTTCCAATGCATGAAGAGCATCCTTTCTATTTCTTTCGGGACGGAGTTTCCAAGCAAATCCAATATACAAAAATACCAATTTCTCAATAATTCGACATAGAGCGTGCAATGTGCATATGTGAACATTACATAGTGGAATGTCAAGAATGGCCTTGAAGTCAGGGTCAACTTTATCTCTATTAGGTGCTCTCTTCCACCATTTAGAATCCATTACTTGCGCTGATTCTTTGCAGTAAAGACAAGGAGACTTTGAGTTACCTCCTTTACTAACGTTATGCATGCACTTAAGTGTTTTAAGATCCCCCGCCATGTGCCACTCTACTTGAAAATCACCTTTTCCTGCAACATGGAGATTCTCTCCCTGCACCTGTCTTTTAATTATTCTTGGTATTTCCGTGTGGTGAAACACCCAATCCAGTGTTTCATGGTCTTCTGTCTTTACCTGTGGTTATACAAAACAAAAGTCTTACTATAAAAGATTTGAAAACATTGACTAAAATCAAGTACGAAATAAAAAATGATCATACCTGGAATGAGCCCAACCACCATATGTGTTTCTCCGACTGCACACTAAAATACTTCGAACTCGCTTCATTCAATGATGTATCAAGTGCTCCATTCATCAATGTGATAGTAATCCTTTCCATTTTCTTTTCCTTTACAACCTCACACTCATCCAGTTTGATAACAAATTTCAAAATGCCTTTGCACTCTTCAAATGTTATTCCATAAAACTCGACCATTCTTCTTTGAAGTTGTTGTAGATCTACAAATATATTGTTCCAAGGGTCATACACGGTGGTTTCTTTAGCACCATGAAATATATCTTCAATATGGATATATGGTCCAATAAACTCATCTATACTTTCATTCAAATGACCTCTTATCTTCCACACTGTTGCTGGATTTGGCAGTAAAACTCGTTTAATCCTTTGATCTCTCAAAGTTGAGGATATCGCATGGAAAATCGAACTATATCCCTTCCTGCTAACTCCACTAACATCAAGAGCCTCTTGGATTGTAGTACCATCAACTTGATTATTGGATATAAAGTCCTCTACAACATTGCGTTTGATTGTTTTGTATTTTTTTTCTTCAATCAAACCTTTTGCTACACCACAAGAAAGCAATCCTTTCATTTGTTTAACTGGAAGAAGGTTGGGATCCATATTTTCTTTTGCAGGCTCCAATAATTTCCTATAGTAACAATATAGTAACAACACAATATGCCTATATTATTCAACACTTCCAATCCTGTTTTGCATTAATGGACAAAATACATAGTCATTTGAGTATTTTTGAGTTTAAAAAATAAAAAATTACAAACTAACCTTGCTTCCTGAATTCTTCGCTTGCATCCACCAGTCCCAGCCTTCAAATTTGCAATGTTTTTAATCTTCCTACTTCGTTGTCTGTCTCCAAGCATGGTTCTCTTCCTTCTTGATCTTGTTAACTCTTTTTTACTCTTTGAATGCTCCTCAATTTCATTCTGCAACTGCTGCTCCAATTTTGCACGAATAGCTATCTCTTGAATCCTGGCTCCCTTTTCTTGTAGGTACATTGTTTTATATGTTTCTGCAAATGCAGACTGTGCTGAAATATAACCAAGAAGTCCATTTTGTCCATCGCCCGCAAACCTCAATAGTGTGGTTGGATTGACAAATGGAGGTGTAGAGTTTTGTACTAGACATTTTGGATATATACTTCCATCACACCATAAGTCAATATGTTGGAGCCCTTCTCTTCTCATATTTTCCCGTTGTTGAGCATTTAGCACCGTATCCTTTCGTCTTTTTTGTGCTGGAGCATATTGTTCTTCTAAGTCGATGTGAAGATGATATAATCGCTTCTTCTGAGATTGTACTTCACTAGTATCGGCCATTTTTGTGCTTCTGAGGTTGCAAAGTTGGCTTGTCAATCTCATAGTCTTTTTGTAACATGAATTGTGGAAGTGTGGCGGTATCCATACAATCATTAAGTTCAGTGATGGATTCTTTATGAGAGGCCTGCACACGTCGTCAAAAGAGATGCGAAATCTTCGAGAAACAAAAAAAATTAAGGAGATATTTAATGCAAAATCGTGTTAGTTAGATAAAAGATTATCTTATTCTTTTCTGAACTGACAGTTCAGTGGTCCTTACTGACAGTTCTGAGCCACGTTTCCATATTTTATTATTTTTGAGATCTTTTAGGAGAGAAATAAATCGAGAAATAGTGAATTTCTTACAGGGCCCCAAAATGAGCTCCGTTTTTCCCTAATGAGAGAAGAGACTCATTAACTTCAGATTCAACCCACTCCGGCAAAGAGGCTAGGAGGGCAAACTTATTAACAGATTTAGCCCTAGTCTTAGAAGCGTCCTGCCAGGTTTCTTTGGTCACCCTCTTAGGGGGGGTGACTCTAGCTGCTTTAGGGGCTTGCTGAAGAGGGGTGGCATCTGGAGAAGCTAGGGAAGGGGCGTTGACGGCGGAGGTAAGTTGAGGACAATTTCTGATGAAGCGCCCAGTGGCACCACAGTGAAAACAGGCGGATGGGAGGTATTTGTACACTATGGCTTGCTCAAAGTGTTCACCATCATCAGTGAAGATATCAATCGTTGAGGGGAGATCTAGCGAAATGTCCATTTCTATGAGAACTTGAGGGTGCCAAGAAGGCACAAAGTCCGAGCGAGGTTTTCCTCCCAGGACTTTCCCCAGCTTCGAACCAATGACTCCTAGGTGATTATGGTAGTGGAGGGGCAGATTAGGAAACTTGACCCAGACAGGGTAGTTAACCAAGGCAGAGGCTTCAGGATTGAAATCTTTGTTCCAGCGAAAAAGGCTGAGGGGGAAATTACAGATGAGCCACTGTCCTCTGATGAGGACATCAAACGCCATATGCGAGAGCTTGAAGACGAACATATAGTGGTTTTTAGGAAGGGCCTGGATGGTCTCCACTTCAGCACCAATCGCACCCCACTGGAGTCGAATCCAGCTTCTGATAGACTCTGCTGGGGGTTTAGGACCCGCCAGCAAACCGATAAGGGCCCTATTCTCCAGATCATGCTGTATTCTTCGGATTTGAGAAGAAGGAAGAGTGACTGAGGGCTTACTTCCAATATGTGTATCTGCTCCAGCAGGACCAACGCCCCCGTTATACAGACGGTCAGATGACGAAGGACCTTGGGCATCCGCCAGCGAAGGAGTGAGATTCAGGGCTGGGCCGGCGACAACACCATGTGCCTTGAGAGCGGATTCCATGGGCAGGCCATGGAAGGCTTCGTGAACTGCCTGAGGAGGAGACAGGAAGCACGAAGGAGAAGGAGCAGCGCCGGTGAGGTCGACCGGACGAGACGGCGCATTGAACTAGAGTAACGAGGGGGCATGTAGCTGCCACGCGTTAGGCTGAGGAAAGCCTGACACAGCGGCCATGCAGACTGCCGCCGCGGCCCCGACAGAGCGTTTGATTTGACTGATGGTTGAGAGCTTATGATTAATAGGCTACTAATCCTCTGCGTAAATACTGATTAACTACTGCTAATCCCGACCTTCAAATCCAAGCAGAAGCAGGCTTCCCCAAGAGCTACCATGAACCAAATCGATTTGTCTCATCTTAACAGTCGTCGTGCGACATCTTCTCTTAAACATATTTATGTTGAAAGTTGTGTCATCTCTTTTTGTTATCCCATAATAACTAGCCCTGAGCTTCCAGTTTTTACATGGGGAGGTTTTCCAGCTCTCTCTCACGAGATTAATCCACGTCATAAAGGTTCTCTCTACTCTCTCTGCTCTTTTCTCTCTCTAAATATATCACTTGTTTTTTTGTTTTAATGCTGCCAAGCGGTATTAAGGTGTTTCTCTTACTTGAAAAGCACTCTCTCTTTTCTCCCTCCAAGAATAAAAAGCGCCACGTGAAAAAAGCTCTCTCAATATAACAATTTCGCTCTCTCTCTATTAATTTTGAAAAGGAGCATATTACAGCTACAGAATCGAGGTGGAT
Source organism: Cibotium barometz (assembly GCF_041138505.1). Classification (NCBI taxonomy): domain Eukaryota; kingdom Viridiplantae; phylum Streptophyta; class Polypodiopsida; order Cyatheales; family Cibotiaceae; genus Cibotium; species Cibotium barometz. Next base: position 1,460,438 of record NC_141076.1, read on the forward strand.
CTATACAAATACATAGGTACTCTCTCTCTCTCTCTCTCTCTCTCTCTCTCTCTCTCTCTCTCTCCTGCACAATGCATAGTATGTTGTAAATAAGCCCCAAACAAACATTAAGCTATCTCTCTCGCTATTTCTCTCTCTCTCTCTCTGTGTTCTGCACAATGCATACTATGTTGTAAACAAGCACCAAGCTCTCTCTCCCTTCAATCGTGCGATTTTATGGTCGATGGTGATAGCAAATAGAGCAACGTAAGTGCTTGTGCGCATTGCCTTCTTCTCCTCTCTCTTGTGCTCTCATTAGAATTTAGTCTCTATCTCTTGTGTTCAAATCTCTCCTCCCTTCGGCTGGATCATTGTGCTCTCTTAGGATTTTTCCTACAATGTTCTCTCCCTCTCTCTCTCTCTCACACACACACACTATCAAAAACACACACAAAAAATAACACACAATATCACAAGCACGACGTGGGGAGTGTGTGTGTGAGAGAGAAAAAGAGAGAGAAAGAGAGAGAATCTGCTCTGATAGCTCTACTGCTAGATAGAGAGAGGAGAGAGGGAAATTATGCTCTGCTAGCTCTGATAGCTCTACTCCTAGATAGAGAGAGGAGAGAGATAATTTCTCTCACTCTACGCATGCCGGCTCTAAGTTTGTGTTCTTGTCTTGTGTGTATGAGAGAGAGGCACACACTAAAACAACAATTAGGCACTGTGAAAAACACACACACACACACACTCTGACACACACACGCACAAGAGAAGGTTCACGGCTCAAAACTCCAGGGCTCAGCTCTATTCGTTCTCTTTACGTGTTCAGGCAACCCTCTTGCAATTGCATTTGGCTCCTCATTTCTGCACTCTTCCTTGTCGTCAGTAGTTGGATTTGCACAAGGGAGCTGCTTAGGAAGTTTTCTAGCTATCTCTCACGAGATTAATCCATGTCAGCATAAAGGTTCTCTCTACTCTCTCTCTCCGACGCTCTTTTCTCTCTCTCTCTAAATAGACTACTTGCTTTTTCCATATGGGATTGATACGTTTGAAATGATTCCCCAGTACTACATGGAGGATCATTTCGGGCAAGTCAAGCCTGTATATCAAGCGGCTGCTCTCGCCACAAGAGAGCAAAACCTTAATACCTTGGCAAGGAGACCACCTCTTCAATGCTACGAGTGTGGTGGACCGCATCGTGTAGCGGAGTGTCCTAATAGGCTACAGAAGATCGCTACTCAGATGCAACCAAATCAAGGGAGCACATCGGGAATGCCGGTACTTACATGTAATCATTGTGGCATAGATCATTTGATCGCTCAATGTCCACATAATCCTAATGCACCTAAGATTACGCCATTGAATTTGGTTGAGGTCACCAACCAAGCACGAGGAACCACACCCGTTGTACCCGCGAATGTAGTTACACGGTCAATGCTTCAAAATCAAAACTACATTCTTGAAGAGAGGGATACTGCATCAATCGCTCAGGCAAAGAAAAAGAAAACACGACGAAAGCATTAGGAACTCAATGGAGTCTTCTTGGGCCCTTTAATTTGGACGTTTAGTGAAATGCTTAAAATGCTAATCCATCTTTGACCAAGCCTAGAGGCCTAGTCCTAAAAGCATATATTTGATTTTTCACAAAAACAAAAAAAATAAAAAAAAGGAGATATTCCTAGATCTGGCCACCTAGGTGACTTTAAAGCTTTGTAATGGGCTGTCAGTCAGTTATCATAGCCTGCAGCAACCTTTTCGAACTCCAAACATTCCAAAAATTTGTCACTTTCTTCCCCCCTTTTTTGTGTGTACACCAAATCTCTTTCTCTCTCTAAATCTTCTCTCTAAAACGCCCTGCACTCCTTCTCCATGGAAAAAAACGTCTTTCTCTACTCCAAAAGCCATAGCTAGCAGATCTGTACTCCTAAATGAGCCTTCTCTCTCCAAACCCACAGTAGTAGCCATGGCTTGCAGGAAGCTTACCATGAGCATTCTCTCTACAGTACTTGGTCCTCTCTCCATAGCTAGCAGGTCTGTACTCCTAAATGAGCCTCCTCTCTCCAAACCCACAGTAGTAGCCATGGCTTGCAAGGAAGAAGCTTACCAGGAGCATTCTTTCTACAATACTTGGTTCTCTCTCCAAACCCACAGTAGTAGCCATGACTTGCACAGAAGAACCTTTTCATGATGTATTCTCTCTCTATATTGCTTAGCAGCCATAGCTTGCACTAAAGAAGCTTCCCATGATGCATTGTCTCCTTTGCATTTTTGTCTCACCATTGCCAACCCTCTCTATGTTTCTTTGGCTCCCTTTCTGGCTTCTTTCTCTATCCACAATGCAGCTCTAGAGAAGCAACCCTCATCTCCATTCTTCCCATTATTTTTTGATACCATATCCTGCTCCTTCCACTCCTATTCAACCCAATCTTACAAGCCTACTTTCTTGTAGATGGCACTACAAGACATCACCAATAAGCCTTCTAAGATCCGCCTTCAGGTTGATTTGGAGACAGAATACGCAACCCTACGCAGTAGGCATGTTGCACCCAATATTTCATACGATCAGCTTCGAATGCAAGGAGCAAAGGCCATTGATCTTTGGATTGATGGAAATCTTTATCCACCAGATCCAATATCTGGTGCCCCTCCACCATTCAAAAGCATTACAAGTTTTCTTAAGTTTGTTGGTGATGGTTTCAGTGGGCTTCTTGGCTATTGTAGGAGATTACACATGTTGTGGCTAGATGAGGCAGCTAAAAAGAGGCAAACACAATTTGCCTTCGACCAGCTTCAAGTGGCATCGACTAAGCAGATCAATAGTTTGATGCAGAGGATTAAAGAGCTCTCAGAGGAGCTTGAGGTGCAAAAGAATAATCTAGCGGATCGTGTGCGCACAATAAATCAATTTACCGATAATTATGTTCGTCTTCAACACTCCACTCGTAATCTTCGGCGTCGTGTTTCACCATTTCACTCACCTTCCCATTAGATATCACGCAAGGCAAAGAAAACGTAAAGCTGTTGGGTTGCTTTCTAAGACAGCAGGCGCATGCAAGAGGCGTAAACAAACAACCAGGTAAAAATTTTTGTAGGAAATATAGCAGCTTTGAGAAGCAATTAATGAATAAAGAATCTCTCATGGGTGACTCTTGCGATTGTAGGGCTTGTGCAACAGCTATACTAGGATGTAACAATGCTGAGGACAATGTTAATGCCTCTCTTCTTCAGCATGTCCTTCAGGAGAAGGATATCATGGAAATGATAACAGGTTCTGGTAATGATAAGCTGCGGGAGACCCTTCGTCAACATTTCTTGAAGGAAATCAAAGAAATTGTCACACCCAAAGAGATGCTTGATATATGTGACTCAGCAGGTATTAGCCAGAAAGGTTACAGAGCAATGTACAGGTCAATCACTTTAGGGTTGCGAGCAAAGGGAGTTATGCAATCCTTGCTTCCAACACTTTATAGCTTACAGATGGCAAAGAAGTGTGCTAATGGTGATATTGCATCCATGTTCGAGGGTGGGTACAAGTGGGTGGAGGATATTATGCCAATGCCAACAATCAAACCCTTTGAATACAATGCATATAACAATGTCTACATTGACATGGAAGTGCTACAAAAAGCAATGATTCAGTACTATGGCCTCACACTTGAAGAGACAGGTGGAAATGCCGTGTTTGTCTTGAAGCTGGATGAATGTCAAGTGGTTAAAGGTCAAAGACTGGAGCGTGTTAGTTTAACCTTGATGAGCCGAGCACTTAGAGGAAAGCCTTTAGAGACCCAAGAGTTGGATGCAACTGAAGACAGCAACAATAGGGGTCAAGGGCATAAGCAAGACTACTACGGCATTCAATCAGAGAAGAACATCTGGTGGCAAGCAGCATGGGTCCTCCCAAAAGAGAACCATGATACCTTGAGATGGTATTTTTAACGGTCTGGCATTCAACATGTCGTCTCTTGTCAGGTCAATGGTCAGAAGCTTGATGTTCCCGAAATAGGCTGCTTTAACGTTGAATGGCACTTGGGTGGCGATCTAAAAACCTTAAAGTGTATGTTGGGTTGTAAAACAGGTGCGAATACTATATTCTCATGTGTTTACTATTGTCATTTCAAGACAGCAGTAGACTCAAGAGTAAAAGGGAAACAACCTAGCAAAGACAAAAGTCAAAAACAGTGGGTGCAAAAAAAGCAATCATTTTTTATGCTGAACAGAGGAAAGGATCAAAGGTATGGCATAATGGCATATTAAGTTGTGACCAGAGCAAGCCACCTAGTCGTGACCAGGAGGACAATGCTTGGAACCCAATCTTGGAAATTCCACTACGTCAAGTGCATGTGTGCACATTACATGCAAGACTCAGGATTTTGGATAAGCTATTGATGCTCCACATAAACTATGTCTGGAACATGGAGCCCGAAGATCGACGAGAAGAGTCAATACGTGCACTAGAGGGTGTACTTTCCTCTATGGGATTACATGCTGGAGCAGTGGTCTTGACAAAGGACAGAAAATCAAACCCTACATAAGACAACCCTAATAAAATTTGCATGGGTGGATCAAAGGCAAGACACTTGCTATCAAACCACTTGGGTTCTCATAGCCACATTGACTTTGAAATTTGGAAGAAGATATGTGATGTCACAACATATCGAGGAAATGATGCCAGGCTTGGCCTAAAACGTGCACATGTATGGGAGGTGTGTAATAAAATGGTCGATCTTCTAGAGTGACCTCACCTGGATGACCATGGTATTGAGGCACTTAACCACTTGTAGATTTACAGAAGAAATGGTCGAGGCATGGGGAGAAACACACATTACTCACTACATGGTAATGTTGTATTTCTTGTGTCCTTGTAGTATGTTCTTCATACTGTTTGTTGACTTTTTGTAATTTTCTATGCAGCATATATTGTATGCACATGGGCCATACTTTCTCGATAGATATGGCTCTTTAGCACTTTGGAGCAATCAAGGCATGGAGAAATCACATTACCAAGCAAAGGCCGTGTATTTTAAGGGCACTCGCCATGGTGGTGGCAAAGTCAAGAGTAATGCACTCCATGAAATGTTCAACTGGTTCTATCGCGTTTTGGTTGGCAAAAAAAGGCAGAAAAGTCGCGGTAATTTGTCTCTTAGGCATCAAATAATGAAAACTGTTGATGCAAGAAGAACTGAAGGATACAACAGATCAAATGCTAGGGAGAGACTACGGCAGTGGGTAGCAAGCAAGCGTCGGTGTGGTTCCTCATGGGCTTAAACTCTCTGATTATAATCTTTTTGTGTTTTTAAATTTTCTAAAAGTTTTAAAAAATTATATTTATAGACATATTTAAGTCATTTTTCATTTATAGCCACCACATTTCAATTTCTTCTTTGTGCTCTACTCTCTCTTGCCCTCACACTATCTCTTGCACTCGTACATACCTAGGCCATGCCAGAAGAACAGGAGCAAGACTTGCGGTTTTTCGATCAACTCGGCCCACTACCTGCTACAGCAAAAAGGACAAGTCTACCTATCGTAACAGAGCAAGAGGCAAAGGAGATGAGAGAAGAAGAGCGCAGGAAGGAGGACGAAGAAGCGCAACGCAGGAAGGAAGCTGAAGAAGTAGAGCCTAGTAGAGAAGCAGAAGAAGAGCGGCGTCGAAAAGAAGCCGAGGAAGGTCAAGGGCAACCACCGGAGATTGTTATTGAGGCCGACACCCTAGAACAGCTAGAGGTTATCTTACAGAACAGGGAGGTCGAGCTCTTGTTCTACGGCATCACGAAAGATACCATTGACAAAGAGTTTGCTCTTGTGAGGGCAGCTTGGGAGACAGAAATGCAAAAGAGACAGCAGCCCAAAGAGGACGCAAGGAGGGCAAGCCAAGCACAGCCACCCCACAGGCAGCCACAACATCCAGACGTCCAGTCAAGAAGTGTGGTAAAAGAATGGAGGGCAAGTTTCGGGACCAACAAGAAGAGGAAGAGCGTGCACAAAAGAAAAAGAAGTTCAGGTCTGAACGACCACCGTGGGAGAATCAAAGACCACCACCGCCTCCACCAATTACAAAGAAGAAGAGAAAATGGAGGCCAGGGACAGTCGCGCTACGAGAGATTAGGAAATATCAGAAAAGCACAGATCTTCTCATCCCCAAGGCACCATTCTCTCGACTGGTGAGAGAAACAATGGAAAAATATTCTGACAGGGTTGACCGCATACAGAGCACAGCTCTTGAAGCTCTTCAAGAAGCTGCTGAAGATATTGTAGTTTCTGTTTTTGAAGACTCAGTGCTGGCTATGGTACATGCCAAGAGAGTTACTTTGAAGCCTGTAGATATGTCCCTAGCCCTACGTCTACGTTTAGAGCGTAGCCTTCTACCTCAATAGGCTAACCCACTTTGTAATTCTCCCTACAAAATTTTGTAATGTTCCCAAATTCCTTTGTAGCATTTTCACACATTAATGAAAGCTTTGTGAGTTGTGTTACATTCTTTGTTGAGTCCATTTTTTTTGTATGCTCAGTGCCAATGAACATTTCATTTAAAAAATATAAAAGCACTACACACACACACACACACACACACATATATATATATACACACACAAACATATATACACACATATATATATACATATACAAATATATATACATACACACACACACACACACACACACACACACATATATATATATATATATATATATATATATATATATATATATACACACACACACACACACACACATATATATGAATATTTATATATACAAAAAAGGTAGATCCTATAAAGTCACCTAGAGACCCTTATAGAGTGCCTTATGGCCTCAAGGCCAAAAAAATAAAAAAAATAAAAAAAAATACCATGTGCGCTACGGCGCGTTAATCGCTAGTTTGACCAGGTCAAAATGTCGATTTACGCGCCGTAGCGCACATGGTATTTTTTTTATTTTTTTTTTGATATCTTTGGTCTGGTGAGGCTCATAAGACCCTTTAGGTGCCCTAACAACCCCAAAATCTTATATATTTATATAAGATATTATATATATTTATATATATCTTATAATAGCTTTAAAATCTTATAATATCTTATGTCTTATATATATATATATATCCTATATATCTTATATATATATATATATATATCTTTCAATAGCCCCAGAATCTTAATATATATATAGGTACACACACACACACTATATATACACACACAAACATATATACACACATATATATACATATACAAATATATATACATATACACACACATATATATATATATATATGTACACACACACACACACACATATATATGTATATTTATATATACAAAAAAGGTAGATCCTATAAAGTCACCTAGAGACCCTTATAGAGTGCCTTATGAGCCTCAAGGCCAAAAAAAAAAAATGCCATGTGCGCTACGGCACGTTAATCGCTAGTTTGACCAGGTCAAAATGTCGATTTACGCGCCGTAGCGCACATGGTATTTTTTTTTTATTTTTTTTTGATATCTTTGGTCTGGTGAGGCTCATAAGACCCTTTAGGTGTCCTAACAGTCCCAAAATCTTATATATTTATATAAGATATTATATATATTTATATAAGATATTATATATATTTATATAAGATATTATATATATTTATATATATCTTATAATAGCCTTAAAATCTTATAATATCTTATGTCTTATATATATATATATATATATATATATATATCCTATATATCTTTTATATATATATATATATATATATCTTTCAAGAGCCCCAGAATCTTATATATATATATAGGTACACACACACACACACACACACACACACACACACATATATATGTATATATATACATATATGTACATATATATATACATATATGTGAGTGTGTATACATCTATAAATACAATATTTTTTCATACCGCTCTAACCCAATCTCGATTACTTTTTTTAATCACGATCTCATTTAAAATGAATCCTAAACAATATTTTCTATGAACACATGAACAAAATCTTAAAATTGCGAGGCTTGAAATGGTATATCACAAGTACGCCAGGAAAAATCACAACTTACAATGCACAACAAAAAATTTTTATTAAACTTGGAAGAGAAGTTTGCATTACATCTTTTTAATAAGCTCTTGGAAGAGCTCAGGAGAGAGAGTTCTAGAGGCTGGTTTCTGGCCTAAGCTTTGGAATATATCACTCGGCTCATTGATTCCTTGAGCTTGAGAAAGGGCACAATGGCCTAAAACTGAGCCAGGATGGTTGTCCGTAAAGCAATACAAGGCAGCTTCCCTAGCTACCAAAATACATTTATTTATGTTCGAGGCTAAGGGGTTCTCCGATAAGACTGCACTAAGTGCTTTACATTTTAGGAGCTCGGCATAGGCGATCTCTGCATAGTCTAAATGAAAAACCCGCACTATGTCGGCTCTGAGGGCAGGTATGTAGTGCCAAAGAGATGCATCTCGACCCTCTGAGTTTGGCCGCGTTCCTCCTACGCGCATAGTAAACTTGTCCACTTCAAAAGCAGTCTGTCAACATGTCAATATAGAAGTTAGGAAGCGTGAAATGATACAACTAAAAATAATTTGCTTTACAACTAAGAAGTTAGGACATACCTCAGTTGCATCGTCACTTGCAACTAGTTGCTCATTTGTCAAGTTTATGCTTCCTTGGTCTTGAGCATCGCCAGCAACCAAGGGCATGTGTGGTTCAAAGGCAGCTACGCTCTCATAGAATTGCACATCTTGCTTTATTTCAACGAGCGCTTTGGCCACTACAACTTCCAAGGTACTGCTACCAATATCGTATGCAAGCGCTTTTGTGAGGTTGTCATCTTCAAAAGAGATTTTCACTTTTCCTTTGTCTTGACCCCTAGCATTCACGGCAATAATAGAAAGTGCCTCATCCTCGCGAAACCCGAGTGTCTTGGCAATGTCATCCAAAAACAAAAACTCTTTCCCATCAATAATGATTGGATGCAAAGACATGATAACAAGGTCTGGGACCTCCTCAAGTACTTCATTGCCCTCTAGATTTAGGTCCGGAACCTCCTCGGGGACATTCTCTTGTAGAGCCACCAATGCCATTGAGGCCTCCCATTGTTCTGTAACATTCTCTTCCTTAGCATGGGCCTCTTGGACCTGCTCCATTAGCTTTACTTTGCCCTTTTCTTTTTCCTTGCCACTTTCTTTCGCCACACCCTCTTGTAACAGAAGGACCAAAACCATGTCCCAGCTCAGGAAAGAAGTGCCGATGTTGCCCATTTGTAGATCCAAGAGTAAGTCTTCCTCCTCATTTTTTCTGTGAGGGATTTTAAAAACCTGGATAGGCGAAATCTAAAATTCTTGTCTTCCCTAAATATGTACTTGATGAGGTCAACTGGAACCCATAGGCCCTCATCACCCTCAAACATGATGGAGTACGTGCTGATGTGTTCATTCATATACTGAATGACATCTGTAAAAGCATCCGCGTGTAGATGCATTGTTGCACGCACATCAATTGCTCCCTCAAACATAGGGACGATCTCATCAACCCTATGAAGTAACTCAAGCTTTCCTAGCTGTGCAATAAGTGCGTCAAGTAGAGGTGCCATGACTATGAGTGATTGGAAGAAATAGAGAGTGTGTGATACAGAAAGGTGTGCGAAATTGAGAGCAAGTGTTAGGAGAGAACGATAATTGTCAATTGATGAAAATGAGTAAAGTATGTTTATAAATGGGCGACCTTGTTATAAAATTTTTAAAAACTTTTAAAATTTGTAAGTACCAAAAAATTTTAAAAAAATGGTATGCGAAAGCAAGAACGTATCCTTCCATCGCAAGGTCATTTCCAATTTACTAGTGGCTCAAGCCACAGATGCTTGTGTGACCAACCTTACACTATCACAAAAAAATAAAACTTGCACAAGACAATTGAAAAACCTTAATAAGACAGTGAGGCAAAAAAATTGAAATTGTATTTACTTCAATTCAAGATTACATATCTAGTGGTTATCTGATAGCTACACAGCCAGGGAAAGTAATTTCTCTACAAAGAAAAGATCGTTTCTGCCTTTTGCGCACTACTCTACCATTGATTATCAAAGCAAAATCACCACTCAGTGAGAATCGAAGAACTAAGTAGTCACGTAAGTTGGCAAGGGACCAGTCATCATTCACAGTAACATCTTCTACATCCCCACCTTGCATGGATATATGTAGCACACCCTGTTCTGTAGAGGTTATGTCAGAGTCTAACGCCTCCCATTCTCCATTTGTAAGCTTCCATCGCCTGTATAAGGAAACGCAATGGACAACTGTTGCTTGGCAATATGATAGCGCATCACAACCTTCTCAACTATTACTCCGCATCTGATGGTGTCTCCATTGTGTTGAACAACTTTTTTATCCCATGCAGGTGATAAGAAACAAGTCAGAGCTCTCTCCCCCTTTGCAATCCATAAAGTTGGGGTACGATGTGTGTCACTTGTACGGAACAGGTACACAAAGAGGTGTAGAGGTATGAAGCAGGTTATGGTTGCTTTGTGAGATCCATATGTGCACTTCATAGCATTTTGCACCTTGCTTTCGATCTGCAAACAAGCCATGGCCACTGAAGCATTGTCTGGAATTGGCCATTCAATAGATGTGAGAGTTGGCGTAGGTTTTGGAACTAATTTTCCAGTACCATTTGCTATCGTGGGAACCACATATGTATCCTCATAGAAGAAGATGTTTCGTGCAAGAAGTTGTGCAGCTGGACACCCCCCAAAGATTAAACTACCAAGCTCCACATGGTATGCTTCAAAGGTTCCTGAAATTGCCTCCACATAGGCTCCCACTCACTATAGTTTGAGGGAAAAATATCTACGCACAGGAACCTAAGAACAATCAAAGCAGTGCTCAGTATACCATTATTAGCACACAATTGATTTAAAAACAAGAATATAAAGTGGTGAAATAACTTACAATTTGCAGGAAATCAATGACGTTGGTCATGGTCTGCTAGTTTCAGCTCTGTTGCCTTGTAAACATGTTGGACCTTGGCTAGCTTTTTTCCATCACGATCTTGTTTGAGCTCCAATATCCGCCCTTTCCAATGGTGACTTTGTATATCAACGTATCGCTTTGACACCTTGTGGGTTCCTCTTGTACTAGGCTGCATCGTAATCCAATTCCACTTCTCGTACTGTTTGATGTTCCAGTGCCCATCCTCATCTTGACCACTGCTACAAGAGAGAGATTGAATACTGATCGGAGGCCTTCGAGCTCTAGAAGAAGACATCAGATGTATATATTAGAAAGATTATAAACCTTGATGGCAAAGGAAAATAGAATGGTGAGAAAAAAACTTAGACTAGGGAGATGTACAAAAGAGAAGGAGTTGTAGAGCAAGTTCCAAGGGCTTGGCTGTGCTATTACTGCACTTTGAAAGAGGATATTGGAGGGGGTGAGAGGAGACAATGAGTAAGATTATGAGAGCCAAAGCATTTGCAACTCAAGCTTCCATAGCTTGGCTCCACTGTTACACTCTGTAAAAGGAGGTTGGACAAGGTAGAAGGATGAAGTAAGGAAATGTAAGTGAGGATCAAACTTCCATAGCTTCTGAGAGGAGGTTGCAGATCAAGCTTCCATAGCTAAGCTCTGCTGTTACACTCTGTAAAAGGAGGTTGGACAAGGAAGAAGGATGAAGTAAGGAAATGTAAGTGAGGATCAAACTTCCATAGCTTCTGAGAGGAGGTTGCAGATCAAGCTTCCATAGCTAAGCTCTGCTGTTACCCTCTGTAAAAGGAGGTTGGACAAGGAAGAAGGATGAAGGAAGGAAATGTAAGTGAGGATCAAACTTCCATAGCTTCTAAGAGGAGGTTGCAGATCAAGCTTCCATAGCTATAGATCTAGGTTTCTGAGTGAAGAGAGAGGTAGATCAAGAGGTAGATAGCTAAAAGAAGTAGTCTAGAGAGTGAAAAACGCCCTGCTATGAGAAAGGGGGAAGAGAGAGCATTTTGGAGGGAACGTGAGAGAGAGGGATAGTGGAAAGTGAAGGGGAATGTGCATTGAATGCATGGGAACTCGTTTTTGGGCCTCTATCACTTTAGAGACCTTACTTAATGATGGCTGCAACTATCCTATTTTTGAGTTTTAGTTGATTTTGAAAATTTAAAAAGAGCCTATTTAGCCTATTATTCTAAGTTTGACCACTACCTTCTAGGCTCTTACAAACCATTGGTTTCAGTCCACATGTAATCTCCCTATTTGTCTATTTCTTAATCACCTCCATTAGGCAATGGCAAATTAAAGGGCCCAAAAAGACTCCATTGAGTTCCTAATGGAGATCGCTTAATGCCACGAGCTCCAAGCCCAGTTCAAAGACTAACATAGGGACAGGAGACGACCCCGTGTATATGAATGATCCTGAAGACGATTCTGATTCAATAGAAACCATGGGGACCAAAGCCACTACCTTAAGGGAGGAACCCACTCGGGAGCTCAATGAAGGAGAATCAAGCGAGTACATAAATAAGGGAAAACAGAAGGAAACTTCCTCGGCCCCACAACCAAGTCAGTTAATGCCCTCTCGACCACCCAAACTGACTGAGACTCCCCAAGACAAGCCTTGTGGACCAAAAACCCTTAAGAAAAAGATTGGAACTTATCCAAACCCAGTTGAGGAGATTGAACAAGTGCAACACTTAAGGGGTTTGGTGGAAGAAACACAAAGAGAACTAGAGCCAACAAACCCGAGAAAAATCAAAATTCCAGACACAGTGTTTCCTACGCAAGTTCAGCCTCATAGGAACCATAAACCGTTAGCTATACCTAGTATCATTCGGGAAGAAAGTGAGGATAGGACATCAGGAAGTGGGCAAACACCCTTCTTGCTGGAAAGGATGTTTAGTGAGGGAATGCCTGACCCCATTGAAGAGGAAGTGATTCCATCTTCACCAGTTCCTAGTCAAGGAGCGATATCTCGAAAAGTACGATTGAATGTGTCCAAGCTAATGGATTTCATGTCCTCTGAGATCATAACCACGATCATATCTAAATTATACGGAGATCCTGAGCTATTCTTAGCTCTTCGGGCATTTCTCAATGGAGAACTAAAAGCGGGGTTACCACAATTTGCAAATATGGATAGACCCGACACACTTCAAGATGAAGGAGAACATTGGGATCTACAACCCAACCTAGATGAAGACTCGGTTGTTGAAATACTTGTGAACAAGTTGGGACAGTACTTTGAAGGTGACGAATCTAATGCCACCCTCCCCATTACTACCAAGGGATTAACTCTAAAGGGAATCCTTGATGGTGGTGCTGGAGTGAGCATTGTGACTAAAAACTGTTGGGAATCCATGGGAAGACCTCACCTTGAAGTCACAAACATAGTGGTTAAGATGGCAAACGGAACTATTGCTAAGCCTATTGGAATGTTAAGGGACCTTAAGATCAAGGTTCTGGGGTACAAGGTAAGATATACCTTCATTGTAATGGATGTCTCCAAGCATCCTATGTCATATCAAATGATCTTAGGACATCCTTTCATAAGGGAAGCACAAATGGTGCATGACTGGTCGAAAAACCATGTCTACCTACAATTCCAGGACTCTGTCATTCGAGTTGATCTTGAGAATGGTCATGCACATCCTTTAGGAAGCAAGGTTATCATTGATAATCGATCGGATAGCACTATTCACTCCGCCCCATTAAGGTATTGCTATACATGCAAAAAAGAGACTGATGATGGGAAAGATTCTCCTTATATGGATGTCCTACCGGGTATGACTAAGTCGGATAACGTGGATTGGGTACACCTAGCGGCAACCATAGACACATGGGGAAATAGAGGCACAAGTTGGGTAACACCTGAGGGGCAAGATATGCCACCGTTAGTGCCAATAAACATGATAGGTGTTATGCACTTGACTCCTGATGGCGAGAAAGTGGCAAACTCCACCGACACTGAAAGTAGCGAAGACTCTGACCAATGCAACTCTGAGTATGAATATCAAGAAGAAATTGACTCTGAGCCTGATGGGAGGGATGAATCAAATATTCACCCAAATGGGGAAGCAATGTGCCCAAGGCCTAGGACGGTGACCTCCTGCAGTTCATCCGAAGGTGAGGGGGACACAAGTGAAGATCGACCAAGTGAGTTCGAATCTGATAGAAACAAAAATCAAAAACTTGGTAAGAAGAAAATGAGACATAAGCGTAGGGAGTAGCGGTGTCTACGATGGCCCTACGGTAGTTAAGGAGATAGACTTAGCAGATCCAGGTGAGGAGTCTAAACCAGTTTTTATTGCTCAAGACCTCACCAAGGCGGAAGAAGCTGCACTTACGAAGCTGCTTAAAGAATTCAAGGACATATTTTCTTGGACATATCATGATATGAAGGGTGTTCCACCGCCGTCGGTGGTGCAACACACGATTCCAATGATTAGCACTGCTAAACCAGTCCAGCAACGTCCCTACCCAATGAATCCTAAGTACGCAAAGATTGTACAAGAGGAAATTGAAAAGCTTGTAAAATGTGGATTCATATATCCAATTGAGCACTCAGAATGGGTTTCTCCGATAGTCATCGTACCAAAGAAGAATGGGAAACTCAGAGTGTGCGTTGATCTCAAAAAGGTTAATGCAACCACCAGAAGGGATCATTACCCCTTTCCATATTCTGAACATGTGCTTGAAAGAGTGGCAAGCAAGGAGGCATATAGCTTTTTAGATGGGTACTCGGGTTACAATCAAATCATAATTGCAGTCGAGGACCAAGCTAAAACAGCATTTATCACGGAGTTTGGAGTGTTTGCCTTTCGCGTCATGGCTTTTGGCTTGACCAATGCACCTGCAACATTTCAACGATTGATAAACACGGCCTTTAAGGAATATCTAAGGGACTTCTGTGAAGCTTTCTTAGATGATCTTTGTGTTCATTCCTCTTGGGATGAGCACTTGATGTGTTTACGAAAAATATTTGAAAGGTGTAGATTATATCGCATCTCCTTGAATCCTTTCAAATGCCAATTCTGGGTTAAACACGGAGTTATCTTAGGACATATAGTGTCCAAAAATGGGATTTCCACGGATGAGAGTAAAATCAAGGTCATTCTGGAACTGCCACCACCCACCAACTACAAGGGAGTCCAACGCTTTATGGGCCACGTTGGTTATTATCGAAGGTTTATTCTCTTCTTCGCCGAGATAGCTCGACCATTGTATAAGCTTCTCATCGAGTTTATTTGGACCGAAGAATGTGACCGTGCCTATGAGCTATTAAAGAAGGCCTTGGCGAGTGCTCCAATCTTGAGAATGCCTAACTGGGATTTACTCTTCCATGTGCATATTGATGCATCAAACTTTGCTATTGGGTGTGTGTTAACTCAACCTGGAGAACACAAGCTAGACTACCCCATTAGCTTTGCCAGTCGCCAGTTGAACGATGCTGAGATGAACTACACCACTACGAAGCGAGAAGGGTTGGCAATGATATATGCAGTAAGGAAATTTCGTTATTACCTCCTTGCCACCAAGTTTGTTTTCTATGTGGATCATCAAGCATTGTTGTATCTGGTAAACAAACCATGCTCCACAGGAAGAATCACACGATGGCTATTGATTCTTCTTGAGTTTGATTTCACTGTTGTTGTGAGACCTGGCAAAAAACATGTTATGGCTGATCATTTGTCTCGCATACCTAATGGTGAGACTCCTAAGGGGGTTGATGATGACTTACCGGACACTTCCCTGTTCATGGTGGTGGAGACAATGCTTGAATGGAGTGAGAAGATTGTTAACTTTTTGGTTAATGGCTTTCCACCTAAGGAGCTTCGTAAAGATCTAGCTCGAAAGCTAATCAAAGAATGCGAACCTTATTGCCTGATAGCCGGGACTCTTTATAAAAGAGGAAAGGATGACGTTCTTAGGCGTTGTGCCCGAGAGGATGAGTATCTATACATTTTGCAAGAGGCACATATGGGCGTAGCCGGTGGTCACTTCTCAGGAGACTTAACTGCGCGAAAGATCTTACAATCAGGGTATTGGTGGCCCACTATGTTCCAAGACGCATCACTCTTTGTGAAGGGTTGCGATGAATGCCAACGATATAAGAAACCCCAGAGGAAAGATCAGATGCCCCTACATCCAATCAAAGTAAACCAACCATTTGAAAAGTGGGGTTTAGACTTTGTAGGTCCAATTAGTCCAGCGGCCCGAAACACACAATCTCGCTATATTATTGTGGCCACTGACTATATGACCAAATGGGCTGAAGCAAAAGCGACACGTAAGGCAGATGCAAGGACAACAGCCAAGTTCCTCTTTGAAAATATAATCACACGATTCGGTTATCCTTTTGAACTTGTGAGCGACAATGGTACGCATTTTATAAATGAAGTGATTAAGGAGCTCATAACAAATTTCATAATCTCCCATCATAAATCTACTCCTTACTATCCGCAAGCGAATGGCCAAGCCGAGAGTACCAACAAGACCTTAATCTCTGTTTTGACAAAGACAGTTGAAGCTCATCGCACGGATTGGGATCTAAAGCTCACGACAGCTTTATGGGCCTATCGTACTGCGTACAAAGTGGCTATTAATTGCACACCATTCAAAATGGTATATGGCCAAGAAGCAGTCATGCCGTGGGAATTTGTCATTCCTAGTCTTCGTGTTGCTACTCAAGAGGGTTGGGATGGTAATCCCTTAGCAGAGCGTCTGTATATCCTTGAGCGGCTAAACGAAGAAAGACAATTGGCTGTGTACAATGCCCTTGTGGAGAAGGATAGAAGGAAAAAATGGTTTGATCGCCACCTAAAGGACAAGGACATCAAGGTTGGGGATAAAGTCCTAATGTATGGAGTGCGAAACGAAAAGAAGAAGCTCAAATATGTTGGTAAGGGACCGTATAGAGTATGTAAAATTACCCCGCAAGGTACCATCAGAGTGGAGACTCTCGACGGAGTTGAAACCATTGGATTCCTTAATGGGAGTAAATTCAAAAGATACTATGACCCCCTAAGCCAAGAGGAGTTATATGCAATCCATCAAAATAAGGCAGCTAAAGAACAAGCTGAGCTTAAGAAAATACAAGCGAGAGTTGAAGCCAAAGAACGTCAACAGCGTGCTAGGCGCCAACGAGAAGCCAACTTGGGGATTACACAAGCATTTTTCGAGGAGGCAGACGAGGATTCACTGGAATCTGACCCACCTCTAAGATACCCAATTGAGTTACAGAGTCCTTACGAGGAGGTGCTGTATAATGCATTATTGGATACAGGAGCTCAACACAATTTGCTATCATATGGCATGTGGTGTCAACTTGGAAAACCGCCTTTATCCAAGAGTGCTATCCAAGTTCAAGGAATCAACAAGAAAAAAACCCCTGTCTCAGGAGTTCTACACACCCCGGTTGCCTATGACAAGGGGACCGTAATTCAAAGCTTTTTAGTTATGCCTGCTGGTACCATGGAAGACACTGTAAACTTAGGGCGTAAATGGATGATGGCCACCAAGTGCAATATCGATTGGGCAACCAGACGAGTCATAACGCAAGAACCAACACTAGGTCTGACCGCTCAAAATCTCGCTCCTAAGCCATCGACTCTGGACAAAATGTTGGATAACAAAAAATCACAAAGTC
Organism: Cibotium barometz; assembly: GCF_041138505.1. Lineage (NCBI taxonomy): Eukaryota > Viridiplantae > Streptophyta > Polypodiopsida > Cyatheales > Cibotiaceae > Cibotium > Cibotium barometz. The sequence continues at coordinate 1,478,031 of NC_141076.1, forward strand.
CAGTGGCAAAACCATCTTTGATTGTTTTCCACCCCTCTAACGCTTCAACGCCAAGAGTGGAAACAGGCAAGATGATCTCTAAAGCTCCGCTTACTATGCCAAAAAACACATACAAATGGGTCCCAAAAGCTTCGTTAATAGCTACTTCCCCTGCTCAATCTCGTTCAGCCACCAAGAAGCCTCATAAAAGGAAAGTACCTACCCACTCGAGAAAGGGCAATGTAACATCGCGATGGATCCCTAAAAAATTATTAGTAGCCCAAGGGTACTACGAGGGGAATGACCACATTTAGGTCCCTAAACATAAGGTAAATCCCTCTACATCACCTATAAAACCTTGCAAACCAATTGTTGCCACCCCAATGACAATTCAAGACCGTGGTAAAGGAAAGGTAACAGAGTGCTCCGCACCACTTCTTCCAGAGTTAGTTTGGATTCCCAAATGATATCGATCATTACCACCTAGCTCAGGAAGGGGGGAGCCACATGAAGCTTCTAGCTCCTCATGCCAGGCACACACTCATATAGAAGTTTCTACATGCTCTACACCTACTATTGTTAACACCCAACAAAAAACCGATGAGTCTACGTCTCCCCTTGTAATAGTATCGTCAGAAACCATTTCCTCCATTCGTCAATGGGAGCGTACACTACCATCTCTGCAATTGGATGTGGCCACAAGGGTCATAAAAAGCTATCTGTCCACATCACAACCTATGACCCGCTGGACAAATTGGTTCCAAGAGGCTGCAACATCATTGCAAATAATATGATCTACCCAAGGAAAGGGGGAGCATGTACTCATGCTCGACATTCTAATGCTTCCTCCCTAACCTTCTCCCCCGACCATGTAATTGCCAGATTTAAGGGGATGTATATATATAGCTTCATACATAAAATTAAAAAAAAACAAAGAAAAGAAAAACAAAAAATAGTAAAAAGAGCAAGAGCACAAAAAGAGGAGAAATATCCGTATACAATCAAGAACTAGATTGACCTGTCACAAACCTACTGATGCTATATCTGTGTTTGCAGATATGGCAAATGCACGATCATCATACACTTCATCCACTCCTACCTTTGGTGAGAGGTATCATCTGTACCTTTCTCAGATATTTCACATGTGCTATCCTATAATTGAAACTGAATGGGATCATATAGATGTACTAGCCAGAGAGGAAAATGTTGAGGAATTAGAATGGCTAATTCGCCTATTGACCATGACTGACCCCTACTCCGTAGAGGACATATCCCCGATAGCCCAATGCTTTCCTTTCCCACAAGATGACTATCCTCGCATGGTTACATTCTTAATGAGTTTATGTGGATGGGAAAATGAAAAGGAAATATCTGACAATGATAAATGGACGGATGAAACTCATGGCACTACTGAGGTTGACTTTATTTGTTTGGATGATGCGGATAGAGGCTTAGCCTTAGGGCTAGAGCCAGGACTCTACAACATCCTCTTACCGTATCCTCAGTAGTAGTGTGGTGACTGGTAGGTAGGTTAGTGTTTTCAAGTTTTTTCTAGTTTAGAGTCCTTAAACGAGTCTTGAATTTTTCACACTGATGTGCCTCTCGAGGTATAGTTCTTGTTAATTGATTGTACAGGTTAAAAAGTTTGAGGTGGGTTCGCTTTCAAGTCTTGAGACTGCCGTAACGTTCATCAAAATATATCTACATCAAATCGCAAGCTGTCTCGTCAAATCAAGGAGATCTCCAATTACAAGTGTAATTCTTCCATACCCACTCTCTTTCGTTTTTACTGTTCAATTAATTTCGTAAACTATAAGGCATGACCACATGGAAATTGTCAATGTACTACTTAGTTTTTAAAGTTGCTTGCATGCTAGTGTAAATCATTAATGAGCTTAACTTTATTGGAAATATTCCTAGGCAGCATAACGTCTTTAGTTAACCTTGGAATACGATTGTCTTAGGTCTAGGGTCCAACCATCTTAATGTTTGACACCTGGCCATGTGTGTGTTGACCTCTAGGACATAGCTATTACCCCTTTGTCGAAAGGATGAAAGACAAATTATAGTTCAGGAGCGAAGATCAAAAGATATAGATTTTTTTTTAAAAAAAAAACCTACAATAAATGGCAATACAAGTCTATGATGTGCTTTAATGTTGGCCTATCGCCTTATTGATACTTGGTAGGCGAGGAGTATTCTACTCCAGACCGATGCCTTGGTTGGTATTGGGTAGCCTTGCCTAAAGTGAGCTAATAGATTCCTGGATAATGCCTTGTGTTAAACATGGTACCAGGATCAATGTTAGTTTTGCCTTAGGAAGGTCGCCATTGTGTGTAAAAATTGTCACGTGCATTAAAAAAAAAAAAGACAAAAAGCTTCTGTAACTCTGATGTTTCTTGTGTCCCTAGGCTTGTGGTATTAACTTGTTCTTAGAGTAGACACAGTGTGGTCATCTGTTTATTTATTAAGCTTGGTTATTTTCCTTGACTTAGGTCAGTTATAAACCTTGATTAACCTTTGACACCTTGCTTACTCTTGATTTACTTTCAATAATTTTAAACTCCTGTTAATTTGCTACACTAGCTCATTCATGTGACCCTTAAACTAAGTTCTCATAGCAACATCCATTGTGGTCTAACATGCTTGAATTTATACACTTTATATCTTTTGAATTCCAGCATACTTTCACTCTACTTTCCTGTTTTGCAGACGGTCAATAACAACCCTCTCGAGCTTACCATACCATAGCTTCCGAGGACGGAATCTACATCAGGAAGGGGGGCATGTCAACCTATAACGGACATTGAGACGTACTATGTTTTACGTCATTAACACTAGTTCTGTAATTGGACACTAAAGTGTCCTGAGGACACTAAAGTGTCCTGAAAGTTAGCATTTTTCTTGAATTTTTGTGGGCAATCTATTAAGAGTTTTGAAATGCTTAACATCCACAGATATTCCTCAAGACCCAAAAAAATTTTGAGATTTTTTAAATTGCACTTTTCTTAGCTTTTGCAAGGCAATATTTTAATTTTCTTAGACGCATGCTGATAAAACGCATGATTTTTGCTGTTTTCAAAATAGTAGTAATTTGTACATAACTTTTAGAAGGGACATAGTTTGATCATGAAACTTGGCTTGATGGAAAGCCCATGATGTAAACTAAATCTTGGAATCATCAAACGATAATTATTGGATAAATTTTTGACTTGCTAATATTGAAATGATGTTTTTTATACAGGTGGAGCATGAATTTTTCTCCTTCCATATGCAAGCTAATAATGTAAAACTTGAGGTGCACCCATGTTATATAGGGTAAATACTACTTTGTTTTGAATTTTCCAAAACTTTAGAGCCCCTTTTTGGGCCTCTTCTCATACATGGTCTTTTGCGCAACCTGTTTTTAATACTTAAAATGTCTAATTATGAGCCTAATTTTGATTTTCATCAAAGGGGAAAGCTGTGTAAGTGCATTATTTATTGTAACTATAGGTGTAGACTACTTGTGCAAGCATAGTTATGATTAGTTTTTGAAAAAAGATGATCAAATTTTGTATTTTTGTTTTTTACAGTTTTTTTAGAACTAGGCGATAAGAACCTACTTAAGTGGAGGCTAAGTTAGTGTCATACACATCAAATTATGGCTTATTTATCTCATCTCAAGCATGAAAACCAATAATCAACATTCTCATTGATAGGGCTACAATTTTTTTTAGTGGCGTGATTGAGTTTTGATAATACGCGTTCCTTTTGCTGATTTTATACAACTTTTTTGGAAAAAATTCTAGGAAAGAAAAATGATTTTTTTGGTGAACTTCTATCTCCTTGGACTGATGTATGCTATCAAAATATCTTGGGAAAAATGCTATTGATATCATTGGATTTTTTTTTTGAGAGAATGATGCTTGCATATTTGGAAAAATCCTGAAAAATCCTGAAAAATGTTCATTTTCAAGACATGCTACTTTGTTGCTTATGTACTTCCAAATAAAAAGGCATTTTATATGTTTAGCATTTTTTACATAAGCATAGGGTTATGTTCTACATGCCCAATGAAGCATTTTGGTTTTTAAAGTCTACATTAGGAGTTTGATTTTTTTTCGCAACCCGCAAAAAAGTACACTCAAGTGTCCTGTTTTGGTACCAAACTAGTGTTAATTTAAATATTCTGAGTCATGGGCCGGGCTTGTCGGCACCATATGTTAAGGATGAAGGGATTGGGTGATCGCCGATGAGAGGCGCACCTTGAATATCAGTAGGATAAGGGTTAGGGTCGGCCGGCCATGTATGGGCACCTAAGTGTGAACGACCAAGTCACCTATAAGAGTCAAATGTAACCTTAAAATCCTCATTCTCATGTGTTGTGAATACAAGAGTGCTCTTGCCTTATCTCCTTGGTTTCCTTCTCCTGCGTGTGTGTGTGTGAGAGAGAGAGAGAGAGAGTGAGAGAGCGATCGAGCACCGTGTAGAGGCACGGCGGCGGAGAGGTGGTAGAGCGGCGACGGCGGCTCCTTCTTCATTGCGACGCGGGAATCCTTCAAGGCGGCGGTTGAGCGGTGAGTGACACACCCTTTGCATTCTGTTTGAGCTTCCTTCCCTGGTTGTATACTTGCAGCCATTCGTGGCTCGCATACGGTGTTCGGCAAGTTCCCAGCTACGACCTGTGCGGCAAAAGCGCACAACGCTTATGCGCATAACGCTATGCGCTATAGTGCTTATGCTGAGTGTTATGCATAAGCGTTATGCGCATAGCATTATACACACACACCATATGCATGCATCATAGCACTATGCGCATAGCGCGTTTGCATTAGTGCATAATGCATACACACCATATGCATGCACCATAGCGCTATGTGCATAGCGCTTTTGCATTAGCGCATAACGCTATGGGCATAGTGCTTTTGCATTAGTGCATAACGCTATGTGCATAGCGCTTCATCTGATATCCTGTGGAAGATACATGCAGTGAACCTTCATATGGAAGGGGAATTCTTCTTGAGCAGGTACTATTAGCACCCCATATCAATAGGGTTATGCATTCTTGATAGCACAGAAGGTTCAGCTAAAACCATGCAGTGGAGTGAGTCCATATTTATTGAACTTTTGTCTGGCATAATGCACATAACTGGTGGAATTGTTCATTTGCAATATGTACTACTTTCATTCTTGACCTTTGACGATGTCCTGCAGTTGAAAGAGGCCTTAAAGACGGTAGGTAGATGGCATAAGCTATTCATGGGTGGATTACATTATGTGCAGGAGGCACCTTGCATTGGAGGAATTGAACTTCAAGATGATTGCTTTGAAGGCTACTCTGAGCTTGTTAATGAAGGCTCAACAAGACTAGTGTTTTTTCTGAGGAAGAAAAAGGTTGTTTTGATTAATGATTATATCATGAAGTTCTGCATGGGAGATCTCAGACTGATTGATATTTTCAGTAAAATGGATATGTATCTGAGATGGGGCTTCTACATAAAAGGGACATGATTTGTCTAGTTCAAAGTATTCAAGAATGCCAAGATGTCGACACAAAGCTTATTGAGATTGTAAAGCTCAAGAGTGATATTCGACAGTGGGTAGGGATACTAGAAGAACAACTGGTTGAAGAAAGCCAACTTGAGGAGGCTACCACAAAACCCTCAAAAATTTCTGAAGATGATCTAGAAGCTGCGGCAAGAAAACTTTGCCAAAATGAGAGCCTTGGTTTGTAGTTTAGTTATATGAACATTTCTAGTTGTTTGCTGATCACCATCACAAAAATAATTATAATTTTATCATTTCATTTTATGTACGAATAATGATGACAGGTATGTTTTTTTTCTCTTTAGTATTTTGATAATAACTAATATCTCATTGGAACTAAATTTGGACATGTCTTCATTCTAGTATTGTGATAGCTTTGAATCTAGTTCTATATGGAAATTAGAATTGACATACATGAAAAATTAACATGGCTATATAATTCTAGTTCCACATGGTAGATATGATGATTTTTCAATTTATAATTCGTTGCAGAGTAGATTAAGTAGCTAATCGTCTTAAATCTATATATTTCACGATATTCGATAGATACTGATCCTCTTGGTACTCCCATCTTTTCGAGGTGTTTGAGATAAATAGTGTTGCATTTAAGGTCCATGCCTCAACTATACAAGGAGTGGGTTTGGGACTATTTGTGCACACCTCAATTACAAGAGGTATAACGATTCTTCATTATAGTGGAGATAAATATTTTTGTGATGACCGGAGGAAAATGTGCAAGGTAAATTCAAGGGCTTTCAAGTACACACTTGTTGAGGATCCAAAGATAGATTGTCTTGAAGATTTGGTGTATGTAGTCGGTGATGTAAATAATGGGAATGTGGTGGGCTATATAAACTCGGGGAGATCACTCAAAAATATGTAAGTATATCACGTGGGTTCAACAGAAGGGAATTTTTAAATCCCTTTTTTATACATTTTTTATAAGAAGGGTATCATTTAAAGGAGGCATTTACAGTTGAATAAGAAAACGGTTTATTTTATTCAATAAGTTTTTACAAATAAGGGGTTTTGAAAATAGACCTTGAACGCACGTGATATAGAGGGTTTACATATAGTGAAAGACCCGAGCATATAAATAGCTGTCATGGCATGGACATTTCACCAAATGTACACTTTAACTTTGTTCCAGAGCTCCCACCTTGCAAACACAAAAGTTAAGTCAGTTGAATATGATTACATATGTGTCAAAACTTTATGCGACATTCATGTTGGTGAAGAGTTGTTCGCCATCTACAAGTTTCATTATCCAATCCAGAATGCAAAAATAGGCCACAAGAAAAGTTTAATCATACTAATATATATAACTCTCATTCTAGTCTAGATCAGACTTGGTCCAATCTAGCTTACATTGGACTAGATCCGATCTAGCAAGCTCAAACCCATTGATTGAATTCTATTGTTGCGCCTAGATTAGACTAGGTATGATCTAACATTGGGACCTCATCTAGGAAATTCAAACCTTTTGATCCACTTCTTCTTGTAGCCTGGATCAGACTAGGTCTTATCTAACATTAGGACTTCCTGAAATACCACTTCTCCTTATTCACCTCATTTGGGACACGGCACACACATACTCCTAGACCTAACTTTATGAAAAAAAAACAAAGAGAGAGATAGAGACTTACCCGCCCTTCAAAGGGGAGAAAGAAGATGAGTACCATTGGAAGAGCCCACTTGGCGTACATGCCCACACAAGAATATTGCCCAACACAATGTCGTACTGCAGCAACCCTTGCCTTGCCATCTCCTCTTGGACTGCTTTCCCTTAGCCCTCGGCTTCAAGAAGTCTATGAAAGGCACAGCATTTGGAAAGATGCCCTCTTTTGAAAGTAGTTCGATGCTTGCTTGACATGACCTTCTTGTGCATAATCTACAATCCGTGCACTCCAAGAGATAACATTCCGATAAGGCAGCCCATCGAGCGCTTGCCGCGCCATTGAACAACACCGCATATAGCATACATGCCCACGAGAGCATTGCCCACCCTAATGTCATTCTGCAGCAGCCCTTACCTTGCATTCTCGACAAGGATTTGTTTGCCCCTTGTCGGCAGCCTACAGCAGCCCTAGTCTTGCAATCGGTGCAATCCAAGAGAAGGCAGCCCATTAGCACTTGTCACGCTATTGAAACAGCCCGCACTTAGTATACATAGCCACTAGAGCACTACCCAGCCCAAAGTCATCTGCAGCAGCGCCTGCCTTGTAATCTCAGCTTGGATTTCTTTGTCAGCAGCTCCAATCGAGGCACCTACTAACAAGATGCACACGTGGGCCACTGCATCAAAAGGATGCCCTCACGCTGCATTTGTTCAAACAATCTAAAGCATTTTGGTTATGTGCCTCTCGGACCTAACCAGCTATTAATGTAGTCCGTGAGACAACATCGCTGCTGCTCTTATGCAAGCTGAGTGACTCTTTTGCCTTCCCAAGCTCTCACCACATTTCTCGTACATGATCACTACAATATGTGAGCACTTTTCAAGCAGCCCCTTTTGCAGAAGGTCATCATGTAGGCCGGTGCCTCAACAAGATCCTTGTTTCGGGTACTAGCCCTTGCAAGGACAGCAGCGAGAGAGAGAGAGAGAGTCGGGGAGGGCCAGTCAAAAAGGGGGGCAGGGCCGTCAGCGTTGCATATAGAGGAGGAGGGCCCGCCTACAGAGAGCCGAGAGAGAGAGAATACCTTTTTCTGCAGAAAACGCGCATGATACAGAGAGGCAGAGAGAGGCGCTGATTACAAGTGATCCCAGAGAGAGAGAGAAACGCTTTCACTCGGCCACTAAGAGGGCCCCCAAAACTCCTCACTAAAATGCCAAGCTTTGGGACCAAAACAAATTATTTTTTTTTCTACCCACACTTACACACCCAACAAAGCTCACTAGGCATCCTTATTTAAGCATGAGGAATGAACTTGGAAAGCAAGAAAACGTGGAGGAGAGGCTTCTTACAAGAGGTACATAGAGGGTACCCCTTCATTTAACTCTTTTCCTTGCCCTTACATCTTTATCCTTGCCCTTACAACATTGATGCAAGTGGCCTTTATGGCAAGAGGGTTTCCTTCCATGAAACTAATTTAAGTAACCAAGTCCCAAATAGCTCATCCATAACCTTACCAAGCGGGGTGACGAAACCGATAAATCGAGAACGAGATCTTTCAAGGACGAGAGCTCACCGCTCATCATAGCTAGGGTTTCCAGGACCCACACTTATTCGAAACCGGAAAAACAACTCGAGTCGGATCCATAGCCAGTCTTTGTAATTAACAAAATGAAGCATGGACGGAAAAACTTAGATTAGAAGATTCCAAAATTTATACAGATGCTACGAATAGCACAGAAGTCAACTGACCACACAAATAACTAGAGCATTTAGACGAGCTGAATTTATACAAGGATTACAAAGATGGAAACGACGGGGGAAGACGTTACATTGGGGCAGAGGATGGATACACAAGCACAAGTGTTCTTTTGATTGGGACAATAACGCTATTCACCTCGCCTTTGGCAATAACTCTATTCACCTCGCAATCATAAAACGGTAATCCCTGCGACGGTGACAAACTATCCCCACATCAAGGAAATGCCAACCGCCATGGCATTTGCTACCCCATCAACACCTACCTCATCTATAACATCAGAACCGACTTTAATTGTAGCACCACTTGCTACTAAGCTAAGTACTCCAGTAGAAAATGAAAGGATAGTAGTGCCAATTGCTACCAACCCGAAGGCCAAAATTCGCTACTTTTCACGAAACAACCGGCCAAGGCGCTACTCCACACATCAAAGGTGGATACCCAAGCAGTTACTACATGCTCAGGGATATTATGAAGGCAAAGCCCACATTTGGGTCCCCAAATGACAGCACGTTCTAGGCAAACCAAAGGGTCATCACCATGCAGCCACGAACCCCAAAGATAAGGCACCAACAACACTACCTCAACCATCAAAACCTCTCTCTCCACTGGTTCCAATTATTATGCTAGTTTTGCACTGGGTACCAAAGCAACAGAGACACCCTGATAAAGCACCTATGATAGAATCTTCAGGTACACGGAGAGCTGTCCAAGGCCCGCCAACTCCTTTGACCACCATTACTCCAACAATCCACAATACGACAAAAGCTCAACTTTAGGAAGTGGTACCAAACTATCCCCGACAACCATATCACTTCAAAGCCAACCACATCCATTGCACCGGTTTCAACCCCGGAAGTGCAAACTTCACCACAGCATTGGTAGGAATACCAAGTTCCTCGCATCAATGGACTACCTGGCCAAAGCACAGCCAAGTCACCAACTTACTGGTTAATTGGTAGAAGAGTCTAGAGTCGGGCATTTCGAGCCAAAATGTGCTCGGGTTTTAGTCCCACAAATTCATGTAATATGCTGCAACTAGATTGCATGTTTCTAATTTTCCAACTTTTGTTTGCATGATCTAGAGTGTCACTTACACCAGGGGGGTAAGCATACATGTCCAAGTCTATTACTTTAAACTAGGAAGGAAGCTCGAGCTAGTCTTTCATGCATACACGTTACGCAGCTTCTACAACACATGCCACTTGACCGTACCAACATGAGCCCATGAACCATCTCATATGGTTCTATGCTCCGCTAGTATCTCAAGTCCCCCAACCACTGCACACCAAGGCTGTTTGCTATTCATTGCACAAGCGCTTGGCCCCACTATCAAGTTCTAACAGCCAATTTTCATTGCACTTGCATGTCACCACTCACTCGTCATATTTTCACATCACATGAGTGGTCAGGACTAATAGCGAGCTACGAGTGCAGATCCTCGCCAACACAAGCCGCTTGACTTGTAAACTTGCGTCATCTTTGTGTCCTTCCCTTAATGCCTCAAGCACCTTTACCATTTTTTCTTGCACAACATCTCCTAACAACGCATTGTTTTGTAACTTTAGGGTACTCAATCACGTGTACTTGCATTAGGCACGGATTCGTAGTACCCAATGCACACTAGCATGGCTTCACTATAGGCCCAGTTCACCAAGACCTTAACCAATGCTGGATCCCTACCACTATTGGGCTCCCACACAACTCTTTTACCACACCTGGCTTTCACATCTACATTTTGGACAAAGGTTACTATGGCTACTACAAGACTATCTTGTTGATGGTTCTCTCCGCACATTCCTCAGCATTGCCCCAGGAGTGGCAACCTTTAGATTGGGGGGAAAGACATTAGCTATGTCCAAGCAACACCCAAGGGTCACCAAGCTCTTCCATCTGCAACAGTAAAGGCCAACCAAGGTCACTCTAGGCAAACAAAGCAGTTATCAAACTCAAAAGACTGCTCCGGACAGCTACTTCTAAGCTTCAAAAGGCAAAACAGAGCAAAACAGAGAGTGCAATAAAAAACCCACCAAGGGGGGCATGATCCATAGCCTTGGGACATCATTTTTAGCTCTCACACACTCTCTGGTTACTCCATCGCCACCTGAGCTGGCAATGGGGTTAAATATCTCATGATTGGATGCATATTTCGAAATTCTAGCATGGTGGTATTGTTGACCATCACCTATTATAACAAGATGAGCTGCAGATCATGATGGAGTAAGTGGCGATGGAGTAACGGGCATCAATATATAGAGCTACACTATATTTAGGTCACACTACACAAGCACAAGCCTACAAGAGCTTGGCAAAGAGAGAGAGAAGGGTGGTCCTTGGAGAGCTTCTAGCACCGCACATGGTAAAGCCTATCACTCTCAGCTACATTCTACGCATTGCCAGGCTTGTGCCCCGCGGTTGGGTTTACCACAGGTACAGTGCCGTGAGTACACTTGCCGAGGTAGCGCGTGATGCACCTCATTTTTGGATCGTGAGGGTGGATTTGCACTCCCCCACATATCCGCCATCATCCCATAGCGGGGAAGCGCTACTGAAATTCTCGCAGAAACCGCACAGTTAGAATTTTCTAGCTAGTGTGCACACACACACACACCATGACGAAGAGGAAAAAGCCACAAGGGGAAAGAGAGGAGTGTACTACTGCTCGTCGTACTCCATTGCTAGATCTAGTGGAACCACAACCACCACCACAGCCACAACCACGGCCAGTACTAGCTCCCGCACCCACCAACACTTATATCTTTGAGCTTGAGCACTACACCGCCGACTGCTATGTCAACTATGATGTCATGGCGGAACATAATGCCATAGCTCCCGCACCCACCAACACTTATATCTTTGAGCTTGAGCACTACACCGCCGACTGCTATGTCAACTATGATGTCATGACGGAACATAATGCCAGTGTGGCAAGTGGTACCTTCATCATTACCAATGGAGTAGAGGTGAGAGTCAATGTGCAGTGTGCACACAACAACCTTTTTCGAGCTACACACCGTCGATCCCAATGCATCATTTTTGTGGGAATGCATATGCGTCGATGATTACTTCAAACTACCACCTTGGATCTACAAAGAGCATGGGAGGCATACTCCTCTCTTGGGACAAATCTCCAATTCATGGTCACGGATTTCCAGGGGCAGCAACGATCATTCCAGCTAACCAGCCTCGAGTACCTAGGTACTATGGTGACTGCGGTATTAAACATTTTGCCCAGGATTGCCCAAATGCGCCAGTAGAGGTTGCCTCTACTCCAAAAACTTCTCTTGGGTTAATTGAAATTATCCCTTCACCTCCACACCAAAAACTAACGAGCCTGCAGAAGGTAGCAAACCTGCTGCAAGCCTAAAAATTAATTGGTGCTAAGAGGAAGGGAAATTGAAGAGCTAAAGCAACAAAAAGCGGACCAAGAAAAGCAATACGCTGAAGCCCGCCAGGGAATATCAGGAGACAAACTGGTAGCTCACAGAATATTTGCACAAGGCAACCCAACGAGCAAAAGCAGCCGAAGAAAAGGCACAAATCCAAGCTCCAAGCATACACTCCAAGAGTGGATCAACGGGCATAGGTACAGCAGGATCCGGAGTGGTTGACCTAGCTCTACAAGAAGAGCTCGAGAACACAAGGCTATAGTTAAATGGTGCTATGGATCAGAATTTGACTTTGCCAACAACCGAAGGTGAACGGCTAAGGAAGGAAAATGAAGAGTTGAAGAAGCAGCTAGAGGCCTTGAAGAATCTGCAAGAGCTGTAGCAAACCCGAGACTGTCGTCACCCATCAAGGACACTACCCACGAAGAACCACCAAAGACTACCTACCACCATGCAGGAAGAAGTGATGAGCCCATCCAAGTATGGACACGCCAAACCTACACACCAGTAGAAGATTATCAGTGGGGCTGATCACGAAGGATTATTTGCAAGGGCCAAAAAGATGTATCTCTATGAGAGAGAAATCTATGAGCTGAGCCAGTTAATCCCACAGGAGGCATTCCCCAAAGACATCATGCTCTTGGACAAAGCCCGCCGGCTGCGTGCTAAAATAGACAAGGATTGGGCGGATTGTGAAGCTTTGCATCCAGAGGTAACAAGAGGTGGGTACGAAAGGCCTAACATGGTTTATTCAAAGAAGCTTTGGCAAAATCAACTAGAATGGAGGGTAAAATGGGTGAAGAAGAAGATGGGGGCACGACAGATTTATTATGATTCCCCTCAACACTTAAGGATTGACCCCACTTACTGCCCCACAAAAGGACGCTACAATTGGGCGCAATTCGAAGAGATGCAAAAGAGAAATCCGCATCTCCTGAACTTGCCTATGTTTCCAAGCCCCCGCGATTACAAAGTAATCAATGACAATTGGATGGTGGAGCTTTGATTAGGGCGGCCTGCACCTTCACCAATCGCAATAGGATTTCCGATGCCTACTCAGAGGCAAGCTACTCCAGAAGAAAGACCACCACTACGTACGAAGAGCACCAGAGGAGGACAATCCTCAGGCAGCGACAAAGAAACTCGAGGCCAACTCCCACCCAAGAAGCGCTAAACGAATACATGCCCGCAGACGGACATGAAATAGATTGGGGTTATTGTTTAGGCATAATCGGAAAGCTTACCCACATGGGAGATGATGGATTACAGAAGAACAAAGGAAGATGTAAGTGGAGCATTGGAAGCGGGAAAGCAGTAAAGAAGGCGATACCAATTTTTGTCGTTTTTGCCTATTATTAGAAATCCTGCCAAAGTGCAATGTATTTATGTAGAAACTGGGAGTTATGTGTATAGAAAGCCATTTAACTCATAGGCATGCCAAAATACATGTAATTTCAGATCTTTACTAGTTTGTCCGCCCAAGTGGGAAAGGGGCCAAGGTTTGGGCCATTTACTATATAAGTGGGCATTGCAAGTAGAGAAGGGCTCTTTTGCTAGTAGAGAAGGGCTCTTTTGGTTGAATACTATTGAGAGTCTTATGAAAATAAGCTCTCCATCATCATCTCTCTCTTATCTAAGAAAAGCTAAGCTTAAGCTTGATCATTGTAACCTTATGATGAATGCAATGCCAAGCTTCTCTTCAATGTTCATTGTCTCTTTCCTTTCATGCCTGTGTTAAGCTTTGCTCATTAGGAATGTGTAGTTGCTTAATGCTTGCTTATGCTTAATCAATGTCTATGCTTAATGCTTGAATGTCACATGTTACATTAGTCTATGCTTAATCAATGTCTATGCTTAATGCTTGAATGTCACATGTTACATTAGTCTTACATTAGCTTGTTCAAGGTTGTATTGCTTGCTTGCATTAGGTGAAGGAGGTGAATGAAATATAGCTGCACACTGGGTGTCTTTTGAGGTAATCTAATTATACTTGGCATCAATGGATTATACCCATAATTCAATTCAAATATAGAAAATCTTATAGAGGAATTGCTTGCGCAAATTATAGGCAAACTCCAGTAAAGGTAAATACTTTTCCCAATCACTCTATCGTTCTCCGACATAATCTCTCAACATATCCTGCAGGACTTGGTTGACTTTCTTGGTTTAACCATCAGACTGTCGATGATCACTGCCACTCATATAGAGTTGCGTGCCATGTTTACCAAAAATATAATGCACAATGAATCTTGCAAGGCGTGTTCAACAAGAGATCACAATTAAGCTTACAAGGCGTGATCATCAGATTGTCGCCACTCATGCAGAGTTGTGTGCCATGTTTACTAAAAATATGATGCACAATTAAGTTTGCAAGGCGTGTTCAAACAAGAGATCACATGAAAGATGTTTTTGTACAAATTCGTTCATTGATTTTGTGCTATAGACGTCCGTTGACATTGTTTTCGTAGGCTCTCTTCCTTTTGTCGATGTGCCTTATTGGCCGCCGCCGGCGGCTATCTGTGTGTGGATGTGGGACATGCCTAAGCACCACAAGCACCAAGGTACTTGCCTCCTTATAGCTAGCCAGGTGTTTTTTCTCATTGCTACTACATAGCAGGCCCCACACACCATACTCATGTGCCCCTTGTATCCTTGCTGGTTATCCTGTGCTATACATCACTAGGTATTTGGCCTACAATCACCCATGAACGTTACCCATTCACACTTATTGATATAGGTGGTGACATGCAATAGTATACTGCCATTGGTTTTCCCATGCAATCCCATGTGTGCCATGTATTATTGGCGTGTATTATTGACTAGCCTTTTGCTCCTCGATTGCAATGGTCTAACACTAACTATCGAAAGGCAATTAGCATGTATGTGTGGGTTTACACCGTCTAGCTACCGGATCAAACTTACAAGTAATAGCAGATTTGTATGGGGTTTCCACGTCTTCATGCCAGAAGATCATTTTGGAGTTTTGTGATGCAATCTCCACATTAGGTCTTCATGACCTGTACATTGAATGACCTTCTTTAAATAGGATGCGTATCATGGTTGAAGGATTTCAGGCAGTACATGGCATTCCGTTTGTCATTGGTGCAGTGGATGGTAGCCATGTTCCAATTATTGCCCCTCATGTGCACCATGAGGACTACTTTAATCGGAAGGGGTTTCATTCTATAATTTTGCAGATGACCATTGCTTCTAACTGCTTGGTTTGGGTTTATGACATTGGTTGGGCAGGTTCTATGCATGATTGGAATGTATTCCAAAGAAGTGATCTAGGACAGAGGTGTGAATCAAACAGCTTAGGCAATTATTGTTTACTTAATGATTGTCCTTACCCTGCAAGGTTTTGGATGCTTCCTCCATTTAAAGGAAGTAAAGATGGATTATCCCCTGAGCGGTACTTTTGGAACTACATTCAATCTAGTTCATGGATGCCTCTGGAGTGGACTTTTGACATGTTATTGCAGAATGTGCTGAAGATAGTTAGCACTTGTTTGGTCCTTCATAACATGTGCATTGTGCATGGAGATTCATTTGATGAGGGTTGGGTTCGAGAGGCACAAGCAGAGGTGGAGAGAGCAAACAATGATGCATTGGCTTTGGATCCAATAATTCGGAATGGGCTGCAAGTGGGTCTTGCTGAGGTTACAGCTTTGGTGCAGACCGAGACCTCATTGGTTGTGCAGAGGGCACAATCATCAGATACAGCACCATCTGATTCATCCTAGGTTGGGGGCGCACAAAGGAGAGACAATCTTGCTAGAGTTATGTTTAAAGAGAGAGAGAGGACAAATGTGAGAATTGTATTTGGTGATCATGACTCGGCTATGAGTGACAATAGTGAGTAGGAGATGCAATAGTGCTTGGATGTTATGACTTTGGACACAATGTTGGTATTTTGTTTATCTCTAAGACATCATATTTTGTAAGCTTTATAAAATATCTCCCAAACATTAGGCGGATTATTTTATTAGCATGTTTATTTGGTTTTTAAATCTCATATACCTACTGATTCTCATTCTTTTTTGTAGATGAGAGAAGGGGAGGGGGTAAGATAAATCTAGTTCATCTTCTCCCCTCCTCTCGAAGAGAGCAGGGTGTAGCCACAACAACTGTGGTGGTGGGGTTCGAATCCCCAACTCTCTAGACATGCATTGACTCAGGCTCTTTACATGTTGCATGTATACGCAGGTTAACAGACTCACGTTGCGTAAAGGGCGGCATGTAAAGGGACGCCCATTCATAGGCAGTCACTTTTTTAATAAACCCAATCATGGGCAGTTGGTGTATAATGAGATACGAAGAGTGCACAAGGCACTTTTTGAGTGCCACCCTTAGGCCGTCTGTAAATACCCTAAAAGACAGAAAGTTGTTTTTTAACCCAAGCCCGCGAGTCGCGAGTCGCCACAGGATTGGGTAAGCAGGCTTTTTCATGATTAGCGTGCTCTGCTCGCTGTGTGTGTGTGTGTGTGTGTACGGAAGGCTGCTATTGTTTTCCTGTTGTAAAACCGCGGAGAAGGCATGGAAGATTTGCAAAGGTTCATTGATGAAGAGTATGCCAGGCTCAAGGAACGAATACCTTCTCCTGATTTCACCGATGAGATGGAAAGGCGTGCTTATACATGGGAAATGGTGGCCGCTCTTTTGAAGGCTGTAAAAGGCAACGCACCACCCACATTGTTTGGGGAATCCCTTGATGCAGTTTATAGAGTGATGCCTGAATTGTCGGGGGTGCCTGACGAAGGGAAGTGGTTGGAAGTATTCAAACAGTGTGTTGCTGGGAAGCAGGCGGCTGTTGTCGATGTGAAGAAGCAGCAGCAGCAGCAGCAGGAGGACCAGCTGTGTCAAGAATTCGAAGGAGAGTACCAAGATCCTGCCGGCAGTATTCTTTCATATTTTCTTGACTACATAGATCAATGCTACACAAGTTGGTCCAAGGACAGCAAGACTTGGTATGCCCCCTGCACGGCCATTGTGCAGTCAAGTGGTTGGGGGAAATCGAGAGCTGTCCGAGAGATTGCTTTGGCTCCTAACCAAGTGATGGTTTTTTATTTTAGCTTGATGGACCCTAAACACGCAGGGTACCCCGGGTCTGACCCAGATATTCGCTGGCACTTTAGGACCATCACAAAGGTTGAGCATGCATACGCACTTTTCCGTGCATGTTTTGATTGGTTGTCTGAGCAGGGCACTTTCCCGAGCAAGGAGGATCTGTTCAGAGATCATCAGATGAAGCGTTATCATCGTATACTTCCAAAGATTCGGACTCAACCAGAATGCAGCAAGAAATGTATGATAGACGCATGTGATGAAGCAATGGCTAGACACGCCACATCTCTCAGAAGCAACGGTGTTTGCTTTTTGTTTGTCTTGGATGAAGCTCGAACCCTTCTGCAGCCTCCTGAAGCTGACATGGGAGGGGCGTTCCAAGGAGAACTTCCATTTATCCTTTTCAGGAGAGCATCCGCAGATTTGCCCACAACGGGGCGATCATTTGTGCTTTTTATTGACACCACATCAAGGGTGTCAAATTTCACAGCTGCATCCAGGTATGATCCTAGTCTCAGAGTTCTTTCGGGTTGTGTGTAACGAACCTATACCAAGAAATTCCATATTTGATCGTCCAGGTATGATCCCAGTCTCAAAGTTGTTCGAGGTCTGAGGAATCTCTTCTCACCTTTTTCAAGACTTCCAACATTTGATCTCATCTCTGCATCCACGTCCTCCATGAGCTTAGACACCATCGCTTCCCCACAAATTTGGTTCAGACAGGGCAGGCCACTTTGGGCTGCCAAAAAGTTTTCCAAAACGGAGTGGGTGAGCGAGATTCTGCAGTTAGCACAGACCAAGCTTCTTGGGGGTGTTCTGATAGATTCAGAAGAAGGTCATAACCTATTACGGTCCCCGCACATGTCATTGGTGCTTTTGGGCCGTCGCATAGGAGTGGACGTCTGTCCTCAATCTTCAGCTGCGCAGGATCTTGTGGCTTCGCACATGAGTGCATGCTTGCATGTTTCGGCATCGAGGGAATATGTGCTCTGCACTTCTCTGCCTGAGCCTGCCTTAAATGAAGCAGCTGCAATTGCTTTAAGGAGAAACAGAGAGTTGATGCAGCAGCAACTACGTCAATTGAATTCGTTGTTGCTGAATGGCATTGCATCTGCTGGGGAAAGGGAAGAGCTGGTTGCAAGGTTTTTGCTGATCCATGCCATGGATAGTCTGCAGCAAGAAGATTCTCCTACCAAACCTGTGTTCTTGGAAAATTTTTTGAAGGCTTTTGTACCTAATTTTAAGGAATTCCCACCTGAATTAGAGCATTTGAACAAAGCAAAAGTCTTCTTCAATGCATTCCATCGCTTCTTTGGGAAGCCTTCAGTCCGAGATGCAAGAAGATTTTTAAAGAAAGGTGCTGCAATGATTTGTGCCCCGATGCAAGAGGCATTCGATCTGTACATTCTATATGTAATGCCTGATGATAAAGGAGAGTATAATGTTGACAATGATAATTGTATTGGATGCCTGGGAGTGCAAGTCAAAAATTGGAAGAATGTCCATGGGATTTCTGCAAATGTGGATCACCTGCGTGCTTATCAGAGGAAAGTAGCTGTAGCAGGTGCAGATGAGGTCCTGCCGGCTGTGTTGATGGTGCTACATCTGGGAGTAGATAGTACAACACAAAACGAAGAAGATGAAAAAAGGAAAAGAAAAAAAGGAAAGAAAGCACATGATGAAGGTGGGGGTGAAAGCAAATCTCCAATGAAGGAGGAGGTTTTTGTTTTAGAGGGCCTCGACATGGTTTCCGTCCCGGAGGATTTACATGAGATCATACAAGTCCTACTTTGTCAATCGCTGGATCCCATTACCATCATGCATGCAGAAAAGGAAGCAGAAAAAAGGAATCCAGCATATAGGCAAATGACAGACAAAGACACAGTGAGAGAAACAAAAGCACTGCAAAGCATATTATCTGCTGTTTATCCAGAGGTCAAGGTTGACAAGCCAGGGCCATCTTCAAAGGTTGAGATTAGAGCATATGGCATTGTGTTGGACAACCCTCCCGGGATTACCCCTCCTGTGGCGTTGTTTGGCAGGGATGGGGGCGTAATGAATCCCCCCTCCCCTCCGACCAAAAGGGTGAGTGGAAGGAAGCGTTGCCAGGGTGAGTGACAAGCCAGGGCCATCTTCAAAGGTTAAGATTAGAGGCATTGTGTTGGGCAAGAGCGGAACGAAGCGCTGCCACTACATTTTTGGAATGTTGTCAGACGAATGTTGGCATTTTACAATATGCTAATGTATCTGTATGAAATTTACAGTTGTAACATATGTTTTTGGTTTACGCTTGTATATTGATATGTCTTTGCATCTCAGTTGGGGGGTGAGAGAGGGACTATCCAGTTTGTAAATTTATGAATCTGACATACAGGACCCAGAAATGTGCAGAGCATGGGAAAGTAGAGCTTAAGCATAGAGCATATTTTGAGAAGTTTGTCAAAGCTGTGCATGCATCAACTATTCTCCATGGTTGGTTAGCTGCTTTTGATCTGGCCATTGATAAGAGTTGTGGAGCGTAGATGGAGATGCCACTCACCTGTAGGGTACAGTTGGGCAGACATGCTCGAAAAGTGCATTGCTACAGAAAACTTAGATGGTTTTTGCGTGTCTGATCCTTCAATTTGATGCTATGTATTCACTGATTCAAATTCCTCAATCAAGTCAACTAATGTCTTGAATGCATTCCTAAGTTTCTGAGAATTGCATGAAATCAGGTATCTTACTTGCATTGATGAGGAGTGCTCCCCGCTCGTAAGGAAAGTGGAAATGGGTGCAACATAATATAGTGGAGTTCAAGCCATTAGACCTGTCACCTACCCAAGGAGCTCATAATAGAATGGTAGTGGTAAAATGATGAGCTCATGCTAGTAGGCCTACCCTAAGGAGTTCATGATAGAACATTTTTTTGGGAATCATTCCTAGTTATACTTTACATAGTGTATTCCCACATCAGTTTGCTTGAGATAATAAAAAAAGTTTTCTTTGTCTTGCATCCTCAATTTATGCTATATTTGGTATCAAAGTGTGAGCTTTTTCTATTTTCATTGGATGCTTATTATCCTTAGGTACTCAGATGAACCGAGAGAGAGAGAGAGAGAGAGAGAGAGAGAGAGAGAGAGAGATCAAATGAAGAGGCCAAAAATCAAGATTTGAACTTGGGTCAACAGGTTGAAAGCCCAGTAGACTAGTCTTCTTTTTTGTGAGCTTTGGACGTCTCTGTGACTTTTGAATAAGGACTCAAAGGTTTTTTTGGGGTTTCTTGTATATTTGAAGGCTTGCCATGAAGATTTTGAAAGTCATAGAGCATATAGATAAAGCATTGTAGGAAGAGAAAATGACATTTTTCTAAGAAATTCCAAAGTATCTATGCCTTGAACCAAGAAAAAGAGCATGTATATGCATCCTCGACAAAGGAGATTTTGATCACACTAGATTTTTTTTTCCTTTGCATCATTGAAGAGGAGGGAAGCAACCAGCCAAAGAGAACATTGCTTGAGAACAAACTGTAGAGAGTAAAGAGAAGACACTGTAAATGTAGAAAAATGAAGGCTTAAGACTGTTTCCAGCCGTACTAACTACTGACCGCATAACGATAAGGGTTGTTGCAAAGAAAATTGGCTGCTGTCCTAAGCTTTCCTGGGAAATGTGGTAAACTAGGTGTCTTCATGCAGCTTATCAGATGAAACGAATGGTCGAAGTTACACACTTACACACTTACACACTTACACAAGTCAACAACTCCTCTTCTACAAACAAAACATGTGGAGTGCCACTAGTAAAAGCATGTATACACCTAGATGAATCCAAGAACATGCTTGAATTCACCTTATAAGAAAGTGCAAGTTATAAACTCATGGTAGTCATCCACAAGACTATATAACCATTAGCAGCTCCATTATGCATAGTATGGACTAGAGACTATGACATCCTCAATATCATCATCAGTGCTCCCCAATAGTGGGTGTAGAACTTGGTATCAATATATGCTCCCATACACACATTCCCCGCGTGTGCACGTGCACACACGCACACACACAAGAGCATACATTCATGTGAAGGTATGTGTGTTGAGTTTCTCTTAGAGCTTTGGAGATGCAGGGAAACACAGAGGCTCTGGATATGCTCATTGTTTCTTGAAAAGAGCATAGGAAAGTGATTGCTTCATTATGAAAACAGGCATATAGTCAAATACACACACACGCCCCCATGACCAAGAGAGGTAGAAAGGCCTCAACACCAAAGACCAATGTAGATGAACAAACACGGAAGAGGGAGGTTTGGAAGGATGCATGGATTGTTCAACTCATTCACATTTTGGGCTCAATGCACTATGAGTTTGGAAAAACTCCAAAGCAAGGGGTTGATCTATGGTTTAAAGATGCCACTCAACGTGTAGGGCTATTCCCAAAGTGTGACACAGACTCTGAAAGTTGCAGAAAGAGATGGGATCATGTGTATACTATGAGTTTGGAAAAACTCCAAAGCAAGGGCTTGATCTATGGTTTAAAGATGCCACTCAACTTGTAGGGCTATTCCCAAAGTGTGACACAGACTCTGAAAGTTGCAGAAAGAGATGGAGTCATGTGTATACAGACTACAAGAAGGACAAGGCCCATAATTTGATCTTTGGAAATGATCGTAAGGTAACATGTCAATGGTTTCATATCATTGATGAGTACATCCACAATAAAGTAAACGTGGTTAGCTACACCCATGCTTCAGTTGTGGGTGGTAACACCGATGGCCTAATTGGGAAAATAGACGAAGATAGGGTACACAATCCTTTATCAAAACAGAAGCGAGCAATGTCCCCAATCTACGACCATGAAAAGATCGGAAGATTGAGGATTCCCTTGTCAACATGGCCAGCACGGCCAAAGTCATGACAGATCATCTGCAAAAGATGGCTTCTATTGTCAGAGCATCTTGTTAGCGGCGTAGAGTGCATTCACCAAGGCAGCACAACTTGCATTGTGGGGTGTGTGTGTGTGTGTGTGAGAGAGAGAGAGAGAGAGAGAGAGAGAGAGAGAGAAATGAAATAGCGGCTTAGAGTGCATCCACCAAGGCAGCACAGCCTGCATTATGTGTGTGTGTGTGTGTGTGTGTGAGAGAGAGAGAGAGAGAGAGAGAGAGAGATGAAATAGCGACGTAGAGTGCATCCACCAAGGCAGCGCAGCGTGCATTGTGTGTGTGTGTGTGTGTGTGATTGTGAGAGAGAGAGAGAGAGAGAGAGAGAGAGAAATGAAATAGAAGTGTGCATCCACCAAGGCCGCGTAGCCTACATTGTGTGTGTGTGTGTGTGTGTGTGTGTGTGAGAGAGAGAGAGAGAGAGAGAGAGAGAGAGAGAAATATCAGGTTTGGTCTTCTCTGCTCCAGCTGCACACCTTTGATCTGGAGCTTCTTCTACAACTGCTCCTAAGTGGTCTCTTGTTTATTCAAGTTCTATGATGGCTAATGTAACCAAGCAATTCGACTCTCTCTCTCTCTCTCTCTCTCTCTCTCTCTCGCGCAGCTTCTTCCACTCTTTGCAGCACCGAGTTATGGTGACTCTTTGCAGCACCGAGTTATGGTGTTGTGCACAACATTGGCCTTCCCTATGCATCATCCTATTTCATTTCTCTCTCTCTCTCTCTCTCTCAGGATGATGCGTTAGCGCTGATGCCTTAGTACTACCCGACAGTAGCAATTTTTAGGCTCTCTGATAAAAGCTCTTCATTAAGGTGTTATCACTTGCACAACGCACTCTCATTAAAGCAAGCCTCAATAAATTAGCTGAGTGCAGGGATAATCTCCTTGCAAGTCATAGGAAAAAGCTTGGAAAAGGAGCAGCAAGCAACAAAGGGGCCAAGATCCAAGTTTCTGGGCAATAAAGCCATTGGTCAAGCAAAGGCGTGCAGCATGGCACCCACGAACCAAGCCAAATCTACTACCAGCGACCAAAGCATACACATGTAGCAAGCGATAAGCACCAGGCCAACGCAGTCCACAGTGGGTATAGCCCCCCAACAATGAGCTGGGCAGAGAAATGCAAAAGCACGCGCCATGGCTATGCCCTCCTATAGCAACGATGTTGTGTTGTACACTACCCATGCCATGCCCATTGTACCTATGTGTGCAAAGGCGCTGCACAAACTAAAAGAATTCTCCCAAAAAGAACTTTGTTCCCTTCCCAGAAGGCCTCTCTCCATCGCGACGAGTAGCTCCTAAAGAGTTAAAACAAACTCTCACACACACACATACATGCTCTCTCTCTCTCTCTCTCTCTCTCCCTCCATAGCAGTGCTGCCAGAATTAAAGGTCTCTCTCTCCACTGCCACCCAGAGCCGCCCGCTCCCTCTAGTAATAATATTCTCCTGAAGAGTTGCCACCGTTTTAAGTGTCAATTTTTAAAAGAATAGGAGAATGTTCCTATTATCCTTCTATTATCCTTTTGTCAGTCCTTTTCACCCCTACCCCTCAAGGTAATCTCTCCCTTGCTGCCATGTGGCAAAAGTAAAGTAAAAATAAAAAACTACCTTCATCCTTCCTTTATATATATATATATATAGACAAGTTAAAAGTTTAAGACGACCTGTCTTTTTTGTAGTCTTTTTTGTAGTAAAAATAAGGTACTGATGTAAAGCTACATTTACTTTGGAAGAGCAATTTTGAAGAGTAATTAGATTTTATTAAAGACAAGATTTATATTTAATTTTTAAAGATTATTTGGTATGATTAATTACACTGAGAAAAAATAAGAAAATATATGAAAACAAAGAACAAGAAAATATATGAAAACTACATGTCTCACAATTACCAAAAGGCAAATATATGAAAGCCACTGTTTTAAATTCATTATCACTCACAATTACATTGCTTTTTCATTAGCTCCCAAAAATCACCTTTCCCTAAAAGACGAAGAGAAAGAACTCTGAATATCCAAATGAGTGAGAGAAATCATAAAAAGATATTGAAACTCCTCATCATTACTTTTCCTTAGAGAAAAACGAATGGTAGTCATACGACAAGTGGGAGCAAAGGTTTCCTCATAATCAACACCCTTTTCTTGGGCATAACCCTTTGCAATGCCCTGTTTTGCCTAGATTGTGCCTCCTGCAAAAGCTTGTTTACCAATGAATCATATTTGACAGCATTAGGTCTGTCCTCAGTAACAAGTCTCCAAGTGAAAGCAAAAGTCTGATACGACTCTGGTAATGCATCAAGAACAGTTTGCACAAGAGAATGGTCTGAAATATTCTCACCTATAGCAACTGCTCTTTGAGATCTTTAATCTCAGCAAGAAAAACATTCATGTCATCATCTTCATGCATAATCTTCGATTCTAGCTCTTTACGCAGGTATGAGATTTTTGCCTCATTACGACCTGTATACAAATGAGCAAGAGTATCCCAAGCCTGTTTTGCTGTTTTAGCTGAACGAATGTGTGGGGTGTGATTCCGTTTGTTGACAGAAAGTCATGAGCCTGCGCATCTTTACCATCCCAATGAGCTTGTTCAGCAGTGGGTAAAACAGTAGCAGTAGCAACAGTGCTGCGTGAACCTGTAATAGAAGTAGCAGTAGAGCTACCGGGAGCAATAGCATCCTCAACAAATCCTGCATCCACAGAACCTGGGACGTACATCCAAACCCTGCACAATGTTCCACACTCCTTTTGAAACCAAAACACGCTGCATCATGTATGCCCACAGTGGGTAATTGTTGTCCCCATCCAATTTATCATCATCAGCAAACAACATGCGGAATACATCATTGATGTTATCAACCATGGCCGGTGTGACTGAAACTGATGCAAAAGCTACCTGTAACAACAAGGACTGAACAAAATACAACACGTGCTATGTAGCACGGTCCACAATAGTATACGTATGCCGTTTTGCAGAAATCTACACTGTCGAAAATTTTACAGAAAATGACAAAAATACCTGTGCAAAGCTTCTGATGCAAAAACGGAGCCCGAAACAGTTGAAAATGGAATTTTTGATGTATACGCACTCGAGAAAGCTCACCTGTACGCGCTCGTGAAAATGGGACCCGTACGCGCTCGTGAAAGCTCACCTCAATCATAAAACAGAGGTCGGAGGGTGCTGGCGGCACTGCTCAAGGAGTAGATGCTTGCTCTGATACCAATTGTTGGAATTAGGATTGCAGGAATGAACATAAGCTTGGAGAAGAAGAAGCTCCAGAGCACACAACGCAGGAGTGTATTGATAGGTGTGCAAAATACAACGATTAGATAGCCCTAGAATGAGTGGACGTATATATATAATGCATGGGAGAAAAAACCTCCTAGTGAGGGAAAAAGTACCCCGGTGATCTTAAGTGTGTTCACACACATCACTACCTATGTATATCAACATATTACTCTTTCCATGTTATCACAAGCATTTGCAAAAATTTGGAACTTTCACAGCTACAAAAATTCATTTTGCACATATTTAAAGATAATTTTCCATCCCTAAAATGGAGCTAAAACATTTATATTTCTCGTGCCAAAAGACATTTTTCTCATCTTGGTAGCTTGGCTTCAGAAGTATAGAATTTTGTCACTTGGTATTTTTAACCTGTAGAAAATATTGTTAAATTAGTGTGAAAGAGTGTTTTCATACATGTGAAAGGTGATTTTTCATCATAAAAATTTGCCAAACATGTGAAATTTTCAGCCTCCAATACTTTTAGAATAGTAAAAATTGTTATTGCAGATGCTAAAAGTGACCTTTCCATCCCTATTAAAACATGCTAGACATGTAGATTTTTCCATTTCACATGTGCCAAAAGAAGTTTTCTCATCGACTTACAAGCCTACTCAAAGTATAAAATATTTTTACTTATTATTTTTTACATGTAGAAAACATTGTTTCATTGGTGTAAAAGACTGTTTTCACACATTTGAAAGGTGATTTTCATCACTAAAGCTTGCCGAATATGTATTTTTTTTCACACTCCAAAACTTGTGCAGCTCTTTTTCTTTACACATGTTAAAAGAGACGTTTCCATCCCTAGAAGCATATGTTTTTTTCATTTGCTATTTTTCACATGTAAAAATTATTGTTTCATCGATTTAAAAGAGCATTTTTACACAATGATGTGAAAAGTGATTTTCCATCATTGCAAACTTGCCTAACATGTGAAAATTTCACACTCCAATTGTTTTGCAGGTGTCCTAAAAATACATATCACATACAAATAAATCCACTTTTTCAAAAAGAATTAAAAGGCCATGGCTTTTCAACCATCTGCATGTAATTTTCATCATCAGATGATTAGCATCATGGCAAATAGAGTGGATCTTTTGAATGTATTAGCACGGTAAGAATGTGATACAAATACTATTTTAACAAACTCAAGGTTTACAAAAAATCGGTACATACTCCTTGGAAAACTAGGTGGCCCCAACAGAGTATGACAAAACCACAAAAGACTTGTCCCATCTTGAGAACCGCAATACAAAAGGGAGAACCGAAAAATACTTTTTCGGGTTTGATAATCGTCATACAAAAGGGTTTACATTTATGGCGTAGATATTTGCTAAACCTCCAAAATTTAGAAAAGCCTAGAGTAACGTCTTGTCCAATTCCCTTGCTATTTACTTCCTTTAACTTAACTTTATTGTTTTCAAGGGCCCAAGTCGTCAAAAGGTCGAGTGCATCTTGCTCCTCACTTGATTTGGTGTAGTCAAAGTAGTCCTTAGAAGTCCTCTATAGCTTCTTGATAAATTCATCTAGCTTTTTGTACATTAAGTCTATATTGTGCACTCCCATAAGCTTCAATAATGCAATGGCTTCTTTCACGGATCTCTTCACATGTTCACCCTAGAAAATGTAACAAAGTATATGATGTTAAATTTTAAACTATATTTTTGGTTTCCATTGACAAGCAACATCTAGAATTCAATGTACCTTGAGTGGTGTTGCAACTTTCGATTTTGAGGGAGGCAAATTTCTCTTTCTTGATTTTGATATCTAAAGTAAGATCCATAGTCCTAGTTATCTTTGAGATTAAAAAAAAACAAGAAAGCAAAATTAAACTGAAAAAAAAGCTACTACATAGCTAGTGTGAATAATGTACTTGTGTTGATATTTTCTCTGAAAACTGCACATATGTGTAGGGTTAACTTGATTTGTAATAACAAAACACAACCTTCAAGCATAAAATCTAATAAATATCTTTGAGATAGCTCCCATTTCAATGCATGGATCTTTATTTGATATGTCCTTGAAGGCCTGTACATAAAAATTATTCAAGTAGGGTTTACTTGATTGGTAACACCAAAAAACAAGAGCCTCAAGTATAAGAACTAGTAGAAACCTTTGAAACAACTCTTGTTTCAACAGATGGCTCTTTATTTGATATGTCTTTGTGAACTGTGCAAGAAAATTATTCAAGAATCCTCATCACCAACCCTACAAATATGTAGGGTTAATTTAATTGGTAATAAAAAAAGGAGCCCCAATCATAAAAACTAATAAAAACCTTTGGAACAACTCCCTTTTCGAGGCATGGCTCTTTATTTGATATGTCCTTGAAGAACTGTGTACAAGAAAATTATTCAAGCATCCTCACCACCTACATAGTATACATAGTATACTAAAATTACAATTATACCAAGAACATTACCTTTTTCTTTGTAGAAACTAATTGCTTTACTTTGACATTGCCATGCTTTCCCTTTAACACAGAAAAAGAGCCACTTAATCATGATAAAGGCAATATATTTATGTTTATGCTACCTTCCATTGGTTTCCAACCTGAAATATATACTAGCCAAGTGATTTTTTATAGCAAGAAATGATTTATTCTTGAACATCAACTATAAGACGTACCTCTCTAGGATTCTCTCCATCACTATCTATGTCATTTTCCAATGGATTCTTGAACACCTAAACAAACTTTCCCATGAGCTCAAACATATCCACATTTCTCATGCTATCATAAAATTACATACACATAAAATTCTTACAAAATCTTCTATGATTTGGACCCCATGGTCATCATCATTGTGTTTACGTAGGTCAAGCATCTTCCATGTACAGTACACATAAGATTAAAATGGGCATTAGTTGCAAAGACAATCGATGGGTGTATCTTCTTTCCTACAAATTCAACAATAAACCCTTACCTTCTTTCTATCTTCTTTTGTTTTTGCTTTAGTGCAAAAATCCAAACTTAGGGGAGAGCTACTTACAGGCATTTATAGTACAAATATTTAAGAAACAAGGACAATAGATACATCCATTATAATTTGCCACAAAAATGAGAATTATAGTCACACTGAAAAATTCAAGAGAAATTTCATGGTGGTGAATATTAGGCATACCTCTTCATCCTTCCTTGCGTGCCCCAAATCCTTAGCAGTTGGAGACCAATAATATGATGATAAGGTCCCATTTCTAGGGCTATTCTCCTAAAAAACATATAAGGGGAGCATTGAGGACCAAGGAAAATTTCACCATCATGAAAATTAGGCATACCTCGTTGCCCTTCCTTGCATGCCCCAAATCCTTAGGAGTTGGTCTGATGATAAGGTCCCATTTGCAGGGCTATTATCCTAAACAACAAAACTACAACATATAAGGAGAACTTTGAGTAGCAAGGAAAAACAAATGCCTAAAGGGATGCCACAAACCATATCATGGTTCTTGTCAAGCCCCAAATCTTTAATTGGATAATGGTTTTCCAATTGCATGCATGTGGAGGATCCATTTCCAGGACTTCTTTCCTAAACACATCAATCATACATAGGAGATTATCACAAAAAACTTACTTTGAGGAGGAAAAAAGGTTCACCTACCTCCACAATTGAGCATCACAAAGTGCAATAGGAGCTTGTATGGTTGATTGTACACTTTGAGGAGATTATCACAAAAAACTTACTTTGAGGAGGAAAAAAGGTTCACCTACCTCCACAATTGAGCATCACAAAGTGCAATAGGAGCTTGTATGGTTGACTGTACACTTGATCCTTTTTGTGAAGAGGAGAGACTAATATCCTTTGAACATTGTAATTGCTTTATTAATACTTAAAAACAACAATGTCGTAACTTGTAGGGTAAGACAAAGTTTCTTACCAATGGCGAGAGCACCGATTTCTTTTCTAACATGTGGAGATACACAAGTGGCACCTCTACCACTTGGCCCTGCATGTAGCATGGTTAGATTTAGATATTAACCTACAGGTAGTTGAGAAACCTTGAAAATTTAATACAAATAGACAAGAGCTTACAAGTTCTAGAGATGATGCTTGTACAAGACTTCTAGGAATATAAAGTCCATGAGCTTCATCACTAACATTTTCAATCTCAACACTCACCGATCATAGGATTTTGGGTCACATGACTTAGAGAGAATACATCCTACTCCCAGTTCTTTAATATCAATGTTAAGAAATGGAATGAAGCAATATTGCTGGGGTATATCTTTAGGGAACAAGCCATATCTACGTTTCACCTTCTCCTCTGAAATAATATTGGGTGATCCCATAATAGCTACCATCTCTCGTACACCTGCTGGTACATAAAAACTGTCACACTTTGACAAAAGTTGGTTTGTGTCATCATTGTACTCACCTTGAGCCTCCAATCAACGATCTTCGTGTGTGTGTCCTCTTCTAGATCTTCACATGTATTCTCTGATTCTTTAAAGGCCTTCATTAGAGATTTTGTCCTTTACTAGCTTCAAATAGCCGTAATTTTATCTTCAAATAGCGCCTCTGCTGGTTCAATTTGTGGAAAATCTCTTGCTCCATCATATGAACATCTAGATTCATGCGCAAAGGTGAGAGACTCTTCTTGTTACGTTTGATGAATCTTTCAATTCCTTCTCTCATACTCTTGGTTAAGTCTGCCGACACAAACTTTTCAAGAGGGTACATGTCAGGGCCTAATTCAGCCCACCTTCTGATGCACTCCAAGTTCTTATTGTAGGTGTGATGCTCCAAGTTGAAATGATCTTTGAGATAGGTTTTTTCTTAGACATTTCTTGGACCTCCTACTTCCTTAAGGGACACCGACTTCTCCATAGGCAAGACAGCCTTTGTTGAAGCAAGTTTTTCTTGAGCCCAGTCATACAATGCATGTCGATGTCTACTTGCGTCCAGCCCAAGCGATTCCCAAGCACCTAAGGACATGTAAAGTTAATTTTTGCCATTGATGTCATTCTTTTGAATGATTTCTCTATAATTATCAACTCTTAAGAAATGCATAGCAAAGACTAAAACTTGTTGAGCACTCCATTGTAGAACGCTCTACACCAGTTCATCTTCCATAGTTGTTGCACGTCTGCAAAATCAAAGCAAAAGAGAAGTATTTATGATTTGATGCTATAGAAACTTTGTGTGTGTGTGTGTGTGTATGCATGTGTGTGTTCATCCTTAATCATGCTATAGAAACTCACAAACACAAGCTCCCTTGAGGTCCTTTATGATTAATCTATTAATCCCTTCCTCTCTTTCCTTCCCATATAAGTTGGGCTTAGTAAGAAGGTAGGATTCGGAGAGAGAGACACAGAGAGAGAGAGAGAGAGAGAGAGAGAGAGAGAGAGAGAGAGAGAGAGAGAGAGAGAATACCATGAGTATATATGCCCTTCAATGCCTATAACTTGTAAGTAGGAAACGACTCAGAAAACTCAAGCAACTTACAACTCAAGAAGACAAGAGAAAGAGAGAGTACTACTAAAAAACGTGAAAGAGAAGAGAGAGTACTCTTGGTGAGTCATGGTCCTTGAAAATTTAAACCTGCCATCATAAAGGGGGAGAAAGAAGGTCATGAGTATGTGATGATGTTTTGGGAGTAGTTTGGATGGATTTGAACACCATTTGGACATTAAATTTTCCGACTACGCTCTCTTGAATGGAAAAATTCTTGACTTTTCCATTTTGTAGGAGCAAAATCGGGCCTTAACTTGTGTTTTGGTAATCCAACTAGCTTGTCGTTTTTTTCTTTTATGGCATGGTAGATAGTAGCAACAATTTAGATGGTTTTGGGACTAATTTGGACATGTTATTGTGCATCACATGGGAATGCGCGTGTCTCCTCTTCCCTATTTTCTTGCTTAATTTTCTATTTTTTTGGTTAATTTTTTATTTTTATTTTTATTATATTTTTAATATTTAAATTTTTTGAATCTGTGGCCCAGCTAGGAGTGACCCCAGCCCTCCGGCAGTGTCCGCATGCATTGCCACACCCTAGGGCCTTTTTCCTCCTCTCCCATTCTTTTATTTTTTATTTTATTTATTTTCCAAGATTATTTTTATTTTACTTTATTTTTATTTTTTATTTTTAAAATTTTATTTCTCTCTCTCTCTCTCTCCCCCTATCATCCCTCTACACACAAACACCCACCCCATTCTCTTTTTTCATTTTTATTTTTGTTAATTTTAATTTTTTAAATTTTTTAGTAATTCTCTCTTCTGCTCCCCTCTCTGTTTTCTCTCTCTACACACACAAACAAACTCTCATTTCTCTCTCTCTAAAAACACACACACAAATTCTCTATCTCCCTTTACTTCTCTCTAAATACACACCCACACACACTCTTTTCATTCTCTCTCTTAATACGCACACATACAATTTTTACTTGTTTTGCTCTCTCATTCTTTTTCTTTCTCTCTCTAAAACATACAAACACACACACACACACACACTTTCATTCTCTCTCCTCTTTTACTCTCATTCTCTCTCTCTCTCTCTCTCTCTCTCGGCCCCTGGGTGGGAAATCCCCTTGGAAGAGGCATTTAACAAAAAAAATATATAATTTTTAATAAAAGAGGAGATGAAGGAGGAGGCAAGCATGCTGGCAGCCCCCCCTTCTCTCTCATCCCTCTCTCTCTCCCAAGGGGGTGGCCACGTTGGCCCCCTCCCCCTTTTTGTTGGAAGGTTGTAGGTCAAAGGTCATCTCCATTTGGTCCTTGGCCCAATTTTGGTCCTCATATAAAGGTGTGTGCACCAACCTTGAGTTGAGTGCTTCCCTCACATGCTCTAGGTCACCCCTCACCTATATAAAGGGGGCACCATGTACTATTCTTGTGTAACACTTGATGAATAGAGTCCTTTTGTGAGCATTCATGATTTCTCTCTCTCTCTCTTGTGTTTCCTCTCTCTTCTTCATCTCAACATGGTATCAGAGCCTTGTGAAGAAGAACTATGAACATCAACCTCTACATACACCGCAACCGCATCTATTGAAGGCATTTTTGTGACCCTTCTCTTCACGTCTTTGCTTCAGCCTTTTCTTCAGCCTTTTCTTCAGCCTTTTCTCTGCGTTTTTCAGTGTTTTTGTTGTGTTTTCATGCTTTGCATGCTACACAAAGCTTGGAAACCGGTTCATCAAGAGGAGGAAGCGGTGTTGATACTAGGTGATTTCTACATTGGCGGTGCTATCCATTGCGTATTATCTTTGGTGTTTCATAAATCAGCAAATTTTTATTTTTTATTTTTTTTGCGTTTTTCTACAAAAACGCAGCAAAGGATTCCTTCTTAATCGGTGGTTCCTTTGATGGTGGCATAGTCTAGTCTTTGAGACTAGTATTGTGGTGCAAGGGTATACTTTACCGTTTTGTGTTTTCTCCACATTCCACCCTCTTTCTTGCTATCCAAAGGCAAGATCTACTTCATCAACACCACTTGCTACTTCAGCAAACCTCTTTTGTTGGTGATTACAAACCCTCTTCTTTACTACATTGGCGGTGCTATTTTGCTGTCTTCTACCTCTCAAGACAACCTATTCTTGGAGGCGTTTTTTTCAGCTTAAGAGGAAGTATATTTCTGCATTTTTTTCAGCTTCTAAACTGAGGTTTAACTCAGCCCAAGTGGCCTCTCAAGCTGCCTCATAATCATCCTCAAACAGTGGATCTATTTCAGCCCACTACTCACTTTTGTAGAGTTCTTTTGGGGCATCATTCTACATCCATTGTTGCAGCCCTTGAAGCTTCATTGGTGGCTTCTTCTTTCCTTTTCTACGAAGGAATATCAAAGTTTTTTATTCTTGTGTTTTCATGATGTCTGGAGGTCGGAGATCTAACAAAGGCAAAGAGAAAGAGGAGGAAGTTTTTTCCCCTACTCATGCGGAGACGATAACACAACCTATTTGTCAACCTATGACAACTATGGGAGGTATGCCTAGCTTTTTTAGTATGCCTAATTCTCCTCTCTCGGGTGTTTTCAATCCTCAATACCTCTTTCAGCCCATTCCTCCTTTCCAACCATCTACTACACACCCATCTACTACACACCCATTTACTATACTCCCATTATCTTTATATTCTAATCCTTCTACATCATCTTTCTCACTCCCTCAACCTTCATTCTCTCCAAACTTAAGTCTACCTTCACTCTCAGAGAATCAGAAACTCACACCCGCTAACTATCAAACTTGGCATCTCTTTATGCAACTATTGTTAGAAAGTGCCGGTGTTTGGCAAATTATTGCCAATCCTCCTATGGTGGATCCGGCATACAGATCTTATTTGGATACTCGTGCCAAGGCACTTATGGTTCATGGTATGTCTTCTTCCATTGTGCCTCAGTTTCTTTCTCAAGGTACTTCTGCTCAACAGCTTTGGATATTCCTCCAAAACCAATATGGAAGGGTCTCCACGGTGAAGGTTGCTCGTCTGGAGGAAGAATTGGAGAAGTTATCCATTTCAGAGTCACATAACGTGGTGGATAAGCTTGGTGAGTTTAATCGCATCAAGCGTCAGCTAGAAGAATTTGGCACAACTGTTAGCAATCTGGTACATAAATTGCTTGGGAAGTTACCCTCTTCTTTTGAGTCTTTCAAAGATAATATCTATCTTCGTGTTCCCTTTCCCTCAAGAAGTAAGGCCTCAACACAAGAGAGCACAGCTAGGTCGCAAAGCATAGTAGCACAACCCTTAGAAGACTTAGCATACGATACTCTCTCGGAATCAAGCATGGACACTACTGATTCTACCATCCAATCTGCTCTTCCATTTGTTGGAATTGATTATGACATCACCATCAAGTATGTTAGGGAAAACATGTATGGCATGAAGATCTATAAGGACTTCATGAACTGATACATAGTCAAGATCGAGGATCATATCTCAGCATTTGATCCTGCACCATCGGTGAACTTCTAGGGAGATCGCTACATGGATCATAATAGAATCATGTACTTA